>NW_022111310.1:16126866-16127977 GCF_000313985.2 Echinops telfairi
TCCACAAATTCCTCTTTAGGCTCACACAGCACATGCAATGATGCCGAATGCAGGAAGATCACAGGCCAGTGGGTAGAAAATCTTGTGGATCCAGTGGCAGTGGGAACATCTCCACACTGGTGAGGGTCTCCACATGGCTCCTTCAGCTCTCTGAGCATCTCAGCAGCAGGAAAGGGATGGCAGAGAGTGGGTCTAGCTTCCAGTGAGCTATTTATCTCCATCATGCCTCCAGATGAGGTCCTCAAGCTGTGTCCTGATTGACAGGCAAGACTCAACCCTTTCACTCAAGTTGACAGGAGATTATGTAACTGCCACATCACCTCTGGGCAATCTTCTGTTGATTTATTCTTTCCACTTCTCTAGACAACATTTTGAATGTATCATTAGGTGGAAGTGAACTCATTGTAGTTCTACTTACTCCAGTCTTCCTTGAGATGTTGTGATCTGACAGACGGAGAAAAACACAAGTTGAGGACCAGACAACACACAGGCGTTCTATCGCACAGAGGCTGTGACTCCAGGGGTTACTCTGGTTGCAGGAGGTCCCAGCTGGGTGCAGAGTGAAGTCCTCCTGCTGTTCATGTTTCCTGTGAGCAGACCTAAGACGCCCATAGTTTCTGTTCCTGTACTTCCAAGATTGACCCAACTTTGGATATCTCCCTACCTCCTGCTGCCCCTGGGCAAAGTCTGCTGCCTGCAGAGCCAGCTACCCACTGGCGGAGTCTCTAGGAGGGAAGGGAACACAATTTGGAAAACCACCCCTTCTCCCCGCCCAGCAAACAAACTGTTGGCATCTGTCAGTCCTGGCTCATGATGACCCCATGTATTTCAGAGTAGAGCTTGCTTCATAAGGTTTTCAATGACTGTATTGTATGTAAGTAGATGACCAGGTTTAATTCACAGGCCTGTAGCTTTGCGTTATTCTTCTGTTATGCATTGGGTAAGAAGTGGGATTTGGAAAAGTTTGTTGAAAAAATTGAGTCAAAAGATAAATATAAGAAATATAAACCCTGGGGGATGGACAACAGAAAAGTGGGTGAAGGGAGTGGGTAAGACATGACAAAATAATGATAATTTATAAATTATCAAGGGTTCATAAGGGAAGGGGAAG
>NW_022111310.1:16131355-16133015 GCF_000313985.2 Echinops telfairi
AACAAGAAAAATGGGTACCCTTTAAATTTTTTTTAAGATTAGGAAACAAGTTCAAAGAAAACAAGTCAGGACTGTGAAATAAAGGCAGATGCCTTATTTCCCATCAAAACTTCTACCAGAAAACAAACACAAAATGGCCCTTGTTTGATGAGAAGAATGAGCAGGAGCATTGTCGGTCGAGAAAGGACTTTGGTGAAGCTTTCCTGGGGCTTTTTCTGTGAAAGCTTTGGGTAACTTTCTAAAAACACGGTCATAAAAAAATAAAGACAATAAAGCTTCAACAAAAGCACACTGTCATCGTAAGCAAGTGTGGTTGTTTTTGAACCTGTAGAAACAATGAGCAAAAATGCCTTGGTTGGTCCCCAAACCTGTGGCTGTGCCTTTTGCTGTTGCCCGGCCATCTTTCGCTTTGACTGGGCCCCTTCACCTCTTGGAAGCCATTTCTTGGATTGTGCTTTGCCTTTAGGTTCCTTGTTTCCTTTTCTGTTACAGTTCTTGCAAGAGTGTTCCTGGATCGTGATCCGACGTGTGTGTGTAAAGTTCCCACTGAAAGCTTGGCTCTGGTGCATCTCTGATTTGGGCACGGCAGTTTGGGACCCCGCGGAGCAGAATGTTTGCTCCACTTTTTTCTGTTTCATTCTGTTTTGCAGTCAGAATTGTGTAAGTTGGACCAGTTGACAAAGCCACCTTGTTCTTTGCAAACTAATCTGGATGGTTTGCCACTGTGGGCTTCATCTTCACCCTCTCCTTAGAAAGATTTCGCCATGTGTGAACTGTTGCTTTCTCTGGGGGCATTGTTTCCGTGAACTTCCTGTAAAGTGTCCGTGATCTTACCCTTTTCTCCATCCATCCGTCACCGTAGATCTGGCTTTGGTTCTTGTTTCAATTTTAGGAGACTTCATGTTGCTCTGGCAGGAGCTCTTTTCAAATTGGTCTTACCCCGCCGACTGCCTCAAACTAGGTCCTGTTCAGATGTGCTGTAATAAGTTAGTGCAGGAGAATGAAATCCATGCATAGTGTTCTCTCCCCCTACTTAGCATTTTCCAGGGGCTGTGCACAGTGAACACTCACTGTGCACAGCCTTTTCACTTTCGTTTGTTAGTGGCATGCAGTTGTAATTGTGAATGGAACTTGCTACTTGTAAGAATTTTTATCTCATGAATATTCTGCTTGGATGGTTGACCCTCCTGTTCTCTGAACCACCGTTAAGGTTTTACAAAGCCCTATATATGAATGGACAGAAGTGCTATCTGTTATTGCCCAGTTTGATCAAGACACCAGGGTGGGATAGGGGAAACACAAGTCCTACGTAAAAAGTTGAATTGACGTAAACAGGTGGGTAGGCGGAAGAAATACAGCAATTCATGAGAACTGTAATGTTATATGTGCCCATTCAGCATTTAATCATTCAATATCTATCCCATTTTCATTGAATGCGTCCAGTGAGGCAGGCTTTGTGAAAGGTGAGGAGGACACACTTCTGGGCCAGGTTCTGCTCACAGCTAGTCTGCACTCAGTGCTTAGGATCGCAGCTAGAAGGTGCTCTGACTGGTGCTCAGTGGTTCAGCCCCAGTGCTGATGCACAGATCCTCTGACCCTAAACAAACCTGTAGAAATCTAATTCTGGGATGTAGGAGCTGGGAAGATGAGTATATCATTT
>NW_022111310.1:16134102-16138905 GCF_000313985.2 Echinops telfairi
GGGGGCTATGGTGGGGGATAGAGATACAGATACCAAGGAGTTCAAGAAGAAAGAAAATGCTTTCAAACTGATTGTGGTAGCAGTAGTACAGCGCTGCTTGGTGTGAGTGCACCACGGAATGCCATGATATCTGTACAAGCTCCCAATTTTTATTTTAAAAGAGCTCCCCATAAAATGATTAAAAATAAATAATTAACATTATATACACAATAGCTCCAAAGTCTTCCTCCCAGGAAGCACATTTCCCATAGGAACAAGACCCGTCCTTCCTTTTTAAAGAGCCAGTGAAGACATGGCGTTAACTTATATGTGACATAATATTTTATATCCATATTTATTAACATCACTGCATCTGAAATGTTAATTTAAGGTTCATCCAGCCATGCATAAAGAAAATACATCTCTGTTTCAATACTTCACGTTTTTTTACAAGCTTTGGAAATGAAACCATTATATCAACCTGTAGTAGCTTTGGAAAAAATAATCTTTGAATCCTGGCAGGGATGAGTTCTTGGAATTAAAGCAGCCCGCAGCTTGTGCGCACAGAGACAGAGGGCAGAATGGAATCCAGGGTGATGGCTACAGTTGGGCTCAAACAGCTGGAGAGGCGTTGATGCCGTTCATTGAGATTTAGCATGCATATTAACTGTCAGGAGCATACCTCGAGAGCCGGGTTCACGGGGTGTATGACAGCATCATCTAATGAGATCAGAAGACTGTCCAGGAGCACCGATCAGCTCTGCTTTTAAACAAAGCGAGCGTTGAGCCAGCAAAGGAAATGATAGCAACCAGAATAGCAATGGCAGTACGAAGGGAGCCAGGGAAGGAGAAACGTTTGAATTCCGCCAAAAAGTTAGAAGAACCCCCAAACCAAACTAACCCCCCTTGAGGCAGTTCCCACTCATAGCGACTTGGTAAGACAGTGTAGAACTGTCCCTGTGGGTTCCTCAGACTGTCACTCGTTATGGCAGTAGAAAGCCTCATCTGTATCACTCTGGGTGGCTGATGGTTTCGAAATGGCGACCTTGCGGTTAGCAGCCCCACATCTAACCACTCCATCCCCAGAGGCATCTGTTATTGAGGTAGTTATTAGCTAGGGCGGTTTCCATGGAGTGTGCAGTGGCTTGTGTATTGTCTGCATTTGGAACAGATTCTTAGTTATGAAATACTGCTAATGTATTAGTCTTAGACAATTTAGAGTGAGCTAACAATGTTAATATCACTCACTTTGAGGCCGGAGTTTCACTTTTCCTATATATGAGAATTCTTTGGGCTGTGAAGCATGAATCACCATGTCAAATCATGTCCATTGAAAGGAAACTGTTTGAAGTGTGATAGAATAATATTGCGAGCCAACTGTGGTATAATTTGATCAAATGTAGTGCCATTACACTTTTTTAAAACCTTTGTCTGGCAAAATATAATGAAAACTCATGCTTAATGTAAACTTTAGGTATTAAAAACATGCATTATAAATAATAAGCAGGATGAAGAATGTTGAGGTCTTAATGAGTCAACATTTTAAATGCATTAATATTCTGGAAGCACTTTTGGATCGAATGCCTGTGTCCGCTTACTGGCTAAGATTGTGCGGCTTGGTTTTTATGACGACAGACGTTTTAGAAGGTACACTGCTGGCACAGTGGTTAAGCAAATGGAGAGGTGGACTCTCTAGTCCTTCCACAGGAGGAAAGAACTGGCAGTCTGCTTCTCTAAAGATTGCACCCTCAGAAATCCTGGGGCTCAGTTTCACATGGCCTGGGTGCCTAGCCCTGGTGATGTAGTGGTTGTGCTTTGGGCTGCGATCTGTGTGGTTGGCCGTTCAAAACCACGAGCAGCACCGCAGAAGGACTAGGCTGTCTACTCCCATAAGCACTCACAGTCTTACTCACATAATGACCCGTGGGGTCACTATGAGTCAGCGGTGAGGAAGGTTACGATGCTTCACAATTAGTTTGATAGCAACAAAGACGTTTTAGAAAAAATCATTTAAAAAATAAATTTGTGTTTGGTAAAGACATAACTATCTTGTGTGATATAAATTTATATGTGAAGGTTGGATTTAAAATGGACCATGACATTTTTTGAGAAGGATAAGGTTGCGTATGATGGAATGAGCAGGGCAAGAACTACTTTAAATCTTATCATCTATTACCCTGACCCTCTGTTGGGGGTGTTAGAATGTTGTGGGGTAGCTTCTAAGGGTGGGCATCGGCTGGCAGCATCATGGAGAAATCCAAACACTTTCTTTAGGGTCTTTCTTTTTTTTTTTTTTTTTTAACATTTTATTAGGGGCTCATACAACTGTTATCCCAATCCATACACACATCAATTGTGTAAAGCGCATTTGTACATCGTTTCTCAAAACATTTTCTCTCCATTTAAACCCTCGACATTAGGTCCTCTCTTTAGGGTCTTTCTGTACTTGTGCTCTTCCCCTGGCTAACACCTGTCTCTTTCACCTGTAAATCCCTACTAATTCGTCCATTTTTAACTGCTTGCACCAGCCTCTCCACAGTCCCCCCTGCATTTATTTATGTTTGTTGGTCTGTTTCGAACTTGGCTATTCAGTGCTGGGGTGAGGTGCTATCTCATTATTCTTTTGACTTGCCCTCTTTGAGTGTGTGCGTTTCTTTTTAGGGGTCGCCTGAATGTCATCTGTGGTGTCTTTAGCTCACTTTTAAATGGAATTTTTCTTGTTAAGGTGTTGGCATTTTGGGGTAAATTGTAGAGATTAATTCTTGTTCAGTATATTATTGCCAAAAAGCTTTCCCCCCAGTCTGAGGGTCCTCTTTTGACTTATTTGGTGAAATCTTTTGGTGCATATCTCTCAGAACTCACTGCCCTGGAGTCAGTGCTGACTCATAGTGACCCCTTGAGTTCTGAGCCAGTAGCTGTTTACAGGAGTAGAAAGCCTCGTCCGTCTCCTTTGAAGCAGCCGGTGGTGGCTATCAAAAGATATAGCATCTGGGGTCTTAAAAGCTTGAAGGTAAACAAGCGGCCACCTAGCTCAGTAGCAACAAAGCCCACATGGAAGAACATATCAGCCTGTGTGATCATGAGGTGCTGAACAGATCACTGAAGACAAATGGGTGCATAAGCAAATGTGGCGAAGAAAGCTGATGGTGCCCGGCTATCAAAAAGTATAGCATGTGGGGTCATAACGGCTTGAAGGTAATCAAGCGGCCATCCTACTTTTTTATTTTGTTGGGAAGAATTATTAGTTTTTTGAGGTTCCTTGTAATTTGTTAATATCTTAACAATTTTTAAACAGTCTGGTCTGTCTTGAAATTGGCTTGACTTCCTCTCCAGTTGAGAGTTCTGTACACCATTCCCTCTTTTTTCTTTGTAATTGTCTTTATTTATGAACGGATAGTTAGGGTTCCCTAGTGCCGTTGCTGTTGGTTTGTTTTACCTTAGTCACCTGAGTGTGTGGTTGACTTCATGGGGATGGTGCCACATAAGTTAATCTCAGGTTGTTGGCTGACATCGCTGGTTCTCTGAGACATTGTGGTGTTTGTATTTACTTGGTGGTTGTATGTCGGTCTGTTATTATTGCCTGAGCACTTTGGTTGAAAATCAGTGAACCGTTCATCATGGACACAACTGAGGACTCCAAAGTTGAGCATACTCTGGGATAAAGGAGAAATTCAGAGTGTTCAAGTTTATTACTAAGAGGACCTGGGAAAGGGTGACAACTCCTCGGGGCCAAAGGGACATCAGCGCAGTGTTTAAGGTCACTTTCCTCTCTGTGAGCGTCCCGGTAGCACCTTGTCCAGAGTAACAGACCACACAGGAGTCGGAACTGCCACAGCCAATGCAAACCCTGTTACATGTGTGTTGCTTCATGATTGAAGCACCAGCTCGCCATTTTCAGAGTGAAATGCATCTGTGCACATTTCCGTTCCTGTTAAGATTATCCGGCAGCCCTTTCTGTACTCTTTCCCCAAGATCCCACAAGACGGGCACATCCAAGGGCACGTGTAGACAATAGCTGACCTAAACTACCTTCCGGAGGACCGCAGTGAGCGGACGGCCTCCAGGCTGCACTATCTGAGGAGTCCGGGCCAGGCCTCCTGGCTGCTCCTCTGCCTCTACTTTGCCTCTTCGTATTTCTCCCTCTCTTGAACTTACTGTAGGAATGTTCTCGTTTAAATGGTTCCTATGTTCCAATCAAGTTTGTATACTTGGGATAAATCTGGGTCATGATGTATTGTTCATTTTATATATTTTGGATTGAGCTAGCCAATATTTTGTCAAATATTTTTGCATTTATCTTCCTGAGAATAATTGTACATCCAAAAACCTAACTTCATTATAGTGTCTTTGTCAAGTTTTGGCTTTCGGGCCAAACTGGCTTCCTCAATAATTGGGGCAATGACCCCATCGCTCTCTCTCTCTTTTAAATTACATAATAATGACATCATGTTTGAGTGCTAGATAGAACTTAGCAGTGATTTCTCTTGGGGAAATTTTGTTGTTTGTCTTATTTTCTCTTCTTGTGGCAATTTTGATAAACTGTATTTTTTTCCAGAAATAGGTGGGTGTATTTTGCCATCAGCAATTGATAACTAGGGACCTAAATGAAGAATACTCTGGAGAGTTCAGAATTTTATAGAGAGGCAGTCTACAAATACTGTTGGGCAGATAGCTGGAGCTAAAGCCAACTATACATTTTACTTGCATTTGACTGCTTGTTCGCTTGTTAGACGAGTGATATGATACTTCCATACCGATATTTTCTCTCATGAAAATGTTTTCCCTCAAATTTGGAAGGGAAACTATTTTCACGAACCTTTGTAC
>NW_022111310.1:16139418-16161533 GCF_000313985.2 Echinops telfairi
CAACCCCTGTGGAAGGTTCCCCCACAGGGGTTGCGACCTGCAGGTTGAGAACCGCTGCTCTGGAGTAAGGTAAAGTTTATATTCTTGGCTTTGTCACTTGCTTTGTACAAGTGGCCTGCTGTTGTGGCGTGCCGTCAAGTTAATCCCACCTGGCAGAGTAGGGCTGCCCTGTGGGGTGTCCTAGGCTGTCATCTGTGGGAGCACATTGCCGGCACTTTTTCTCCATGGAGTTGCTGGTGGGTTTGAACCACCAACCTTTGGTTAGCAGCTGAGCTCTTAACCATTGTGGCATCAGAGCACCTTGCAAGTGACCTAAACTACCTATTTGTAATGAGAAAAATTATTTACTTAGAGTTATTGGAATGAGGGAATGTATATCAAGCCCTAGAATATTTCCTGGCAAATTGAAAAGAAAGTTTCAATACACTTTATTAGTAGCTTTACTAACAATGTTACATTGTTATTCTGATGTGTGGTCAGTATTGTGTTTCTCTCGGATAAACATCAGACTGTTAACTGCAAGATCAGCAGTTCAGAACCACCAGCTAGCTACTCCATGGGAGAAAAACGAGACTGTTCTCGTAAAGATTTCTGCCAGGGAAACCCCACATTGGGTCGGTACGAGACAGACTTGATGGCAGATTGATGACAGTGAGTTCGGTTTGGGGGTGGTTCTAATGGCACAGGTGGATTTAATGGTAGAAAGTCTGGTTCTATATTTATGGTTTTTAACATTTTGATCTCAATATAAATATTAATGCACAGACTCTGCTTGACCATAAAGTCGCTAGAGCAAATGGAAGAAATAATGAAGTAAAAGAACTGAACAGAAAATTTCAAAGGAAAGCTAGAGAAAATGAAGTGTTATAAGAAAGGTTGTAAATTGAGAATGACGAGGATAACGAATGTACAAATGTGCCTTAAACAATTGATGTATGTGTGGATTGTGATAAGTCGTATGAGCCCCCAATAAAACGATAAAAAAAAATAATTAATAAAGGTTGTAAAGGCCTGGAGCTAGAAAACCAAAAAGGAAGAACATGCTCGGCATTTAAACTGAAAGAACCACAGGGAAAATTCAAGCCTTGAGTTGCAATATTGAAGGATTCTATGGGCAAAATGTTGGATGACACAGAAAGAAGATGGAAGGAATACACAGTTACAGCAAAAAGAATTGTCCTGCATTCACTCCTTTTAAGAATTAACCTATACCATCGGTAGGCAACTGGACACCCCCGTGCTGAAGGGTTGTGGGGAGAAGATGAGCCAGTCAGGGTGCAGGGTAGCAACGATGAAACATACAATTTTCCTCTAGTTCTTAAATGCTTCCCCCCCCCTTATCATGATCCCAATTCTGCCTTATAAACCTGGCTAGACCAGAGGATGTACATTGGTACAGATAGCAACTGGAAACACAAGGAATCCAGGACCGATGATGACTCCTTCAGGGGCGATGCCTGGAGGGTGGAGGGAATGTGGAGTAGAAAGGGGGAACCAGTTTCAAGAAGCAACGTATAGCCTCCTCCCTGGGGGATGGACAGCAGCGAAGAGGGCGGGGGGAGATGTTGCACAGTGTAACTTATGACAAAACTATAATAATTTATGAATTATGAAGGGTTCATGAGGGAGGGGAGAGGGAGGGGGGAAATGAGCAGTTGATATTAAGGGCTAAAGTAGAAGGCAAATGTTTTGAGAATGATGAGGGCAACAAATGTACATATGTGCTTGACACAATGGATGTATGTATGGATTGTAACAAGAATTGTACGAGCCCCCAATAAAATAATTAAAAAAAAAAGAATTACCGTATATTTTCAAGTATAAGCCAAGTGTTTCCGGCATATTTTTTATGCAGTTTTTGCGGTGAAATTAGGTGCCTCGGCAGATAGTCGGGTTGGCTTATGCTCTACTATATACGGTAGCTTATCAAGAACCAGAAATACTGAAGGAAGAAGTCTAAGCTGCATTGAAGGCAAAAAAACCACTGCAATTGACAGTGCCCATTGAGAAGTTTTGACAAACGATGCAGCCTGGGAAGAAGCACCTACGCCAAGAAGTTTGGAAGCCAGCTAGCTACCTGGCCATATCTGTGCCCATGTCAAAGAAAGGTGAACCAACCGGATTGGAAATTGCTCAGTAGCATTATCACACACTAATAAAACACAGCTGAAGATAATTCAGAAACCATTGCAGCAGTGCAGTCATAGGTAATTGCCAGAAATTTAAGCCAGATGCAGAATGAAGACTATCATTGCTGATGACAGATGGCTCTTGGCTGAAAGCTGAGAATACCAGACAGATGGCTGCCTGTGTTTTATTGATGACATAAAGGCGCTCAACCGTATGGATCATAACAAATTAGTTATAACATTGTGAAGAATGGAGTTCCAGAGCACTCCATTGTGTTTATTTGGAAACTGTACGTAGACCAAGAGGCAGTTGTTCAAACAGAACTAGGAAATACTATCTGGTTTAAAATCAAGAAAAGTGTGTGTCAGGGTTGTATCATTTTGATCTGTGTGCAGATAATTTGAGAAGCTTGAATATATGCAGAAGAACATGCATCAAGATTTACCATATGTTGGTGATGTAATCTTGCTTAAAGCAAGGAGGACTTAAAGCACTGATAAAGATTAATAAGTACAGCCTTCTATATAGGTTACACTTCAATATAAATAAAACAAATCCTCACAATTGCACCAATAGACAGTAACATGATAAGAAGAACGTATTAAAGTTGTCATGGAATTCATTTTACTGAGATCCACAGTCAATGCCCACGGAAGCCGCAGTCGAGCGATGCTCTGAGTCAGAATCTGTGATGGCCGGGCGTTTGTTTTATTCCATTGCGCCGATTTGCCAGATAACTCTTTAGAGTGTTAAAGAGCAAAGATGACATTTTGAGGACTAAAGTGTGTCTGACGCGGGTCATGTGAATTTAAATTGCTTCATATGCATGTAAAATCGAGACGCTGAATTAAAGAAGACCAGAGCTGAATAGATGTCTTCGGATTGTGGTTTTGGCAAAGACTATTAAATATACTCTCCTAGCTTGCCAAAAGAACGAACAACAAATCCGCCAGGATGCTCCTTAGAAGCAGGGATGGCGAGCCTTCAGCTCATGGACGTGAGCCATGCTGTCAGGAGGCACCGGCCCCTGAAGCAGAATTTCATGTTTGGTAAAGTTAGAGGGGCAGCACAAAGAGGAAGAACCTCCGTGAGATGATGGCCACAGTGGCTCCCACAGTGGACTGCAGTATCTCCGTGGTTACGACCGTGACGCAGGCCTGGGCGATGGTTCCTTCTGGGTCACCCTGAGTTGGAACTGAATAACAACAGCAGATACCTGGTGTGTACTTGCCCAAGTTAACAGTTCGTGTGGTTTTGATAACCTTATAGCTTTGTTTGCTCACCTAGAGTAATCAGATCTCACACTCACCACCTAAACTGCCAGCCAGCCAGCCCTCCTTGAATTTCAGCTTTCAATGCCATGTCACTTGATAACATAAAGGTGATTGTCCAATCCAACTATTGCTCTAAGGAAATATAAATCTGATGTGTATTTTCAAATCCTTGAGGTGTAGTAAATGCATTATTGTTCACCATAGAACTTATCATCAGACCCAGTAAACTCTAAATACTAGTTTGCCCCAGCAGTTTGAATACTTTCTTATTCATTTTTGTATTAAACTTGACATTTATTTCAGTATATATAGATAATCCGTAGTTAGTTTGGAATCAATACATTCACCATTTAGCGTTGGTGATATGGTTGGTATATATTAATACTAATACTGAAGAAATATTTTCATCTGATGGTACTTAAACAAAGTTTAAGAGTCTCTTCACGAGATTGCCAGTGAATTTCAGAATGTAATAAGAAGCAATTTAGTATTAGTGCCTGTTAGTTCTCAAAGGTTGGTGCATACTATAGAATTAAATGGATAGGCTTTATTAAAATTCATGATTTTATCGACTTTAAAAAAATCATTTTTTGGGGGGGGAGGGGCGCTCTTCCAGCTCTTACAGCATTCCATGGATCAGTTGTATCAAGCATATTTGTACATATGTTGCCATCCTTTTCTAAACATTTATTTTTTATTTGTGCCCTTGGTAGCAGCTCCTCCTTTTTCCCCTCCCTCCCCCACTTTGGTTTTTATTTCTCCTAATTTTTGTATTCTCCATACCCCATCCCTGACTGTAGGCCCTTTACCAAAGGTACCATTTTATTATTATGTAGTAACTTTTATCAGGAACACTGAGCTCTTTGGAATTCCACGTGCTCCTGTGTTCTGATTAGGCCACATTTTACAGACTGTTTGAGCTGTTGTAGCTCCTTCATCCAAGTGTTGTTGTCGTCTTCGTTATCTTAGGTCCTTTGAGTTGGCTCCGACTCAGAGCCGCCGTGGGGACAGTGGGATCAAACACTGCCCCGCCTGCGCCGTCATCACGTTCTTATTGCATCAGAATGAAGCAGTGAAAGAATATTCTGACATGAAATTGTAGCTCTCCCAAGAATTTGTGAAATCCACTATGAGAGAAACATACTGTATGTTTTTGGTCTCCCCAAAATGTGTTTATCTCTCTTTGGTAATTGTCACACACAGTTAACTAGCCAAACATGAAAACGTGCTTTTTAAGTAACCTAGGTATAAGAGGAGAGACGCGCTATAGTTTTGGGGGTACAGGGCATTGGCGAAAAGGTTTGGGGCAGTGTTTCATCATTATACCTCATTTTCAATCGATTAAAGTTGAAAACACATGAAGTCACCAGTTCTCATAGAAAGAACACAGGCCTCTGCTTCTAGTAATGAACCTTCTGATGATAAAGGGCAAAGTTGAAAGTTCATGCTCTTGGTCAATACAAGTAATACTGTGTGCAATGCATTAGCACAAGGCCGACTGAACTTTTTCTTTGTGCCTTTGGAGTAAAGATGCACCGTGCAAAGGCTCCTCTCCTTGTTTTAGTATAATTGTTTCCTTTTCGTTTCCTTCTTTTCTGTGGTTTTTTTTTTTTTCTTTTAGAGGGGAGGGCGAATGCAGGAATCACCATCACGAGAAAGAGAAAGAACAACACACTTCTCCAGACGACCACGGGCTGTTTTCACTTTTTCCCAGGTTCCCTTACAGCCCTTGCCGCCACACGCTCTGATGTTAACTGGGTGCAGCTTGGAGACGCGTTTCCTTTTGATACCAGGTGGTCATCGTCGGAGGAGGAGGAAGTTGCAGTCATGGAAACGTGGGGTTGTCTTGGGTGGTAATGTCTCTTGCTCTGCTTCTTTCCCTCCAGGAGAGACGCTGCTGATCCTGGATCATGGAGGATTGCCTTCACACCTCATCGGAGAATCTGTCCAAATTGGTCAGCTGGGCCCACAGCCACGGCACCATTTGCAGCCTCATTCCAAATCTGAAACACCTGCTTTCTGAAGGTTCCCATGGGAACCTGACGGCAATGTGGGGCTGCAGTGCGGGCCACGCTTACCACTGGCCACTGACGGCTACTTGCAGAGCTGGGTCCCAGGAGAGGGTCTGTTTCCAGGATAACCGAAGTTTTAACTCGGATAGTCCCAGTATCATTGGGGTGCCCTCGGAGACACAGACCAGCCCCGTGGAAAGGTACCCGGGGAGGCCCGGGAAAGCGAAGCTGGACTGCAACAGGACCAGAGACTCATGTGACTTCTCTTACTGCAGCGAGCCCTCTGAACTGGATGACGCCGTTGAGGAGGATGAGGATGACAACACCCTGTTTGACATGGTGTGTGAGTCTTCCGTGACGGATGAAGACAGTGACTTCGAACCCCAAACTCAAAGGCCCCCAAGCATCGCTCGGAAAAGGCCTGGTGTGACCCCGTCTTCCCTCCATTCCGGTTCCCAGGCTCGGCTGCTTGATGACAGCAGCAGCGATGTCATCATCAAGAAAATCAAACAGGAGATTCCCGAAGATTATTACATTGTGGCTAACGCAGAGCTGACGGGAGGCGTGGATGGGCCCGCCCTCTCTCTGACCCAGATGGCCAAGCCCAAGACTCAGACTCACGCTGGCCCCTCCTGTGGAGGGCCTGCGAAGCTGATGCCCCACGTCACGGCAGCCATCAGCACAGAGGCGGACCCACATGGAGTGTCTGCTTCTCCCTCGGTCAGCTCCAGACCAATGGCCCAGAAGACTGCCAGGGTCTCTCTGGCTTCACCAAGCAGAGCACCCTCTGGTTCCCACGGCAGCAACCAGCAGGTGGCAATGCAGATGCCCGGGAGCACATCCCATCCTAACACACAGATCAGCATCCCTTTGTCGGCCCTGCAGCTGCCTGGGCAGGATGGGCAAGTGGCTTCGGAGGAGTTCCTGCCTCATCTGGCCAGCCAGGTGTCCTCCTGTGACGTCGACCTCTCTCCCTCCGTTCACACCGAGCCGGAAGTGAGCTCCAGCCAGCAGCAGCCCCCGGTCTCTGCAGCCGTCACCACCGAGGCCACGGCGCAGTGCATACCAGGTATGGCACGGGAGGGGACACAGAGTCCCTCGTCCACATCCACCCAGAGTTCTGCGCCGCCGGCCCTTCGAAAACCCTGGGCTCAGCTTGCGGGAGTGTAGGCTTTATCACCAGGAAGAGCTTGACGTGGCCTCTTATATTCAGGTGCGACTAGAAAAGCGGGTCACCCGACCTGAGCCCAGCTCTCCAGGTGTGCTCTGGTGCCGAGCGGACTGCTGTAGCATGATGCTGCAGGTGCTGCCCGCCAGATTTAGGGTTGAGACCACCTGAAGCTACATTTTCCTGTCACAAAGTTACTTCTGAATTTTCTTTTTAATGCTCCTGTCAGTAGCTTGCTTAATTTGGTTGCTGTGTGAACCCAACATAATAATAGGTTAGGCATGTCATGACAATAGACCTCATGTTTTCCCCCTTGTTTTGATTATTTATTTCGGCATCCACTTGGCAGTTCTCTTCATTTTAGTAGATGTAGCCGTTCAACAAAACAAAAACAAAAGCCCCAGGTTTTTAAAAGCCACAGCAAATTCTAGAAGCAGTATTTTGTCTTATTCTCAGAATTTAGAAGAATCACATGACTTTGTATTTCTGCAGTGTGCGGGCCTAGCTGTCATGGCTTGAGAGGAGAAGGACACAGCTGGACGAGTTCTGTCGGTCCATTCTCCTGTAGCCCCAGCACTGTATTTGTTTTATCTGGACCATGGTTGCATCAAAGGGCCTAGGGGGATTCTTAGGCCTCTGAGTCCAGGGTTCGAATCAAGTAGGCCCTCAGTGGAAGCCAAGCAGAGCCGCGCAGACCTGGGGCGCGCTGAGAGAGCCGGCAGCTGGCGCCGGCCTTTTCCTTTCCTTTGGTCTCTCACCAGGCAGGCAGTCAAGTATTTTGGGAAAAGCCTTCTGGAAGCCCCGGGCACCTGTGCTGTTACCCGTTTAACTTCCTAGAGGTTGCTCTACCCATTTTCTTTCCCAGTTTTAGTGTCCAAGTGTATGATTCCCCTCCAAATTTCTTCCATTTATGATTTTTAAAAAACACAATCATGATTGCATTGATAAAGCATAACTGGAAAATATTCATATCCTTATCCAGAATTACACTTTTCAGCATATTTATTTATTGACAGTGTCATTGAAGTATAGTTTCCGTATCAGAAGATTCACTCTAACAAAAGCGTTGTTATTTTGCGTCTGTTGTGAGTTGTGGATCCTCGGCCACGGTCTCTCTGAGCACGTGTCAAGCAGACGGTTTTGCCCCCATCAGCGGTCCTTCTGACCCCTCCCGCCATCCACCGTCATGCTTGGCTTCCTCAGATTCGGCTCGCTGGCCCATTTTATAAAATAGGGTCAATATGTGGCCTTTTGTGACTGGCTTCTTGCATCTAGCATGTTTTCAAGGTATATCGATGTGTTACAGTTGTATTAGTGTCGTTCCTAGCTATTGCCAAATTTATTTTTATTGCATTGTGTGGCTGTTTGTCTCCATATTTTGTTTGTCTTTCCATCAGTTGACGAACATTTCGATGGTTTCATCTTTTTTTCCTATTTTCAGTAATGCTGCTCTGAACTTTCATGCACACATTTTTGAGAGGACATGTATTTTTATTTTGCTTGGAGAATGACCCAGAAGTAGAATGGTTGAATCAAATGGTAACTCTGTAGTCCCCTTTTATAGGGACCAATAAATTGTTTGCCCAGGTAGCTGCACTGTTACCAACAACATCTGAGGGTTGCAAATTCTCCACATGGCCCTGATGGTCCACATTTCTCCCTATTGCCCTTTTGCTCCCTATAATCCCCGCTGTCTAAGTGGGCGGGAAGGAGTATTTCATGATGTTTGACTTGCACGTCCCTACTGAAGGTGAGGTTGACAGTCTTTGTTTGTAAGGACTTGTGTTGGCCGTTTGTGTCCCTTCTTTTAAGACATTTTTTTGCTATTTAGATTTTTTGCCCATTCTCACTGAGGTTGTTTATTGCTTTGTGGGACAAGTTCTTTCTATGTTCCAGATACAAGCCCCGTGGATGTGATCTGTAAATGCAGCGTCCCCACCCATAGGCCATCTCTGTTCATTTCTTCCCCCCCTCCTCCCCTCCCTTTCACGGAGTTTGACCTTTGACTAACTTTCTTTTCCTTTTATCAAGCTGCCTGTGAACGTGTGTGTGCTAGGAAATCCAACTCTAGGTTCAGGTAGAAGATAAGCATAGCCTCTTTCATTTAAATGTCTGTGACTCTGCTGTGTGTGTGTGTGTGTGTGTGTGTGTGTGTGAAACAGCGAACTTCTTCTGACAGTGTTTTCTCCATTCTCATTTAATTTATATTGAAAGGCAGAATTCAGAAATCTTATTTTGGAAATGTGCCTGCATACCCAGGCAGCTTAAGAAGCTTGTTGTTTCTGTTGTAGCTGTCCGCCACTCACTCAGCCCTGTTCTAGGCCTGCATCGTGGGCAGGAAATAAGACACTGAGGTTCTTCATTAGATTGTATATCAGTATATTACTGTATGGTTATTTGGGGAAAGAACTTTATTCTATATGGAAATGAAACCAATTTAGCCTGTTGATTATGTGTAGATTATATTCCGCTGGGTATTTTTCTTGCCTTGAAATTACATTTGTCGTAATGGTTATAAAATGTAGGTACAGCAAAACAGCGCATTCCATATACAACCATTAACTGATTTGACTTAACTCTCAAAAAAGGATCGTTTCAGTTTGGAACTGACCTTTTGGAAAAACAAGAACTGGGAGTAGGAATGCCCTAGAATTTCCTAAGGAATGATCCTGTTGTTTGGATCTAGTTTTCTTTGGAAGGCTATTCTATTGCTGAGACAGCACTAGCTTTAGCAAAGTACTGCTTGGACTGGAGACCTGAATGGGACAAGTCAACGTCTGACTGATATAGTTCTTTTGTGAGCTGTGTATAGAGTTAACTTAAAACTTACTTTGATACGTGAAGCTCAGGTTTTATTTGTGTCCGCATGTTTGTTTATAGCAGATCATCTTCCATTCTAAAAGTAGATTTTAAAAGTTTAGAATCCAGCGTGTCCGAATGTACATGAATGACTGCAGTAGACCTCATGTAGCTAATGTAAAGCTCACTCAAGCCTAAGCCAGGAGGGCAGATTTTGGACAGAAGTGGTGGAAGCTGACTGAGACATTTTAGAAATGGATGCTGCATAAACTGGAGTCTTTACCAAGTCATTAATAGAAATACTGCATGTCTCTGGTATTTCTAAAATAAATAAGGTGACAAGTGACAACTGAGTAAGCCAGAAACAAAGAGAAAATACTCCATTTTTGTTGAGTTTTGCTGATGCCATTTAAATTCTGTTTCCGTAGTAAAAAATCATTTTTATTTCTATTCAGAACTCGCAGCCATAAAATGTTAATCAAGATGTGATAAAATCATTAATTTTCAAGTCAACGTTGTCATACTGCTCAATCTAAATCTTCGCAAACCATAATGAGAAAAGAGAACATCTATTATTGGGGAAATTATTGACTATCTACCACTAGCTTGGATTCCATTAACTTTTGAGGTTTTACTGTAAAGTCAGGCCATTTGTCATAGTGAAAATGAAATCATGAGTTACGG
The DNA here is from genome assembly GCF_000313985.2 of Echinops telfairi. Taxonomy (NCBI): domain Eukaryota; kingdom Metazoa; phylum Chordata; class Mammalia; order Afrosoricida; family Tenrecidae; genus Echinops; species Echinops telfairi. The sequence goes on from NW_022111310.1 coordinate 16,149,486, forward strand.
TTTTTAAAAAAATGTGCATGTGTGTGTATGTTTCTCAAAGGTACACATCTTCCTCTGCGGTTTTTGTGTGAAGACCTCTTGTAGTAATCAGTCTTTTCCTAGAAGTTTTAAGAAGGCAAGCAATGCATTTTGGTATATGATGCTTTTTAAATATACAGAGCATAATACATGCTCGCTTGTAGGAGATAATCTACTTGCGTAATATGATATAAACTTGAAAGTACACATATTTATCCTTCTCTGAGAGATTCAGGTGTTCTTTATATATTAGAAATGTTAATGTGCCATACATATTGGAGATTTGTTGTCCCATTAGCTTTTAATTTTAATGATGACTTATTTTTTTAGAAAACTTTTATTTATTTGAAGTGTGAGGGGGCCTTTACGGGGCCTTGGAAAAACGTATTTCTTCCCACAAATATTTTGAAGCTTCCTCATCTATGGTTTTCCAGTGATCTTTTTTGCCCTTGTTATTTTGCTGAGGAAGTCATTCTCCACCTGGATAGCAGGTAAACATTTACCTCCGCCTTCCTCTAGTTCTTCATTCTTCTCTCTATTCAGCTCTAGGATTAGAATATATACTAGAGTGAGGATTAGAATATATATTAGAGTGGAACCTCATTATTTTTCCAGGTCGTTGACTGTCCCAACAAACTTTATGGAATAATTTCCATTTCTAAATTAATTGATTCATACATCACATTTTTATTCATCTATGGGTCTGTTTCTAGATTCATACTTCTTTTTTGATCATTTTTTTCCCATCTAATTTTTTCTGTTTAATTAATAGAAAAGAAAACACATTTAGGCAGGTCTGGAAATAAGCTCACCCCCACGGCTCAGTTTTTGGCCTAACAATAGGCAGGCATCTAGGAGAATAATAATAACGGGTAGGAACACCGGAGAACAAGCAGCCATTTGAGATCCAAAAGGCTGCATTTCCGAGGGACGATGTGACGAGGTTCGGAAAGAAGCAGGAATGGAAACGGAGGCACAGGGAGGAAGTAGACGGAGTGCTGTGACATTGTCAGGATGGCACAGATTGAGATGGAGCAAAATGTAAAGGAATTGTTGATTAGAAAACTTATTTGTTCTGTGAACCTTCACTCAATTCACAGCAAAATGTTGGGAAAAAATGCTTTCAGAGAGAAAGAAGAGTATCGTGTAAAACATTTAATAGGATCATCTTTGGAAAAATATTGATATAAAATTGAGTTCAGTGAGTTTTTCAAATGGACTAAAATATTTATAACTTTTGCTACGTGGTCTGTGTTGACGCACGTAAACAATGGGTTTCTCTTGTCAAGCCAAGAAACTTGACCAAGCTTCGAGAATCACGTTTTCTATGGTCTAAGGACATTTTCAGACTAGCCTTCCTCCAGGCTCAAATCATGTCTATTTTCTTTCTTTCTTTCTCATCTTTGCCTTGGGCTTCCTTGTGTTAGCTCCTTCAGTAGGTGTATGGCCAAGCTAGCAGGGGGTGGTGCTGTGCTTGATGGCCAGTAGACAGAACCTGTGTGGGAGCGCATTCCTCTCCACGGTCTGGAGATCTCTGAGCATGCCTACACAGCTATCGCTGAACCACTGGAGGGGCATCCAGCCCCACCAGGGTATGGTGCCAGGTGCCAGGCACACTACCTTGTAATGTACAGGGCGTGAGGGTATTCGTGGGGACTGTCTGCCAAGGACATTCTGCACACTGTCCTTCAGAGGGAATATAGGGTGGCCAGCAAACAGATATCTACTGCTATTTATGTGTGTTTGCTCTTTATGTTGAACAGGTAGGAGTGGTTGCTATGTGTGCCATCCAAAGACCAGGGTGTAAAAGAGTAGTGTTCTAATATAAGGGGTATTTGATGGACAAATACATCCATGTTCTAGAGGCACAGATTAATATGTTACCAGTTTGATATATTTCCTTGTTCCATAAGAAAGGCATGCCTCTTCTTACAAGGAGGAAGGGAAAAAAATTGATTTTAAAAAAAATTACACCCTTCATTATAGGAAGACATGAGATGTGAATTCTGAAAGATTAGTGAGGCAAAGTGAAAATTGCGAGGATCGTATAGCAGCTCTCACTGGACGATGAAGAACAGAGTGTGGCCACTGAGAGTTTAGAATTAGAGATGCTTGGGCCAATCCTCAGCCTACTTCCTGTTGGTCCTGAGCTCTTGGCTAAATCATTTCACTTGTCTGCCTTCCGGTCTCCTGATTTGTAGTCAGGATAACAGTACCTGCCTCACAGGGTTGTGATGGGGTCAAAGTGTGAAAATGCATGTAAAGCACTATCATTTGATCGTCATTCAGTAAATTATAGTTGATGCTATTATCATCATCAGTAGATTATGCTCAATACTTAAGTAGGGAAGTCGATTCTGCTGTTACATGATAACGCTCACTGCTACTGACCAGTTCCTACACATAGTGACATAAGGTTTGTGAGGCTGTGACTCTGCTGAAACAGACTGTCTTTCTCTGCACATCAGGTGGTGTGCTCAAGCCACCGACCCACAGGCTTTACCCACGGCCCCACCAGGGCTCCTATTTTATGCAATAATGCCCGTTGGTGGACTAACAGTGTGGCCCATAGTCAGTATCGACAGCCTGGAAGCACATTAGCTGAGACTTTCCAAACGTCCTGCTTTAGGGCAAGCAGGGTCTACTTTGTTTGGGGGACAGTGTCATTCTGTGTGGTCACCTGATTATTCTGAGCAGGTCCTCTTTTGTGTATTTGCACTTCCCCACTGGAGAATCCAGAAACTTGCTCTCCAAGTTTATATTTCCGTGAGGGCACCATCGTAGGACCCTCAGTCTTTTCAGCCAACTGCACCCGTACCAGAAGCACCTAGAACAGTGGTTCTCAACCTGTGGGGTCGAATGACCCTTTCACAGGGGTTGCCCAATTCGTAACAGTACCAAAATTACAGTGAAGTAGCAACGAAAATGGGGGTCACCACAACATGGGGAACTGTCTTAGAGGGTTGCGGCATTAGGAAAGTTGAGAACCACTGGCCTAGAAGAGTCCATTTTGGTAAATACATTGAGTTTCTAAAGGCTGAGCAGCAGTAGCCAACCAGCAGTAGTTGGTCCAGAGGCCCAAGCTGGGGTGTAGGTGGCCAGGGCACCTCCGCTAGAGAAAGTGTGCTGTGGTCAGGGCTGCATGTGGCCGTGATGCCTCAGGCCTTTCAGGTGCACTCAAGGAGAAGGAGAAATTGGGCTACTCACCTAAGTGTCTACCAGTAGGGTGATAAATAGTGACAAGAGACCTTAGAAATATTAGAAGTAGTCAAAGGGAAATGAATAAAGATTGACAATCCTGGGTTCTAGTGAGCTGAAATAGACTGGCCTTGGCCAGTTTGAATCAGACAAGCATGGTCTACAATGCTGGTCGTGACAAATTGAAGGAGCATCTTCACCATCATCAGCAAAAAGGACACGGCAAGGACCCTCCTGAAGTGTGGCACTGTCAGTGATGGGATACTATCTGCATCCCGTAAGAAAGGCCAGTGGTGATGACTGTTGTTTCGACACGCCATTCACTAATGCCAAGATGAAGAAACCGAAGGTGTTTACCAACTTCTCTTCCTTGTTTCTTCTGCAAGCCATGCCTAAAGGATAGCTTAGATGATGTTTTTCCTGAGAATAATTTTTTTAAAAAAAACCTTTTATTGGGGACTCTTACATCTCTTATTACAATCCATACATTCATCCAGTGTGTCAAGCACATTTGCACATATGCCGCCATCGTCATTTTCAAAGCATTCTCTTCCCACTTGAGCCCCTGATATCAACTCCCCACTTCTTCCCCCTCCTTCCCCTGCCCGTCCTCCCTCACGAACCCTTGATACGTTATAGATTATTTTTTTCATATCTTACATCGTCCTCTCTTGCCCCTTACCCACTTTTCCGTTGTTCGGCTCCTGGGAGGGGGTTCTAGGTTGATCCTTGTGATCGATTCCCTTTCTCCCTCCTCCGCTAATCCTCCTGGTATCTCTACTCTCTTTGTTGGCCGTGAGGGGTTTATCTATCCTGGATTCCCGGTTTTGCAAGCTCTTATCTGTAGCCGTGTGCATGCTCTGGTCTAATCCGATTTTTAAGGTAGAATTGAGGTCATGATAGTGGGGTGAAGGAAGCACCATAGAGCTAGAGGAAAGTTGTGTGTTTCATGGGTGCTATACTGCACCCTGACTGGCTCATCTCTTCCCTGTGATGAGAATAATTTTTAAAAGAGCTCCAAGTTAATAGAAGCCTTTACTGTATCAGGAGCAGATAGATGAGTGTTTGTATAGGGGACAGTGCTCCCTGCTAACTCATTTTCCTGCTAAGCGTAGTCCAGGCACAGTCATACGCACCGACAAGCATTTGACTGGGGTTTACCGTGTCCTAAGCATTGTGCTGGCTCGCCCAAAATGCAAAGATTAACGTCCAATTCCCTGCCCCCAGGATATTCTCCAGAGAGGAAAGCGGACAAACCTGCAACTCTTTAAAACCTTGTACGTGTTTAAAAAAGCCCAGCCTCCGTACCATAGAGTTGATTCCTACTCTTAGTGACCCTGTATAGGTTTAGTGTCCTAATGTCTGTTGTGGATCTTTATGGGAGAAGAAGGCATTTTTGTCCCGCAGAGCCGCTGGTGAGCGTGGCCTGCAGATCTGGAAGTTAGCAGCCAAAAATTGCCAACGGGGCTGCTTAAGTATCAAGGAAGAGGCATAGGAAGTGCAAGGGAAATGCGTGTGAAGAGCCCTGGAGCCCTTATCGGGGTACAGAGAAATCCATGAAGAAGTGACCGGCGAGGAGGGAAGAGCGTTCCGGGCAACGAGAATAACACAAGCAAAGTCCTTAAGACCTACAATGATGTAAAATATTTGGGGAAGCACGGAGGTTGAATGTCACTTGAGAGTAGATGTCCAGAGGTACAGAATTGTTGCCCCAAAGTCTCCTGGGACCTGCAGTGTCACCAGTGCCCTATGCGGTGAGCAGAGGGGTCGTGACACTGATAGATAGCACGGAGGCAGGTCCCCTGGAAGCAGAGGCTGGTCCGCGAGAGCTGTTGTGGAGAATGTTGCAGTCATCCAAGTGCGAGGTGGCAGTCCGTGTGCGAATGAAGCCACAATAGGACATGGGATAGGACTAGGTAGGGGTAAATGTTGGACAAGTTACAAAAGCACAGAACTTGATGGCCTTGGGATTTTTGGCCTCTTGGCACCTCTGTTGCCACCCTGACTAAAGGCTTGGCAACATTGTAGGTAATACCAGAAGGTCTTCAGACACACCGATCTACAGTGGAATCATAATCATAAGCTAAAATGGCATTAGAGTTCTAGAGCATGCTGTAGCTGCTCATTCATTGTGTGGTCACTGAACCCCAGAGTTCATCTACCAGGAAACTGAAACATGGAGTTCTTGGGTATTAGTGAGAAATAAAACAGCAGTAAAGACTGGGCCCCGGGGGATACAGCATCAACAAATGTGGATCCCGTGCCTGAGAGATCTAACGCCAGTGGGAGGGAGAATGCTACCTCTTTCCCTCTCAGAATATTCTGAGTTTCTAAACAAAACAAAACTGCGTTTCAAATATTTCCTAAGATGCCGTTAATCAAACTGTGATAACTTTGTGGGACTAAATTGGTTGCCTTTGGGTAACACATTTATTAAGATTGTTTTTTAGAATGATATACGGCTAAAGATTGTTAAGTAGAAAATTAAGTCACAATGATAAATTAAGGTCAGGCTTTCGTAGGTGAAAAATAAGTGCAGAGGCAACGGGCCACTGATTCAATATCACAATTTATTTCAAACGTCCTCTATTCAGCTAAAAATAACACGAGCATGTTTAAATAAAAATTGTCACAATATTGCTTGTTTTTAGAGAGAACCAGGGACTTATCTTTAAGAATTAAATATACAACTGTATACTTGTTTTCTGAAAGGTGAAAGTAGTACGGCATGCTAACTGCATGCTGTTGTACAAATGGATCGTTGTCAGAGAAACGATTGGTCCGAGCCGGTTTCTCTGATGCTCTGCCCAGCCCTTTTCAGGAAACGTGTCTTGAAGACAGCTTACCGCTCCCATCGCCATCCATCTGTCCATGGTCTCGAGCACAGTTGCACGTAGGTCGCCATCCTCATTTTCAAAACATTTTCTTTCTGCTTGAGCCCTTGCGGTGAGCTCATTCTCCCTCTCCCCCAGCCTTAAAATCTTCTAAAAGTGAGTTTTTAAACATTCTTTAAACTAACGTCATTTACACGCTGTACCACTGAAATGGAGGTCTGTGAGTCGGCCTGCACCTGATGCCAGTGAGCTTGGCTTGCGTAAGCAGAGACCTGTGGTTCAGCGCACTGGGATTCACCTCCTAATCAAACCCAGAAGCCACTCCATGGGAGCAAGATGGACAGCTTGGAAGCCCTTTCATAAAGATGGACAGTGTGGAAGCCCTATAGGACAGTTCTTCACTGTCTTGCAGGGTCACGCTGTCAGAATTTGCCCCACAGCAAAGGGGATTGATTTTATTATTTAGTGATATTTCAGTTTTACTTTCACGTGATTTGAGAGATTTCCAAATAATGCAGAATGTCCACAAATGCCGCAAACTGGCAAACGGCTACGGAGCCGGAGCCCTGGTGGTGTAATGGTTAAGAGTTGGGCTGCGATTTACAAGGTCTACAGTTCGAAACCAGCAGCTACTCCTTGGGAGACAAACCGGTTTTCTGTTCCCTACACTCACAGTCTTAGAAACGCACAGGGGCACTTCACCCCTGTTCTGTAGAGGCGCTGTGCGTCGGCGTTAACTCGGTGGCGGTGAAGTGATGGAGCTGAGCAGATAACGAAAGCTCAGAGTGGAATTTTCCAGTCTCTGGATTTGACGTGGCCAAGTCTTCTCCTGGAGCCTCGGTGGCAAAGCGTGTCATGCATTTTGCTACGGGTTAGGCGGCCAACGGCAAGGTCAGCAGTTTGAGCCCACCAGCCACTCCATGGGAGAAAGACGAGGCTTTCAGCTCCCTGAAAGTTACAGCCTCAGAACCCCGAAGGGTCAGCTCGACTCTGTCGTATAGGGTCCCGATGAGTTGGAATCGACTGAGTGGCAGTGCTTACTACTATACGTCTTCTCTTAGGAGTGTGGGACTGCCTTGATCTCCATCACTTGTAGTCCGAGGAGGTGAATGAGGCACAGGCCAGAGCTGATAGTCACTGTCAGGGCACCGGTGCTTTCCCCCTCTGCTTCACAAGGTCATCAATGTGTCCTTTCTTTCTAAATCTGCTCTCCGTTATCCCTAGGTTGCTCTCCCATTCAAAACCACTAATGCCGTTACTGTCATTTGATCGTATTAATATGGTTCATTGTTGTGGTGTGCTACCTTAGGGGCACGAGGGAGACCGTTTCTAAGGCTTGTGTGAATAAATGACGTCATTCATGTAAAAAGGTTTGAATAGTGGCACGGGTATCTTCATTAGCCCATCAGCGTTATTGCTACCATCTTTCTGTGCATCCAAGACAATTGTAAGATTACCATTTCTTTCATGTTACACAAACAAAAGCACAAGCATTGGGTTTCTACTTCTTGAGTATTAGGAATAATGTTTTTATGAAAATCTGTGTGCACAGTTTGTGTAGACATACAGCTTCAATTCTTTGGTGTATAGGCAGTCGCCGGGCTGCACAAGTCCGAGTTACGGACAGCTCCTACTAGTCCTCCCATGGATTTTGTCATAGCATGCAGTGAAGCTGGACATCTGAACACGGCACAGTGCCGCAGACAGGAAACATTACGGGTGGAAGCCCTGGAATAGGAGACTTGGAAGAGGTGTAGGGAACCCGATCAGGAGCCTGGAGATGGGATTACCGACAGGCTGTTTGTTGTAAGTGAACAACGTATTCAAAGTGGCCTGGCCCACTTCCATGTCTGAGCAGGGCAGGGCTGTTTTGGATGTGCTCAAAAGCCAGTGGTTGCCATTCAATGTCCAGTTCATGCCCTGCCCTTCTTTTCCAAAGGAAGATTCCGCTGGTAACAAGGCTTTGGTGAATTTTCCTGCCCCGTTATCGCTGTAACCTTAAAATGTTGGGTCATTCTCAGCTAGGGACAGAACCGGTTCAAAACCCCGGCAAATTCTTAGTGATACAATTAGGAGAGAAGCTCATCGATATTCCGAGGACGGACTGTACATGTAGCTAGGAGGTGAATTGCTGGGTCATCTGGTAAGTCTGTGTTTAACTGTTGGAGACACTTCCACAGCCACTGGACTGTTTTAGATTCCCATCTGCATTGTGCTACTGCCAAGTGCTGCGTTCATCGTGGTTCAGCTGCCCCACAGGACAGCGTAGGACTGTCCAGTAGGCTTTCCCAGGCTGCACTCTTCAGGGGAGCAGTTTGCCACGTGTTTCTCCCACAAAACAACAAGTGGATTTGAACTGCTGTCCTTTTGGTTGGCTGCCGTGCACTTAACTACTGTGCCACCAGGGCACCTTGTGCCGTGGATTAGGGTTCTAGTTTCTCCACATCCTTATCAACGCTTATGATCATCTTACTCTTTCTGTTTCAGCCACCTTCATATAAGGCGGTGTTTCATTCTGGTTTCGATTCGCATTTCTCTAATGTCTTTACAGAGCCATGGTGGCATAGTGGATTACTCATTGGGCTGCTAATCACAAGATCAGCAGTTCAAACACACCAGCTGTCCCATGGGAGAAAGATGAAGCTGTCTGCGCCCATAAAGATTTATAGTATCAGAAACCATCTATTGGGTTGCCATGAGCTGGAACTGACTCAATGGCAGTAGATGGGTTTAATATCTAGTAATATTGAGCATTTTTTCATGTTTCTGCCACATTTCGGAGAGTCTAAAAGCATTAGGGACATGTTTTTTCCCCACTTAAGCGGTCCATTAATATTAATAATTTTGCTTTAATGCTACCTGTCATGCATAAGTCAGCCTGTCAGTTGGCCTCGTCTTCATCTCTCAGGGTGATAGATCTAAGCAGAAGCTTACTAAAGTCCCCGTGAAAGTTCATGTAAGAGAGAAGCAATTAGGCATCAAAGAAGATGATCCGTAAAGAGATACCGAAGCGGTATCCCTAAGTGACAGGACTCGGTGCTCTCCACTTGGCCACGCAGTGGTCTGCGTGGTGTCAGATGAAAACATTCAGAGATTCTATTTTTGTATTTAAACAAAACATAAAGTTATTTACCTTATATTAATTGACTGTAGAGTATGTGTACATAGTTTGCAAATGAGCATACATATTTTGGGAAGGCTTGGCATTTTTTAATGCTAAAAAAATGTTTAGAGACAAGACAGTAAGGGAGATGGCTGGTTGTGGTTGAGAATTTTTATCTTAATGACTTAGTTTCTCTTACTTTTATTCAGAGTAGATAAACAATAGTAATCCTGGGATGTACTATTTCTATGAATTTAGTGTTACTGTGTGGTTATCTGAATCGAAATAGATCATTCTTAAAAATAATGTCCCAAACTTTATTTTACAGAATATTTTCTCAGGAGTACATTCATATTAACTACTATTAGGTAATTCATATTAATGTTTATGTTACAGATGTTGTTGTTTTTTAAGCCTTTGTATGTGTATCACTGTAATTGGTGCTGCTAAACTTCTGTGCAGTACAAAGCTGTTATCTCACTATTAAGAGAAAAGCTCTATTTTGCTGTTTTGTCTGTGTGAATGATTAATAGAATGGAAAAAAATACTTCAATTTTTATTTCATAATGAACTTAAAAAAATGCATTTTGTTATTACCCAATGATCCTCTTAGAGAAATTAGTATCCTCCTATCTATTAGGTTATTATTTCTTGGATGTAATCTAATGAATATTAATAGTCCAACTCAGAAGAGAAGGGAGTAATTTATTACCTTTTCATACATTTCCATTTTTATGTCTTATCTGTGTTTCTTTTGTTTCAAGATGATTAATAATTCATGTTTCTAACTTTGTTTTTAACTTTAATATGCATTTCAAGTAGAAACTGCCATCATGTTTTGATGTGTACTAATTAAGATATGTAACCATGTAAATTAATATAAATTTAACAGAAGATCCGGTTCTGATTAAAATGCTATTATTATATAGCATTTCATCTCTTAATTTCATTAGATGTTACCTTGTGTGTTGTATGTGGCTGTATTCTCAATCGCTGAAGCCATGGAGTTTCAACAAACTCATAGAATGCACTTGTGTTAGTCTGGGTAGACTAGAGAAACAAATCCGGGGAGACTCATATGTATAAGAAAGAGCTTTATATGCAAGAGCAATTGAATGTTGAGAAAATATCCCAGCCCAGCCAAGATCAAGTCCATAAGTCCAAAATTAGCCCCTATGTCTGATACCAATCTATAAAGTCCTCTTCAGACTCATGCAACACATGCAATGACGCCGCATGCAGGAAGATCACAAGCCAGGGGGTGGAAAGTCTTGTGGATCCAGTGATGGTGGAAGCACTGGCAGGGGTCTCCATGTGGCTTCTCCAGCTCAGGGCACTAGGTAGTTCCAGGTGTCTTGTCAGCTGCAGTGTCTCCCAGGGAGTGAGCAAAGAGAGAGAGTGTCTCCCGCCCCCATGGAGGAATACAGGAGTTCTCAGAATCCTCAGGAGAAGGCCATGCCCACACAGAGGCCTCATTGGCTATGACCTGATTGACAGGCTAGACTCTACCACTTCACTGTTAGTCCCCTCAAATTGACAAACGGTTTTATAACTACCACAGCTACAGCACTTTTCAAAATATGATGGACTGTTAGCAAAAAGCAACCAGCTGCCATCATGTCTATTTCTACTCAAAGCTGCTTCATGGAATAGGGTAGAAGTACCTCTTTTGAGTTTCAGGGCTGTAAATCTTCAGGGGAACAGAAAGCCGCCTCTTCCTTGCTGCAGATGGTTGGTTCCCGCTGCTGACTTTGCTTTTAGCAGCCTGGTGTATAGCTCACTGCTACTTAAGGGGATGCTCATTTAACCTCCCAACCCTCTTCCATACACAGGATCAGATGCTGTTAGCTCTTTGACTACTATATGCAAACTGGTAATAATCATAGCCAATACTTAATAGAGTGCTTATTATCTAATCAGTTACTTAGATGAACTCAGTTCTCACCACTCTAGGACTTTATATAGCTAGTATTATGTAGAATTAGTTCCATGTTAGAGATGAAGGTACTAAGGCGGAGAAAAGTTAAACTCGTCCAAGCTCTCATTGTTGAGAGAGCTGGGATTCAGACCAGGACATTTGTTTCCCACATTAGTGCTCTTCACCACCAACCCACCTGCCACGGGGATGCTTCTCTTCCACATCTCAGCATCCTTCCTCCAAACGGGAAGGGTCGTTCTTGGACCTGCGCCGTGAGTTTCTTTATTTCTCAAAAAAATCCATTGCCACAACTTCTCCTACTTTTCCTCTTTTCTGTTCTTAATCTCTAGCTTGTTTTATTGTCTACACAGGAGGGAATAATAATCCAATTGTTTTTAACAATTGACGAAGACATATGAGGGCTACAAAAAGCGTATTGAAAAGAAATCTACTTAAGTTCCATCTTCCATTAACTTTTTGAAGCCCCTCACATATAGGTGTGTCTAAAACAGTGCTTATCACAACTAGGTATTCATTATATTTTTGTCACATATTGAATGTGCAATACTAGAACTTCTGAGAAGGAAAAGGATGTAACTTTCATTTTTGCCGTTTTCTTTGGGTTTTAAATTTTTCACATGTAGTTCTAGTGCATTTTTGCTTATAGTAAAAATTAATTTACTTATTTAACAATACAAATGCCTACTGTTCATTGTTTCAATCATGGATATACATTCTAGTGGGAAACAGACTTTAATCAATTAATGACAAAAGTAGTTGTGCTTTTTGGTTTAAAATGCTATGATAGGAAAGAACAAGGAAGCTCATTGAGGGTAAAGGGAAGATGTTGGAAGATCCCCAAGGAAGTGACATTGACCCGGAAAGGGAATCGAGGAGGGTGTTTCAGACAGAGGAGCCAGCTTGGGCACACTCTATCAGAACCGTGAGATGCTGAAGGAAGAGCTCATCTGAAACCC
>NW_022111310.1:16162733-16203918 GCF_000313985.2 Echinops telfairi
GTAGGAAAGTGATTTAGTGCTCAATGAAATGCTTTCTTATGGGGCAGAGGCTGTGAAGCCAAGATGCTCATGCTGCTGAAACAATACACTTCCTCCACAGTGGTCAGTGACATATGCGAATGTAATCCCCAAGGATGGACGGAAAGGGAGAGCCACTTGTTGAAGCTGTGGCTGCATGGCCGAAACGGAAAATATGAATGTCACCTCTGTAATGAATCCATGCCTCTTCTGCCACGACCTTACGTCAAGCAGAGTGGAGGTTTAAGAGATTCTTTTAAAAATTGTATATGATGTTGTGTATCTCAATGGCTTTTGGCAGCAGCTCACTGTATATTCTTTTGTATTACACCAGCCACAGCTATTTCAGACATATCAGGAGAGGCTACCCTTGACTCAGTGTCTTTGGCAGTATAATAAAAAAGCGGAGGAGAAATCTCTACGGTCTCTAATAAGCAGTATATCAGTGGGTACTGTCAGGTTTTTATATAAAAGTCCACAGCATGATTTATTACATTAATTACAGTCGTGTGGGTTTCATGCTGCTAAACCTGAAAATGCAGCCATGCTTTAATGTTGATTTAAGAATATATTTTGGCCAAGACAAAAATGCTGCTTATTGTGATTAATATAGTGCAATATTTATTTGCTTGTTCTCCTGTTTCTGTGGCTCTGCTGCAGAATGCTTAATGTGTTTTTCTGTGGCTTGAAATTAGGCTTGAGATTTGAGGAGCTTCGTTTCGTTTTTGTTCGTCCTCCATCTGGTCTCTGTGTTGCCTTCTCATATCTTGTCAGGTTTCATTTAATGTTTCATCTCCTCTATGTGAAGCCTGTGTGAGCTCACTCCCTTCCGAATGAATGTGGCTAGCCCATGGCTGACTAGCATATCAGAACTGTCCTAAATAATGTTGATTCAGACAAGGTGATCCATCTCTTTGAGGAGAAGAGGCAACATTTTTAAAGAAGCTACATTTTTAGAAGAGAGAACTCCATGATGTTTTAAAAATAGTTTTATTGGCACTTAATCCACATATCCCACAACTCAAATTTCAATCATATCAAGAAGAGTTGTACAATCATCACCACAGTCAATTTTAGAATACCCCCCCACCCCCAGCCCCGTGGTTAAATCGCTTTTAAAATGAGTTGTGTAATCACCATCAGTTCTAGTGTTCCCCTCCCATGAGAGCTCCATGATTTTTAACCCCTGATAAATACTATACTGAGCTCATATAATGTCATCTATTGTGTTTTGTGTGACACAATAAGCGTGTCAAGAATGTAAGTGCTGTGGAAGGGAAGTTAATATAAATATAAACTCGGGTTCACATATGTAAGTGGATGGGATATGGTCACTTATGTACTGTTGCGTCATTCCGGTGGCCTTTGTAGACTCCAGCTTGGCAGAATGAGCAAACATTTACCACAGATGAAAACCTAAGTGGAGGAGGATGCAGGTGAGTAGAAAAGACCTTGATTGGATGAGCGGATTGGAGAACAATTTCTAAGGAGTAAGGTTTCTCATTCTTTTTCTTATTTCGTTGAGAGGTTTGAGGGGAAAGGGTTCAACTAGATGACTTGTGTGCTCAGGAACGATGCTAAGTGCTTTACTTTCTTGTCTCATTCCGTTTTCATGCAACTCTTAAAAGATCGTACAATTATTATGAAGAAACGGAGACTTAGGTTCAACTTGTTTAGATTCACATAACTAATTAAGCTCTGGTGGAACCGGAACCCAGGGAGTCAGTAGGTGGGTTGGAGCCATTGAGCATTTGCTGCTTTCTTATACCTGTGTCCCGTGCCCTGAAAGGGCTCAGGTAAGCTAAGATTTAAAAAGTGGTCACTGGCAATTGCGAAAGCAGTGATGAGCTTCATAAGAATACTTGAAGGGGACTTGGGTCAGGGGAGTCTGAATCTGGTGGCTTTCAGAGGGAAATCATTCTTTAAACCCTTTTCATTTTTGTGGTCGCTTAGTTATCAAGCAAGGTATCGGGCATGGGGGGGAAAGCCAGACCATCCTTGTTCCCAACAGGGTGAGCTGCGCTGTCACCAAGGTGGGACACAGCAATGGGAGACGGGAACTGATGTGGGCTTTGAGCAAGGCTCCCTAGAGTTTGACAGAAGAGTCATTTTCTAGCCGCTGCAAGGGAAGGAGGAGAAGAGGCACTGTTTTCAAAGGGAAGAAGGCTGGATCACACCTGTATGAGAGCAGTCTACAGAGACTTGTTGAAACTTCAGATCCTTGGGGCTCTAGAGACGGTGTCTTGGTAGTACAATAGATTAGGGTTGGGCTACACCGAAAGGTGGCAGCGGTTCAAACCCACCAACTACTAGAGAAAGAAAAGGCAGGCTGCCCCCTTAAAGATTTATAGCCTTCGAAATCCTAGGGAGGAATTGTATGTAACAGCAAAGAGCTTTTTGGTTTGGACTCTCTCTCTCTCTCTCACACACACACACACACACACACACACACACACACACACACACACACACCCCACCCCCCTACTGACATCAAGTGCATTCAGACTCACAGTGACTCTGTACAGGGTCTCTAAGACAGCCTTATTCTTCTCCTGCCAATCTTGTTATTGATACCCCAACATGTAACCCACAGCCCCACCAAGACACAAAAAACCCAAATCCAATGCCATTTGAGTCAGTTCTGACTCGTAGCCACCCGCTAGGACAGGCGAGAACTGCCCCTGTGGCTTTCTGAGACTTTACCTCTTCCCGGGACTAGAAAGCCCCGTCTTTCTCCCGCAGAGCGGCTGGCGGTTCTGAGCTGCACTGTTGGCCTGACCCTGTGGTTTGCAGCCCAACGAGTAACCCACCATGCCACCAGGGCACTTCTCCTGGTAGGGCGTAGTAATTATTTACTGTGACGAAGACTAATGTCTGGTGTCCTTTTCACGTGTTATAGTTTACCCCAACATATAGAGCTCGTCAGCCTGGTTTAATTACTGCGCTGAGACAGCAGTGAATATGGATGAGAAAGAGGAGGTAGCTTTTCATTTGCCTGTTTAATAAATACAGGTATCTTTTGTACTCTTATTTCGGACTTCTAAATTTTTATTAAGGAGAAAATTCTCCAGAGACATTAAAGTCATATACAATAAGCAATTTCTGCTTCACCGAAAAATACTATCAAAAACCATACTGGATTAACTGCTACATTGTTCGACATTTTAATGCTTCCGAACACAGAGGTAAGAAATGTGTTTTATGCCCACTATTGGAAAAGATCGGCCAACCATAAACATAATTTGCTGGTCAGTTAGCATCCAAATACAGCTTCAGTTAGTGATGTTAACAATCCTAAATAAATTTTAAATTTCTAGGAGCGGGCTTAAAACCTGCTGGAGTTAGACGTTCAAAGGAGGAAAAAGACACTGGCTGTTTGTGGTAGCTTTAAGGCTATCTCAGCTTGTTTTCCATATCTTCCCCCACCCCACCCCCAATAGTTCTTTATTTTCCCCCCTCATTAAATTGTAGAGGTTAGGGCCAATTGCTGTTTTCAAAAGTGGAAGGTGAGTGCTGGCAAACAGAAATTGTGTAATGTCTGACAGACAAAATTAAAGCTGTCTTACTTTCTGAGGTTGCTGTAAGTCAGAATCCACTCTGGCAGTGGGTCTGGTATTTTCTAAGATTTCCAGCCAGGGAGTGTTTTTATGTATTTCTTAACTAACACTAAGATTATTTTCCCAGAAAGAATCATAAGAAAATTTAATTTCTTCCAAATTTATATATCCATGGAAAAAGTAAGTACCAAATAGTCAATGTAATCCCGCTGCAAAACAGAGTAGTGGGTTGTGGAAAGGGATTATCCTTGGATTTTTATTGTTATATTCACTCTAGTATAGGCTTTGGTTGCGTTATTGATTGCTTTCTCCATATTCTGAAAATAAGTATTGGTATTGCTATCCACTAGCAATGGTGTAAAAGCTGATAGGTCTTTATTTCCTAAAGTACCAGCTGTTGGAAGGAGCCCTGGTAGTGTAGTGGTTTTGGCTTGAGCTGTGATCTGCAAGGTCTGCAGTTCAAAACCACCCCTGCTGCTCCTTGGGAGAAGGACAGGGCTTTCTACTCCCAGAAACATGTATAGTGTAGCAGACTCACAGGTGGAGCTCTAGTCTGTTTTACAGGATTCCTGTGAGCAGGCATCACTCTATGCCAGTGGATGGTTTTTGTTTTGTATTTGTTGTTAGTTAGTGGGTGCTGTCAAGTTGATGCCAACTCAAATGGACCCTCTGTGACAGTAGAACTACCTGCAGGGTTTACAGGGCTGCAATTTTAATAGAAGTACTAGGGAGTACCCACCCCCACCCCCACCCCCACCAAAAAAAGAAAAGGCAGAATAAGCTCTACTGGGGCAGCTTTCCTAGTACACATTTTCCCCACTAGGCGAGCATCAAGCAACTTGCTCCGAGTTAGTGCACCCAGTGGTGTCACCTGGGAAGGTTCTCTCTCTCTCTGGTCACTGAATTTTTTTCTTTAAAGCGGTTTTGCTCGAACCTTGTTTTTTGTTGTTGTTTTATGTGTGTGAGATGGCCAATTTAAGAGCAGCTGTGAAATTTTGTTTTCTGTTCAGAAATTGTTGTGAGGTTGCACACAGCTTACAAGAACAGCGCTATAGGAAAAACTCAAGTGTATGAGTGTCTTTCTCGTTTCCCAAAAGGTGAAATGTCGATTGATGACAAACCTCATTCAGGAGTTTAGTCATCTTCCAAAAGGACAAAAATGTTGACAGAATTCATGCATTGGTGCTCAAAGACCGACAAGGGACCACTGAAGAGATGGGGAAGTTATCTGGTCTGTCTTGAAGCTCGTTCAGTGAATTTTAGCGGAATATATGGAAATGAGAAGGGTCGCTGAAACATGCTGTGCTTTGAAAGAACAGCTCCAAAGTGACCCAGACTTTTTCCCCAAGGTCTCTTACTGGTGACAAGACATGGTGCTGTTCTTACGACCCCGAAAGCAAACATCAATCAAGCCAGTGGAAGACACCATTATCACCTCGCCCCAACAAAGGTCATCAAGTGAAATCAAAGTTCAAGACAGTGCTCATTTGTTTTTATGATGTGAGGGGGTTAATGCATTTGGAGTTCGTTCCACCAGGTCAGACTGTTAATCAAGCTTTGTATTTAGAGGTTCTGAAAAAATTACATAACAGTGTGCAACAAAAAAGGCCTGATTTGTGGCAGACAGGGGACTGGTTTTGCCACCACTTCAATGCACACCAGCTTTTTGCAAAAACAGCATGCCTCTCTTGCACCACGCACCTGACTCACCTGACCTCTCTCTGTGCAATTTCTTTTTGTTTCCATGAATGCAGAGGGACATGAAAGGCCAACGATTTGATGATGTAGAAGAGGTGACGAAAAAAGCGAGGGAGGTGCTGTCAGCACCAAACAGATAGGTTTGAAAAATGTTCCCAAGAATGGAATCACAGATTTGACAAATGCATTAAGTGTAATGGAGAGTACTTTGAAGGTGATAAGGTTGTTTTAGGAAAATATTTAAATACGTAGCTTTGGGGAACAAACGTTCCAGGTTTTTTTGAGTACCTCTTCGTAGATTACCAAGTCTTTCTCCTGTGGAGTGACTGGGTGGGGCTGAACCACCAACCTTTCGTTTGGCAGCCAAGCCCTCAGCTGTTGTGCCACAGTCGTGAAGAACGCTGCCGGTGGCGGCAGGATTGGTTTCATACCTTTATTGTAGACATCCACCTCACATGCCATGCCCACGGCTACCTCTGAAGAGCAGTAGCACAGGATAAGCTACTGCCCACCGCTGCCCCCAAGTCTGTTCCAATGCACAGTGACCCGATAGCCCTGTAAGACCTGGTAGAACTGCCCTGGCGGGTTTCCAAGGCTGTGGATCGAAACATAGTAGCACATCTCTCTGTGCCAGTAAGACGGCTGCTGGGTTCAATTCACCAACTTTTCCACTGAGTGCTCTACCCATTGCACCACCAGGACTCCTTACACAGAGTAAGATGACTAAGGAATGCTGACCTTGAGGCCCCTAATATAATCTTATGCCATGGTTTGTTTTTTTCTCCTTAAATGCTCTCTCAAACTGCCACAGTCGGTATGTTTCACCTAAAGTGGCTTGTGCCGGCATCCAGTTCACTTTCCTTTGAGCTTTGGTGTTCATTCAGTGCCGCTGCTTCTCCGGTGTCGTTCCCAGCCCTGGGAACAGCCGTGGAGCCCCCACTCGGTGGACCTCACGGCCGTGCGCAGAAAGCGCTGCTAGCCGACCAAGCAGCGAACATATCCGCTGATGATAGCTGGGACACGGGAGACTATAATCACAGCACGAAAGGACTAAGAATGTCAGAGGTGGAAGCAGGGTGTTTTGTTGTTGTTGTTTCTTAGGGCAGGTTTCCCCAAATGTGCGGCATTTAGAGGTTGTTTTCACGTCGCATCTCCAGTCTCCTCTTTTTTACGGCTCCTTTCAGTTTATTGCATGAAGGAGCTACACTAGTCCAAGTTAAAACTGGACTCCCGTGGTTACATCATACAAGCTGCGAGGTTTTACACTTGTGACAAGGGACAGAGGGAATGTTTCTGCTCTTTGCAAGGCAATCCACACTTAAGCTTCCGTGAGCCCCGAGCACTTAAGCCCAGGAACCTTCAGCTGGTCGCCCTTAGCCAGTCCCATCTCTACAAGGAACTGGCCCAGTTCCTGCGCCGGTCATCCTGCAGCTGAGTCACTGCTGCACATTCTGGATGATCCATTACAGCACCACTGCAGGCAAGTTTCTTCTTACACGCCTTCCCTACTTTCTTGTTGTCGTCGGCGTCAGCGATCCCTTGGACAGTGGGAAGGGTCTTCCTGCCGGCACTGTTGAATTCTTATATGGATACAATCCTCTGTCCCCGCAGGCAGCAGGTCAGCACCCTCCCTTGCATTCGCAAAGGGGTGGAAAGAGTGGAGGTTCTGGATAGCGGACATACAATACGATTCCTTTCTTCGGTGGACAGGCCTGCGGAAGGCAGCAGTGGGAGAAGGCGGGCAGGGGGGATGGAGCGTCGGGAAGCGAGGGGGCTCGAGGGGGAGGCTGCTGAGTCCCCGGTGGTGGCTCAGTGACTGCAGTGCAGTCTCTTCCTGGTAGGACTCTTCATAACTACGCTATAAGACCCTCCATGTGGCCCCCCTCTGACCTCACTTTAGTTTCCACTTCAACTCTTCCCCCCGTCCAGACCAGGATGGGGTTTATGTTCCTCATGAGTACAAGCCAAACTCTCTGCCATCTCTTTTCCATTGGGATGTGTAATACCTTCCCAGAATATTTGCCTTACCTTTCTGTTCTACCTAAGCAAATGGTACCTATGTTTTAAAACCTAATAACCAAGTTCACGCTCCTTCCTGGGAAGGAACTCCAGCACAGCTCAGCTCTGTTGATGTTTCTCTCTCTTCTCCACCCCACCCCAGGAATTCCTGTTGGACCTAGTGCCCCGGCCACGTAACTCGGTGCCCAATTGCGCCATGCCTGGTGTAGGGTCTTTCAAACTAGGTTTGTGTGTTCGAGTCATCTCTCGGGCCATGATGTAATCTTCACAGCCGTCACGGTCCTGGCTTTGACTGCACCCCACGGTGACTCTTCTTGCGAGGCCGGGGGCTCCATGGGTGCTCACAGATGCTGGTTGGAGAGTATAACGTGAAAATCTACTCACCAGGTTTTCCTTTCCTTTCTTCATCCTGTCAAGTGGAAAGCTAGAGGGGGAAAAAGACTTTAAATGAAAATAATAAAGAAGTTAAACACCAGGAAATATGGATTATTGCTTCAGATGTATTGCTTTAATAAACTCACCAAAGAGATGTGATCGCTAGGTTTGCTTTTTTAAGCGGGTGCTGCAGCAATGGAGCAAATGCATCTGAGTTTCAATCTTAACATAAATCTCCTCAACTTAAATGAGAACATAAGACACTGCACTAATTATGTGGTTTTCCATATTGTCTGCTAACAAGGGAGGAAATAATTGACTTAATGGGGCATGGACCTTATGTAAATAAGTACAGAAAATTGTGTGTTTGAAACCTCGATTCAGGCTGTGGGTAAACATTGCTGAGCCCCTGCTGACGGGGCTCCTCTCGGGGTTCTGGTCTATTGGAGGGCAGCAACCTAAAGCCTTTCCGTCTGTTGGCTGCATTGGCTGAAGGCCCATTTCACTCTTCTGGGCTTTAGGGGATGGCTTATTTTGTTTTTGTTTTGTTTTTTGAGGAGTCTAAACTTAAGTTCTAAGTGGAGCCTTGTACAAACCATAAACAAATGGCTAATTTCTCCAGAGAACCAAGGCACATAAACCTTTCTAGGTAGAAAATTGCTGTGCCCTCCCTATTTACAATCAGCTCTGTAGTCATGACGCAATGGTAGCAAGTAGCGATGAGCAAGGTGTGACACACAGGTGGTTGTCGAATGCTGGGTGACAGGGAAAAATGCTCCTTTTTGTGTCTTCCCCATGAGCAGTTGTGGGATTGGACACGTGTGAAATCAGCTTTCATGGACCGGTTTTCAGTTGTATGCCTCCAGATCTTTCTTCTGGTCTTCCATAGCTCGGAAATGCCACTGAAGCCCGTGTCTCTTCACGGCAGCCACATGAGGGACTCCTCTACCTCAGTCTCCAGGTAGAAGTTAACTAGAGTCAGTGAGACGTCTGGGAGGGAGGCAGATACGTTTAAAAAGCATTTTGAAAGGCACCCATGTCTAGAGGTTCTTCCTTTCATGTTGCACTCGGGTTGGGGCGTGGCTGCACAGACAGTCTCAGCTTTACAATTCTTTGGGCGGTTCACGTATTGACTCAGTCCAACTTCTTACTTTTAGTGGGTAGTCGTGATGTGCCATGACGCTGGCGCTGAGACTCGGGTGAAAAATACATGGAAAATAACTGAAGTAAGAGGGCACGGAGACTGTGTAATTAAGACTGTGTAATTAAGACTGTGTAATGAAGTATACAAAAGCTGTCTGCTTAAAAACTTTACTCAGACGGTAGCTTAGTGTTTCTTTCTCCTCAAGGAGCTCACGTCCCGAAAGCAGTATGTGAAATGTAGTGAAATAAACATGGCAGTGCAACAGGACTCTTCTACCTCCATATTTCCAAGTTTGGATGACTTTAAGGAATTCCCCCAGACCAACGCGGATGGACCATACCGCACCTGACCCAGCCAACTTGTAAGCCGTGACCTAGGACAGTAGCGTGCATCATTTTTAGTCCCACTCCTTTGCCCTGCGGCAGGCAGCATTTGGCCAGTTCCGATTGGCTACAGGATCAGGAGTAGACCAGGGACCTGTGGCCTCAAGTTGAACCCAAGCGCAAAGAACCCCTGGCACAGGACTAGAACCCGAGGTACCACCTGCCCGGCGCATGCTCTTCACCCCATAATAAGTGATGATAGCCCATCCAGAAGCCTTTGCCACAGTCCCCATTTTGAACACCTGTTGTGCCCATGTCCAGTAACCATAACCCCACACTCACTGCCATTGAGTGGATGCCAACTCAGAGCCACCCCAGAGGACAGAGTAGACGCGCCCCTGTGAGTTTCTGGACTGTAACTCTTGACAGGAGTAAAAAGCCCTGTCTTTTCCCCATCATCCTACCCACTCAATTCCTAGAATTCTCCATCTCTTTCCATGAATATTCTTCCCTCCTAAAGTCCGCTAAAAACCTCTCCTTTTCCTTTGTCTAGAGAGAGACAGTCTGTGTAGCCTTAGGCTTTTCCATGTCTCCCCTTGCAAGATGTTTTTCTATCCAATAAATGTTTTTCACGTCTTCCCTGCAGGGTACTTCTCTCTCTAATCCAGCGGTTCTCAACCTGTGGGGTCTCAACCGCTTTAGGGTTCGAATGACGCTTCCACAGGGGTCGCCTAAGACACCGGTCCTCTATCCGTCTCCAGGCGGGTCCGCCCACATGTAGATATGCCCACCTACGAGTACCCTCCTGAAGACTGTTACCCATGCTACCCCATGCTTCAAGACAAAATTTCATTTATTTGTAATTAGAAATAAATATTTCACAATATTTAATTACATAGTTTTTGTGATTAATCGCTATGCTTTAATTATGTTCAATTTGTAACAATGAAAATACATCCTGCTTATCAGATATTTACATGATTCATAACAGTAGCAAAATGACAGTTATGAAGTAGCAATGACAATAATGCTATGGTAGGGGGTCACCACAGCACGAGGAACTGTATTAAAGGGTCCCGGCATTAGGAAGGTGGAGAACCACTGCTCTAGTGGATTGTTTTGCTTGCGTGGCTTGCTTGACACCCTGCTTTGTTGTTACTGAGCAGGGAAAGAACCTTAGATTGGAAGTTGGCTCCAGTAACAGCGAGACCACGTGAGCGTAGTCCACATATACACCAGTGTCTCCTGGTTCTTAACATCTAGACAAGATTAGCTCAGAGTTCCATCATATACTTCATTCAGACTCTAACATCTTCCCCCATTTATATACCTCCCCCCCCTTTTTGAGGGTTGGGTTGTGGGGAATGGGCAGACTTTGGATATCCTCTGGTTCTGACCTAAATGTCCTTTTGTCTTCTGCATCAGATGATGGGTTATTTCATTACCTGGGGGCATTTGCACTAGGCCATCCAGACATGCACTCAGCTCCTGCCCCTCATTTTCAGAAAAAGAAGAGGAGCTTATGGAAAGTTGTCTTAGCATGGGGGTAGATTTATATCATAAGAGAGCACAGCTGACCGTGTAGCTTAAAGCTTGTTTTCTTAGGCTACAATAACAAAGTCGCTAGGAAGGCCCTTGAGTCCTATTGTGAACTGGCTCATGGGCCCTTTGTGATGTAGCCCCAACACGCTCCCCCGTCTCCTCTGATCCCACTTTCCGTCTTGCGCACTCCCCTGCAGACGCGTGCATCAGCCTCTTCTCCACCCTACTTTCCACGGGACGCACCTCTCCAGGGCCGGGCCCTCCTTCGCTCACTTTATTCATCTCTCAGATACCAGCTGGAGGTCTTCCTAAGTCTTTCTGGGACCCTCCTCCTTAGGTGGGTGGTGGATCTTTTTCATACTATCCTGTCACTTTTCTTCACAGCTCTCTGTCCTACTTTGTCTATTAAGGTTTACTTGTTCGTATTACCTCCCCCCACTAGTTAGTACCTTCCACAAAAGCAAGACCCATTTACGTGGTGCTCCTCTTTGGAGAGTCAGTGTTCTTAAATTCTTCTCGGCTTGAACTGGTGCCTTGGCAAGTACACTTGAAGAAGTGCATTCAACAGCATTAGTTGAAGACTGCTTGGATGTGGATGAGGGGAGAGCAAATATCAAGGAGGGGGCTAGGTTTCAGGCTTTGGCCAAGGGGTGGGTGGTGAAGTCACTGATGGGAGAAAGAGTAGATTTTATAGGGACGCGTCCACCTTGTATTGTTTGGTCAGTGTAACGTTGACTAGACTGTCAGTGGTTGGGCTCCTGGGAGGCATAGGAGACGCTATTCTGATGCCTGCTCATTCACCATCTGTAAAACCTCATTTTAATTGTTAAGCACTAGCTGTGCTTAGAAAAATCAATTTGTGCATGTGTATTTTTGACTGCCACTCTGTCTTCGTTCAGCTTTCTAAGGCCTGTGGGGTTTTACCCACATTCTACTTTTAGAATGTTACTAAACACAACATTGGTAAAGCGGGACACCATTGATAAAACTCATATCCTGGTGAAGTAGCCACATGGCAGCCGAAAAACGTATGCCCTAGCTTGTCGTGCATTCTTTCCAAAAATCGGGACTGTCCCGCCAAAAGCGGGACGTCTGGTCACCTTATCTTATAAGACCATTTACCCGTTTCAGTGCATGTCTTTCTTGGTGTTGTCTTCTCCCATTAGTAACAGTGGCTCTTTCAGTCTGTTTGCCGGTTTCACCTGAGAAAATTAAAGTTATTATTGGGGAGGTGGGGTGGGGTTGGGGGGAAATGTGCTTCTCGTCTATGCTACATAGAACACATGCTCTGTGTCTCACCACATCTATGTAAACAAGACCACTGAAGTCTGACCGCTGGTGTGTGGATGAGTGCCACAGTCTTCAGGACATAACCCTTCTCTGTACAGTAGGCTGTCGTGTGATCAGCAAAGTTTGGAGAACTCTAGCTTTGAGAGTACGGAACAAGGACATCTCGATCCAGTTCTCCAGCTGCACACTGCACTGTGGTCGAAGCACAGCAACAGGGGTCGAGCGGCAGCAGCCAGTCGTGTACATCCAGATGAGCCTCTGCTGTCAAAAGCAAGGGCAGCAGCTATTCTTGGTGGGAAGTGGTGACAGGACGGAGGGGCATGAGGAATGCTTCTGAGATGCGGGGGATGAGACTGTTCTTCATCTCATGCTGCATACACAGGTCTTCAAACGTGAAAATAAGTTCATTTCCTTAAGACCAGTCTACTTTCTCGTATGCATGTGATCCATAATAAAGAGTTTTTAAAAGGGAGTGGATCAGAATGTTTTTTAAAACTAGAGACACAATTGTAACAATGCTACGTTTTTGTAAAAAACTCGATCTGGTCTTCCTCGTTTTATTAGCTGAGAAATGTCTTCTTGGTTGATTTTTAAAGCCATTTCCTCCCCCATGTTCAGCAAAATGAACAAGCTTCTTGGGCTATTAGAAAGGAATATGATAGGGTGACGTTTTTTCCTTTAGCTTTGTTTTTCCTAGAGGTGCAAATGGCTCCTTCATCAGTGAGCTTGTGGCCAAGCAGAAAGGTGGGAGAGGCTTGAAGACAAGGCCAACCCGAGAGCTGAGTTGAGACGCAGATGGTCAGCTGTGAGCTACAGAAACAGGCTACCTCGTCCAGGGAACCCCGGCAAGTGAATGGTGCCGCCACTCTGCACCCCTACACCAAGCGGCTCCTTCTCCTGGTCCACTTGCCAGCCTTCTGACGATGGCTGTTGAAGTCTGCTCACATAACCCTTAGAAGGATTTGCTGGGGCAGAGAAGCAGGGTGGTAGTGGTGGTGTTGATCCTCTCTATGCACTTAAAAATTGACATTTAAAGATTTCCATCATTTTGTTTTCATAAAAAGGAGATTGAAAACACTGGCATATCTTATAGTGCAGATGAGGAGAGTGGCTGTACCGGAATCAATACTGCATGATGTGATTTAATACTACTTATTATATACCTTGTGAATAAAGCAATGCTGAGTAGGGAAGACAGGAGTGAAATTTAAGCCATAGATTTATCTGCTTGCTCTTGCATGTGCTTGTTGTCCTGCAAGGTCCGCCTGCTCTCAGCCTCCCCTCTCCACACCAGCTGGCCACAATACAGAACACTCCAACTCAGGGCTCAACAGACTGTTTCTAAGGGCACATTTCACTGACAGGGAACCATGTGTAAGTGAGACACAGGAAGCCCCCTGGGTTTCTTTATTGATCTCTAAATTTTGTTTGCCTTTCTAAAGTCATGTACACCCTCGAGCTGTGCTTCCCACAGTGGGGGTGCCATGCCCATGAGGGACCCTGGACCGATTGGGGGGGGGGGGCTGCAGAAGCAGATGCCCACACTTTATCCTTGAACATGGGCTCTTGTACTGTGGGGAACAGAGGATTTCTCTCAAGCTGTCTTCCCCCAAAATATGTACCAGACTTAGCTGCTTGAGAATGACTGTACACTAGGCGGTCAGCGAAAGTAGGTCAGAGGTTATTCTCCTTAACATCAGTCATCCGGAGCAACCAGACTGTATAGTCTGGCTCACCCTAAGTAGGGCCCAGTCCCTTCTGCTATTCTTCCCTTGAAGCAGTGCCCAAAGGCAAGCCCGGGACTACTCTAAGATGACTAAGCTTATCGAGTCCAGGGTCCACCCATCTTGCCACACATGCTCCCCTATTCCCTCCTCTTACTATTGCGCGTTCACCCCTAGGTCATCCCCCTCCTATTGCTTGTATTGCCTATTTTGCAACCCCTCACTATGATGTAGGTTGTTGTGAATTATATTGTCCCTTTCTGTGATGTATGATTCTGTAATCAGATCCCCCTAAAGTGATATGATGCGTGGTTAGCAATAAATAAGGAGGCTCCCTGGTTCTCGGGAGGGAGGAGGATGAGGGCGGCTGCTCCCGCGAGGGAGGCGGCTCTTGCTCTGGCGGCCGGGTTCCCCTCACGAGGACCACCAAGCGGGGCGGAGGTGAGCAATGCTACCATGTAATACGTCTGACGGTATAATTGTATTATCTCTCATGCTCTCGATGACTTTAATATAACGCTTATATATCTCAACCGCATAATTGTGCTTACTGAACCCGTGGGTAGTATTAGTAGCAGCAGATGGGGGCTGGCCCCCTCACCCCCATTCCATTTAACTTAATACCACATCGTACAAACGTTTTTAATTGCCAGGGGGACACAATTTTTTATTTTTCTTTCCTGATAAGGGGGCAGTAGGCCAAATAAGTTTGGGAACCTGTGCCCCCAAGGATGGACCACAGGACTCTGTAAACTTGGTCTTCATATGAGAAAAATAAGTTAGGAAAACATTTGTGTGGAAGTTGAAAAACTAGAAAATTTCCCCCCGAAATTATCCAAGGGTGTCTTATTTCTTGGAAATCTTTCATGGACCTCACTTTGACAACTGCAATAACAATAACTGATCAAGAGGCCAAAATACAGCTGCCAGCCCCTTTGACATGACCTATAGACAGTTACGGAAGCCAGTGCATGAAGTTAGATTCATACCACGGCTTTCAGATTTCTGATGGAAAGATGTACATCGCCCCTAATAAAATGATTATTTAATTTATAAAAAAAAGATGTGCATCTGTGTTGTCAATAATGTGAGCAATTTCAACTGGAAGAACATAGTATAAAAGAAAGTTCAATTTGTGTATTTGAACTTTATAAATGTTCTCGAAAGTGACTATAAATTCATCTAATTAGTGGATATTAATTCATTTCATTTTTTAAAGTTATGTGGGTTTTGGCAACTATGCCTTAGAATTGCTATTTTAAAACTTTCATAAAGGTATGTAGTAATATAGAAAGTAGTGCACTTTTTTTGAGTCAAAATCCAGTGTGTTAGAAACTATTTTAATTGTGTTGTGTGGTAATTAGAAAGACTTGTGTTGTGCAACTTAATGAAGTGAGCTAAAAGTTACTTCAATAATTGGGACAAGCAGAATGCTTGCTTAGACTTTAGAGCTGGAAGTTTCATATTTTTTTTATGGTGTATTAAATTAACATCCTACTCCCCCACCCCCACCCCTACTAAACATTTTCCAGACAAAGAGCTTTTCAGGTTAAACATTGTTAATGGGAAGAGCTCAGATTTAAATGACATACTACTGAAATGAAACCAACTAAATTTAATTTAAACTCTCCTTAAGTTAATCATTATGAAAGAACGAGTCAAATGGATTAGGGTTTCCTGCAGGGGGTTTGGATGCCAGTCAGAGTTGCTGGTTAAGATGCAGGTTCTTAGAACCTACCTGTGTCAGCCTGCAGTTTGATCTTGGTCCTGAGTGGTCCTTAGGCACAGTGAAGTGTCAGGCTCACCACCACAAGCAGCAGTACATCATGATGCGCTAGGCTTAATGAAAGGACACACCAGTAGTAGTGAGATAGAAAGAATGAAGTTTAGAAGAGAATGTATCCAAGAGGCAGGCGCTACTTTTTCATATTTGAATATGATAACTGAATTCAGATTGTGTTGTTCTTTCAGCGCTAACATTTCATCTTCATCACCCTCCTGTACACCAAATAGTGTTTGTTTAATCATTTTATTAGGGGCTCATACAACTCTCATCACAACTCACACACACATCAATTGTGTAAAGCGCATTTGTACATTCATTGCCCTCATCAACCAAATAATTTTAACACTCATTACACACACGGTTCTCTGCAATCACAGACAGAATATTTATAGACTGTGTTTACCTGAATTGCTGTAGAAGAGCAAGCATCTATTGTGAATGATGTGTAATCATTTTTAAATATAGACCTCTAGGGATGTGTTAGAAAATCACGAGTATACATGATTCTGTGTCATTGAATGAAAGAGAACCAGTGTAGCCTCTGGTCTCACAAATGAAGTGCTTCAGGACACAGTGGTCACCTCCTCCTGTAGTGCAGTAGGCCAGGCCTCACACTCGGCCGCACATTGCCCTCCAAATGGAAGCTGCCTCTCACCTCACTCTTTCTGGATTGCAATGGGCCGCCCTGTTGGCGAGCACATCATTTGTGAAACTGAAGGTGGCGATTATAAAGGGACAGGTATGTAAATAATGTTCACCAGCATTCCTTCCTTCCCCTTTCAGTACTACAGGAAACTTTATTTCAGAGTAGCACGTGCATTGTCTGAACTCATCACCCCCCTCTCTGCCCCTCCCCTCCCCAATTTGTTGCAGACCAGGATGAAAGAGCCGCTGAGCTCAGCAGGGAGCAGAACGAGAAGACCATCCGGAGCACGCAGACTGCGCTCCGCAACTTCCGCGAGTTCCTCATCTCCAAGTACCCCTCGGAGAGCCGCGAGATTTATGTCATCCCTTGCAAGGAGTTGGACGCTTACCTGGCCTCCTTCTTTGTGGATGCCAGGCAGAAGGATGGGTCTGAGTACGAACCCAACAGCCTGGCCAATTACCAGTGCGGCCTGGAGCGCTACCTGAAAGAGCACAGGTACGGCTATAGCATCACCCGAGATAAGGAATTCAAGCGTTCCCAGGAGGCCCTGAAGCAGAAGCAAATTGAGCTCCGCTGCAAAGGCAAAGGGAACAAGCCACACAAGTCCATGAAGCTCACCTTCGCCGACGAGCTCATTCTGCGGAAAAGGGGACTCCTCAGCCGCTATAACCCTGAGGGTCTGCTCAACCTGGTCTGGCTCAACAACACAAAGGCCTTTGGGCACTGCACGGGTTTCCACGGGTCGACCTTGAAATGGGGTGACATCCGGCTCCGTGTGACCGAAACCGGCCTGGAGTACCTGGAGTGGATGGGCCAGGACACGGGTGATCTGAATGCCAAGACCAAGAGAGGGGGCACAGACTCCCGTGTGTATGCCACCCAGCACGCCCCCCAGACCTGCCCCGTGCAGGACTATAAGGAGTATGCCCAGCGGCGGCCTCCTGCCATGCGCTACGAGGATGCTCCTTTCTACTTGTCCATCAAGCCCGTGGTGAACTTGGCGGCTCTGCATTGGTACAACTGCCAGGCCCTGGGCAAGAACAAGCTGGCCAAGATGGTGAAGACCATGTGCGAGAAGGGCAACATCCCCGGCAGGAAGACCAACTTCAGTGTGTATCAGAGCTGCAGCACGCTGTCCGAGGCCCAGAGCAACCAGCTGGTGCTTATCTGTAACAATCTGAGCCAGCAGGCCGCCCAGTCGGTGGCCGGCCACCCCAACAGCAGCAATTTCATCGTCTCCGCCTCCTATGACTCCTCCTCAGACACTGCTTGACCAGGCGGCTGGAGCAAGACCCCAGTTTGGTTACTGTGTCCAGAGAAACTGTGATTACACACTCTCTCTCATCCCCTTTCCTCTGCCCTCAGTGCTCATTAACTTTATAAAAATATAAATATATAATATATTTTTCTTTTTACAAACAAGCCAACGGAGATAGTTTAGTATCACTGACATAGTATTTATAGGCTTAAAAGAAACGTTCTTGTGGGTGAGTAAACGTAATTATTGGTACAGACTACAAAAACACGGTGGTTCTCAGGCAAGACAAAGTAGGGACGCCATCCCAGTTTTGTTTTGTTTCTTGGCTGCCGTGTCCTCAGCTCCTGCTTTTCCTTCCCACCCCAGCTCTTAATTTGTAGTCTACTTAATAAATGGCTTTATTTTTTTAATTTTAAAAATTCTCTTATCAACCATGAGGAAGCAACGCTAACTTTACCTACACAAAGCTTTACTTTCACAAAATGTATGTGGTCTGATCCAGAATATGAAGTGTTTATATAAGCTTGACATCAAATTATTTCCATACTCTTTTTTTAAAACTTTACTTAGTAGCTCCTGTGCCTCATTTTTTACAGTGTGTGAAAACCCAGTATTTTTAGCTGTATCTCTTTCTTTGGGGAGGGGAGCCAGGGAGGAGGAGGGATTAAAGGTGCCCTTCATTTTAGAAGTTACAGAATTTTTACATAATATGCAAAGTCTTAGATCGTGGCAAAGAGACTGTTATATAGTTGTTGTTGTTTTACTTTGTGTTTGAACTTGGGTCATCAACGGAATTTCCTTTGCTCTGTTAGAAATTCGTGTCAATGAAGTTTGATGATCAAATTTATTAGAAACTTAAAATGACCGAAAATGTTCCCAAGTTGTTGCTTGTACATCACAGCACAGTGAGACGGTAGAAATGGAAAAGTCTCACGGAAAATCTAGAAGTATTAATTGAGATAACAACAAAAAACCTCATCCTATTCAAAGTTCAAATCCCCTGAATTATTTATTGTGTAGGCATTTAACTTTGGTCTCCTCTCCACAGGGAATTACTTGACTGTAGTTGAGGTCAAAGGGATTTCAACACTCATTTTAGGCCACAGTATTTGTTACCAGATTTAGCTTAATTCAATGCATTCTTGAAAATGTGCAGTTTCTTGTACAGTAAACATAGATGCATTGATCTTTAGTAGTTTGCAACTATAACGCTAGTGATTTTGGTTAAGCAATACGAAGAAGCTTCAGAAAGTTCATGGGAAAATTGGCATGATCACGTTATTCCATTTTTCCTCAGGGTTTTTGAAGCCCTGCCCATATTTGTGGTGGCTGAAAGGTTTTTGTTTTCGAGTTTTGAAGCTTACAGTGAATTATTAGTTAAGGTTCTTAGATAACCGAAGCAAAATAATACCGTGTTTAGGTTCCTATCTTGCGTAACCATTGCTCCGCATAAACTCCAAATCATCACTACTTTATTGCTGGGCATTCTGTTGGGCGGTGTCTGTTCTTCCAGGAGAACGCATAATTAATTCACAGTAACTAGGGAGGTAAGTGGTATTTACATATTCGTTTTGTGTGACTGGAGCAAATTTCATTCTGAAATGCCTGGCTGCATCACCTTGGCTGAGCTTCCCCGTGGCCTGGCCACTCTTTCTAACCATCAATCTTAGCGCTTGAAGACCATTCCTCTAAGCTGTGACCTTTCATTTGGCTCAGGCGTGGGACCTCTGCGGTGGACATTATGTGTGGAGTTAACTTGTATTTCTGTTGTTTGTTCGACTCTTCTCCAGAGAGCAATGTCCGTTTATGTAGACGCCAGTGAGAAAGGGCAGGCGCTCACTGAGGGCTCTTACCTTGCTCTATGGTTTTGTATGAATAATGAGGGTAACTGTCATCTCGAGCCAGTGTAGGCCTCGGGACTGTGCTGAGTGACTGACCTGTATCAATTACAGAGGTAAAGGGAAGTAGAAAATACAGTTAAGCACGAACGCAAAAAGATTGTGTGTAAATCACCAGGCAAAGAGAACCACTATGAACACTGTGGTATTTCTCCAGATGTGACTCAGTACGCACATTTATTTCTGGTGTTGTCTTTAATCAGTTCAGCAATTCTGAAAAGAGGCCGAGCGCCTTCACGTTAGAGTGAGATCAAGACAAGTACCTTAGAGTACAGCTAAGGAAATGTTGCTGCCTGTCCCCTGACCCCAGAGGTTTCACTACCTACCTCTCTGAAACTCCGTCTTCGGTTTCAGTGCTTTGAGCCAGAGATGGGGACTGGATCTTACCCCAGCTCCCTAGGCTGCCCACGGATTAAAAGGAATCCTGAGTGATCTCTCATGGTGACAAACTTGCCCTCGAATTTCTCCTCTGCCCTTCCTTCTGAACCACAGGCTTCTCTCCCAGTTCTCGTTACAAAACCTCCCTGTTCTCCTTAATTCATAGCCAGTTGGGAAATGCACAAGATGCCCTACTTCAAAAGAAGTTGGCTTAAAAACCAGGTTATTTTTACATGGGATACCACTCATCTTAAAAAAAAAAAGTTTCCATGAAACACTTAAAATGTAATTGTGCATTTTATTTTTGCATTGAGATATTTTTTAGATCCTTGATACATGTTTGACAGCAAAGTAAGTGTATCATAAGGAAGAAAGGAACCTTGCACTTGAGGAAGCAGAACTTGAAATCCCTAGCTACATTGAGGCCCTGGGAAGAAGTTCTTTTCTTGTTTCATCTGTTGCAATTTCATTTAGACAGAACACAACAAAATGGAGAGTTGATCTTTTTTTGGGCTGTGCTAACTCAAACCAAATAGGAACGTTGTCACATTTCATTCAGGACACTGCTTGGTTGAAGAATGGTCGAATTACCATCGCTCGTAATTAAATTATTAATTTGATTAAATCATGAAAATAATCTGCAGCTACCTCTAAATTTTGTATTCTGTCGGAAATGGAGGCCACTCCACTGCCAGATGCCATTTTTGTTACCTGTAATTTTAACAGTTTTGAAGACTGTTCAAACTAGGCAGAGGAACATGCCAAAATCAAATGTGTTTTAGCAAAAATCTAAACCGTGCAGCAGGTGTTCACTACAGCTGCATACGCTGCCTTCCTAGGAAATCCTGTGCTTCATCGAAAACCAGTAAAGCTTTATGTGCAGCGTTTGCACTTTGAGATCACTGCCGTGTCCTGTTAAAAAGTCTCCAGAGCCCCTCTCTTGACTCTGAAAGTTCTGCAGTGTTGACGGGTGGCCCCATCTGCCCGCATTGGGATGGCATAGCTGCATGATGTAACCTTCCACCTTCCTGTCAGTCACTAATTATTGCAAACTTGAACACAGGTGTTAGCAGTTCATGCTTGCTTGTTTGTATGTTTTAAACCATAGTGTTTAGAAAGTTTGATATATTCAGACTATTTACCCAGAAGAGCTCAGACTTAAGATTCTGTCATCCTGGTTGGTAGGGCTAGTTTGAGGATGATTCATAAATCCAGACCAGCTATTTAAAGTACTGGCATTGTTAGGTTAATTCACTTCCTAATCTAATAGGCTCAGCTGTCACCACAGTTGTGAGGCTGGCGCAGGACCCAGCACCGTTCCATTCTGTTGTGCATTGGCTCGGCTGAGTCAGCACCCACACAGTGGCACCTGACCGTTAGCAACCACCTACTATGGAGCAGTATGAACAAGTTTCCCCCCATGGATCGGGTCTCTCTTTTTTTCCTTTGTGTTTTAACTTCTCTTTAAGCGCCACGTCAGACACGACACATGTTGCCTGTGCTTCCGTAGCCGCCCGAGGAGCCTTATGCTTTCCAACCCTTCCATCGGTAGCAACCAGTCACCCCAGAGAGACGCCTGTTTCTTTCCGTCAAACTCCATTGGTGTGGAAAACGGCAACCCTGGTCTCCTTGCCCCCTTAGTGTGCTTGTGGGTGCGCCCAGTCGCCACTCCCGAATCGGCAAAGGTGTCCCAAAACGGCAGCTCAGGGAGGAGCGCAAACCACAGCCGGGCAGTGGACTCCCTCCTAACGCTCTTGAAGGTGACCTGCTCGTGTTCCGACGACATCATTGTTAGCCAGCACTGTCACAGCAGCGACTCACCAAATCATAGGACTTCGTTTCCCACCGCTGGGAAACCAAATGCTTTCGCTGAGGAGAAACCCGAGAGCCACATCAGCAGTGAGGTGCTGAGCACTGGGATCTAGCTGCTGGGAGAGGTACAAAGTGCGTAGGACAGTTGTTGCTGTCGCAGAATGTATAAACTTATAAAAGACACTATAATGAAAGTTCCATTTTATTTTTAAGAGCCCGCTCCAAGACACACACACACACACACACACACACACATACGACACAATTTTCCAAATTGTTGGTACTCGTAATTAGTCTATTATTTATTTACTTTTAGTAGTTGTTTGTTGCTTTTCTATAGAGTGCACACTACTACTTTGAGAATTGTCCATAGGACTTGTTTTTGTTTTTTAAGTTCATAAGGAGAGGTAAGAAATTCATTAACTTGTGTAGAATTGTGTTCTTTGGGAAAGGTAATTTTTTAAAAATAGTAAATTAACAAACCAAACATTTGTATATGGTCCATTGTGCTCATGTAAGTACCCATAGGCATGAAGATTTGCATATTTGCCATCAATAATTATCACTTATTGAGTAGCATAATGAACCATTGTACTACTTCTATTTCTGTCGTTTCACTTAATTTTAACGTTAGCCCCGGGAGGTACCATTATTTCACTTTTATGCATGAGGAAGACCGGAGAGGCAAATGGGCTGCCCGTATCAGAGTTAATACCTACGAACATGCGGGTCTGAAACGGGTCCCATGAAGCACCGGGCTTTTCTGCTGTAGCTGCTGGTCCTCGGCGACTTGTGCACCTGAGCACCTTCTGGAAGTGGTACATTGTAAATGAAACCCCTAGTGAATAAAACTCACTATTCATTCAGCCCCACGTTGACAGATCTGTGCCATCCAGGCCCCATTAGTGAGGTTTTGAGATGGGATACAGGCAGTCACTGGCTTATGAATAAGTTCTCTATCTACCAATGTTAGAATTAGTAGGTAGGTTGACTCAGGTGCTTACGGTTTTTTAGCCTTTTAGTGTAAGAAAGGGCTTAAAGCCTTCAATTGATTAGAAAAAGCTGCATGTGCGGCAAGTGAAGGCAATTGTGGCAAAGAACTTGTTGGGAATAAGGGCCAGTTCAATTGCTTCCCCCCCAAAAAAAAACAAACTCACTACCATCGAGTCAGTGACGTCTCATAACAACCCTGTTGGACAGGGTAGAACTGCCCATGTGAGTTTCTTAGCCCGTTTACAGGAGTAGAAAGTCCCACTGAGCGACTGGTGGTTTCAAACAGCTAACCTTGAGGTTCACATCCCCACTCAAAATCACTACACCACCAGTGCTCCGATTGCTTCAGAGTGAGGGCAGATTTCCATAACACTAAGTGACAAATGAGAGGAAGACTGTCAAGGTGGATTGACACATGGTGCCTGCCTCCCTGGGCTGAACCACAGCAACAATGTAAGGATGTCACAGGACCAGACAACGCTTCCTGCTGTTACACACACATGGCGATGCTGTGAGTTAGAACCTCCCGATCCAAGGGTCAAATAAGACTCCTTGCCGGTGCAGTGGGTCACCTATTGGGCTGCTGACAGAAAGATCACAGTGTGTGTGGAGAAAAATTAGGCCACTTATTAAAAATGAAGTCTTAGAAACCCGTCAAAGCAGTCCTACCCTTTCAGTGAGAATGGACTCGACTGCGGTGGATCGAAGGGGCAAGTCCCAGTTGTCCCTAAGTTGCAAGTTCGAAACCCAGGGACGGCCTGTATTTTCAGTTAGCTTCCCCTGGCCATGACTAGAGGAAGCCAGAGAATTTGTCACTCTGTACAGAATGATAGACTTTGTCCTAGAGGTGAATGTGCATGTGCACAAGTAACTGTGTGTTTCAGTGGTTGTCACTTGTTTATACCCCAGTAGAGCCAAAACCCAATTTCCAGAGGATTCCTTGTAATTCAGACAGGGAGATGAGTCCGAGGCACGGGGAAGACCAGACGCAGGTGCGAGCTTCCACCAGGTCCTGAACGTTGGTTGCCATCTTAATTAACCAGGGGGTTGACCTTAGCTACAACATAGGTGCTACTACTCAATTGAGCGTCTTATTGTTGCTAGGGGAAAGCGGAGGTCTTGTCATCTGTGAACAGTTACAGTCTCGGACTCTCACGGCGGCAGTTCTACCCTGTCCTGTGTGGTCATTCTGAGCTGGCCGCCTCTTGATGGCACGCCGTCTGAGGCTGGCTGAGCCACTGTTCTCTGTTACACATGCTTCAGGTGTGCTAGAGCAGGACATAAGATTGGACACACCTGATCTGATCCGATCCATCCCTCTCTCCTTCCAGAAGAGGGGAATGGGCCCTAGAAAGATTAGGCGAGTGTCCGAGTGGAGACATGCACCTTATTAGGGGAAGAGAGGAGACTGAGGCGCAGGCAGCCGACTTCCAACTCCGCGATGGCCAGGTGAGGAACGCCACTGAGTTAGAAGGAGTCGCTCTATCTCCCTGTTTTCAAAATGGGATTTTCTTTTTTTGGAGCCCTCAGTCAATTTTCTAGTAGGAGTAGATTCAAGCTAACAGTTTCCAAGTTGACTGTTTCTGTGTATGAGCTTTCGTGTTTCATTTTGTAGAGTTGTACGTGGCTTTTAGCAACTTATCTTGAGATTTGATTGGACAGTCTCTAAATATAATTGTTCTCCACTTTAACATCGCTTAGCCTACCATATTTATATTTAGCTTTCGATTAATGGAGAGGAAGCAGACTCTAATCTTAATGTGTATGAATTCCAGTTACAGATTAAGAACTAAAAAGAGATCTTTTAAAGAAAATTAGCTATTGACTGGAGTAGCCAGCTACATAGCGCTCATCTTGCTGGTTTCGAATGGAGTCTGCAATGCCTATAGAAAATGTACATGTATTTTTAAAAACCGTACTGAAAGATTTGAGGCATATCCTCATGTTTTTGGTTAATTTTCACCAACTTAATTAGCATGTTCAAAAATAAATATATTTGGAGATCATAAGTGGAAGGAG
Source organism: Echinops telfairi (assembly GCF_000313985.2). NCBI lineage: Eukaryota > Metazoa > Chordata > Mammalia > Afrosoricida > Tenrecidae > Echinops > Echinops telfairi. The sequence goes on from NW_022111310.1 coordinate 16,187,214, forward strand.
AATGTGAGGTAATAAAAGAAAGATAAAAGAATGCAAGATATTTATAAATTTTCTCTCCATGTGGCTTGCATATTCTGAAAGATAATTCAAGCATGAATATTTTTTAAATTCACAAATTTTTATCTTACAAATTATCAGATCATGGTTGAAGAAAAGCTCAAAATTGAAGATGCTTTAAAATGGTTGAATGACCTAAAAAAAAAAAAAAATGGTTGAATGGTTCTTTTGTCTTTTTATAGAATGTTAGATTTGATTACTTCTTTTTTTTGTATTACACTGGAATTGGAGAGTATTTTCACCATGTTACATTCATTTCAATAAGAGCTTTGAAAAATCTTTGTCCATATTTATTTGTGGTAGCAGAATAAAGAAGACATCAGCAATATAAAATCCTAACTGTAATTGTGCATACTCAATTTTAGTGATTTTTTATGCCTTGTTTGCTTTCTGTAACCCTTACATTTCATAAATTAAATACTTTAGTGTAGTTTCACTAGAAATTAATTTCTAAGTGATAATTTATACTGGGTGAAGTAGCAGGCCCATGGTTAGTATTAATCCACTCAGAATAACTTTATCTAGCTGAACTTTTATAATGACAGTTCATTATATTATAGCTTTTTAAATAGCATTTATAACGAAAGAACTTTTGTTTTATAGAACATTTGTTACAAAAAAAAATCTTGCCAAAAACCATTACAATTTCTATGCATTGGGTAGTATTCAGTGGCGTCATTGTTGAGATGTTGCATGTTGTTGTAAGTGCTCCCAGATGTGTGTGTGTGTGTGTGTGTGATGTTTATGTAGAAGTGTTAACCATGGCTGCTGTCACTTATTGTAGTCCAACCGAAACTGTGCTATGAGGCGGTGCCAGTCAGCAGTCGTGTGTGGTTTGCAAAATATGTACTTCATTGTCTAGTATTTTTTGAGCCACCATGCAGTGGCCTCTACAGAAGGAATTATTGTAGTTGTCAAGTGGTGCCAAACTTTAATGTCTTGTTTTGTCTGTAAAATCAATTCTAGGCCAGATCGGCTTGTCTGTCACACTTGCCCCAGCTCTTTGAAAGGAGAACGTTTGCCAACCGTGCAAACAAGTACGCCACCCACGCATTGTGAGTTTCCCTCTAGAAATACAGACTTCTTTGTTTGCTCATTTTCTGACGCAGGAGCATTCCACGGAGAATGTCCCAGAATAACTGTAGCAGCAGAATTTCCCTCGCTCATTTTGAGAACGGGCAGTGTAACGCTAGAGAACTATCAGGTGCCTACGTTATTTTTGTTGGCGATCGTAGCCTATTTGAATTACACTTAAAAACACTTCATAATTTTATTTATGAAGCATTTAAGGGACGGTTGAAATCTCCATTCCCAATGATCAACTTTGAGAATTCATTGGTCTCATGGACTTACGTAACGTGACCTGGCCGCTTCATGGTCGTCAGGATTTTGCCATGTCCATCTGTCTTTCATTTTGGTTTCTGGCCTTTCCATCTTGCCGGAGCAACTGCGAACAAGCCCGGCAAGTGGAGAGAAAAGTTCTTCAGTGGATTAATTTTCCTGCAGTTCGTTAGAGTGGAACTTGGAGGAAATTCCATCTTACTCTTCTTATACATAAGTACTTTTGGAATGGAAGGAAAAGTGTTAAAAATGTTCAGAAAAGAAGGCTGCTTCCCAGAGAACCTTTTTACGCCAACATGCCAAAACCCCTCACTTAGCACAGTATTTCCATTATGTCTGTTCAATGGGTTTATAATTACAAGATTCCTTTAATAAAGGGATAATCTCCTGAATTCTCTAAAGGCTTTTTGTGTTTCTGTCAGATACATAGCGACAGCCAATGCTGTATTTGGAGACATTGCTGCTGAAATTGCTGATTTAATTCCAAGAATATTACAACTAATTCATCAAGGCCCCTGCCACTTTCTGCTCAAGAAAAAAGAAAGGCAGCTTTTAAGCAGCAGGCTTTTGTCCAGAACAGGCTTTTAAACACTTGCCCCCCATGGGGGTGATCAGCAATAAAAAGGAGTAGCAATTTTGCGTTTGTACACTGACCCCACAGTCAGAAGTCGCTTTCTTGATTCCTGCACTGGGGTTTTTTTAGGCAAAGAAAGCTTTTGAACCTAGAATCCTTTGGGGCACCAACGAGTAACAGGTGATCACGTTCCACTTGGCACCCTGGTCTTGTTTTTTTCAGTCTTGCCCTTGGATGTAATTTCCCGTGTGAGTCATCTGTACAGTTTGTATGTCTTGAGGACATGGAGCCCAGGGCGAGCAATTTTTAAGCCAAATCTCTGTATCAGGTTTCTAGTTTGTAAACTTTTAGCTTGTTCTTTTCTTACTGCTGAGCCTACACCTAAGAGTTGCCAGATGAATTCCATGGTGAGCAATCGTTTGTCCCTTTGTATTGGAATCTGAAATGTAACTGTAATCCCCTAGGACTGGAACCTGGTGAGGGAATGAGTGGAAGAATTTTTAGATTCAGTAGAATCCGCATGTGCAATACATTTGTTTGCTAAAATGAAGACTTATATATATGTGGTTTAATAGAATGAAAGTTGTCCAGCTTAAAACAAGGCTTTCCACTTTTCTCGTAATGAATATGAATGTTAATTGGGAATAAAAACATTTATATGTTCAGCCAATATAACTGAAAGCCAGACATCAGCTTAGAACCAGATTAGCCACAATTAATATGTTGAAATAAATTAACAAATAATGCAGTAGTATCTGAGGGGAAGCTCACCTGCCTTTTCATGGTTTGATAGACTGTCATTTTTTATTTTTCTTATTTTTTTGCCATTTGACTTTTAACTGACTTACATGAAAAAGCACACATGTGCCTGTTTCACGCTAGCCACACTTTTAAACTTTTCTTTTAAGCTGCTACAATTAAAATTTGTGAAAGAGAGGAGAGGAGTGAGTTGAAACAGGAGAAATCGTGTGACTATGTTAAGATGTATAACTGTGATGCTCTTGGTTAATTAATCCTCTGCCAGTTAATGTTTGTAATAACGTAGCAGAATTTTTTTGTGTTAATAAGAGTATAGTGTTGACTTTGTTTTCTTTTGCTGCTCACTGATCTTTTACACTAAGATGTGTTTCCATCTATCAACTCACTGTTTTTGCTTCATATTTGTCCGAGTACTTGTGCTTTAATAAAAAAAAAAATCTAATTTTACGTCCCAATAGTTATTCCATTGTGCGTATGACGTTTGCCTCTTGTGTAGTGTAATTTTCTCTTGTTTCCAATATGTGTGTTGGCACAGCCTGAAACGTATGGAAATAAGGAAAACAATCCAATAAAATCGGCTCGGAGGCATCAGTGATGTCTCTATAATGAGAGCATGCTTTACACACGGTATCTTGTCTGTATTTGAGGATATAACCAGTCCTCATTAAATAAAAAGTTTTCTACAAAACTGACTGATTTTTGTAGTTGTAACAAGCAGTGGGTAAAGTACAAGTCAAACCACAATCTGAATCAAATTCTGTGGTCCTGGACTCTGCACCTGGCCTCAGTATCTGGTCAGTGTGTATGGTCTTGTTCTGCGGACACGTAAAATGTATAGATGAGGTGGCTTCAAAAAGTGATGGACAATCAAATAGAAAGATAATGGAAATTTCCCATAAATTTTATAAGCCTTTTAAATCCCATCTCTATCTATCTATCTATCTATCTATCTATCTATCTATCTATCTATCTATCTATCTATCTATCTATCTAATCTATCTATCACAGAGAATGATTGATTCCAAGCAAATGACCCATGGAATTGTAGACGCTGGGATCTTTCAAATCCATGGTTCAGATGGTAGACTGGAGCCTTCTCCTGACTAATGGCTGCAGGTTCTGATGAATCCAAAATTGCAGGTCAGATGGCAGGCTGCTGGCTTATGGGGCTGTGGGAGCTGGCGAGTCCCAAAATCTGCAAGTCTTGTGGCAGAGTGCTGCCTCACATCCCAACAACTGGAACTCAGTCAAAGGAGGAGGATAAAGTGCAGGGTAGGAGGAAAAAGCTTCTCCCAAGGGAATTCCTCTTAAATCATTAAATCATTGGAAATTCCCCTTCAATCATTAAATGGAAGATGATGCCGTAATACTGAATCATGGCCTAGCCAAGCTGATGCTCAACATGAACCATCACATGTAGTCCACAAGCATCCCGTGTGTTTCCCACCGCTGAGGAGGGAGCGATCCTGGAAGAGGGCGCCTCTGGGCACGAGTGCTCAAATACAGTCCACCGCTTTCACAGGATAGAAAAACTGTAGGAAAGCACCTAAGGTTGAAGTAACTATTGCTCCTCGAACCTCCAGGCCTGAACATACTATTAATGCATCAGGAAGCCGCACAGCATACCGTGAACTTGCTCTCTGTCTCGTCTGTAAGCTCTGTAGTTATTTCCTTCCAATAACTCCCTTGTCCTATGCTTTTAAGTAGGGGTCAACATCATAATCAAATAGACAGGCTTCCACATTTGTAGGAAAATCTTTTTATTCAAATGTGATTCTCCCTGCACCATTCATTGTATTTAGCACATTTGTCAGTGTTCTTTGAGCAGATAGGCTCAAATAATTAAGTTGGTTAATTCCAGATATCTTTGTTGTAGTACTAAAATTTTTTTAATTGGTCATTTGATTGGGGGCTCTTACAACTCTTAACAACAATCCATACATCAATTTTGTCATGCATGTTTGTACATATGTTGCCATCATTCTTTTCTAGACATTTACTTTCTTTTGAGCCCTTGGTATTAGCTCCTTGTCCCGTCCCCCATGACGCCTTGATAAATTATAAATTATTATTTCCTTCCTTTTAAAAAATCATTTTATTAGGGACTCATACAACTCTTATCACAATCCATCCATCCATCCATCCATTGTGTCAAGCACATTTGTATATTTATTGCCCTCATCATTCTCAAAACAGTTGCTTTCTACTTGAGCCCTTGGTATCAGCTCCTCGTTTTTCCCCTCCCACCCCAACCCCCTTCCCTCATGAACCCTTGATAATTTGTAAATTATTATTATCTTGTCATACATATCTTACACTGATGTCTCCCTTCACCCACTTTCCTGTTGTCCGTCCTCCAGGGAGGAGCTTATATGTAGATCTTTGTAATCGGTTCCCCTTTGTACCCCACCCTCCCTCCACCTTCCTGGTATCACCACTCTCACCACTGGTCCTGAAGGGATCATCTGTCCTGGATTCCCTGTGTTTCCAGTTCCTATATGTACCAGTGTACATCCTCTGGTCTAGCTGGATTTGTAAGGTAGAATGGGGATCATGATAGTGGTGGGGAGGAAGCATTTAGGAACTAGAGGAAAGTTGTATGTTTCATCGTTGCTACACTGCACCCTGACTTGCTCCTCTCTGTCCTGCTACCCTTCTGTAAGGGGATGTCCAGTTGCCTCCAGATGGGCTTTGGGTCCCCAGTCTGCACATCCCCTCATTCACAATGATATGATTTTTTGTTGTTTGATGCCCGATAACCTCGTGATCGCACAGGCTGGTGTGCTGCTTCTATGTGGGTTTTGTTGCTTCTGAGCTGGATGGCCGCTTGTTTACCTTCAAGCCTTTAAGACCAGATGCTATATCTTTTGATAGCTGGGCACCATCAGCTTTTTCACCACATTTGCTTATGTACCCGCTTTGTCTTCAGCGGTAGTGCCTGGAAGGTGAGCATCATGGAATGCCAATTTAAATTATTATTATTTTCGTCTTATGCCCACCATTGTCTCCCTTCCCCCATGGTTTCTGATGTTCTTTACCCTGGGTGGGGGTAGGGGGGGCTGTGTGTGGATCATTGCAATTGGTTCTCTTTTCCTCCCCACCTTCCCCCTCCCCTCCTGGTATCGTTACTCCCATTCCTATTCCTAGAATCCGTGTGTCATGAGCTCTTATCTCTTATCTGTACTTGTGCACATACTCCGGGCTAACCCGCAATGAAAGGCAATCCTGGGGTCATGATAGTGGTGGGTGAGGAAGCGTCAGGGAGCCAGAGGAATACTGTGTGCTTCATCAGTGCTTTACTGCGCCTGGTTGACTCATCCCTTCCCCGTGACCCTGCTGTGAGGGGAGGTCCCATTGTTTATAGATGGGTTTTGGGTCTCTGTACCCCTCATTTTCAACAATCTGGTCTTGTTTGTTTGTCATGGGTCTTCTGATGCCTGTTACCCGTCCCGGACACCTCGTGATCACACAGGCTGGTATGCTTCTTCCATGTGGACTGTAGCACTAACGTTATTTAAGAAAATGTATTTTAAAATGAAATTTTCTCTCATAGCCGATTATTTTTCAGAAATGTATTTCTTTCCCATCTGAGTAGTCTACCAAAGTAGATTTTAGTTACAGGAAGCTGGATATTCCAAATAGAAACAACTGTGTTTTAATATGATGTATTTAATTTGGTTAAACCTTTTTATAATTTCCTTGATGTTGTCATAGAAACAAGGAAGTTGTCTTTAAATATTAAAATGTAACAAGTTATACTTCTCTGGTATTAGAATATTAGAATTGAAGTTGAGTGACAAAAATTTAGTATTCAGGGAATGTTTTCTCTTGTTAAAAAATTTGTTTAAAAATTTTTTTTAATTGTTTTTAGTTTATTTAGAATTACCTTGCCTAAAAATATTTCAAATGGCTAATATGTATAAAATGATTAAGGTTGGTGATATATTACCTTAAAAAATGATTTTTAAAATAAATACTGCATTTGGGGGCAAACATCGTTAGGCTGAACTAAGCTATTTTTAAAAATAGAGGTGAGGCAAACATTTGCTTTATTAAAATGTATAATAATTTCTTACCATGAAGGCAGTAAATACTCATTGCAAATGTTAGTTCATTGGTGAATGCTAATAAAATGGAGTATGGGAAATAAACACAGGAATAGCACTATCCATAGATATCTACTTAACACATTGGTGTTTTGCTGCGGCATCTACAATCTACCTGTATTTACTGTTTTGTAATTTTTTAAAAGACCCAGAGCACTTGATAGTATGGCTGCTGTATTGTTACACAGGTCTTCAATACATGGGTGCACCAAAATCTATTTTGTAAATGCTTTTAGTAGATATTCAGGTTGCTCCTAAGTTTTCACTGACATAAATTTGCCTTAAAGAACATCCTTGAACGTATATTTTTGTCCATGTTTTAATTAAATCCTTAGGCTAAGTTTCTAGGGGAAAAAATTCCTGGTTCAAATAAAAGAACGCTGTTTTGTTTTCTTATTTTCCTCCCACATATACATTTTTCAGAGGTCTAGTGAATTTTGTACCTTGCAAAAATGATATATGTATATTGTAAAATTTAAAGTAAAAGGCCCATAGAGGTAATTATTAACCAAGGTGATATGTACCCTTCCAATTTTTTCCATGTAATTATAAATAGTTCATTCTTTTATTTTTATTACAAAAATAATCATGCTGTGCATAATTTTCTAAAGCAAGTTTTTTTTCTTAATACTAGATTGTAAACCTATTTGCATACTGGCATGTAGAAAGCTAGCAAATTTTTAATGGCTGCATATAAATATATGCATAATTACTTAGTCATTCCTCTGCTAATGGGTCTTTGGTAAACATCTTTGTTCATTTATCTTGGTACACAGTGGCTTTCTGCATGTAGCTGGAAAGCAGATTATATCCTCCTCCCCCCAATTTATACTGATATGGACATCCATCCAGTATTGGCTGAGAGTGCCAGTTTAGATATGGGCCTTTTTATATTTTGCCAATCTGATAGGTGAAATATATTTTGTTTTCATTATAATGTCTGATTAATATTAATGCATTTTGTTATTTGTAATTTTCCTGTGCATAATACCTTGTCATTTCTTGGAATATTTCCGACTGAGCTATCTTTTTCCAATTGATTTGTAGCGCTTTCTATATATCTTTTGTCATTTAAAAATTTTTAAAGAATTTTCTTTTTTTAATCATTTTATTGGGGGCTCATACAACTCTTTATCACAGTCCATACATACATCGATGTGTCAAGCACATTTGCACATTTGTTGCCCTCATCATTCTCAAAACATTTGCTTTCTACTTGAGCCCTTGGTACCAGCTCCTCATTTTTTCCTCTCCTTCCCCGCTCCCACCTCCCTCATGAACCCTTGATAATTTTTAAATTATTATTATATAAGCATTTTCTCCAGGTCTTTTTTATTCTTTATTCTATTTTGCTTTTTGTCTCTTGTCTATTTAAATTCATTTGATATAGAATTTAAGATTTGTAAAATATCATCCAATCTCTTAATCTATTTTTATACCTTCTGAGTTGTATCATGCCGAGAAAAGCTTTCCTTGCTTCCAAAATCATGAAAATCATTTCCTTCTTATAGCAGCTTTTTAGGAAAGGAAACATTTTTAATTGTGTTGCATGTGTATATGTGTGTGATGGGAGAGCGATATGTGTGGATTGGTTTTTGTTTTTATTTTCTAGCTAGATAACCAATTAGTGAAACCATTTATGTACAGTCGATTTACATATTTACACAGGCCTTTTCTGGACTTCCTTCTGTGGTATTGACTACTGTCTATTTCCTTGCCAATAACTTGAATAGCTTAAAGTCTATCCCAACTAAATTACTACCCTGTTTCCCTGAAAATAAGACATCCCCGAAAATAAGACCTATTCACAGTTTTGCCTCTCGCTGAAATATAAGGCATCCCCCCGAAAATAAGAGCTCCCCAAAAATAAGGCCCCCCCGAAGCTACCGTAACTGGACTCTGGACTGTAGTGGTGGGCGCCGCCGCATAGCTCCCTGTTGGCTGCAGTGCAGCCGGAGCAGAGAGGAAGTGCAAGGTCTTTTAGTAAAACAATAAACAATAAATGTTTACCGTATTCTTCTTCATGGTAAAATAAGACATCCCCTGAAAATAAGACCTAGCGCATCTTTGGGAGCAAAAATTAACATAAGATACTGTCTTATTTTCTGGGAAATGGTATAATAGTACAGGTTTATATCATTTAGTACCAAGCCTCCCAATTATTTTCAAAATTCCCTTTCTTGGGCATTTATTCTCTTATGTAACTAGAAACAACCCAACAAGTAGCCACAAAAGTCCCCCACCCCCCAAAACAGCAACAGGGAACACCTTGCTGTCAAGTAGATCTCGGACTCAGTCACCCCGCAGTTCAGAGGAGAACTGCTCCGTGGGATTCCCAGGGCTGGCTGCCTTTCGGGGTGCAGTGTCTCCTCTTTCTCCCACAAAGCAGCTGGTGGATTCAAACTGCCAACCTTTTGATTAGAAGCCAAGTGCTTTACCCGCGATGCCACCAAGGGTCCTTACCCACAAAGGGGTTTTAATTAGAATTGTATTCAGTTTAATTAGAATTGCATTGAAGATTACTCAAGGAGAGTAAACATCTCTGTAAGCATTCCAAGTACAGGGCATCTTTCTCAGATTTCTATTTGCAGTTTTAACTGTCAAGGTTTTTAAAAAGTTTTTTTATTGAATTATTCAGACAAAAAGGTGTAAAATGATTAGCATGGAGCTTGATTAATTTCTGTAACGCAGATATATTTCCATAACAATATGCAGATGCAGTGAGAACATCTTATTCACAACTCCAAGAGCCGCTAGATTCATCCCAGTCTTTTTACCTGCGGTGGAATTCGATGAGGGTCTTTCTCAGCACATACATCTTTGTAGCTGGCTTCTTTTGCTTAACATGTTTGTGGGATCCACCCATGCTTTTGCATATAGTCGATTCTAGTAGTCCATTCCTTTTTGTTTTTGAATATTACAAATATTTCATAATTTTAGATCCATTCTATTGTTTGAATGTAGAGTTGCTCTCAGGTTAGAACTATGCAAATGCTTGTGAACGTCGTCGTACATGCCTGCCTTTTGGTACACATACACGTGTGTTTCCGTTAGCTCAGCTCTCTAGTCCGTTGTAGACTCCTTGGTTCATGACACAGGCTCATGTTTTTTCGCGTTAGTTGTTGCTGTTGTCATGGAAAGCTGACTCGTGGCGACCCTGGCCTGGCAGGTAGCATTCCACAGGGGTTTCAAGACTGACCGTGGTGAAGCAGGTTGCAGGCCTGTTTTCTGAGGCACCTTTGGGTGTGTTGGAACCACCTCCTTCCGCTAGCAGGAGAGTGTGTGTAACCGTGTGTACCACGCAGGGAGTCGGTCCACACAGCCGGTTCATTTCCAAAGGAGTTGGCACTCCCACAAGCTGAACACACGTGTGTTGCTCCATCTCCACACACACGCTTGGCCTTTGTCCATGTTTCTTCTTCATTTCAGACACTGGCTCGGTGTCATTTTGATTTGTATTTTCTGGATGATTAATGATATTGATAAAGTACGATTTCAATGCACTTGTTAGCCACATGTATTGCTTCTTTTATTCAGTGCTACTCAAGTTTTATCTGTTTTAAAATGAGATTGATTGATTTACTAGATAAATGGACTGCATATATCTTTGATAGTTGCCTATGATATAACTTGCCTTTTCTCCTTCATCCTAGATAAATGTTTTTGTTTTAATTATAATGAAATCCCATTAATCAGTCCCTTACGTTGTTGTTGGGTGCTTGAAGATGGTTCTGTCTCATAAAGGCCCTGTGGATAGCGGAGTGTAACACTGCCCAGCTCCGTGCCATGCTTGCAATGCCCTTTAAAAATGTGGGCTGCCTTCAGGTCATAATGATGCTCTCTGTTTTCTTCTAGAAGTTTTATTTCCTTAGTTTTCACATTTAGGTCTATCCTCCAATTGGCATTTTATATATATAGTATGAACTAGGGGTTTAATTTGCTTACATTTTGTTTAGGTCTTTTGTATTTATGAGAGATGTGTTGACCCATAATTTTCCTTTATTGTTCTTGTCATTTTTTTAATACAAGTGTTATGTTGATCTCAAAGAGAAGTTGGATAATATTTCTTCTTTTTCTGTTTTCTAATAGAATTTTCTCTGCTTGGCCTGGTTTGTTCTCTAATGTTAGAAGATTTTTACCAGTGAAGAGCCATCTAAACCTGAAGTTCATTATATGAAAAGGTTCTCAGTTACAGATCCAATGTCTTGAAGGGACTTGGTACTATTTAGATTTCTTATATCTTGCTCGACTACAGTCATTTTTTCTAAATACTTGTCCTCGTATTAACATTTTCAAGTGTATTGCATGCAGCTTTCATTACCCCTTGCTCGGTTTAATGTCTGCAGGATCTGTAGTGATGACCCTTCCATTCCTGGTGTAGTAATTGGTGCTTTCTCCTACTTTTTCTTACCCAAACAACTTTGACAGCTTTTAAAAATTCATCTTTTGACATTGCTTTTTTCTTTAAATTTCTTTCCTGGTTCATATGCTTCTACCCTCATTTGTATTATTTACTTCTACATAAAAATATATATATATATATATATATATAATTTCTTGGGATAATTAGCATATAACAATAAACATTTATTATTCCTTGTGCTTGTAAATTTTAGGTGATTTGCTACAAAGAAATGTATAACCAGGAACATCAAGCAAAGAATCAACCAGTACCATGGTTCAGTCATGTTTACCCGACCCAGTGGTGGCCTCATGTGTATCAGAGTAGTACTGTGTGCTAAAGGGTTTTCAGTGGCTGATTTTGGGGGGAAATAGTGGCAGGTCTTTTTACCAGGACAGCTCTGGGTGAGCTCAAGTATCTAAAGTTTCAGTTAGCAGCCACACGTTAGCCATTTGTACCTTGTTTTTTATTAATGCGACCTTGTTTTGTGATGTTTGTTGTTCTTGGATGATAGCCACTGTGAATGAAAATTTGTTGAACATGTTATTTTCCTGTAGAAAATACTTATATTTCCTCTGTCAAGTGAATAAGATAGGCAGACGATCTTAAGCTAGTTGAGACTGATCTGTTTCCAGTTCTCCCTCTTCTTTGAGTTAGGCCCTTCCTGAGTCTTGACTTTGCAGTCCCTGAATTACAGTGGTAATTCCAGAGATAAAGCCAGAGGACTCCCTTATAGCAGAGTCTGCCTTCGGCGTGGTGTCTCTGCATCTGGTCTGTGCATGTGTAGCTTCGGGGTTAGCAGTTCCTGGAAGGAAAATTGTGTGTAGAATGATGGCTCATTTTTCTAAGGTTTCGTTGCCTCCAAGATCTCGCTTCAAGTACTGGCTGCTTGGATTCGTGTAGATCATCCTTCTGGGACTTCCAGGCAGCTCCTTTCTGTTTGGGTTCTGAATCCTGAGCTTCAAGGCAGCACGGGTTCTAAGAGGAAAACATGGTGACCATGGAGAATTTTCCTCTACATGAATTTCCCTTCCTTCGGGATCTTTGCCTCCAAGTTCCAGTAACCAGTTGTTCTGCCCATTTTGTCTAGCTCTGTCCCCAACAGGGGCAGTATCATACCAGCTAACTTCATCAGAGTCATTAAGTGGAAGCCCTTCTCCCATCATTTCGTTTCTCACACATCATACTTTCTTCTTTAGCTTTAATTTGCTTGTTTGTGTGTTTGTTAATCTGCCCAGCATTTTGAGGGATAGATTATAGGTGGCATAGTTTTTATATTACTTCTTTTCCTGTTGATGGTCCTTTGTTTGCCTTCTGTGTCCATCTGTTCCTCTTACATTATATTTTTACCGAGCAGATTTAAACATGTTTTTAATATTTAAAAATATTCATATCAGTAATCACTTCTCTAATTTTTCTTCTCTGTTCCCTACACTGCCCAAACAGGGTAAATCAAACCAATGTCTTTTACATCTCTCCTTCCCTTCTCCAAGATTTTATTGGCATCTTAAGAGAATTGTGATTCAAAATTTTATTTTAAAATGCCCCATAGATCTTCACAGACATTTCTCAACAGTTATGTTACGCTTTATTGCCACATTCCCATTTAGTATTAAAAAATAAAGTTTTTGAACTAATAGCGCCAGTTGATTTTCACTGAGAGATCCATGTCTGTTCAGTGGGGACAAAAGCCATCTCTTCAACAGATGGGAGTGGGGTATCTGAGTCTTCATATGCAGACGAATGAAGTTGGATCCTTACCTCATACCATTTATGAAACTTAGCTCAAAATGGTCCAGTGACCTAATGTATTTTTTTTTTAATCATTTTATTGGGGGCTCATACAACTCTTATCACAAGCCATATATACATCCATTGTGTCAAGCACATTTGTGCATTTGTTGCCATCATCATTCTCAAAACATTTGCTTTGACCGAATGCATTAACTAAAGCCATAAAACTCTTAGAAGCTCCAAGACAAAGTTTTTGACAGTGGATTGTTAGATATGATACCAGCAACAAAAGAAAAAAAAAATAGATATGCTAGATTTTATTAACTAAAAGGTCGGGTACTTTATCAAGAAAATGAAAAGAAAGCCTACAAAAATGGGGCAAGATATTTAAGTATATATCGCTGAATTAATGTCTAGACTATGCAAGTATAAAGAACCTGTCAACAGCAACAAAAACCCAATTTAAAAATGGACAAAGACTTGAATAGAGAATTCTTTAAAGAAAATATACAAATGGCCAACAAGCACATGAAAAATGCTGAGTCATTAGTCATCAAGGAACTAGAATCCAAAACCCTGCGAGATACCAGTCCACCCTCACTAAGTCCAAAACCAAACTGTGGCAGTTACATAATCTCCCGTCACCCTGAGCGAGGGAGGGGATGTCCAGCCTGTCAATCAGGTCATAGCCAATGAGCCCTCTGTGTGGACATGGCCTTCTCCTGAGGATTCTGGGAACTCCTGTCTCCCTCCCTGGAGGTGGGACTCACACTCTCCCTCCTACACACTCCTGTTGACAAGCCACATGGAACCCAGACAGAGCCCTGGAGATGCATCCACTGCCATTGGACCCACAGGACTTCCCACATACTGGCCTGTGATCTTCCTGCATTCCGCATCATTCCATGTGCTGTGTGCATCTGAAGAGGAATTCATGGGCCAATATCAGACGTATGGACTTGATCTGGACTGAGCTGGGGTGTTTTATTGATGCATAATTACTTCTAGATTTAAAATTCACATATATGAGTGTCAATGAATTGGTTTCTCTAGTCCAACCTGGACTAGCACACAAACCTACGGCCATTAAGTTGGTTCAAACTCACAGAAACCCTAAGTAGAGTTTCTGAGGCTTTGTGAATCTTAACAGGAGAATATAGCCTCATCTTTCACCCAGGGAGCATCTGGTGAGTTTGAAAACTCAGCCTTGCTGTCAGCAGTCCAACACTTCACCTGCACGGGATGGCTGCTATGAATGCAAACAGAAAATAAGGTGTTGGTGAGGATGTGGAGAAACTGGACCCTTTATGCTTTGTTGGTGGGAATGGAAAACACACTGACTTGCCCTGGAAAGTGGAGTCTGGAAGTACTGGAAGACGCAGCTCCTGAACGCAGTGACGAAAAGGTAGCAGCTACCTCAGCATGCAACAGCAGATGAGTGGATAGACAAATTCTGGTGGATTGTATCTATGCAATGGACTATTATTCCGCCATGAAAAGTAATGCCGTTTTAGCCTTGATGAACCTTGAAAACACACTAAATGAAATATCAGACACAAAAGGATCTATATCGTATGATCTAACTTGTATAACTAGCTAGATAGGCATATGAGAAGAAACAAATGTGTTCTAATGGTCACTAGAGGCTGAGAGAGTGGAGATTAAGATCTTGGTGGAGGACTACTGAGTTTTTTGGGGGTGATAGAAAACTTTCAGAAATAGATAACGGTGCTGGTTGTTAGATCTGGGGTGAGCGTAATTAGCCTCACAAAGTGTACACTCAAAAGTGGCTAAAATGGAAATTACTGTACCACAATAAAATTACTCCCCACTCCCGCTTTTCCCTATACTATATCTTGTCATCTAGCTCTGTCTTTAACTTATTTTTCTCATTTTGTTGGCAAATATCTGTGATTCTTTCTTTTCTCTTTTTAAAGAATGGGTGCCTGGCTGCCGCTTCTCCCTGGGTGGACCACGTCTGCTTTGTCTTGGGCCTGAGACTGGGGACGCTTCCAGGTCACAGAGCACCACGTTGGCTGTCCTTTCCCTCCCAACACTCGAGACTCGGTTGTCTTCTTCCCATGCTGGGTCTTCCTCTCGTGAAGAAGAGTGTAGAATGTTGTCTTTGCTCTCAGACTCTGAAGTTCACCCAGCTATGCCTACTTGTGTCTCCTGTCAGGAAGTCTGTGTGACTGACTATGAGTCCTGACCCTAAAGATTCAAATCTCTCAAAAACTTTCTTACCCCCCTAGACCTAAACTTAACCCTAACCCTAACCTAGTCCTAGCAACCTGTGTGCTTTGCGTCCTTCTTTATTGTGCCTGCCCTTCAGAGAGATTCCCCCGGTCCCTCGTTCGCCTCTAGCCGTGTTCATCCTGATCGTGGGCCCCTCGGGGGTGGGTTTGTTTTGTTTGTTTTGAGGTGTTTTTCTAAAGTCTTTTCTTTCCACCATTTTCCATTTTCAGGACCTTCCTTGTTCTGATTCTCTGTCCAAGGACGGCTGTTCTTGTTTTAAGGATCCAGTGTCCTCCCACATCTCTCTCGTGATGTTTGTGGTTTTCCAGCGAACTCCGTTTCCCAGAGGTGTGGCTGGTGGGAAACAGGGTGATGTTCTGCTGTGTCTCCAAGTGATTTTCGTGCTATTGCCTTTCCCGCTGCCGAGTGAGGCTCTTCTCGGCTCGCTGCTAAATGAAAGGCTGGACGGCTCAGTATTGATAGCAGAGAGAAGACTGTCATAGAGCTTGTAAAACTTCCCTGCTTGGTACATCTGGACCAGCTCATTCCTGCAGGTTATCGTGGTCATTGTCCCAAAGTAGGCTTGCTTCAGAGTGTATGTGGGGGCACCAGGGTGCTCTTGGAAAATCCATTTCTCCAGCGATGCGTGAAGCCCCCTCACATAAGCGAGACAGGATGGGAAGTGGAAAACAGGGATTATGTATTTAATTACGGAACCGGCGGGGGGGTGGCGGTGTGTCACCTGGGAGATCGTGTACCTGCAGGAATCTGCTTTGTGCTTGTTTCTCTCCCTTCTGTGCTCAGGGGGCTTCCCAGAGGTACCTGGGCCATGCCCTCTGCTCGCTCTCAGACGCCAGGGCAGCTTTCCACAGCAGCTTTTCCACACTTTACACAACTACGCTTGCTGGCAACGGTCGGTGAATTATGTAAACGGTACCCCTTCCAGAGGGCAGGTCCTCCTTGTTCAGATGCGGTTCCCCTCCCCTCCCCTGCCACCGCCTCAGAGTGCCGCCAAACCCCCACCCACCCACCCCACCTGGGCATACGAACATTGCACATTTTTAGTGACTCAGAAATTTTACCACGATATGCCTGACCTGGGGGGCGGGGTTCTTCAAACAGTTTGTGGAAAAGAAGAGTTGCCTTTTAGTTCCATTTTCCCATTCACTTTCTAAAGCCCCCTCAATGTGTCTTCCTTCGATATTCCCGAGGGACCCTCTGTGAACCCCAACCTCGTGATGATTCAGAGCTACACTGCAACTTTTTTTTAATGGCTGAACTTATTTATTGTGTAGGGAACAATATGAAAACAAATTATTAAGTGTACCGCAACAATAAGAAATATCTTATTAAATGTCTTTTTTTCCCTTTTTATTATTAGGAGTTAATACACGTATCATTCCACAGTTCAGTCACATCAGGCAGTATTGTACGATTGCTACCATACTCAGTTTCCAAACACTCTCTTCCTTCCTGGACTCCTTGACATCAGTTCCC
>NW_022111310.1:16204386-16225880 GCF_000313985.2 Echinops telfairi
CCGTCGCCGCCCGTCTATGTCCTTGTCGTCAGGCCAGCAGACTCAGGGACCCTGGTACAAGGGAGCAAAGCGCTGCCTGGACTCTGCCTCGTCCTCTGTTAGTCTCTAAAAGTGTCTTCTGCAGGGCTACCACGGACTTCCACCCCAAAGCTTTTTAAGAGCACTTTACTAGGCAAGTACATTTAACACTTAAATGGAAGCCTGAAGGAACGGCGCATGGCATTCAGTCATTTCGTCCCGTTTCTCCAAGCCTTCTTCATCCTCGTGTACGGATTTGGGCTTCTACTCTCAAGGCACAGGCTCGGTTTCATCATTAAAATGGATTTTTTTAATGACATGCTTTAAAGTCATGGAACTGCTTACTGTAATAAACT
Source organism: Echinops telfairi (assembly GCF_000313985.2). NCBI lineage: Eukaryota > Metazoa > Chordata > Mammalia > Afrosoricida > Tenrecidae > Echinops > Echinops telfairi. Next base: position 16,204,761 of record NW_022111310.1, read on the forward strand.
GAATCATCTAATCTGAACCCTTTAAAACTCCGAACTTGCTGCCCTCTACGACAAAGTAGAACGGGCCGTCGGGTTCTGAGGCTGCAGATCTTCCCGGGAGCACAGAGCCTCACCTTCCTCTCACGGAGTGGTGGTGAGTTCGAACTGCTACCCCAGGGCTAGCCGCCCGACTGGTGCTCCGCCCACCTAGGCTCCCTCTGAACCCCTGAGGTGGTCTGAACCCAGCAGGTTTAGTCAGCCTTGCCGGATGGGCCGGAGAGAGCAGTATATTTTTCTTTGATTTTTTTTTTTTATTAGAAGTTCATTTTATGGAGGGCTCTTACAACTCTTAAAACAATCTGTGTATCGGTTGTATCAAGCATATTTGTACCTATGTTGCCATCATTCTTTTCTAGACATTTACTTTCTATTGAGCCCTTGGTATCAGCTCCCCCCCCCCCATAGTATATTTTCTCTAAGCACAGCAGGCTATTATCTAAATTGCATTCTTTATTTAAAATGCCATATCCTGTAATGCCTGGTTCCTGTGCTTCTGTGGCAAGTGCGGGGAGCAGGGGGAACCCGGTTCAAACCCCGACACGCGCACTGAGTAGTAGGTAGTTCCCTGGCTTTAGGACAGCATTGTGCTCAGCTCCCAGAGGAATTCCTTGGAAAACGCTGGACAAAGGAGTGTTCCCAAACACTTCAGTGTCTGTCTGAACCTCGGTTTCCTTATCTATAAAACAGGTCTGCCAGTGGGGTTGTTTATAGATTACCAATAGTTTTTGTAGGATCTCTTTACTTATAATAGGCACTCAATTGGTGCTGGGCATCATAATGATAAATCTTGTACTAGAATGACATTTTATTCATTATCAAGCCAGTCCTATAAATCAGACGAGTGATCTAGGTTTCTGGGGTAGAGAGAGGGCCCGGTTGATTCAGCTGCTGTTCCCAGCAATGCTTCTTCCTCTCTTGCTGTCAGGATTTATTAAGGCAGGTTGTGTATTTGACTTCGAGGCAGGGTGGAGACTTAAAGAGTAAAGACCCAGTTATTGCCCATAAGGAACATATAAACCAATTGCAGAGACTTTCTGGTCAGAATGAGGACGTGAGAGGAATGCAAGCAGAAAACAGGAAATTGGATGCTTGTGAGAAAATCTGCCGTGTAGTCGGGAGTTTGGAATTAGAGAGAGTTCTGATTGGCACGTAGACCACAGGGCGAATCCTGGGGTTGTGATTAGGTGGTTAGGGACCCTGTGATGTGTGTGTGTCCCAGGTGCAGTCAGATGCTAGGGGCCAGTGAGTGGCCCAGAGGAGCTCCTCAGTGGGAGGAGCCAAAGGGGAGGTGAAGCCAGTAAAGTGAAGCCGAGTTTGAAGATCACCTTGGTGATTGCATTAGCTTTTCATCCTGCTTTTTCTCAGAGACCTAGCCAGCTGGTCCCTTGTTTGAATGCAGAAGCATCCCAGAGAAGGCCAGCAGACTTAGTACAGACTGGCAAGATTTTTTACTTGGAGTGGGACCCTACAGTGGTCTACTTTACCATTTCTTTTTCTATCCAAAGACAAGTTCCATTTGACTCGGTTAACTCTAGCTGTAGTGGGTCACAGGCAAGGGCAGCCGCCGGGTCACGCTGAGGGAGACCCGTGTTCATCTGAAGGAAGTGCAGCGTGTGTAGTCGACTTTCTCTCCCCGGAGAAGACCTGAAACTTCTGGAGTATCCCTTCCCCTCCCCCTGTTTTTATTCGCACCCTTCCGTTTGGGTGGATTCTAAGCCAGGGGATGGGCTGGTTATGGAGTCAAGATTTAAGTATTTCTCTTTCTAAATGTGTGAGGAGCAAGGAATCAACACGGTACCACCATGGACCACGCTGCCCAAGATGGCACTATGAAAACTCCACTGCCCGGCCGTGTCCACCTCCAAGACCCTGCAGCCTGGCAGAGCGCTGGGCCAGAGAGGTTCTGAGCCCACATCTTTGTGAACGCCAGTTGCCTCCTCTTTCTCTCATGGAGCTGCCGTTGGGTTTGAACCACCAATACTTTGATTAGCAGCTTACTGCTCAACCGCTGTGCCATGAGAGTTTCTTTCAGACCGTATGTAGTATAACATGGTGCTTCACGGGATAAGGGTCCAGAGATAGAATTACGTCCTCTTCCTTCCTGTTTTACCTTGTTGCTATTAATAAGAGTGCTATATATTTCTTCCTAGTGAAAAAATGTCAGTAGAACATCCTTTGGGTGTTTTCCACATCCATTTTTTTCACCCATAATTATTAGGATAGCTACATTACTCTGTCCGTTGGTACATATAGCAAAGTTGTTGGGATTAAATTCAAGATTACTGCGTTGTTTCCTCACTGGAATTATGGTTCCCTACTTTATGTATTCTTATATAGTGTACAAATTTCATTTCCTTTTTTAAATAATCATTTTTAGGAGTTTTTAAAATTGATCCCAAGATGTAATTCTCTACCAAAAAAGGGAATGGCAAGTTATTTTAATGCCTTTTATTGTTTTTGTTTCTAGCTTATTCTACTAAGCTCAACAAATTTCCCGTATTTAATATTAATGATGACTTGAATGATCTGTGTACCAGTGCAGTGAGCCCAAATACTACCAAAGCCACGCGGTACGCCCTGAATGTGTGGCGCTATTGGTGCATGACCAACGGGCTCAAAGACCACATGGACATCACCAAGGTAAGGCGATCCCGAGTTCACTCCTTCTTTCAGCAGCTCCCCAAGGGCCTTCTCAGCGGCCGGGCACCGTGCGGAGTCTGGTGCGAAGCAGAGCAGCTGCTCCCTCTGCCTGGAGGAACTTTGAGGAGACATAAAACAGGAAGGGAATTCGTCAGTGTAGAAGGCAGAATTTAATCAATGTTCTATAAAGTTACAGATGAGAAATGTCTGAAAATTCCAGATGGATACATTAAGTTTAGCTTGGTGAGACTAGAGAGATTTTAAAGCATGTTTTAGGGGCAAGGTGGGATTGTAGTAGAGGGCGGGGACAGGAGTCTTCCTTGCTGAATGATGTGAGCAAGGGTAAGATGTTGAGGGCATGGCCTCAGCTAGTTACAGCCGGGCCTTTATACACAGGAAGAGTGGATGACGAACCACATTTTGTCAACCCTTAAGGGCTAAGCTAAAGTCTTGTGATAACTGGGGAACCACTGACATTTTTAAGCATTACAGGAGATCAAGCAAGTATCTCAGGGAAATTAATCCGCAGGGAGCACTAAGCACTGGTAGCGTAGTGGTTAAGTGTTGGGCTGCAATACTAACGGTCAGCCATTTGAAACCACTAGCCCCTCTGAGAGAGAAAGACGAGGCTTCCTATTCCTGGAAACCCATGGGGCCGTTCTACCCTGTCCCACAGACTTGCTCTGGGTCACCATCCACTTGAGAGGAGTGAGTTGAATTGACTGGGCATAAGAGGAGTCCTGGTGATACAATGGTTAAAGTCTCCACTGTTAACTAAACAGCCAGGGATGTGAACCTACCAGCTCCTCCCTGGGGCCCGGAAAATGTAGTCATGTGCTTCCATAAAGAGTCACGGTCTTCCAAACCCTCTGAGGCAGTTCTGCCGTCGCCTGTAGCGTTGCGGTGAGTCAAATGGGCCCAGTGGTGGCTGTGGTTTGGTTTTGATGCGGTTACTGACCAGAGTTGTGAGGAGCCCTGGTGGCATAGGGGTGGCACCTCGGACTGTTCACTGCAAGGGTAACAGTCTCGGAAGCCCGCGGGGGCAGTTCTGCTTGTCCTGTGGGGCTGCTATGAATCAGAATCGACTCAGTGGCAGTGAGTTTGGGCTTTTGGTCCTCGGTTTTCCTGTTTGTAAAATGAGCTCTTCAGATCCCTTCAAAGAAAAAAAATACCCTTTCAAATTAGAAACGTTTGAGGTTTGCAACTGGAAAAGCTTTTTTGATCTGTGGAGACAGAACAGAAAGATGGATTTAAATTCAGACAATCAGACAGAGTGCTGGCCTAGTGGGCGTGTCTAAGCATTTGGGAACATGGGACTTATAGCATGGAGAAAAAGTTAAAGCTGGAGGTATATATTTAAAATTGGTATGAGTAGAGGTTATAGGCGAATCCCTCAGGATGGGATTGTGGGTAGTGTGTTTAGGGGATCAAGAAAAAAATCAAGTAGGAAAGCCAAGTTGGGACAGAACATTGAGAGGAATGTGCTTGGAAGAAAAGTGGGAAACATCGTGGGCCCAAAAATGCCCTGTTGGGAAGAGAGCTGTAAGAAGTGAGCGTACACAGAGAGCAGAGTTCTCCTGTTGAAGCTGTTATTGAGGAAGGAGAGAGAGAAAGGCAGATGGATGGCATGAACAGCCTAGTGAGGATGAGACTCGGAAAAGGACCTTCAGAAGTCCCAGGACAGTCGCATCCCTTGGTTCCTGGCAGATTCCTGCTAATAATTCCTAAAGGGAAACACCCAAATTTAGGGCCCGGGTTCTTCTGGCAGAGCAAAGTCAGTTAGATATGTACTCATTGGGGGGGGGGGGGGCGGTCCTGTAAGGAAGTGACCACCATGAATAAGGATGAGCAGAGTGACAGATTGAAATGCCCAGGCCTTCAGATGGCAGACCATAGACAGCCTGTATGAAATGTGTATTGGAAAAAACCATTCTAAAAGTGAGTGATCAACAAAATACTACTCAAAATGATCCAGCAGGTCTGAAAATATACTACTAATGGCCATAAAAGGATAAAAGGGTCCAGAATTCCCCCTACTTTAACAACTAAAAACCGAGACACAAAATATGACATAGACCTTTCAAGCAGAACAGGCAGCCCAGGTCTGTGGTCTCTAAGAGAAGACAGATGAGAGGGGTACTACCATCTTTCAGGCTTTCTCCCGAGACGATTCACACGTGAGCAGTGGAAGGTAGTCCCAGCAGCGCCCAGCAGTCTCGCTGAGCTAAGGGAGACAGAGCTCAGCTTCTGAGATGCCGAGAATGCTAGAGAGAAGTTCCAAAATCCATTAAAGAAATATGACAGTATCTGGAATTCAGGGATGTACAATTTGCAGTTTCTAGCCTCCAAATATGACCAGGCATAGTAAAAACAGAAACGCAGGACCCATGTCCCAGAGAAAAGCATTTTGTCTTTCGCTTCAGGCCAACCTGTGGACCAGATCTTCCTGTGGCCGGAAACTGTCCACAGGCCAAACACAGTAAGCGATGACTTGCACAACAGTGTCTGCCTGACAGAGGACCTTGGTCTCTGAGAGCCACCGTCAAGACGCGAGCCCTCTGCCTGTCGAGCTGATAGACTGTGGTACAGGGAGCAGGAGCCCAAACAGAGCCCAGCAGACTCGTTTAGTTGAGGAGATGGATCAGAGGCCAAAGACCAAAATGGCTGGAATTTTCAACCACAGAGTACTTATAAGTATGGAGTGGAAAGAGTGAGAACACTAGAGATCTGAAGATAATCCTTTCCAAAGATTCAGCTGATAAAAGCACTTGGGACAAGGGCCGGAGCACCTGAAACATGAGGCCTTGCCACAAGTGGAGGGAATAGTTAGCGCTAGACTGACCAACTGCTATTGTAATTCTACCCAACACATCGTCAAAGCCAACCCCCAAATGATCGAACTACTTATTACCAAGTAACTTAGCTGCATCCTAGGACAAAATTTAGGAATATGTGCAGAAATACAAAAATATCTAAAACCTAACAAATAAAATTTATCATGTCTGGCATTTAAACAAAAATTACTAGACATGCAAAGAAGTGGGTTATAAGTTATATGAGCCCCCAATAAAATGGCTTCTTTTAAAAGAGAGAGTGGGTTATATCCCTTAACAAGTGAGTCAATTATAGCCAATGTAGGATGCACACAGAATTCAAATGACCCAACAAGGACATTTTAAAACTTCTTATAACTGCATTTAATACGTTTTAAAAGTTAAGTCCAGGTGTAGATGCTAATAAAAAGAAAACGAAACGTAGCAACAACAAAGAACACCCAAAGAAATATAAAATGGTACAGCTGTCATGGAAAAGTTGGGGCTTCCTCAAGAAGTTAGACATAAAATCACCATCTGATGCAAAGTCCCCTTCCTGGGTGTACACTCAAAGAACTGAAATCCGGGACTCAGAGGGTTGAACATCACTGTTCATTGCAGCATTATTCGCAACAGTTAAAGGGAGTAAAAAACAACAGTTGACCATTGACAGATAAAAAAGCAAAATGTATATCTATTCAATGGAATCTTAGTCATAAAAGGAATGGAATTCTGATACATGCTATAACATGGCTGAACCTGGAAAGCACTAAAAACGGCCCAAATGATGCTAAATCAGGCAGAAAAAAATTATGTTTCCAGTTACATGAAATATCTAAACTAAATATAGAGAGGGGAGACAGGAAGGAGATTTGAGGTTACTGGGGGATCACAAGAGAGGTAATGAGGGATTGTTGCTTAAAGGGTACAGATCCTGTTTGGAATGATGAGCACTTCTTATAAATAGTGTGAAAGTTGCACGACAATGTAATGTAACTAATGCTGCTGAATTGTACACTCATAAATTGTTAAAATGCCTATTTTTTTATGTTATATGTGTTCTGCCACAGTAAAAATTAACCAAAAACAACAACAAAAGACCCACATTAAATTTTCTGGAAATAGAATCATAATATATAAGATGAAAAATCCACTGAATAAGCACATTAGAAAAGAAAATAAGAGACATGAAGATAGAACAATAATAACTATTTAAAATGAAACCTGGAGAGAAATCACAGTTAAAATAATAATAATATCCCAGAGTTGTGGGATGCTTTTAATCTACATGTAATTGAAATCTCTGAAGAAGGAAAGAGAAAGAAGAGGGCAAATAAGAATATTGGAAGTAGACCAGTTAAAATTTTACCAAAGCCCATATAAAAAATGAATAAATTTGTACCAAGGCTCATTATAATGAAATTGCCCCAAATTTGGATATAAAGGGGAAATCTAAAAGCCACTGGGGGTGGTGGTGAAGGGAACATGGTATTTTCAGAACAAAGTACACCCAAAAATCCAGAGAAAATCTCTCTTGAAAGTGAAGTAAGGTCTGTTCAGACATTAAAAAGCAGAAAGCATTCACCACCAGCATACGGTTACAGTGCCCGATGTGGAAGGGAGCCTTTCCTGCAGAGGGAAATGATACCGCATGTAATACGCAAAGGCGCGACGACCACTAGACATTGTTTTGTCTGTTTCGGGGGGTGGGGTTGGGGGGGGTGTTAACTTTTTTATTGAGAACTGAGTGAAGGTCACAGCAGGTTTCCAACAGTTCACACACGGTTAGTTTTAGTCACTGACTGCAGTCCCCACACTGTTCCCTCACGTATCCCAATCCTCTGTTTTCTGTTTCCGTTTCTCTGTCTTCCCTGACTCATTTCAACTTTGGCCTTGGGTAAATGCTGCCATTTTGGTCTCAAATATTTGATGAGTCTGAGGTGTGCGCGCCTCCCTAGGGTCATAGTTCCCCTTATAGACTAGTCTGTGGTTGGGTGAAAAGTGAGTCATGGGAGTGAGTTGATGTCTAGACACGAAGGGGTGATTAAGGGCCATAGGCGTGGGGGGTCCATCAGCCTCTACCTGCTGAGTAAGCCTGGCCCTTGTTATGATTTTGAGTTTTGTGCCCTGCCCTTCTCCCACTCCAGGGTCCTCTAAGGCGATCCCTTTCAGAGCAGTCCTCCTCACAGTTTTCCTCATGCTTCTTTCCCCGAGACAGGAAGAGACCCTCGGTCAGCCACGCACGAGCTGTTAAGGGCCCAGTTGCTACTCATCGCAGTAGGCTGTAGAGAGTTGTCTGTGTGGCCGCGTTGTCCCAGTTGACTTCCGTGTTCTCTGGGCCTGTGGTCTTGGGCCCCTGGGCCCCGTGACACATTTCCTAAAGGTATTTGGTTATGTCTCAAAAGTTTTCATAACTTTGCCCCTGTGATGCCCTACCACATTCATGCTTGTATTTGCAGCAAAAGTAAACACACATATCTATGTCAAACCTCTGTGTATTTGTGGATAGACTCCCTCTCCCTCCCACTTCATTCAGCCTGCGTGCCTGTCTGGGCAGCCGCGTGGAGGTCGCTGGGATTGCAGGGTTGATGGCTGTGCTCTTGCACTCCTCTCTGGGCCTTCTCCGTCTCCATCACCTTTGCTGGCCTTTTCGGCTAAACAGATGTGCTGTACTATCACTTGAAGGTTGCTTGTGATAAGTTACATATACAGACTATAAACGGTAAACAACCACCAAGAAAACCAAAAACATTTAGCTAATGCACCAAAAAAGCAGATAAAATGAACTTATAAAAAGGATACGACTGATGCTGACAGGTCAGGAAACCGGGATAAAGGGAATAAAACAATCAGACATCGCATCAGGAAGCCAGAAGACACGAGGTAACATTTGTAGAGCTGAAAGAGGGCAGGGAGTGGCGGACTTGACAATCTAGAATTTAATGCTCAACTGAAGTAAGAAAAAACAAATCTTTTGTAGACAGAAATGAAGAAAATTGAGTACCCGAAGAACTACACAATACAAGTCAAAGGATCCTCTTTAGACAGGCAAAATAATACCAGACGAAACGCGAGTCTCACAAAAGGGACGAGAATAATGGAAATGGCAATTATGTGCATAAATAGAAAATATTTCCCCTTATTTTTAATTTATTTTAAAGATAACCAGTTATAGAAAAAAACCAAGGTGTATTGGGTTCATAGTATGCATCAAGGTAAAACGTATGGCAAGGGCAGTACAGGGAACAGGAGGAAGGATGACAGATTGATCCTTATGTGTGAGAGTATAATATTTGAGGGTAGACTGAAAAGTTAGAGATGTACTTTGTAAACCTTAACAGATCATTAAAAATACAGAACTGACAAACAAACCCTCTAGTGGTGATAAATGAAATTGTAAATAATACTCAAGCCAAAAGAAGGCAGGAAGAGGGAATGAGAAAAAGGGAACAAAGGGCCAAAGGGACACAAACAGCAAGATGGTAGATCCCAATCCACCCGTCTTGATAATTTCATTAAATGGAGGAGGGCACAACAATCCAAATGAAAGAGCTCGTCAGGCTGAACTATATGTTCTCTACAAGAATCTCAAAAAGTTGAAAGTTAGAGGATGAGACAAAAGACACACTCTACAAACACTGATCGTGAGCCTAGAGTGGCAATTAATGATAGGCAAAGCAAACTTATACAAAGGACTTGTACCAAGCACAGGAAGGAAATTTTTAGTCAATAAAGGGCCAATTCTTCAAGAAGGAATGTTGTTGGTGCGAGGTGCCATCAATTCAGCTGTAACTCATAGAGACTCTAAGTGCAACACGGGGAAGTCTGCCCAGCCTTGCCAGACTCACGTTTGTTACATTTGAGCCCGGTGCTGCAACCATGTGTCAACCCATCTCATTGAAGTCTTCCTTTTTCTCCCATTGGCCCACTACTTTACCAAGCAGATGTGCTTCTCTGAGGACTGGTCCCTCCTGATAGCATGGGACAGTACACAAGGCAAAGTCCCATCATTCGTGGTTCTGAGCAGTGTTCTGGCTGTACCCGATCGGAGACAGATGTGTTTGTGCTTCTGGCATTCAGTCCATTGGGTATTTATTATCTTACTAGTACGATAGGAGCCCTGACGGTGTAGGGGTTACACATGGACAGCACTTGGAAACCCCCAGCAGCTCCCCAGAGAAGGTCTGAGCTTTCTACTCCCATAAACAGTTACAGTCTCGGAAACCCACAGGGGGTCACTGTGGTCAGCCTTGGCACAATGGCAGTGAGAGAGAGTACCAATATCATAATTGAAAGGCATCGCTTCTCTATCGTCCTTATTCATTGTCTAGCTCTTACATGCATATGAGGCCATTGAAAATACCATGGCTCATTACAAAATTAGACTTACCTCTCTAGGTCTAGGGAGTAAAAAAAGGAAAATCCCATGGCTTGGTTCAGGCACACCGTAGTCCTCCAAGTGACCTCTCTGCTTTTTAGTACTTTAAACTGGTCTTCTCCAGAGATTGTCCAGTGCAGTACAGTATTTGACCTCTTGACTGCAGTTTCCATGAGTATTGATCATAAATTCATGTAAACGATCCACAATCCTTTACAATTCCAGTGTTTTTTCCACTTATCACCATATTGCTTATTGGTCCATTTATGAGGATTTGGGGATGGTGACATTGATGTATAATCTCAACTGAAGATGATGTCTGATTTTCATCAAGAAGGACTGCAGGTCCCCTTCATTTCCAGCCAGTAAGGTTGGGTCGTTTTCTTATCACAGCTAATTACCAAGGCTTCCTGCAAGCCTGGGCCACGTTCTTCTTCGTATGGGCCAGCTTCTCAGATTATTTGCTCAGCATACAGATTGAATACGAGGGGGTACCCACCCCCCAAAAAAAGAATCCCCTCTCCCCCAAGCTATTTACATTTTTGTAAACCAAACAACCTTATTATCTTCAAAGTACTCTCCATTATACTTAATACATTTTGTTAAACCTGTGATTCCATTCTTGGAAACGTTTTTCAAACTCATCTGTTTGGATGGCTGATACCACCTCCCTCATTTTTTTCTTCTATATTGTCAATTCGCTGTCCTTTCATGTACCTCTTTATTCGTGGAAACAAAAAGAAGTCCCACAGAGCAGAGTCAGGTGAGTAAGGTGCATGGGCAAGAGAGGCATGCTGATTTTTGCCCAAAACTGGTGCTCTGAAATGGCTGCATGAGCAGGTGCATTGTCTTGGTGGCAAAACCAGTCTCCCATCTGCCACAAATCAGGCCTTTTGTGTCACACACTTTTAAGCAATCTTTTCAGAAACTCTGAATAGAAAGCTTGATTAACAGTCTGACCTGGTGGAATGTACCCCAAATGCACCAAGAGTCAACATTTTCATCCATTCAGGAAGTTGACAGATGTCCAGAACAAGGTTTATCAACAATCAACATTTGACCCACCCTTTTTTTTGGAATTGGTTTTATTGAGCTATAATTAACACATTGTACAATTCAATAATAGTTCAGTTACATTAAGAAGGGTTGTGCCATCATCACCACAATCACTTTGGAACACTTTTTTTCCTCGTACCCACTGGTGTTGACTCCCATTCCCGTTACCCAGCCCTTCTATGCCCTTCGCCGTTTTTGAAACAAGAAAACCCCTCGCACACTTGAGTTTTTCCCACAGTGCTGTCCTTGTAAGCTGTGTTCAAGAGCTCAACAGCTTCAGCATGTTTCCCAAGTGGGAAGCAAAATTTCATAGCTGCACACTGTTCTCAATTTGGCCATAAAAAAACCCGATGTTTGAGCCAAACTGCTTTTACAAAAAAAATTTATTGTGACCAGAGAGAACCTTCCCAGGCAACACCACTATGTGCACTAACTCAAAACCATGTGTTCGATGCTCCCCTGGTGGGAAAAAGGCATAGTATGAAAGCTTCACTCAGAGGAGTATTTTCCCATTTTGGGGGGTGGGAGGGTACCCCTTGTAAATATGGTGAAAGATCCTGGTTTTAAACTAGGCACCATCCTATTTTTCTGTTCCAAAAATGGCCTTTTGTTCTACGTACAGGTTCCATATAAACAAAATTATGTTCTTGAATTCCTTTTCTTTGCAATGTTATCCGTAATGTGATGCGATTCACGCAAATGCCTTTGCATAGTCAATAAAGCACAGATAAACATCGTATTGGTATTCTTTGCTTTCAACCCAGAACCATCTGGCATCCCCATTTCAGGAGGTAGCATATGATCAAAAACTACTGGTTCTAAAAGAAGCAGTCCAAGCTCCACTGAAGGTATTGGCAAAAAACAAAAAATGCCTCCAGGAATTGACAAGACTACCAATGGAGACGTTTCAGTATATGGATTCAGCAATGGAAGTACTTATCTATGCCAATTAATTTGGATGACAGCTACCTGGTCAAACAACTAGAAGAGACCCATATTTATACCCATTTCAAAGAAAGGTGATCTAATAGAATGTAAAAGTTATCCATCATTGTCACTAGTATCACACACAAGTCACATTTGGTGAAAAAGTAATTTAAAAACATTTGCAGCAGTCTGTTGACAGTGAGTCACCAGAATTTCAAACTGACTCGGAAGAAGATGTGGAAGCAGAGTTATCATTGATGTCAGGTGGCCCTCTATGCTGGGGTCCCCTAACATTTTTTGTCTCATCCAACTACTCTCTTGAAATGCAGGCTCCAAGTTCACACCTGTTCACTATTAGATAGTAGCTATTTCAAGCTCCAAGTGAACGGGACTTCTCATCTGTGCAGCTTCTCTGCTTGGTGACCATTCCATGCTTTGAGTTGTTCATAAATAAAACCTGGGAGTTAGTCAAAAGAGAAATGCAAAATGCAAGTTACAGTGATATGCTACTAGACATCCACTAGAATGACTAAAAATTTAAAAACTGATAATAGCAAATTTTGGTAAGGATATAACATAGGTTCCCAAACTTACTTGCCTATTTGCCCCCTTTTTAGAAAAAAAGAAAAATTACTTGGTGTCCCTCTCCCCCAGCAATTAAAAATGTTTGTTTTATAGACTACAATCCAGAAGAAGGGTCCAGTGCCTCCCAGGGTAGCTGTATAAGCAGATACCTACCACTTTGGGAAACAGTAATCTAGAGCAAGCAGAATGCTTATGCCTTGCTAGTAAAAATACCAGTGGTCCAACCGAAGCTAATCCAATAGGAACAGAACCAATAAAAGACACGGACAAGAACTTAAAGTGAAATCTATGAAAAAAAACAGCCCCAAATCATTAGAAATCAGGAAACGGCAAATTAAAAGTATAATGAGATATTATGTAATATCAGCTATCAGAAAATAAATATCACATTTGGTGAGAAGATAGAGAAGAATATTAATCACTCCTGTTCAGACTACATTACTGCAACTATTTGTAATACAATTTGTAACTACCTTTAAAAGTTGAACCTGAACACAGGAACCAGCGATTCCACCTCTAGGAATAGGCCCCAGAGGAAAATCGTTCCCATGAGCACCAGAAGGTATGTAAAGAGCATTCGCTATAATAGCAGTAATCAAACGCAAACACAATAAAGCTGGAAATAAAAATATATAATATATATTTGGATATAAAATCCAAATGTCCATGATCAAGGATAAGGATAGCAACTGTAGTTGAACAATGGAATATTATCAAACAGTAATTAGTTTGATAAAAAGTACGATAGACACTCAGAACCACAGGCTAAATCATGGAAACATACTGTTTGCTGGAACAATGCAGTTTACATCCCGTACAGTAGATAAGGGTAAGTAACAAGCTTTGCTACCAGGGTTCCAAACACTGGTTTATTCCGCACACAACGAGCAAGCGATGGCTCCAGGGACGTTCTTTCAGTAGGACACCGACCCTAGTCTCACTAGAGTGCCCTCAAAACAGAGTCCAATCAAGACAGTGGTGGCCTCATCAGAAGATCCCAAACAACCAACCATTTTGATGGGAACGAGCAGAGTTGGAGTGGAGACTCAAAACCCATCTGTAGACAACTGGACATCCCCTCACCGAAGGGTCACAAAGAAGGGATGAGCCAGCCAGGGTGCAGTATAGCACTGACAAAACATAACAACATTACTGTAGTTCTTTAATGCTTCCCACCACCCCCCCACTATCATGACCCCAGTTCTATCTTACAAATCTGGCTTGAACAGAGCATGTGCACTGGTACAGACAGGCGCTGTCGACACACAGAATCCAGGACAGATAAGAACCTCAGGACCAGTAATGAGAGTAGAGATACCATGAGAGTAGGGGGAAGGTGGGTGGAGAAGGAGGAAGAAGAAGGAGCCAATGGCAATGATCAACATACAACACCCCACCCCCCTCAGGGGGACAGACAGCAGAAACGTGGGTGAAGGGAGACAGCAGACAGTGTAAAATATGAAAATTAAAATAAAATTTTAATTATCAAGGGTTCACGAGGGGGGAGGGGGAGGGGGGGGAGGGATAAAAAACAAAGGAGCTGATACCAAGGGCTCACGTAGAAAGAATATGTTTTGGAAACGATGGCAACGTATGTACAAATGTGCTTGATACAATGGATGTATGGATGGTGATCAGAGCTGTAAGAGCCCCCAGTAAAATGATTTATTAAAATTTTAAAAATTAAAAGCCTCTTAGGTGATCTGCTGGGCCACTTGAATTCAAAGCAGAGAGGTCGGCTAGAAGGCTCTCATGACAGTGTTTGGGGACTCCAAAGGGGTGATCTTGGTAGATTTTCTGGAAAGAGGATGATTATGGAGGCTTATTAGGATAAAGTTTTAAGAACATGGAAAACCCCATTGGGAGGCAAAGGCCAGGAGAGCTGTGCTGTAGGATTTCTTCCCATCATGACTGCCCTTTTCCCCCTATGCGATTGTTCTTAAGCACACTTCGCTCACCCATTCCTACAACCCCAGTCTTACCCCTTCAAGCATCTTTGTGTTCCCCAGACTCAAAGGACGTTGAAAAGAAATAGAGTGTGAGTCCCTCCAGGGTGCCTCGTGTCAATGTGGTGTAAATCAAAGAGCAGAGGATTTTGGGGGGGAGGGTTAGCGCGACGGGAACCCCACCTCCAGGAGTGTGTCGACGTACACAGAGGCTGTGTCAAGAAGCAACAGCTTCATGTATTTTCGCCTTTTTGTTCAGTAGAGGCTTCTGAGATCTCCGAGCAACGCTCTTTTACGTACCTCATGTATGTTAGCATCATCGATGAAGTCTGAATATGGACTGTGGTTTAGGTAATGGCATTGTATGGGTGTGAAATTTACTCGTTCGCATCACTCTGGGAGTTATGTTAGCAAATGCTCTTTCTCAGAGGAAATAGATGCTGAGATGTTTACAGGTGAAGGGATGCGTCTGCAACTTACTCTGAAAGTCAGAAAAACTGGAAACATACATAGGAGACGGAACAAACACATAGATGACAGAGGCCAAAGGGAACTGTTGACAAATCTTGGCTAAGCCATGGGTAGGACATGGGAACCCAGCAGCCACTGTGTGGAGGAAGCTGAGACCGGCGCCTCCCGTGAAGGGAGACAGCCTCAGAGCTGCTCTGCTTGTCTTGGGGGGCTGCTGCTGCGTTGTTAGGACGGCAGCCGTTTCTTTTGGTTGTTTCTCAGAAGTGATGTAATCTTCATTTCATGTATATAATCTGTTAATGATGAAGTGTTTTACCTATTTGGGGAGTGTTTAATTTGTGTAGTCTGATTTGTTAGTTGTGGAAAACTCCCCCCCCCCCATCCATTTCTTATTTCTGCTTTAGGCATTGTGTCAAGTTACTGCCTTTTAATTTTATAGTAAGGCTTGAGACAGGTGAGTTCTCAGAATGCATGTTGATAATCTCACCCTTTAGGCTAACAGGAGGGTCATAAAGGAAAGAGCTTTAACGCTGCTCTTCCTACCTACCTCCCCGGCACTTTTTTCTATGAAAAATAAATTCCAGTCAATCTTCGTTTTTTTGCAGATTCCATATTTGTGAATTTCCCTACTTGCTAAAATGTATTTATAATCCCCAAATTAGATTCGCTGGATTGAGCAAGCAGTTAGCACACTTAGTTGCCCTCTGAAATGTTGGCGATTCCAGCCCCTCCCAGGTGCTTCTGTAGAAAGGCCGCCTATCTGTGCCTGTCAATGGCTGCGACTCTCGTGCTTTGTCTCCTCTTTGTTCTTGTGTGTCTGTGTGCTTCCTGCTGCTTTAGTTTGTACAGCTCAGTAGAATCATGTATGTAGCTATTACTGCCTTTATTTATTTTTCTCTAATATTTGACTGCAATTATTGTTCTTGCCTGACGAAAAATAATTAATTCAACAGTGGCGAATATACTTGAACTTAACTGAACCCAAACCAAAAGATCTAATCCATTGAGTTTTTACCTTTAGAAGAAGAATGTTTAACTTTCTCGCATTGTTCGTTTTATGGTCACGAAGGGAAGTTGGCTGAATATAACCAAGACCTTTGATTTGATTTCATTTCCAAGACAGATAAGAGCTTAGAAAAAGTAAGTTTTAGGACCCTTAAAGAAAATAATAGTAATCTCAGCCCATAACTAAGTGATAAAATGTGATTGTCTTATATAGGGACACTGCTTTTTGAAAGACTTAAAATAATGTGAAATATAGTCTTCTGTTCCTGAAGTTAACTAATATGATATCAATAATTTGCTACTAAATTCAGTGCCTTTCACATCAGGCACTTTAATGTGTATTGGTTGGTTAAAGGGGTAGGAAAGTAAGTGATTTTATCTTGTTCTTGCTCTTTTGCAAGGAAAAAAAGGCCTTTTTAAAAGGAAACCATTTATATTATAAGACTATTTTGGAAATTCATTCCTTTAGAAAGAAAGAAATCTTGAAATTAAAATCTTGGCTTAGGATAGACACAGGCTCTTTATCGTATTGCAACTTCCTTCTAAGAAATTGTCTCAGAGTAAAGCACACAAAGAATACTCCTCGAGCTCTACGGTTTCAAATGATCCCAGGGCAACTTTGTAGAACTCAACGTCAGGCAACACGTGGCAGCGCATCATATCCGGCATACGTGCACCTGTGATGTCACTGTGGGGAAAGAAAGAAAAGATGGATAGCATTTACAGTCATTTCCTCAGTGAGCAGGTGAGGGCAGCAGAGTGGAATGATGAGACTTCAGTAGTAGACAGTGGCTTCAGAAATTCCGTGGAAAAACGGAATAGAAAGATAATGGAATTTTCCCACCAACTTTCAGAAGCCCCCCTATATAGGAGACAATATTAATAATGGTCTAGTTCTTATTATAGACTTGTAGGTGTTGATTTGGTTCCATGTTTCATAACAGACCTAAGTTTCATTTATTTTAACTATATCACACCTAATGAATTAAAAGTAAAGTGTAATTTTAAAGCAGGTTGTTTAGTAACGCCGAGCCCAGTGGATATTCTGTGAGCAGGGACTCTTACGCCGCCCCACGCTCGCTTCACTTGCACGGCTACAGGAAAGCCCACGGCTCATGGGGTCCATTCAAGGGCACTATTGATAGTCCAGGGACCAGTCTGAAGAGGCATCCCACGCAGTGGCAAGTAGGATTTTCTCACTGTTGGGAGCTTGTAAGCCTGAACCTGCTCATAACTCACTAGTGTCCTTGAGTACGTGTTGCACATCAGTTTCATAGCAGTAGTATTAAAAACAGCCATGATCGAGGCTCCACTGTGTTGTAGGCCCTATGTGTGGTAAACACCGTTGATTCTTTCTCCCTTGATCCTCACAGAAATCCTGCTATGCAAGGCTCAAGCAAGTGCAGCCTTCTTAGAACAAAGGGGGATTTCTATTGCCCTTGCCTTTAATGGTATAGTGGTTATACCATTAACTGCAATCCGGAAAGTCTGCAGTTCAAAACCACCAGCTGCCCCATGGGGTGGGGTGGGGGATGGGACTTTCTGATCCCACAGGAAGTGACCGTCTTGGAAACTTGAGAGGGCCGTTCTGCCCTGCCCTACAGGGTTGCTATGAGTCACCATGGACAGTGGGGTTAGTTTGTTTTGCCTTTAATATTCCATTCTCCTTGTGATTTCTCTAAAGCTTCTTGTTTCTCTGCCTTTTGTTTTGTTTTGTTTTGTTTTGCTTAAGCTCGTCAAAACATTTATTTACCTTTTCCATCCACCCGTCACCATGATGCCACTCCCACTGACCCTAACGTTCTCTAGGCCAGGCCAGACTGGACATCATGATGAAGATAGTTGTCTACTGGGAACCTGAGCATTTCCTTCCAGGAATCAGTCAGAGACGCCTTATTTTTTTGTACCGTTCACAACTCAGATACTGTCAACTCCCAGATGATAAACAGTGCTTAGCTGTCCAATGAAGTGCGCCTCACCCCCACGGTCAGAACTAGGATTTCCTTCATCGGCACCTGTGGTGTCGAGAGGAATAATGGGTAAGACCCAGTCCAAACCAAATGCACTGCCCTCGAGTCTGTTCTACCCCACATTGACCCTAAGTAGTGTTTCCAAGATGGTAAATCTTTCCAGGAGCCTCATCTACCTCTTGCAGAATGGCTGATGGGTTTGAACTGCCAGCGTTGTGGTGAACAGCCCAGTGCCTAAGCCACAATGCCACCATAGAATTCCAGTCCTCTATATCCAATCCCACGGGACTGCTAGCGCTAAATACTTTTAATTACTTAGGCTAAGAAAGAAGCTAACATTTCAGAGAATTGGCCAATATTAAGAAGAAGGATTATAGTATAGTGCCTTTTTAATTTTTAAATAGTGCTTATTTTTTTAATCGCACTCTGTGTCAATGCAGAATGTTTTCTGCGTAGGTGTGACTGAAAAAATAGTTAGAGCTGGCGGACAAGGCAGTTTACAACCACTGACCCTCGTGTGGCTGCTGCTCTGCCTCAAACTAGGGGAACCTTAGTGAGATAATGGATTGCTCACTAGGCTGCTCACCGCAAGGCCAGCAGTTCAAAACCACCAGCTGAGCCATGGGAAGAAGATGAGGTTTTCTTGCTTGTTTAAAGATTTACAGGCTTGGAAACCCAGCCTTGGCAGTTCCCCTCTGTGCCACCGGGTTGCTGTGAGTTGGAATCCATTCAATGCCAGCGAGTTTGTTGCCTCAAACTTCGGTGCTTGTATGAGGGAAAAAGCAAAGGCCCAAAGCAGGTTTCAGAATGTTGTCTGAGGAAGCAGAAGGCACAGCACCCACGTCGCTGTCTGCCCAGGAGGGGTCCACAGGTCCCCCCCAAATTACCGCGTGAAGGGTGACCTCCTCACTTCCCCAAAGTTGCTGACTCGGTGACTTCCCCACTGCAAACTGGAGCATTTCAAAGTTCAATCCAGAGCCTTCTCAGCAAAGTAAACTCGGTGTAACAGTGAAGTCACGTTTGTTAGCCACAGTAGTTAAGGGTTCATTTTGGTTTATCTGAAGGTCATAGGCATTTTTTCCTTCTACCATCACCACTCCCCTTCCCCTTCTCCACCCCTCATTCACACGTCTCCATACCCACCCACCCCCAGACAAGACGACCACAAATAATAGTTTAAGAACTTCCCCAAAAAGGGAACTTTTGGTTTTGTCTTGCAACATTCTCTTTCAAGTGTCAGGATTCCTATGTAGTTCTAGAAATGTGAAGTTTGCCAAATGAGTCCATTTTTTTCTTTTGTACCAAGAATCACCTACCCAATAACCAAGTTTTGCTTATTTTTATATGAGAGGCCATGTCTGTAATGCATGACTGATTGTGGACACTGCATCAATCCCAATTCATCAATGAAGGGGAAGAAACATATGTCTATGTTTTTAACAGATAGCGTACTTTAGTGATCTAGCGGAATAATCACTAAGTAGAACACAGCCGAAAAACACGTTCAAGAAGGCAGCCAAGGTGGCCAGACTAACTAAACATGCCTTCTAAGCAAACAATGTAAATGTTTGTAACCCGCTGTTTTCCCTGGGGCTGTTTTGATCTGATATCACTTTGAACCTTGTGGTGTTCTGTGGTCCTCCCGACTTCAGTGACGTTCAGTTAATGTAACCCACACTCATCAGTTCCCTTAATATCAAGAGTATATGCTTGAGTATAAGCCAACCCGAATATCAGTCGATGCACTGAATTTTACTACAAAAACTGCATGAAAAATGTGTTGAACACTGCTATTGACAAGAGCCCCCAACACATGGAATCCAGGATAGATAAACCCCTCAGGGCCAACAATGAGAGTAGAGATACCAGGAGGATCAGGCGATGGGGGGGCTGGGAATCAATCACAATGATCTACCTATAACCCCCTCCCAGGGGGACAAATAACAGAAAAGTGGGTGAGGGACGACAGAGGATGATATAAGATATGAAAATAATTATAACTTATCAAGGGTTTGTGGGGGAGGGAAGGGGATGAAATGGGGAGCTGATATCAGGGGCTCAAGTGGGAAGAGACTGCTTTGAAAATGATGATGGCGGCATATGTGCAAATGTGCTTGACACGCTGGAGGAATGTATGGATTGTGTTAAGGGATATAAGAGGCCTCAATAAAAGTAATAAAAATTTTAAAATGTGCTGAAGAACTCAGCTTAGCCTCGCGCCTAGACGGTATACTAACCCCACGCCTCCTAAGGGCCCCTGGGGGTGCAGTGGTTGGTGCCCCAGGAGAGCGAGGAGGCCTCTGCTTCCGTGGACATCTGTGGCGCGGGCGAGCCTAGGAGCGACCTCGGTTCCACCTGAGCCAGACCCGACTTCACCGCAGTGGGCTTGGCTCTTCGGTTTTCCAGGTATCTGTACAGATAACGCTGTGTCGTTCTTACTTCAGGAAGTTCAGTCTACTCAGAGAGAAAGACTTGGAAGCAAAACACCCTACAACCTTGTGGCTTCTAGTTCGGTGGCTGGAAAATACAGAGAAGAGAGCGACCGTGCAGGAGAGTGTGTGGAGAAGTAGGGTTTGCATCGCTTGACTGTTGCTGTGTGGTAACCCCCCTGCAGTCAGTGGTTTACCAGCACCAGTCTTGTTAGTGGCTCATGCGGTGGTTGGGGAGAGAACTATGTATAGCAAAACATTTGCCCTTTTTCACATGTACAATTTAGTGGCAATTGCATTTCCAATTTTTGCCCATTGCCCTTCAGTAGAAGCTCAGTCCCCATAAATGAGGAGTGGGTGTGTTCCTTGAAGTGAACTGTTGGGGCGCCTGGTCACTGAGTTTAAAAACTGCTTTCCATCATGGCCATGTCCTTTCTCAGTCCCACCCGCATGGAGGAGGATTCCCGTTTCTCTCCCTCCTCGCCCAAGGTGGCTTTCTGATCAGTTACCCTAGTCAAGCGTTACTGGGATTGTGACATGCCGCTCCCTAATGACAACAGGAGAGCCCAGGTGAGGCAGTGGTTGAATGCTGCTGCTGACCGAGAGGCTGGCAGTTCAAACCCACCAGCCACTGTGCAGAAGAAAGGTGTAGCAGCCTGTGAGCCCAATGACTGCGGTTTGGGGACCTCCCGTGCAGTCCCACCCTGCTAGACAAGGGCACTCAGTTGGAGAGCGTTCACCGGCAGGGGCAGGGAACAGGGAAATCACTGTATCGGGGTTTGTACAACTCTTATCACCATCCATCCATCCATCCATCCATCCATCCATCCATCCATCCATCCATCCATCCATCCATCCACC
>NW_022111310.1:16226682-16237150 GCF_000313985.2 Echinops telfairi
GGGGGGAGGAAGCATGAAAGAACTGGAGGAAAGTTGTGTGTTTCGTTGGTGTTACACTGCCCCCTGACTGGCTCATGTGCTAGTTGGCTGTGGTAGATCTTTGATAGATCTGTGCCTTTGTAGATCTGCATCTCCACAGAGATGATGGCCTCTTCTTTCCCTTGTTCTTTCGACTAGGTCATCATTTTCAGTGTCCTTTTAGGCTTGGTGGTATTTTGTGGATGCCGGGACACTGTGGTTACTGTCATTTGCCAGTAAGTTGATCTCAGTGTATGGTAACTTCCTGTGAGCAGACGAGACCTGCTCCGTTGGGTTTTAAAGACTAGGACCTTTCAGAAACACGGTTGCTTGATTTGCCTTCGGAGACGCTCCTGGTGTGCAGAGCCACCACCTTTGGTTACTAGTTGAGTGCTCACCCATTTGTTCCACCCAGGAAGGGGCTCCATTAGGATACTACAGTGTGTTACTTTCCCAGTGCCCTGTGTGCATGATGCTTTCAAAACCACTGATTTCAGTCAGATTGGTAGGCAGGTGAAGTCTTTAGATTTTGCTCACTGCTCTATCCCCAACCCTGGGAGATTTCGAAATAAGCTCAAACTCAGACTTTAGTCTTTCAGTGGCTCCCAGACAACTCAGAGGACACACACTGCTCGTTCGTCCCTACGTGGGGACAGCCTGAGTCTTTACTCACGCTGCCCTATCCAGCTCCGGTTCAGGCTAGCCCGGGGTCCCAGTCTTTTAGGCAGTGGCCACACTTGCCAGAACATACACCCTGAACTTTCCCCACCGGAAATACTGTTCTTTTTCACCCTGGAGTCCGATCAGGGCCCTTTTCAGAGCCTGGAGTGTCATGTGGCCGTGGCTGCTGCTCCGTGGCAGTGTCTGTTGGCTAGAGAGGAGAGACAAGAGTACGAACCACGGGAGGTTTTCCTACCACTTGAAACTTGTCCTTTTCTCTCTCTCTCTCTCTCTTTCTGATTTCCAGTTTGTGGCTTCTTCCTGTCCTAGTTCACCTACTTGCTCAGGGGTCCTTTCTTGGTGTTCCCAGGGGGCGGTTGGGACCCTAGACCTGTGCATGCCGCTGTCTTGGTGGGCAATTTGTTTGCTGGGGCTCCTCGGGTGGTGCTGCCGTCTCTCTGGATGGTACAAGAGAGAAAAGGCCTCTCGGGTACACATGTTCCTGAAAGCAAACCCGGGGCTTCCTCACACGTTGATACCAGCTACAAAGAAGACGAAGGCAGAACTTGCGAAGCCTCTTGAGGGAATTCACTTATTGTCCTTGCCCCTGCACACCAGTGGTCACAATAAGTCAGGCGACGCCCCCAGTGGGAAAATGAATTCCACCTTGTGGTAGAAGGTGGCTCAAAGTCACATTGCCAAGTGGTGTGGGGACCAGGACGGGACGCGCTTGTGTGGCTCTCTGCAGCCTGCTGTACAGTGTGGAAGCCGGTCGTGAACACTTCCGTGCAAGGGAAGCACTTGGGGATTTATCCTGAGGGTAACAGAAGAGATCAGAGGTGGTTTGATTTTGTTTTTATTTTTTTATTTTTAAGGACTCAGGTGATACAGAGATTCTTCCCAGCATCCGGGCACTGGGAACGGTTTCTCTCCTACAGTCTGTGTGGTGTTTGAGGGCACCAAGCTAGTTCTCGCTCAGAGCAGCCCTGTGTGCAGAACGAAACACTTCCTGCTGCAACACCGTGTAACGCCTTCTTTTGCAAGAATTGATACCAAACTAGTCTCAAGGAATTGGAGATTGAAAAAGCCCCCAGGTCTAACTCTTGCAGGATGGCCAGTGTGCTCCATCCACGCAACCTCCCTCCCCCAACCTGGCCTTCCTCTCTTGAATCTGTCCCCTTGTCTCTGGGTTCTGCAAATCGCACCAGTGTCCCACAAAACTCATGAAAATTCGGGGAAACATCTCCAGCGGTGGTGGGTGATGTTCAGTCCAGAATGTGAAGGACAGGCAGGGGTGGGCCAGAAGTGGGGACCAGAGGCTGCGCCCCACTCCTGGCTCTCGCAGGTGATGAAACCACGCCCCCTGCTTCTCAGAGGGCTCATTTCATATGCAGCAGAATCCTCAGTATCTTCCTCCACCTTCTTACCAGACCCATGAAGGGAAAGGTCGTTTGGTGGGAACTACATGGTACAGTCAAATTTCACCCCAATACAATCATGTACTCTCCACCCCTGGAGACTGTATCTTATTTATGCATACATCACCTGGGGCCTCTGGAGATGTTTCCAGTAGGCATTGGCCCCTCCTGCTAATCTCAATCAGCCAGGCTTTTTCCCAGGCCACTTTAGAAACAGATTTCGTTCCCTTCTCAGCTGTAGCATATAATTCCTTGTAGCCATTATAAATTACAGTAACCAAGATAACCATTAAACCATCTACTAAGGTCAGAACTTCAACTCATTCCATTCCTGTTTGTTAGCAGAAAATGCCCTCCGAAATGAGACACAGCCACAGACAGCCAACACCCAGAATTACGATACATCACGTACGGGACGCGTCCCTCACACCGCCCCCACCAGTGTTATGTTGATGCAACTCAGTGTTGCAGCCCCCATGTCGGTCCATCTCCTCGAGGGCCCCCTCTTTTCCGCTGACCCTCCACTTGGCCAAGCAGGAGGAGCTGCTTCTCGATGACCAGTAGCCCTTCTGGCTGACGTGTCCAAAGTATGTGAGATAAAGTCTTGCTCTCCTGTCTTTTTTTTTTTTAATTTATTTTTTTAAACGTTTTATTAGGGGCTCATACAACTGTTATCCCAATCCATACACACATCAATTGTGTAAAGCGCATTTGTACATCGTTTATCAAAACATTTTCTCTCCATTTAAACCCCCGACATTAGGTCCTCATTTTTCCCCTCCCTCCCCGCTCCCCCCTCTCCTGTCTTCTAAGGAACATCCAGCTGTACTTGTTTTCGACCGATTTTTTCCCCCCCTGAGAGTCCATGTTGCATTCCGTATTCTTTACCATCCCGTAACCCAAATGCCTAATTCAAACCCTCATCTTTGCTGCAAAAGCTTTAATGCTAGCATCAGAATCACATTTTGGTTTGTTATTTGGATCAGGAGGGCAGCAGCCAGAATCATCTCTTGAATATTGTTTCTACGGACAATGAGAATTGGTCTCTGGCCAATGCCTGCAGTGTCCTGTGGTCTGTGCAGAGAGGGGCTGAGAGCAGAGTATCCCAATGGCCTGAATGCCTCCTTTTCTGACGTTCCTACTTGCCTGGCCTTGCGTCGGTTGTGTCTGTATCTTGCCAACAGATGAGACACAGTACAGAGAGAGAGACTGGAAGAGTAACAGGAAGGTGGGCACCCAGCTTATTTGAGGTGTCATCATTGCTGAGACGCGATTTCACTGGCTTTTGCTGGTCTTGAAGAAAACGCTTGCTCTTTATGTCGTGTGAAAAGCTGCCCCGCTCTGTCTGATAGCTTTTCAGCTGCGTCTTTGGATTTTCAAGACCAATAATATTATCGTAATAAAATAACATTTTGCCTCTTCTTTCTCCTATATGCATATGAATAAATACATACATTTGATTAGCTGGAGCTTTCAGAACCATGGGATTAAATTATACAATAGCAATGATCTTCAACATGCTCCTTCTCTTCTTCATCAAAAGGATTCGAATGCTTTCACCTGGGGTGTAATTTTATGGGTATTATCTATGAAATGCTCATGTGTCGTTAAGAGGGCCTTTTAAAAAGCTAAACTTGATCGGAGTTTTAAATTGTTTTGAAAGGGAGATGAAACTTTTTCTTTTTTTAATCATTTTATTGGGGGCTCTTACAACTCGTTATAAACCGTACATCAGTTGTATCTGATGTATTCGTACATATATTCCATCATTCTTTTCTAGAGAGATGAAACTTTTTCAAATGACTTTTCAGTATTTATCAAGATTCATATATTTTTCCTACTTTATGAATAAATCAATTCTAAAAAATAAATAAATTCTATGAAAGTATTTTCCAATTGAGTTTATCCTTATAGTTTATAAAAATCTATCCTTGCCTTGCTGGTGTAGCATTTTGCCATAGTCCTGAGTTTGACTTTGTTTTACATGGTGTCATGTTAACTAAAACTAGCGCATAGCAGAACGCCATCGCACCATTCTGCTGTGCACCTGTTTCCGTTAGCTTGGCACCTTGTAAAGTGAAGACTGCCTGTGGTTTACCTAGGGAAGTTTACCTCTTCAGGTGCTTCGTTTTTGGGTACCTTGATCCGATTCTGGGGATAAAGTCATGTTGTTTTCCTCTGCCCTGGAAGTGTTGAAAAGGAGCCCAGGTGGTGTCGGTGATTAAGTGCTCAGCTGCTAACCAAAAGGCTGGTCGTTCAAACCCACCCAGCAGCACCGCAGAAGAAAGCCCCGGTGATGTGCTCCCATGAAGCTGACAGCCAGAACCCTGCGGGGCCACTGCCCTCTGTCACCTGGGCCCCGAGGAGGTGGCCTCTATGAGACAGCCCCCAGTAGTACCCACCGCAGTACTTACCTGCAAAAGGAAATTCCCCTCCTGACAGGTTTGTAAGAAAGCGCCCACACAGCAGTCTCATTAGGAGGGACACCTCTCACCGCCAGCTCACGGACCGCGCTGTTCTTGTGCGGGGCTGTCCTTTTGAACTCACTTGGGCTATTTATATTTTGCTTGACAACGGTTCAAAGCATCTTGATTTTTTTTTTCAATCCACATGCATAAGATATATTATCTTTTTCAGATTCTCTCCTTTCTATCATCTTTCTTATTCCTGATGTTTAAATAGATCATTCCTTTCCTCTTTCCCTTGCTCTTCAGGTCTGTGAGAAGTTTGTGGACTTTGGGGGGTCATAGCAAATAGTACATATTTTAGTTTTCTTTCTAGCTCAATTGATGCATTAATGTTTCTACGTTGATTGACTCGTTTTAAAACTTGGTTTACCTTGTCCAGCTTTTTCAGCTGAATTTTGCTTATTTTCAGAAGTATTCTAACAAAGCCATTCAAGACTAAGATGTTATCTGAGTGTTTTTAGCAGTGTCTCATACCTTGCAATATGTGCCATGATCAGTTTGGCCTTTGTAACCATTCTTCAAAGTGCTTCATTCACTGCTATCAATTACAACCACCACGTCAGGCGTCCACCATCAGTGTCCACTTTTGTACATTTTAAGCACACGTTTGGGACATTTTAATGTATAATTCATTTCTCATTTTATTTTTGACCCCAAAGTTATTAAAGAAGGAACATCATCGGTACAGTTTATTTTTGATCAGTTTTTCTAATTGGGACTTTATTTTGCTGTAGAACGTGTTTGCAGCCTGAATAGACTATGCACAAAAAACTTTGTTTTTTCTCTCTGTACTTCCATCTTGCATGTAAAGCTTTCTTGCCAGCTAACTTTCCTTCTCCTCACCTGCACCCAAATAACTTCTCTGTCATGGTCGTTGTAATAGAGACTTTTCATGGCTTTTGGACTAATGGAAGGATCCCTGGTGGTGGCGTAGTGGACTATCGGCCGCCCTGCTGAACGAAAGCTCGCAGGCGAGAGAGGAGGCTGCTCACGTCCAGAGGGCCAGCCCACAAGTCCAAAGGGCCCTCCCGAAGGGCCTTCTTTGACTCGGAGTCCACTCGCTGGCAGTGGGCTTGATTTTGGTCAGTTGGACTAATATTGATATCAAAGCCTCCTAGATCAGCGGTTCTCAACCTGTGGGTCGCGCCCCCTTTGGGGGGGGGGGTCGAACGACCCTTCCACAGGGGTGGCCCGATTCATCACAGTAGCAAAATGACAGTGATGAAGTAGCAACAAAAAAATGTTATGGTTGGGGGGGTCACCACCACGAGGGACTGTATGAAAGGGTTGCGGCCTGAGGAAGGTTGAGAACCCCTGTCCTAGATCAGTAAGTGAGAGATGTGTCAGGTGCTTTTTGGATAGATCCCAATAAAGCATCAAGCAGCATTAACTTGCTGTGCAAAATAGAGGCCTCAGTCACCTCCCCTTAATACCCAACGGGTTGTACGGATATCGGAGAAATCAATGTGCAGATGATTCCAGATCTGTAAAGTTCAGTTCAGGAATTGCGCAGAGAAGGCGGTCGAGTTTTGCTGAGGTGAAGGGTGGGTGAGGGATGACTTGCTGACGAGACCTGCCAGCGAGGAATCGCGTGCGTTGCAAAGGCCGGTGAACATAATAATTGACGCATCTCTGAATTCTCACCAGGGGAAGGATGGGGCCTTCTACTTCCATGAAGAGGTACAGCCTCGGAAACCCACAGGGCATTCTGCTCTGTCCTGTGGGCTCGCCGTGAGTTGGCATCCACTCAGTGTCAATGATCTGGATTTGGGTTTATTTATTTATTTTCCACACACATATATCTGTGTGTGCTCATGATTGTTTTTTAAGCCCCTTGACATCAAGCAACACTTTGAGAGCGTAGCCTCCCATTGTGTCCACTGAAACCCCGAGGTTTAAAGAGCTCGGGTGAGCCCAGTGTGGAACTCAGCGCTTCCGCTGTTCCTGCCACTGTCCCTTTCTAAGGGGCCGACCTTCTAGAGAGTACCCACAAAAGGCCTCAGCCCCAGGGCGGCCCTGGTGAGCTTTGGGAGAAGGAAGAAGGGGTCTGGCTGGCTGGGGGTCCTCCGTGTGTAACCTCGGTGTTTGTCTCATTTGAGATCCCCGCAGTGAAGTTGAACGAGCTGCTGGAGAACTTCTACGTCACCGTGAAGAAGAGTGATGGCTCGGACTTCCTGGCCACCTCGCTGCACGCCATCCGCCGAGGCCTGGACCGCGTCCTGAAGAACGCAGCTGTGGGCTTCTCCATCACCGGCAGCACCTTCACGTCGTCCACCAAGAAGCTCAAGGAGAAGCTGTGTGTTCTGAGCAAGGCAGGGATGTCAGGGGCCCGTTCTCGCAACATCGTCTACTTTGCCCTTTCAGATGAGGAGGAGATGTGGCAGGCGGGCTGTCTGGGGGACGGCAGCCCCATCACTCTGCTATCCACCGTGGTCAAGTACAACAGCCAGTACCTGAACATGCGGACGCTGCAGGAGCACGCAGACCTGATGTATGGTGACATCGAGCTGCTCAAAGACCCCCAAAACCAGCCCTACTTCGCCCGGACAGACAGCGTCAAGCGGGAGAGTCGGAGCGGTTCGGCGAGAGTGTGTCATGGGAAAATCTACCATGAGCACTCCCGGGGACCCAAGCAGTGCCCTTACTGCCTCCTCTACAAGTACATGTACATCCACCGGCCTCCCACCCAGATGGACGCCAAGTCCCCCTTCTACCTGACCGCGCGGAAGGAGGCCCCTGACCCGGGCGGCGTGTGGTACGAGGAGCAGCGGATGGGCCTGCGGTCTCTGCGGGGAATTGTCCCCAACTTAGCCAAGAAGGTCAAGCTGGAAAACTGCGAGAACTTCACCTTCGTCTCCTTTACTCAGGTCTCCAGGAGGCTGGGCTCCCACAGCTCCTGCCAGTGAGCCCCCTGCCCCCGGCCAGGCCCCTGACCGGCGAGGCTGCCTTTGGCTCTGGGTTGGTTTCCTAAAGGACAGTGAGTGAGTCTGAGTAGTGAGCGTGTCTTCTCCCATTGTCGGTTGCTGTTGTTCACATAGAGTCTCACCCTGTATACGGCGACAGACACCAGCGTGAGGAGACTCATGGTATCTAGTGCCTTTTTAGCACAGGTTTTCTCAAAACAAAAACAAAAAACCCCCAACAACAACTAAAAATGGGGGCCAAGAAAGAAAAACAGGTTCAGCAGTCATTTGAAGGAAAAAAAATCCCAGTAGCCCCGTAGCTCTGTGTGGTGACAAATATACACTCCTGGTGAATGACACTCGGCGTGGCGCGCAGCGAGAGCAGACGGCCACCGCTTCCAGGGGGCTGTGCTGGAGGGTGGAGCCCTCGGTTCTGCGAGGAACAGCCTCTGGCATTGGGGCTCCCGGAGCTGCCTGCTGGCAGGATGGCTCCGAGCCGGGGAGACAGTGTCATGGAAGGAGAGTGACGCTCCGTGTCCTCCGTGGCTCTATGTGAGGCACGTCCGCGGGAGGGGCGTGGGGGAGCCGGCTGTGATTCAGATGCGAAAACCTCCCGCAGCAGAAGTGCCTACATTTCCGTTCTCAACACCACCTGGAAGCCATTTTCATTTGACGGTTTCGGTTGGTTTTGTGTGGACGAATTTTCAAGAACTGTCCGTTGTGTCCGAGCGGCACACAGCACGGGGCCTGGAGGGCCACCCTGGGAAGCGTCAGGCGTAACCAGGGCAGTCTGGCAGAACCAGCTGCGAAGACTTCAGCTCCCAGCGTGTTTATGAAAGAGCTTTGAAATATTTTTGTCCAAGTACGACTTTTTTTTTGGGGGGGGGGGAAATAGTAGTTGCCATCCTTTTCGGTGGGTACCAATGACTGGGACACAGTGCCCCCAGGTAAGCAAACCTGGCAGAAGGAGGGAGGTTTGAAAATCAGGGCATGATGATTACTTTTTTTTTTTCCCAATTTAATTTAATTTTTAAAAATTTGTTGTGATTACTTCTTAGTACAGTTTGAAACCATTTTACTCAGGTAACGTTCAGCCTGACCACATGTTAGCTACAGCCACAGGATTGTGTAATTTTTATTGCTCTGGAGACTAGGGAAAAAGGAGCCCCAAGAGTGTGAATCAATAATGATGTCTAGGTTTCTTTCATTTGTAATTGAAGAGAAACTGCTCTGTCTTTATACCATTATGTTCCTATGTAATCTCTCTAATCCCAAATTAAAATTCCAGTACCGATTCATTGTTGCCCGAGTCCTAAAATCAACCCTACTTCTTTAAAGCATTATTATTGTTGGTAGTAGTGTTTTAATTGTTTTTCAAAAACCACTTGCTGGTCACTGACACATGTAACGCTTGCTTTGCCAGAGAAGACACAACCAGGGCTGCCTTGCGGTGTGATGTTGTCCCCCTTCAGTCACTGCGCATTGATAGCTTTGTCGACTAGGCGACTGTTCCTGAATATGGATTCATTTGGGTGTGCTCTCATCTCTATATAAATAACACGTGCCATTTAACTGTCCCTGTGTGACTTGATGCCACACAGGTCCACTGTTTTCCTGCAGTGATCTTTAGAGTCTGATTCAAGAGAGACAAACGCTGATTATGAGGGACCGAAGGGACGGCTCGTTTATGGAAAGCCGATGCCCCTTTTTCTTGTCAGCTCTGTACTGAACCAGAACCTCATGCTATTGGCCAGCGCCTGCTGCCTCAGTAAATAAAAACTCCCATTTGTATGTCCAATGGGTTCCTCGAGGAACATCTTCAAGAAGTAATTGCCATTTGGAATTACTAGTATTGTTTCAGATTGTAACACTTCCAGTTATTTCAGCAAGAACTGATCCAGAGGCTAGAATCTTTGTTGGCATTGGCATCTCATCAACTGAATAACTATCTCTGCCTCAAGTTCATTGTCTACCATCTCTTTGATGTCCTGTAACCCCCAGCATTCTACAATGAATGATTATGCCAAGCTAATACAGAATCGGGAGAGTGGGTCTCTGGTGGTAGCTGAAGCCTTGAGCGAATGGTAAATGTCATTCATGACATGCCTCCTTAGGGCATGGGTGTGAGGACGAAGACACTTGATCGAGCTCGATTCCTTGCCATAAACTGTACCATGCCTTCTGTCTCGTGTCCCTGGGTGTAGACGTGCACACGCACATATTTGATATGTGAGGTAATACTTGGTAAACCTGGATTGGCAAAGCGTTGCTCCACATTGCTGGCCTTGGCTTTCCCCAAAGGACCCTGCAGAAGACCAGGGAGGGACCGAAGATTCACGAGGTGGAGTTCAGCGAAGGCAGCGCTAAACCATATCAGAACCCGATGACTCCATGGCTCTCTGATCTTGACCTCAACCCTGAGAAAGGAAAATCACAGAAGAAGCAAGAAGGAGTGTTCCTCCACTTACCCTTGCCTTTCTGTGCTGAACAGTGAGGGTGAGTGGCATTTGCAAGTGCCCTAAGCCCGAGTTGCTCTGCGCCCCGCAGCTGCTGGCTGTGGAGCTGTGGCTGTCAGGAGGGGCTGCGCAGCCCTGGCGGGGCACTGTCTGCACCCGCAATGCCCCTCTGTGAGCCCTGCCTCTGAGCCGCCCCTTTCCAGAGTCTAGCAGGATGCCCATGGGAAGTTCATACTCACCGATGTGGTAGCTGTAATTTGATTACATGTCGTTTGGACACATGGAAAGCACATACTAAATGTTGGTTATTTTACTTGTAGCTTGGACATGTTCATGCTTGTCACTCAACGAATGTGCGTTGGGCCACCTGTCCCCTCTGTTGCGGGGAGCCTTCCCCCCATTAAGCTGTAAAGCTTGAAGAGGAAGCCTGAGAAACTGTTCAACATATCGATGCCCACAAACCCTACCTCCAGCACGGCCACGCCTGATACCTCAGCTACAGCGAAGCAAAGCTCCGGGAAGGAAGAACGGCCGAGCCCTCCGCG
>NW_022111310.1:16237250-16302867 GCF_000313985.2 Echinops telfairi
CCATTGTTTAGTGTCTTCAGGGAAGAACCGTGTGGAAGTCCTTAACCAGAGCGGTGAAGAAATCGTCTGCCTGCCCTTCCTTCTCCGGAGTCCCTTTAGTTGTATGCTGTATGCATACATGGTATTTTTGTGTCCTTTATTTTTATGTCAGTGGGACCTTACTGAAAGCATTGAGCACGACTCCATTCTCTCAGCATGTTCATACACACGATCGTTAGGAGAAGCTGCACGCGATGGACGATGATGAGCTTCGAGTGCCTTCCCTGTCCCTGGAGGCAGATTCTTCCCCACTGGCCTTGGCTGGACAGGAATGGGTATCTCCAAAGTGCACAGCGTCCAATTTCTGTGAGACCCCAAGACCGCCGCGTTAGGGAAGTGGCACAGTTAGAATTTGACATTCCAAACCTCCTGGTTTCGTACTTCTTACTCTACTGGGATTTCTCCTGTAGGAATAAGATTTTGCTTGGATATTCCGATTGCACAGTTTCTCAAAGTATTTTTTATCAGCAAAATAATGATTCTTGTCCTCAGGGTAGGCTAACACGGTCCACCTGTTGCTACATAAGTTGTCCGGAACTTAACTTTCAGGCCAGGTTTGAGATCTTTCCAAGCATGTCTCAATGGGTTAACTTTTGGAACACGGATTGCTACAAAGTTTTGACCTCGTAACCAGTGCCTTTAGGCATCAGTGGATTCAAACAAGCTTCAAAGCAGCATTGCCCACTTTGGTCCAGGTGAGTCACAAGTTATGCACTGGACGCACGAAAGCCCACCGTGACTGGATGGTGCTCAGAATCCGTTTGTGACACTCAACCTGCTCCGTTATTCATCAGATGCCGCTTATTTGGAAGTTAGTCATCCCAAGAAACATCGAAACAAAACAGCAGAAACACCCTGGGTTGTAAGCCCATCGCTTCCGTCTATACTGCCTACGCCCGGGGATGTTCCTCCCCTGTGCGATGCGGACAGGGTCCTTCACAGTGTCTAGTCAGTATCACTGATTCCATTAACTTGCTCTGGTAACTGTCGTTACTAAAGGTACAGTTACTGGGTTTTTTTTCTTCAAATAAAAGTTCCTGGAAGGTTTCAGATTTTTAATTATGTTACGTGCTTTCTCGGAGGGCCTGAGGCTCACTTCATCCTCACCAGGGCTCTGCAAGGCGGGTCTCGTCCCGTGTTCTTATTGAAAAACCACGGCTCAGAGAGATGACAAACTTCCAGGAGCCTCTCAGACCACTGTTTGGAGAATTGCCTCCCCTTCGGGCCCAAAGTGGCCAAATTGTTGCTGAAGCTTTTTGAATTTAAAAGTGCTTTCTATTGGGAAGTTTTTCTCTTTCTGGGGCCATACTGCATCACACCTAACGTATGCCTGCTGACTGATCGGGTGGTCACTTGGTATGATTGAATCGTTTTCTGCCTACTGAGACTGGCGTGTCTTTACCCAATAAATCATTCATTCACATTGCCTCATGTTTACCTTAAAGAACAGACTGATGCCCATTCTAATAAAAGTCCATGTGTTTATAAACTACACTTGCTTTGACACTGAAATCATTAAAATATAAAAGACATCCTAACCTATGTCAAAATTACATGCTTGGGTTTTACATTTGCTTTTTCACTTTGGTGATGGGACTTTTAAATACCGTAATCTTCATGCTAATGCACTCTTGTAGCAAATAACTCTTCTTCAGTCATGTGTTTTCCGAGTCGGGCTGCAATCTGCATGGTCGGCAGTTCAGAACCACCAGTAGCTCTGGTGGGTGGGGGGCGCTATGCGTCAGCGTTGACTGGATGCAGTGAGTGGTTTGGGGCTTATACAGGGGTTCTCAGCCTTCCTCATGCCGAAACCCTTTCATACAGTGCCTCTTGGGGTGGTGACCCCCACCATAAAATTATTTTCATTGCTACTTCATCACTGTCATTTTGGTACCGTTATGAATTGGGCGACCCCTGGGAAAGGCTCTACAGGTTGAGCCGCTGCTTTAGTAGGAAATGTTTAAGACCTCAACAATAATATACAGCAGTAGTTCTTTCCCATATAGCTGCACCGGGAAGTGAGAAAGTCCCACGTCCCGCCTTGCCACCTTCTCCCCACCCCACCTTGTCTGCATTTACTCCCAAACTCCAGACTCTTGGACTAAAAGGTGGACAGAAAGTAAAGAGGAACTATCAGAGGAATAGTGTACTTTGAAAGGAAAAAAACCATTCCTGTAGGTGAAGGAAAAAATAAGTAGCAGAACAGGAAAATATTGTCAACTATCCAGTGTAGTGTTAGTTTAGCGATCCAGAAAACCAGGCAGAAGGCTAAAGGAAACTGGGAAACTAGATATCAGGCTTGGAAATAGGCACATTACTGTATCACTTGTGTGGATGGAAAGGGATTTGGCAAACATTAAGAGAACAGATAACATGACCAAGCGCAAATACAGGCTCTGGGGAGAAAGGGTGACATTGAACGCTGACTACAAAGCCCCTGAGCCCTGGTGGCACTGTGGCACATGTATTGAGCTGCTAATCTCCGGACCCACCCGTCCCTCCTGGGGAGGAAAACAAGGCTGTTAGCTCCAGTAAAGATTCACGAGGACAGACCCCACGTCAGGTCCTGGAGAGAACGGGCTCGATGGCAGTGGTGGTCGGGCTGCTGGCTTGTTTGTAGGTTGGGGGACAACATCAGCTGCTGGAAGGGTCCGTGTGCTTTTGAGTAGAAGATAGGGCAAATGCCTCAGATCTTAAAAACACCCAAAGCGCTCTCACGGTGGGCTAAACTGTTAACAAGATCGTGTTCCTAGAAATAACTGCCACCCTGCGTATTATGTTCAGTTACTCTCCTGGACTAATGCGTGGCCATCATAGTATACACAGAGCCTTCGGACACATCTTTTACAAATATACTTTAAAGTGCTCTCAGTTCCCCCACTGTTTCAAATACTTTCCTAAACGAGTTCTGCTGCTTCCAGCAGAGAGGCCAGAGGGCCTGTCTGGGGTGTGCTGGCTCCTCCACGCTCCTCGGCCCCCCAGCTCAGCAAACCCTGGTCAGCTCGGACTCAGAGCAGGCAGCGGTACAAAACTACAGATCTGCAGTATGGAAGTCTGTGTTTTAAAAAGCATCAGAAAAACACAAAACCCGTGTCAAGATGCAAATGCAAGACAATGTTCATCTCAACAGCAGGAACCAGGCTTCGGGCAGTGAGGGAGGGCTTGCCTCAGCTTACTTGACGTTTTCTGCAACCACGCTTCATCCAGAGATGACGGTAGTGAAACGTCGAAAAAAGAAGACACCCCCCACCCCACCCCCGGCTGAATTCCTGGTGGCGGCCGCCTGCCAGTGTCAGAGCTGGGTGTCAGGTGGGTGGTTTCCGTGGGCTGGCACTGGGGCCCGGGCGAGCCCTCAAGGCCTGGAGCCTCCAGCGGTGTGAAGCTTGAATCTTTGCCCAGGTTGTCTTGCCAACTGCAACCCTAAATTAAATGTAAACGCCACCAGCCACCAGCGTGTTCCCCTTACATTTGGGAAAATAGCGCAGGGGCGTTGACATTCGCTTGGTTCCTTCCTTTCTGCAGCAGTCAGACCTCTCCAGGTGGAGGGCTGCGTTCCAGCCTCGCCGGTCTCCCCTCGCTCAGCCCTGGGTCACAGCAAGGCCTCCCCAGGAGGTCCTGGCGCAGGGGCCCCAGGGGCAGAGGGAGGAGCCCCGAGGGTTTCGGGCTGCACCCTGGCCTGGCGGCGAGCCCACGGGTGCAGCCCCCCGGCCCGCGGGCACCCACGGCTGTAAGGAGGCACCCTGCGCATCCGCCTGGTGCTCTCCCCCGGCTCCCCTTTCGCTTTGCAGCCGAGCCGGTTCATTCCACCTGCTGAGGAACGCCGTCCATTTACTTTGAGATCAAGTCATTTATGTGCGGCTGTTTGCCAAACGATGGCAACTACATGGTGGCCTAGTATTTTTGCTGCTCCGGCTCCGTGTGCTTGGCTGTGTGGAGGAGGCTCCTGTCATTTCCCCACACTGGGAACATCGCCCCGTGGGACGTGGGAACGCGGGCGACTGCACTGCACCATCGCCGGGTCTCCGTCTCCGTGGGCGCTGCCCCAGGCTCGCTCGGTGCTGCCTCCCCCTGCGGGCAGGGGCTGCGCTGTCTGTTAACCTCGTGCAAGCTGTTCCGAGTGTGCTGTGTCGCTTTTTCGTTCATTGTTAATGTGTACGTGCGGCCTGACTGTTCAATCCAGATTTTTTAAAATACAGAGAATTTAATGTACCACTTGTGTCTATTTATTAAAATAATAGAACACTACTACTAATGGTTTTTATAAAAGTATTTCCTATTTTAGTATCACCGTCCAGAGTTCATGTTTTCGTGTGGTGTATTTTGCATTGTTGGGGCATTACGAGCAATCCTACACCCATATTCGGTGCTTCTCAGCTAATGTTCTAGGTGAAGGAGGAGCGCTCACTGGCGCCCTCCGACCCTGGGAACTGGGTTGCTCCCCTAGATAGGCGGGAGGCGCCTTTGGTGTCTCCATGGAGATTGTCCATTGACCACTAGATACAGACCTTGAATTAACGTGGCGTTACTGTTATTCAAATTATTATTCAGGACTTTTGAGAGTATATTTAATCCTAAAAACAAAAACAAAACTTCTAGCGTAGAAATTTACTGTTTCACATATACAACAGCTAAAATCATTCATAAGAAGCAATTTTTTCCTGGACAATAATGGAGTAGCGATACCATGAGGGTAGGGGGAGAAATGGGGAGCTGGTCACAATGATTGACATATAATTCTGCGCCCCACCCCACCCAGGGGGACGAACAACAGAAACGTGGGTGAAGGGAGACAGAAGACAGTGGAAGATATGAAAATAATATGGAGGGTTCACTGGGATAGGGGTGGGAGGGAAAAAAGAGGAGCTGATATCAAGGGCTCAAATATTTTTAAAAAATGCTTCAAAAAGGATGATGGCAACATATGTACAAATGTATTTGATACAATTGATGTATGGATTGTTTTAAGAGCTGTAAGAGCCCCCAATAAAATGACTTTTTTTAAAGTTCGTGTTATCAAGATGATAGGAAATAATGAAGATTAGAGCGGAGATGAACAGTAAAATAATAGAAGAGTCAACAAGACTAGTTCTTGGAAAGGAATTAATGAAATCATCAAACTAATGGCCAAATTAACAATGGAAATGGGAAAGACGCAAATAACACAAATAAGAAATGGATAACACCACAATAGAACCAACTGAAATAATACAAAGACAGGGAATACTGTCCCCCTCCCCCCTCCCAGCTCCAAGGGCACCCACCAAGAGAATACTATTAAGAAGTGTACTCCTATGTAAATAAAACTGCTAATGTGAAAAGAAACTTTTTTCTTTTAATAACAGATGTACAGATGTGCTTGACACAATGGATGTATGGATTGTGATAAGCATTGTATGAGCCCCCAATAAAATGATATTTTTATAACATGTCAAAGATACAAAAATAAGAAAATAAAAACTACTGCAACAAATTTGAAAATCAAGATATGGACACATTTCTAGAAACATACAGACTACCTAAACAGACTGAGGTAGGCCATTTGAACAGGCTCCTAACAAAAGAAGAAATTGAGAAGGTCATTAATTAGGAAACCAACCCCCACCTCAAAGAAAAGTGCTGTGACCCTAGACAGTTTCACTGGGGGATTCCACCAACCATTCAGAAAGAAAGCTAACACCAATTCTACCCAAACGACTTCAGAACATATACAAGGATGGAGGACTCCCTGATTCATTCTATAAAGAAACTAACCCTGCTACCAAAGCCAAGCAAAGACTCCACACACACAATTATAGACCAACATCCCTCCTGAATAGAGATGCAAAAAGTTTCAAAAATCTAGCCAATAGAATCTAGCACTATGTCAACATATCTATATTATCTCTCTACAGTATAGTTCACGACCAAGTGAGATTTATCCCAGATGTCCAAAGATAGCTCAAAATTAGAAATCTACCACATGGATAAAACCACATGATCATATTAATCAGAGAAAGCATTTGATAAAATCTAATACCGTCTTGATAAAAAGCTCTCAGCAAAATAGAGCGAGGAAATTCCTTAACAAAAACTAAGAACATACAAGAGGGGACGCCCCGCAAAAAACGGAATTTTTTTTCAAAGCTATGTGGTTAAATTTTTTTTACAAAACCACCTTATCACTACCCCTCTGTACAGATGATCTGACCGTACATAGAACCGCTCAGAGATTCTACAAGAAAGCTACTAGAGCAAATAGATTCAGCAAAGTGGCATGGTACAAAATCAAAATATGAAAAACAGTCGGATTTCTCTACACTAACAAAGATCATTCTGAAATGAGAATCAGGAAAAACAATACCATTTCCAATAGCCACCCAAAAGGTGAGTTATGGAGGACTAAGCCTGGAAGAGGTGTTGTGTTATATGGCTAGGGTGCTCGGTCACTAGTCAGCTGGACCTCCCCGTGCTCTGATCTAACTTAAGAAACACCTCCGTGATGGGATCTGCTGTAAGCCGCAGAGCAGTGGAAGAGAACTGAGGAGGAGGGCAGCCTCCTCTCACAAATCACCTTGCCGTGATCGAAAGGAAGTTTCCTTGGGAGTGTAGTCCACTTGTGTGTTAGTCTGGGTATTTTAGAGAAACAAATCCACAGAAACTCATGTACAAGAGAGAGTTTTATATAAAGGTTAAGTGCGCATCAAGAAAACATCCCAACCCAGTGCTGCACAAGTCCAACATTAACCCATATGTCCAACACCAATCCACAAAGTCCTCCTCCATCTCACAAAACACTCACAGTGATGCCGACTGCAGGAGGAAAGACAAATCAGTGAGCGTGTAAGCATCTCAGCGCTGGCAGGGGTCTCCACACAGCTGCGCCAGCACCCAGGGCTGCATGGGGGTAGGTCCCTGCGGCTTCTCCTCAGGGATGTCTTGCAGGAAGTGAGCCTTGCCAGCTGAAGCAGGGAACTGACTAAGGCAGCTGCACCCTGGTCCGACCATCAGAAAACAAGATTCCATCAGCACATTTTAAAGAGACAGGAAAAACTAATCAATCACGTTATATGGAAAGAGACCCTGAATAAACAAATCATTTCTGGAGGGCAACAGCAAATTAGGCCTCCTATTTCCTAATCTCTATAGAACCCTGGTGGCACAGTGGTTACATGTTGGGCTAACAGTCAGCATTTCGAAACCACCAGCCAGCTCCTCGAGAGAAAGGTGAGGCTTTCTACTCCACTGAAGAGTCAGGGTCTCAGAGAACAGCCACAGCCGTCAAAAGCCTGGGATTGGTACAACAGACACGGAGACCAGTGGGACAGAATTGAGACCCCAAAGTAAATCCATCCACCTGTGGACAACTAAGAACAAACTCCATTAAACAGGGAAGAGATGCCATCTTGTAACACATGGTGCTAGTAACCATTTGCAAAAAGCAAATGGAAACAACCATACCTCACACCATATACAAGTCAAAATAGATCAGAGACCTAAAGGTACGTGGCAGGAAAAAAGCATTGCTACTACGGTTCCAGCTCATAGTGCGTGGGGTTCAATCACAACAAGCTGTTTGGATGTGTGCTTGCGATCAGTGGATGGCTGCAGACAAGGTCTCCGCTCTCTTAGCATGCTTTCAGAGCACAGGTCTAACCACTGGCTTCCAAGAGGATCCGCTGGACCAGGTGAATTTAAAGCAGAGAGGTCGGCTCAAAAGATCATGGGACTGTTTGGGGAGGATTTCAAAGGAGTATTCTAGATCCTTTCTTCAGAGGACACAGGATGATAATTGGGGTTTATAATGAAGTTTTTCAAAATCTGAGAACGGCATTGGTTGCAGGGAGGTTGCGCTGAGGAATTTGCTTCCCTCAGGACCTGGCCCGGCTCCCTTGTGCAGGGAGTGAGCGTTCCCGCGAGATGTTCCTGGGCCCTTACTCCATCCGCTCACCTGCTTCCGATGATCTTGCCTTTCAGACGCGTTCTTCCTGCACTTTCAAAAGCCGACGAAGGCAGTGATAGGCTGAAATGCAGTCTCATTGATCACCCTCTTGACCCGTTTTAAAGTAAGAACAAGTGAAGGAAACCCACGTGGATTAAGCCCCTGGTGTATCCATCACCTTGACCTCTCGCTGCTGCCCCGTCGGTGCCGACTCAGGGCGACCCCTAGGACAGGCCGGGACTGTCTCGGAGGGTCTCTCTACGGGCATAAGCCCTCGGTGAGTTTTTGGTTGGGGTGGTTAAGGATGGCAGGGGAGGATGAGGGGGAAACGGGGAGCTAATAATCAGTACAAGAATGGAAAAAATGTTCTAAAATTGGTTGAAGTGATGTACAACTTTCTGATGTGATTAAACTGTCGAGTTGTATAACATATGCATTATATGCCAATAAACATCATTTCTAATGAAAGTGGCACACGCCCGCAGTGGTCTGCATCCATCAGGTCAGTGTGGCACTGCCTGTTCTACGTGACTGTATTGTTGCAGCACGCCCTGGTGGGGCAGGGCTTACAAGTTAGTTGCTAACTGCAAGGTCAGCAGTTCAGGACCACTGCCTGTTCCGAAGGACAAAGATAAGGGTTTCGACTCCCGTACAAGTGACAGTCTTGGAACGGTGGCTCTGCATCAACTCGGTGGCAGTGATATACAGGTGTATGATCTAGTTCTGTCTTTTTAAGGAGTTGTCCGAGATACTTTGTAAAATAGTTAAGGGTTTGCGTCGATAAAACAGACTAGATGGATGTTGACGAGTTACTAATTGTTAACACTTGGCATGGGGGCTCAGTATAGTCTATTATAAATTTCCCATGAGGAAAATTTAAAAACAAACAAGACCTCAGTCCTATAGCTTCCACAACCGTCTGTACCAATGTCCTAGACACTCAGACTCTTGAAGGAGCTGGGTGAGAGGGAAGTGATGCTGGCAACCGCAGCGAAGACCCTCCAGTTAGTACGCAGGTAGCTTTTCAGGAGGGGATGCTGGGTGGTGGCAGTGTGAGACGTGAACAGTTATTGTTGGCATGATGCCCGCCGGATGGTTCTCCCTTGAAGCAGAAAGCCCATCTGTGGAAAATGTGGGGTTGATAGTTAATGACACACAAATTGAGTTGTGCTCTGATCGTGCTAAATGTACTAATGAAGATGGAGAAACTGAACCAGGTCAGGAGGCACAAGGCCTTTTTTCCTAAGCCTAGAGCGCTTGTGGCGTTACACATTGGATTGCTAACTGCAAGGTCAGCAGTTCAAAACCTCCAGCCCTTCCACAGGAGGAAGATAAGGCTTTCCACTCCCATAAAGATTGACAGAAGGGAGTGGGGGCGGGGGATAAGGAGCTGATATCAAAGGGCTCAAGAAGAAAGATAATGTTTAGAAATTGTTGATGCCAACAATTGTACATGCCTGCTTGATAAAATGGATGTATGAATTGTTCTATGTAAGAGCCCCCAATAAAATGATTTACTAAATTAAAAAAAGATGGACAGACTTAGAACCCCCAGGGACAGTTCTAGGGCCCGGACAATTGCTGAGTCGGAAATGGATGGCAGTGACACACACTCCTTAAGGAGTGGTTGCAGAAAACGTGCTCCCCCCGCCCCCGCAGGATGCAGGCACGGCACGGGGCCTGGCACCTGCTCACCTTCACTTTTGCCGGGTCCTGACAGCCCAGGGCCTGGGGTGGGGGGCGGGGGCAGTGCTCCTCATGATCCATGTCTTGGCTTTTCCATCTCTTTTTCTTGTCCTCTCCGTGTGGGACCTGGAACCCAAGATGGTATGTGGTCCATTTTCCTTCCCCCAAAACATTCCCATCTTTCCCATTTCCCTGTTTCATGCCTCCCTCTGCTGAGAAGCATTTTCACCACCATTTTCACCACTAAGACCCCAGGGACAGAGATGAAAGATATTAAACAAGACCGATTTCAGCAATAAACAAGATTCTTGTATTTCTCATGGGACCCCAAGGAAATAAGGGTGAGAAATAAAAATTCCCTCGGGAGTGTTTACAGTGTACTCAGCTGTTGAAATGTTCCCAGTGCAATCAAGGAAGTAATTTAACACATTTCTAATACACTTACCTATGCTAATAATGTTTAAGAGTTTGGCCAAATTTAAAGAACCCAGGGTATCTTTTAGGACACGACTGAAGAATTGAACTCCCGCCAGCATCAAATACATATTTGACAGCTAACAGTTAATCCCGAGCTCGTGGTTGATTGCCTTCTGTCTCTGGGATAAACGGCCCAGGCTTAAGAGGATGCAATTTGACCTCCCCTTAGGCAGAACAGTCTAGGCCAGATGTTACCTTGTCGTCTGTTCTCAGTACCTGTGCACATTACACAGTCACCGTCCTGGATTTCAGTGGCACTCCCTTGTTCTCATAACCACATAGGCCGGGCCCCAGTTCTCAGACGTCACTCGTGGCCCTCTTCACAACTGTCGTCAGAGCCGAAGTCAACTGCTCTGTACACTGTGTGTTTTTCAGCAAAATACAAAACACTGCTCGAGTCTAACCCCTTGGCTTCACATTCCAGTCCTGCCTGTCACTAGTTTTATGAACTTGGGCCAATTATTTGACCATTCTGTTCTTCAATTTCTGCATCTTTAAAATGGGGATAACAATTATACTGTATAGAGTGGTGAGGATTAAATAAGAATACTGGTACGCGTAACGCACTTGGAACAAAGCCTGGTTCAGAGTCACCATCTTAAAGATAGGAACCGTTGTGGTGGTGTGAGTTAGTGGTGGTGGAATTCGTTGTGGGGAAGTTCATGGTGGTGGAGTTAGTTAGTTATGGTGGAGTTAGTGGTGGTGAAGTTCATGGTGGTGGAGTTAGTGGTGGTGGAGTTAGTTCGTGGTGGTGGAGTTAGTTGTGGTGGAGTTAGTGGTGGTGAAGTTCATGGTGGTGGAGTTCATGGTGGTGGAGTTAGTGGTGGTGGAGTTCGTGGTGGAGTTAGTTGCCTGGAGTCAATCGTGTGTACGGAGTGGAAGTGCTCTGGTGGGTTTTCAAGGCTATGCCCTGTGGGAAGTGGGTCACCAGATCTGCCTTCCCAGGTGCCTGGGGGCAGCTTCCACCCACCCACCTCTGGCCAGTGCTAGCCCCACCCCCCCAGTAACCGAGCTCCGGTTATGATGGTTACATACACACACACACACACACACACACACACACACACACACACACACACTGTACTACTTGAAATAAACATCTGTCAATACATAACTTCAAATGCTTGGCCATGTACACACCAAGTGCCACGTCTTGTCCCACAAGTAGCAAAATGAACCACACTTAGGGAACAGCTTGACCACATCCCCACCCCCAACTGACCACTGAATCGATTCCGACTCAGCGATTCTAGCACAGAGGAGGTTTGTTTTTGGGGTTTTTTTTTTGAGATTGTAAATCTTTAAAGGAGTAGAAAGCCCATTTTTCTCCTGTGGAGAGGCTGGCGGATTCCATCTGCTGACCTTGAGGTTAGCAGCCCCACTCACAACACATTACCCACATAGCCTGTCATTCCAACCTGCGCTACCGAGTTCTGCATCTGCTACAAAATGGAGAGACCGATTTGCAGCCTCACTTCCCCTGAGGAAGGTGCTGTACAAGTGCCATTCCAATGAGGAGACAGGAAGTCATTCCAGGCAGTAGGAAGTTTAGGTTATTAGGGTTTCTCTCTCCAGTGGAGCCCCCAGCCAAGTAAGACTCTTCAACCCCATGCCCGACTGTTCTTGACCGCCCAGACCAGAAACGTAGGAGTGATCACAGAACCCCCTCTCCCCTTTCCTTCTCCTCTGTCCTGCGAAGTCAGGGTCCATAGCGGATCATTCGAGCTTCCTCACTGGTCTTTGGGCCTCTTCCTTTCCGCTCCTCCTCTCTGCCACTACCGTGGCCAGCTCACTCCTCTGTCATCGCACAAAAGCAACTTTGCGTGGTCTCCTTGCCTCTACCAGTTAATCCCATCCCGCCACCCCGAACTGCCTCCTGGGAAAAATCACATTCAATAATGTCCCTGTCAGTGGCTCTCCAAAGCCTTTCTGCTAATCCTCCGAATCCTCCACATGGATCCTGAACTATCCATGATCCGGTTCCCACACCACCCCCTTCCTCGGCTGCCCTCTGGGCCTGCTCTGCTCCTCCCTGCAGCTCTGCCTAGAATGTCTTCCTTGCCATTCCCCACTCGCCCTCACCCCCTCCTCTTGGCTAATTCTCACTCACGCCTCCTTGCTATCTCACCGGCATGCTCTACAATTGCTCCCAATAAGCCTCTTGTCTGGGAGAAAGGCCAGGCTCCTTGGGAGCGCCCTGTATTTTACTTCCTCGGGGAGAGCAGTCT
Organism: Echinops telfairi; assembly: GCF_000313985.2. Classification (NCBI taxonomy): domain Eukaryota; kingdom Metazoa; phylum Chordata; class Mammalia; order Afrosoricida; family Tenrecidae; genus Echinops; species Echinops telfairi. The sequence continues at coordinate 16,249,599 of NW_022111310.1, forward strand.
TGGACAGAACTCACAAGTCCGTGACTGTCCCTCTGCAGGATCGCTCCCACCAGCCAGGTTACCCAAAGGGAGCACGCTGGCATGTGGGCGCATGCGATCCCCACGCGGCTGAACTGGGCGAACTCCACCCTCTTCATTCCCGGATGGAGGGCTGCACCTCACGGTGGCTGCTCAGAGCACCGGCTGCTCACTGTTGGGTGAAGTCGTGAATGAGCGCTGGCACAGCCTCATATTTTCTTCACGGAGCTAGTGCTGCCAGAGTCTATTTCCTACAATATGACAAGGCTCCGAACCTCCTGGGAGATTCCCAATAGTAAATAGCATCTGTGGTGCTGAGATTCCCAAGTCTGGATTGGAAAAGCATCCCAAAAGGTAATGGCTAAATTCCTTCTCATCAAAGGGTTTTAACCTCAGGTTCATTGCTTGGCTTCGAGGCTAGGAGTCTCCTAAAATTACCGGCATCGTGTTTTGAGGCTATGCGTGCTCTGTGGGGAGAGTCCACTGCTAAGGACAGATTTCCTAACAGATTTCGTTTCTTCATTAAACAGTTGGAGCATTGGGGAATGTTAGGCGCCGGAGAGCTCTATCAGTGACACCTTTGCCCTCAGGCCACTTACATTCTGGGGCAGAAGGGAGACAATCAACATGAAATTCTAAGTGGCAAAAGTCTATTACAACCTTAGAAGGTTCTAAGTGTCCCAGAGAAAAATCACGCAAGGTTGTGTTGGGAACATCGGCTCAATGTTAGAGTGGTCTATCACTGAAAATAGGACATCTAAGGAAACACGAGGGGAACATGCTACACGGAGCAGGGGAGATTGGCCATCAGGCAGGGGGAGGAGCATGTGCAAAGGCCCTGGGCTCCCCGAGAACCCAAGGACTTGCTCTTCCGAGGTTTCTGTCTGACATAAAGCAAAGAGCAGGGGCTAAGAAAACACTACCATTTGTTTCTGGAAAAGTGGAAGGGGCTAGGATCTGAGAGCAAGTCTTTTTTTTTGTTTGACGAGTGTAGATTGGTTTGCTTGGCCAAAGCCACAGAGATAAGGACATCTCTAAAAATCATCATTCAGAACAGATCGTTCTTTTTTTGTTAAATACTTTTACTGGGGGCTCTTACATCTCTTCTCACAACCCACACATTCCTCCAGTGTGTCAAGCACATTTGCCGCCATCATCATTTTCAAAGAATTCTCCTCCCACTTGAGCCCCTGATGTCAGCTCCCCATTTCTTCCCCCACCCACCCTCCCTCCCTCCCTCCCAAACCCTCAATAAGTTTATAATTATTTTCATATCTTACATCGTCCTGTCACCCCTTTCCCACTTTTCTGTTGTTCATCCCCCGGGGAGGAGGTTCTAGGTTGATCCTTGTGATTGATTCTCCTTTTCTCCCCGTCCCCTCCCCTAATCCTCCTGGTATCTCTACTCTCCTTGTTGGCCCTGAGGGATTTATCTATCCCGGATTCCCTGTGTTGCAGGCTCTTACCTCAGAATGGCTATTTCTACAGGTAGATGAAAACACATACATTCTTAGCCCAATTCCAATAGTCATTTTGTCATCGGTCGTTTTTAATACATCAACAGCTCTCCACAGAAGAGCTAAGTAACTGTAAGCCCAAAAGACAATGGCCACATTGGGATTCTAGAGAAAGGTTGAGGGAGGCGTGGTGAAGATGGAAGAACGTGGGGAAAGGTCCAAGGGATAAATGGAAGCAATACAGAGGTCAGTGGCATTGGAGCTGAGGGGCGTCTGTAAACATCACACACCTGTCCCTGAACTCACAATAGAAATGAACGTTGTTCTGGCGCTTCAACAGTGCCTTGCCCAAAAGCTTCGCCAGGACACCTGCCTCTGCTTAAAGAGATTCATTGGTTCCCAGCTGTATTTGAGCCAATTACCTCTATAGCAGCAGTTCTCAACCTGTGGGTCACGACCCCTTTGGGGGGTCAAACGACCCTTTCACAGGGGTCGCCTGATTCATAACAGTAGCAAAATGACAGTTATGAAGTAGCAACGAAAATAATTTTATGGTTGGGGGGTGGTCACCACAACATGAGGAACGGTATGAAAGGGTCACGGCATGAAAAGGTTGAGAACCCCTGCTCTGGATTATGAATCCAGCCTACCTGTCACTTTTCACGATCCCCTTGTACAACTCCATGATCCACCCACACAGGACTTTCGATTGCTCACATTGACCCCACATCTGATCTCTTGCTTGCCTCTGTGCAGACTTCCCCTTAACTTTGAACATTGCTCTCCTATGTGGATTGGCTGAAATCTTCTCAATTTGAAACACAAGTTCAAATGCTTGTTCGCTGACTTGGCCTTCACGGTGCTTCCGGCAGCTTCATGCATCCAAGTGGCTAGTCATCAGATTGCAGCCAGGGTCACGGAGTCTAGATCACAGGTCTCAAGGACAGACGTTATCGCCCTCCCCCTCACTGCTGTGTTGTTTAGAGACTAGCTGAGTTTCATGCTGCTGAAAGAGGACCTGTGCTTTCTGATGGGGTTCCGGTAGCAGGAAGCGGTTGCATGCATGAATGAATTCTTTTGTTGATTGTGTTCACTGTAACCCATGAGGGGGCTTCAAAAAGGTTAAAGAAAAATTCTATTATGTTTTAATACCATTTCCCCGTGAATTTCTTGAAACTCCATCCCTCGAATTTGCCAAATTCCTTGCTTCAGTGGGCCTTAAGAACCATATAAAAGCTGAGTTTCTGCTGCTACAGGGAACCAAAGAGCCGAGACAACAGGTACAACTCATTTCGATTGTTCAAGAAAAAAACAAAATTTGCCTCTGAAATTATTGGGTCATTTCACTTATTTCAGGGCCTCATATTTTACCAGGTACTTTACAGTTTTGCAAAGTACTGTCATCTATATTGACTTTCAAACTTTGTCACATCACTGTAAAAACAAGCAAAACAAACAATTTGATCACAACCGAGGTCAAGTATTTATTGAACAACATGGCAAATCCTATTCTCCAACAGAACACCGTACTGAAGAGTTAAAAAATAACTAAAAAGCAAACACGTAGAAACAGAAGAATCGTGAAACAAAGCCACCTGACTATAGTGTGTTCTGATGTTTTCTTCTTTTTTAAAAATACTGGTCCCCCTCCTTAACAATTAACTTGGTTTCTCAACTCACTAATGGATTTAGAGCTACAATTTGCAAACTGCTGATGTAGACGTTTGCTAAGTAAGTAGAGTTGCTCTTCCTGTTTTTTGGGAAATAACAGCTTTATTGGGTATTATTTTACATTTTCATTAATATTTTTAAAGTTCTAACATATCAAACACAATGATTATTGTCTAATTGGCCTTCCTCTAAAGGGATGGACTCTTGGTCCTACAGTAAAAAGATGGTTAAGTCACACAGCCAATGATGCTTGGATCAAAGCAAAGAATATCTCAAGTAAAGATGCAGATGGAGAAGCAATATGGAAATTTTTTTTTTAAAAAATCATTTTATTGGGGGCTCATACAACTCATCACAATCCATCAGGTCAAGCACATTTGTGCATTTGTTGCCATCATCCTCCTCAAAACATTTGCTTTCCACTTGAGCCCTTGGTATCAGCTCCTTTTCCCCTCCCTCCCTTCCTGTTTTAGAGAGCGATATGCAAAGAGAGGCTGAGCTCCTTACCTGAAGGCACAATCGGAGGAAGCAATGGTTCCGTTTTCATCTCGGGTCTTTGACTCAAGTCCACCGTTGCCGTTTCCAGTCCTCGGTACCCCTCGTGCTTCAGTGCCCACTTCTCTGACGAGGAGATCTTGAGCTGGGCCGGGGCAGCTCTTCCCTCTCTTGGACGGGAAGTAAACTAGCACTCACACGTATGCCCATGCAGAAGTGCCCCAGGATGCCTCCCAGCGGCGGTAAAATGACGAGCGCCCTCGAGAGGGTTTCTCTCCACTGTGATGTCCTGCGGCCTCAGACATTTTCTTGCCCCAGCTTGGTGTTCTACACAGTAGGTTGTAATAACTACATGTGGAACTGAACTGAATTTAAGTGACTGAGAGCATGGGGCGAGAGCTGTGTGGACGTTACTTGGGGACAGAGCGGACTCATCAGGATTATAACCAGGATTTAGATGGCATCTGTTGGAAAGGCTAAGAGATTGGGAAAGATGCCATTGGGAGTGGGGGGGTAATCTTTACCTGGGTTACAAAAGTTACATTTTAGGTAGAAGTTTCCATAGTGTAAAAACAACACAATGCAGGAAGCTCTCTAGCATCAGTAGGTGGCTTTCGAAGCAGGCCACGTGGCAGAATCTCAGGACCGTGCAGGAAGGAAGACGAGAGCGAGCAAGATGAGGAGCCCCGGATGGTGTCTGATCGGGCCTGAGGAAGGAGGGGTGCTGGAGGGCACCTCGCTTAACGGGGAGCATTACACTGGGGGCAGTTTCCAAATGTAGAGAATCAGTTCAGGTTCTCAAGGACAAGAATCTAGGTGGATTTTCACCCTTGCTTCAACTAGTTTGGGTAGAATGGGGCTGTGTGGTTGGCAAATATCGAGGGAAGGAGGGGAGAGAAGAAACCGAAAAGAGAGGTGACCTTGGACTAAACACTGACTGAAACAGAAAGTATTATGTTTCAATTTTGTCCTACCACCAAAAAGTATGGGGACTCAGGGCAGTGAGATTAGTTTTGAAAAATTACACAAAATACTCTCAGCTGGGGTGAAATGTAAAACAATTTCAATCTTAAAGGTTTTTCTTATGTAGATTTTAAGCTAAGTGAGCTCTAAGTGTCAGTATCTCCTAAGACCTCGTTTTACAAATGCATTATGAAAATCTTATGTGAGATACGCTGCCCAGCTGCCCAATTCCCTAACCCGTGGTTTTCGAGCTTTATTTTAAACCAGACTCTAACTCTGTAGGACAAGAGCGTAATCCAGGCTCTGTGTATTTAAATGAGCAACCCATCACATGCTAGCAATGGTTCATGTTAAGAAACTTGGTTAACATAACTCCTCCTAACTTTTAGTAATTAAAAAGGGGTTCAACTTGCATAGTAAGCTTTTCATAAACTAAAATAAGATGGTACAGGCACACCATTTAGTAGCAACACTCAAAAAAAAGTGTACAGATTTTACAGCCACCCCATTTCTTACAATTGTTTTAATAGCACTTATCACATAGCTAATAGTGACATACAGTTACAAAAGATGTCTAAAAAGTGACTGGTGATTTAGTCTTCTATTGGGTTTTCTTCTAAAATTGAGAATAGGGGAACTACTTATGAGTGCACAAAGAATATTTTAAGATGAAATGTTTGACTATGAATTCAATAACTATACACATTAATCCATAATGTGGCTTAATTTTAAAGTCTAGTGATTGAAAAAGTTTTTAAAAGCACCCTCATTTCTTTAAAGTTAAGTACTGGATAGGATTCTCGACAGTCTGTTGTCCACATGAGGGGTGAGGGCGAGCTGATATGACTATTCGGTTCCAGGTCCGGTTGAAGGCTAAAAGCAAACTGCATTGCCAAAGGGCGGTGGAGTTCCAGGTAGCCCAGCACCTCCTTAGAGGACACTGCTTCCCATGCTCCGTCCCGAGGTGACCCTCTCCTTGGTGCTTTGCTCGCATGGACCTTTCTCTTAAAAAGGCAGAAAATATAAAAGTTCACCAAAATTCTGAAAGTCACAGCTTGGAAGCCCTGGACGATAGCAGCGTTGGCGTCTGAAACGACAAACGTTTCCGTCACTCTGGGTCAAGGCGAGGTAGGACCGGAAGAATAAGGTTCCCGAACGCGGAGTCTTGCGTGATGAAGTACCCAGATGAGTGTGCATGCGCGTGCTGCCGGGGTTCAAGACAAGAAGTGATTCAGCTAGGAAGAGTCACAATTTCCCACTAAGGCATTAACATGACTTATTCTAAGTGTTTGAAGCCCCCAGACCAGTTCTTGTGCTTCTAATTTTACACAAACACCCAGGAGATGAACAATAGTAAAGAATTCATACAAGTAAGGTGCTCGGGTCTCATTTACCATCCTCAACACGTCCCTGTTTCTCCTCAGTCGATACATAAGTTACAGACACAAACTGCTTTTGTTCTTTGGAGTGGTCTTACAAAGTAGCACCGTGGTCCCAAGGATTCCGTCCTTGACCAGCAAAGCAGAAGTTTCAGGAGGGGCAGAACTTGGGAAGGAGGGAACCCTGGTGGCGCGGTGCTCAGAGGGAGGAAGATAGTATACACGGACAGGCTCGGAGACTCCCTGTCCGAGCGGGTCACTGTGAGTCGGCACTGGCTAGATGACAAAGAGTTTGGTTTCTGTTTTTTAGTTGGGAAGGAAGGAGGCGAGAAGAGGCAGCTGACTACAAAACAAACCCAAACAAACACAAAACAACTCACTCCTACTGAGTCAATCTTGATTCACAGTGACCCTATGAGGCAAGGTAGAGGTAGAACGATTCCAGAGGTAGAACTATTCTGGTGGGATCCTGAGACTATAACTCTTGATGGAAGTACTGAAAGCCTCAACTTTCTCCCAAGGAGTGGCTGGCGGTTTCAAACTGCTGACCTTGCAATTAGAAGCCTAACACATAACGACTATGCCACCCAGACTCTTCAACTGATTGCTTTTTCTGTAGAGAATGTTGGATTGTAATTAGTAGAAAGCCCACTGGCTCCCCTCCGTCCTCAGGACAGAAAGATGGTCTTCAGTTGTCTGAGGTGAGATGACCTGCAAGGCTCCTCCCAAGCCTGAGATTCTGAGGTTTAGAAGCAAGGCCATATCCAAAATCAACATAAAAATTCATACTACTATGAAGGATAATATATTTTTAACTGATACATTAAAACCCTGTTCCTCTTTTACGAATAAGTCTTTAAACATTTCCTGCTAACCATTAAAAAGCAAAGGAATGCAAACAGCAATAATAAAACCAGTAAGACTGTCAATAAAACCAGTAAGGCCATAAACAAATGTAAAAGATGTACTATTAAACGAGCCAGGTCTATTTTAAGATCCTCTGTCCACCGAAAAGCCTACACTCGTTTGTGCCCGAGCAATCCCTTGGCAGGTAAGCCACAGAATCCACCACAACCGTGTCAACACCATGACAGATGCTTTCAGTACTGCTGCCTGTCAGTCCCGCAAACCCTGTGGGCGTGATGGGGCATCAGCAGACGCCACTGCAGTTATCAGAGGAACCTTCTCATTGGCATCACTCCACTGAGAGAGGAAAGCAGTAGCTAGCTCCCGGTGTCCAGAGCAGAAGAAGCTGCACTGACCTGCAAGGCGGCCTTCTGCTGGGCCGCAATGTGCTGCTGCTCGGCATGGTCCCGGAAATCCTTGTTCAGAGAGGGTCTCGAGAGCACGATGCTGAAACGGAAACCCTAGTGACTGGCTGGTTAAGGCAGACTTCCTTACTTCCATTTAGAGTTTGCGTCGCGCAGTCTACGCAGGGTCAGAATGAACTCCTAGAGTAAGCTGCTTTTCCCCCCTTCATGTCCCACACAACATGCATGGCGAAAGCTGATGTTATTTTCTGGGAGTTCAAGTTATATTTTTACTTATATTTATCATTCCTATGTTTTCAAACAGATTTGCAAAGCTACAGCCTATAATGAACCTGTACAGCCAGACCATACATATGACATTCATAAACAATAAAACTATACTTTTGTTTTAATAATGATTAAATCATCATACTCATGTATCACATAGGTGGAATCATTATGAATAAACAGCCAAACTTAGCGGCACTCACCGACCGGATTGCAGAGCGGCTACTATGTGCCTGGCTCTGGGCTAAACCCGAACCACCAGCTCAGGGGAGCCGTCCGTGGGCTCGGCCGGGCGCTAGAAGCTGGGTCAGAGGAGAAGTGCGGTCTCAAGGCCGTGACCTTTCACAGACAAACGGCCGGCCTGTCCTTCAAGGCACCTCTGGGAGGGGCCAAACCACCAACCGTCTGGTTCATGCGCAAGAGCTTGTTGTCTGCACCATGCAGAGACGGTGCTCATATGTTCGAGGTACAGAATCACGGAAGACAAAGCTCACAGACATGCAACTGTGATGAGATGTGATGTGTAATAAAATAAGGGAATCCATAGGGATAATAGGGGGCAAATGAGTTCGACACTTTTGAGAAAATTAAGAGTTGACGAGGACTGGGCTCAATTCACTTCAAGTGCAGCCACCCCCATCCAATGCCAGAGGCGTGTGTTCTGGAACACGGAACAATGCCCTCTAGACCACAACCAAGGAAGAAGAAAGGCTTGACAAGAAATTTCCAGAAGGCAGCCAATGAAATCACTGTGTATCCCAACAGTCTACAAGGACTCTCACACGTGTTGGCAGGAGCTGAGCCCAAGTAAGTGGGCTGGCAAGAGAATGAGGTGCAAGCGGGAGGCAGGGATCAGATGTGAAGAGCTTTGGGAACTAAATTAACAAGTACAGACCCAACTTAGCAGTAATAGGAACCCAAAGACTTTTAAGCAGCAGAATGGTGGGCTCAGAAGTGGCACACAAAGGGTCAGAAAGACCAGTGGCTCGGGTAGGCTGGGTTGGTCACCTTCTCAACCATTGCCATTGCATTTCTTCCTTGCTAGTAGAATCCAAACTCAGTGATCAGTCTGGTCAGGCTCATTCCCAGCCCCGACCCTAAGGGTAAACTCTGATATGAGGCAACACTAATCCCCATGCTAGTTTCTGCCTTAGGCAAGAGAAAGCACCATGCTGAGCAAGGATACTTGATGGGTAGTCTGCTGGAGTGTGAGGAGAGAGAGGGGAGAGTTAGGATGGTGGTAGAATAGATGGTAGATCTGAAGGAAGAGAGTTAATTAAGGCAGGAGAGACTGAATACAATAAAGACCTTTCTAAGTTAAAAGAAAACCAACCCCAAACTCAGTGCCATCAAGAGGACTGAGATCGTAGTAGAGCTGCCCCCGAGGCGGTAACTCTGTATGGAAGTGGAAAGTCTCTATTCTTCCAGAGTGGCTGGTACTGCTCGAACAGCTGACTGCAGTTAGCAGCCCAACGCATAGTTAGTATGCCACCTGGGTTCCTGGTGTTTAATAACAGTACCCCCCTCTAAAATAGTACATTAGTCAGTACCTCGCTCCAGGATGATTTGTTGACGATTGGTTCTGCATGAGTAATTTTCTTTTCTCTTTGTCCAGTTCAGCTAAGATTGCAACTCTATTTTTATTTTGAAAACCTAAAAGAAAAAAGAACAGAAAGATAAATGAGAAACATTTTGGAGCTATTTTATAAACCTAGGCAATTTATAACCCAGAAAGCAACATTTTCATTTTCTAACATGATCACGGGTGCCCTGGTAGCACTGTGGGCTAGGGGTTCTGTGGTTCAAATCCATGAGTTGCTCCCTGGGAGGAATTTGGCACTGTCTGTCCCTATGCAGGGTCCCTGTGAGTCCGAAGACATTGGTGAGCAGCTCTGGAATGAACACACTAGTAGGAAGTATGGTTTCCCAAGATGGTGACTGTCCCTTATGGTGGATTTCCTGGCAGCTTTAACAGCAGGGCATAACACAACACTAAGGGCTTGTAAGGCTGAGTTCTAATGAATTTTAATCACCAAGATACAGGCTATAAAGCATTTGTTTGTTTTTTCTTTAAAACAACAAAAACTCTGTAGCCCTAAATATTGAAGGGACCAATCTCTAGCCAGTCCTGGGGAGGGCGGATTTCCTTTGATCTCAGTTTTAGGCCTCTTGGGAAATGCTGCTTTCACGAGGGAAAAAGCATTAGATGTACTCTGATTAAATTGTATGTGTGTTTCTTTTTGTCAACTGCTTTCATTCCAAAATTACAGTCTTCCAAGGAACAGAGAATTGCAACCGACAAGAAAGCAATGATGAGGCGTTTTAAGAAGCGCAAACTAGGCAGGGTACAAAGGATGTTTATTACTGAGCTTAATGGTGTCCTTCCTCTTGCCTAAGATTTGGAGCAGAGGTTGCCAAACCATAGGCTAGGAGTAGCATCCAGCTGTTTTAAAATCCTGAATCCAATGCCAACATGACCACATTGGGAGACTGCACACAACATTCCCAGGTCTCTAGCTTACTTGAAACATCTCAAGATCTGGCAACAAGGGATCTAGCTACATGCCCCACGGCAACTAGGAGCTAGAGCTAAGCGATGATTGTCTCAGCTTGAGTTTAGCACTCTCCAGCTTCTTAGAGTCCTGTCATACGCTTCACTTCTTCACTTAGCTGTGTTACTTGCAGGCATCTGAGTTTCCGATCCTAATCTAAAAGAGGAGCCCTGGTGGCGCGACAGTGGTTCATTGCCCTGTGAGAACCAGCCAAATGCACCAGCCATTCCTTGGGGGAACGAGGTGGTGCTCTGCCTCTAGATTACAGCCCTAGAAGCCCCCGTGGGAGCACTTCTGCTGTCACACAAGGGCCCATGAGCCAGAACCTCCTGGAGGACAATGGGTTGTTGTTGCAAACTTACTTAAACTACAAGTTTAAGCTCCCCCAGCAATGAAAACCTGTTGTGCTATAATCCAGGATCAGGTGTACATGTTTCCCCGAAAGTAAGGCATCCCCCCGAAAATAAGACCTCCCCAATAATAAGCCCCCCTGAAGCTACCGTGGACCAAAGAAGCGGAAGCAGACAGTAAGTGCAAGGTCTCTTTCAATCAGCGAGCCCGCGCAGCCGCCAGGACAAGCTGCCCCTGCCGCTCACTCTGCCCTGCTGGAGTCTGGCCGACTCACAATTAGACAGTGAGTCCGCGGGGCAGGCGTCGGGCATATTGTGTGCACGCACAGGGGTGACTGACGTAGGGGGAAATGTCTGATAAAGGGGTGGGGGAGATGTCTGGTGAAGGTGTCCACTGGCACGGGTGGGGGGAGGGGGATCACTTAAAATGGCACTGGGCTATCACTTAAAATGATACAGGAGGATCAGAAGGGGTTACAAAATGGTAATCCTCCCCACCCTCTGATTCTCCTGTCATTTTAAGTGATGCCCCTCCCCCACCCTGATACCCCAGTGTCTTTTTTTTTTCACCCCTAGACATGAGCGCAAAAAGAAAAAGCTACTCCATGGAGTACAAGAAAGGAATCGTGGAAGACTCTTGGGGCCAAAATCTTACTGCTTTCTGCAAAGAGAAGATGTTGAGTATCCGATTGGTCCGAAAATGGCGAGCAGAGTATGGTAACCTCATTGAACAAGTGCACAAGGGAAATGCTAAAAAGCGCAAGTGTGGATCAGGTCGGCAACCGTTATTTTCCGAGCTGGAAGACCTGGTCTGTGAATGGGTTGTTGACAGGAGAGCAAAGGCTTTGGCTGTGAACAGGGCTCAGATTCAAGAATTTGCCCTTGCAATGGCACCACAGTTTGACATAGCCCCTGAAGACTTCAAAGCATCACAACACTGGCTGGATAATTTCCTTCAGCGAAGTGAACCGTCTTTAAGAAGATCCACAACTACTACCGTACCGTATACAGGTAATACATTTCCTTTTTTTGTGTCAAACAATAAATGTGTACCGTATTCTTCTTCATGGAAAAATAAGATATCCCCTGAAAATAATACCTAGCGTATCTTTGGGAGCAAAAATTAATATAAGACACTGTCTTATTTTCGGGGAAACGGTAGGTTTGTGCTTTTGCAGCGCCCCACACTGCATCATTCCAGTGGTCCCCCTGAGGGTGATATTACCCACTTTGGTAAACACTGCTCTACAGGAGAACAAATAGAAGGATTAGAGAACTGGAAAACAACTATTGGGGGCGAGTAAAGAGTTCAGGGAATTAGAATCACTGGGATCATTTACTGGGCTACGAGAGAGAATAAAGAGAGGAGACGATGTTCTCCTAGCAGGGCAGATTCTCGCCACAGGCAGCCTGCATTAGGTGTTCGCATGCCAAGCGCACCCTCATGACGGAGCGATTAAGAAGGGAGACGTGTGAGGACGCGCATGTCCTTTTCTGCTGGGGGAGAGGCAGCACAGGCTAGACAAACAAGAGCATCCACTCACACCGATGGCTCTTGCTAGAAGGGGCTGCGGCACGGAACTCTGAAAGTCTGGACTTAGAGACAGGTTAACACTAGAGGACTCTCCGAGATGATGCTCCATGAGACCTGAACCAAAACTACCTGCAGGCCACTTTTTCTCTAAATAACAGACTGGGCCAGAAAATAAGGACTATTACTAGCCAGAACTGCGTACTTCTGAAAATGTTCAACAGTTCATCTAAAGCAAGGATAAAAGGGTAAACAGACAGGGAAAACAAATTACCGGAAGACATCCAGATGGGAATTAATGAGAATGTTCACATGTTGTGAAAATTGTGACCATTGTCTCTGAACAATTTGTGTAGTGATTGTTAAAAGGAAACCTAAATTGTTGTGTAAACTTTCACCAAAAACACAATAAAATCTATTTTTAAAGTTTATTCTATGCTCTACTCTCATTTTAGTTGACAAGGTCGTCTCCGTGGGAGGGCTAGCAGGGTGATTCCTGGCAGAGGAAGTTCATGAGTGTCCAATGAAGAGAAAGGGTGATACTACGTGAAGAGACTGGGGGGTTGTAACATAGTCTGTCGCTGCAGTGGCTAGGGTGCTGAAGAAGGGTTGGTCTCTAATCCCATCCGTCACTAACAGGAACCAGAGTGCTGGGAGAAGGACCAGTTTCCCGTCTTCAGTCAGGGAAAGAAACCAAAATGGGTCTACATTACCTCGTTGTGAGCGAGAGAAAAGAGGTCCAGGGTAGAGCTAAAAAGATGAAAGGAACCAGTTTGAAGATAGCCAACCATGATTGGAACACTTTTGGGAAAATAGCAATTAATGCTAAATGGGAAAAATTGAGTCTGCGGAAAGCCATGCATTCATAATGATACACAATCGGGAAAGTTTCAAGTACTCATAAAAAGAAAGTTTGAGGAGCTGATACTAAGGGCTCAAGTAGAACCCATCAAACTGAAGCCAAGGTTAATCTGAATCTTGTTTTATTTTGACTACCACCCTAAGAGCAGAATACGGACAATATCGTGGGCTGTCAGAAGAACAAACAAATCGGTCTGGGAGAAGCACTGCCAGAAGGCTCTGAGGAGAGACGACGGCGAGCCTGCGGCGTCTCCAGTACTTTGGACAGGATGCCAGGGAGCCCCGCTCCTGGAAAAGGGCGTCATGCTGGGTGACGCGGAAGGCCCTCACGGGGCGGACTGAACAGCGGCGATGGCAATGGGCTCACACGGCACAACAGGCGGAGGGCGCAGGACCGCGCAGCGCCCATCTGTTGCACGTGGGCTGCTGTGAGTGGGAGCCGGCTCGATGACACCTCACAACAAAGGGAACTGAAATCACACTTTAAAAATGTTTAATGTTGAAAACATTATAGGTTTAACAAATTGAGTATTAACTGAATTACAAGCAGTGAGGAGTATTTCTCTCCATGCCCCAAATCCCTTTATGTATTAAAGAACAACAAAAGTAGGAAACAGAATGCGTGGGAATTGGCAATACATCCATGTGACTCCAGCACAAATTATGTGTGATAAGAGTAATGAATGCAGGAACTGAAAAGGGGAGGAGGCGGCAGATAGTTAAGATACTGAGTACAACATACTACATACCACCTCACTTTTTCTCAAGGGGGCAATGAAGTGCACTGACGGCACGTAGAAATGGACAGGGCACCGTCAATCTTACGCATCATTTACAACATCTGCTACTAGTAACTGGAGACTAGGTTCCAGGGTAGAAGAGAAATCAGTTAGCCATGGGTCAGAGATGGGCAGTGGAACAGAGAAGAGAGAGTAACTCAAGAAAGAACGCAAATTAAAAAAAAAAAACTGGCATGAAAGGACTGGGTGACTTCAAGGTCCTTAGCTCTCAAGTCGGTTTCTACCCCCACGGAATGTCATAGCTGCTAGGAGTGTGTGAACCACACTAGATGTCTAACAATGTGATTGAAGGTGGAGATTGAGTCACAGGTACCGCCAGAGAGGCTTAAAAGCAGCCAGAGAAACAGCCAGCCAGAGCTATACGACTGAGCCTCAATATAACTGGCCACGAAGCCTTGGGTGAGCTTCGCAACTACTTCATGGATGACGCCGGCCACACCTAGTTGCTGAGAAAGTTAATACTGTTCAAGTCCCCGGGAGAGGGCAGCTAGCTCCCCAAGCGGAACTCCCCTCGGTCTGCTCCTTCCAGGCCCCTCTCCCCTGGCTGACTTTACTCCGTATCCTTTCACCACAGCCCCCCCCAGGAGTAAGTGAAGCAGCTTTCAGTAAGTGCCAGGAGTCCTTCCAGCAGATTACCAAACCCCAAACTTGTCTTGGCAACTCCTAAACTTACAACTGGTGTCAGAGATGAGGTCATTAATATGAGGGAGCTTCAAATAGTTCACCAAAAATATTCACTATCTTTCTTCTACAAACTCTGTGATACATCCTCATAGGTAACATTTAGCAACTGCTAATTTATATTTTATACTCACCTACCTGAATGAAGCTTAACTTCATATAGTTTCTTACCATAATTTAATGTGTCTTTATTTTCAGATGTGTAAGAGTCTTAAAGATGTTTCCTCTATTACCTCATGTACCACAGGAATCACTTAATATCCTTTAATAACTAGCCTTTTTCGTAATAAAATCATCTTAGAAAAAAACAGCATGCTCTAAAAATATTTCCACTTAGAACTCTCGCCTTATCTCTATTGACAATCTTATACATTCACATTCCAGCACTCCTATTCATTCATAGAAACATTAACTCCCACACAGTTCTTTGTCACTGAACACACTTTCAAGAACCAGCATTAGATCACATTGTATTCAAGCCTACGAGCTGATAGTCACTTTGTCCAAACAGCTGTATCATACCTAGACCAAAGACTAACAGGAATTCTTTTTATTGAAAAACAAAAACCTAAAACTAAAGAGTGATAATTATGATGTTTGATTAGTGTGATTATGAATGTGTTAGTCTGGGTAGACTAGAGAAACAAATCCATGGACACACATGTGTATAAGAAAGAGATTTAAATACAAGGGCAACTGAACATTGAGGAAACACCCCAGCCCAGTCCAGATCAAGTCCATAAGTCCAATATTAGTTCATTCATATGTCTGATACCAATCTATAGTCTTTAGACTCACGAAACACATGTAATGACGTCAAATGTAGAAGATCACAGGCCAGTGGGTAGAAAGTCCTTGGATCCAGTGCCATTGGAAACATCTCAGCACTGGCAGGGTCTCTGCATCAGGGTGGGTCCACGTGTCTTGTCAGCTGCTGTCTCCCAGGGTGTGAGCAGTCTTCCACCTCCAAGGAGGAAGGACCAGATTTCCCAGAATTCTCAGAGAAGGCCACGCCCACACAGAGGCCTCATTGGCTATGATCAGATTGACAGACTAGGCTCCACCCCTTCACTCTTAATCCTCTCAAATGGACAGTTATATAACTACCACAATGAATAATCCAGTTGTTATATTGCTTTGAAAACAGACGTTTTTAAAAAAAGGTATTATCTATGTATATTCAAGAAAAGTTGCTACAGTACTATTAGCTTAAGATGTTTTAGGCTATATATTAAATCAGCATGTATTGATTGTGTGCTCATTCCATATAGACACTAAATTAAACTCTAATATGTCAACTCTTGACACGATGTTGGATCTCAAAAAGTTCAGAATCACAAATGAACGTCTAACTTGATGAATAATTTTTAAATATGTAGATGAATAATAAGAAATAAAGGCCATTCTATGAACATTTATATCTGTCACTATTATAGGAATATGGCATGAACTTAGCCTCGTCTGGACAGTAGGAGCCCTGGTGGTACAGTGGTTACACGTTGGGCAGCTAACTGCATGGCCAGCAGTTCAAAAACCACCAGCTGCTCAGAGGGAGAGACGCCCTGGGCCTTCTACACCAGTACGAGTTACAGTTTCAGAAACCCACACTGAGGCAGTTCTACCCTGTCCTATAGGATCACTGTGAGTTGGCATCGCTTCGTGTCAGTTGAGTGTTGGATTTGGTTCATCTAGAAGTGATGCGTGAGCGGAAACCTAAAGGATAAATACGTTAACGAGGTTACTAAGGGTGGTGGGGGGGGAGATAACAAAATGTCCCTTCCCTTACCAAGCTCATGGCAGTGTGCAGAAGACTGGTGCTATGAAGTGCTATGGAGTGGATTCTGACTCCTGGCAACTTTCCAGGACAGAGTCAAACGGCTCCATGGGATCTAGGAGGCTGAAGTTTTTATGGGAAAAGATCGTTAGACCTGCTCTCCCATAGAGAAGCTGATGCTTTAGAACCACCAAACTTGGTTAGCAATCGAGCACTTACCCATTGTGCCATCAGGGTTCATTGAGACAAGAGAGTGCTACCGTAGAACAATCGACAAATGAGGGACATTTATAGTGGTGACGGGAACGAGGAGTCATGGTCAGATCCAAGGGCTGTCTAAGAAGTTCAATCAGCAGGACCTTCTGATGGGTTGACGCCAAGGTGAAGGACTCATGGATGGCTCCTAGAGTGCTGACTCACACAGTGTAAGTGGTTTAACAAATGATCACAAATGCTTTAAAAACAAAGCAAATGCATTCCCTGAAGGTGTGTAGGTTAGAAGTCCAACACAGGTCTCGATGGTGTTTTCAGGGCTGCTTTACTCTCTGCAGGCTCTAGGTCTGAGGCCCCCCACATTCCTTGGTTCGTGGCTCCCATTCTCCATCTTCAAAGCTAATACCGCTACATATTTCTCATCTTTGTTGAAGCACACATCTCTGATCACAGTCACTGCTACAGAATTTGTACAATCAGACTTAACCCCTTGGGTTCTCCAGGATTGTCTTCTTTCACGGTCCTTGTCTTTAAGACTGGGTTCTCTAGAGAACCAAAACCAGTGACACACAGCGGGGCTTTAACATTTTTGAAGAAAAACAGAATTAAAAGGTAGGGAATTTGTACACCAGCTTTTTGAATCGTGTGTGTGTTTGTGTAGAGAGTGAGTGGTCTCCCTTAAGTAAATAGTTCAGTAGTTCACATAGTTACAGAGGCCAGCAAGTCCCAAGTTAATGGTCCAGGCATCAAAGGGGAGGCTTTTCCTGACTGGAGCTGCTGCTGGAGCTACTGAATCAAAGCTGGAAGCTGCTGGCTGCAGAGACTTCCCGATCAAACAGGCACGTAAGGTGAACCGCTGGCTTGCAGAACTGATGACTGAGAAATCCCAATATAAGCAGGTAAGATGATCAAATTTGGATGTAGGGTCCAGAGCAAGCAAGCAAACTTTCCCAGAACATCCATATATACAATGGATGTAGCCCACACACTGGGGAAATTCCCTTTATAGGAGATTGGCTGATCACATCAAGGTTGTGATAGCATCATTACATAATTGCCAGATTACATCATTACTTAACTGCCAAGCCACTTTGGCCTAGCCAAAGTGACACACTAACACCGTCTTTAGTCTGATCGCATATGCCAAGTTCCTTCGGCCATGTGAGGTAACATATTCAGATTCCAGGAATTAGAACATGAAAATCTTTACGGGCCATTATTCTGCTTATGCACTCTAACTATACATGAAATGGAGACTGAGACTGCCTGAGGTCTAAATCCTGGCCAAAACATGTAATAATAATACATACATATAAATAATCAACATTAAATTAACATCAATTAATTAGTCTTGTAGGTATCTATTTAATGACAAATACATCTGATATAAGATTAAAAGCAATTCAACCCTTACTAACCTTTTGGAATTTATTGAAAATAATTACCAAAGGCTATGCCCTGGTTTCTGTTCACTACATGAGCTGTGTTCTCTCACCCTTATAGGCTAATAAGCTAATAAGACCCTTATAAGCTATTGTCCTATTCACTGACGTTAAATGATAAAAAAAAATTTTTTTAATCATTTTATTGGGGGCTCTGACAGCTTATCAGAATTCATCCATTGTGTCAAGCACACTTGTACATATGTTGCCATCATAATTTTCAAAACATTTTCTTTTTACTTGAGCCCTTTGTATCAGCTTATTTCCCCCCTCCCTCCCCAACCTTTCCTCCCCTAAAGAACCCTTATAATAATAGTTTATAAAACATTATTTTTTTCATGTCTTATACAGACCGCTGTCTCCCTTCACCCACTTTTCTGGTGTTCGTTCCCCTGGGGTGCGGGGGGTGTTATATGTCAATCATTGTGATCGGTTCCCTATTTCTCCTCTCACCAATATTTTCTTCTTAAATAAACCTTTCCTCCTCATTGATTTTTCTTTTCTTCTTATAGATAAATTCATCTGTATAAGTTTTCCACTTCATAGCAGATGCAGACAAAGGTATGATGTTTAAGAACCCCTTTATCTGAAGCTCTCAAGTTTTTTTCGTAGATGCCTTTCCCCCTCGGATTCTGGTCTTTCAATATGGTCGAATAAGAATGCTTTCACCCTGCAGCTGAAGGGCACGGTGGGAAAACAAAGTGCACAAGGGACTTGACATGAGTCAGCCAAGGGGCTTATCATGCCACTTACGAGTTAATGCTGGGAAAATTACGCCATGCCTCCTGACCAGTGGAGATAATTAGCCACCTCAAAGAAATATAAAACATGCTGGACCTCTCCTCCTTGGGGCTTTGGGGGTCTCTTTCCCCTTTGGCCAGAAGAGGCGGCCCAGATGAGCCTGGAGGGTCACCGTGGGGCCGCTGTGATCAGGGAGCCCCGACATGCCCAGCATCTGGCAGGCAGCGTGGCCCAAGCAGGCCAAGGCCCAGTGGCTTTCCTGGGCCACTGACTTGCCCCGCTGGGGGGGAGGTGGCGCAGGCACACCCCGGGAGACACCTGCTGCCTATTGCTTTGGCTCCAGCAGATATTACGGTGAAGGTGGGGTGTCCAGAAGGGGGCTTTTCTGATTGAAGAGAAGTGGTGGTGTGGAGGCCACCTAAGGAGTGCAGCCACGTCACCAGGTGTCTCCCGCACAGAAAATAAATCAATAAAACATGCAAGTAACACTTGACAGGTGCTTATTAAATATGTACTATTATTGTTACTACACATCTGTACTGGAGACGTGAGTTCCATTCCTAGCCAGCACACCTCATGCGGAGCCACCAACCACCTATCATGGAGCTTAGCTGTTGCTATCATGCTGAACATGGCAGGCGTCAGCTTCTGCAAAGATTGACAGTCTTGGAAATCCCCGAGGGGCAGAGTTCTAGTCTGACCCTCAGAAGTCCCTCAGTCCAAATTAGCTCAGTGGCTACAAATTTGGTTTCTTTTAAAAAATATCTCAGTACAAGCATGGCTTGCAGTTAATTACTTAATATGGTCCTTTTAGCCTTAATCTTAGGGGCCCCGGTGGTTGAGTGGGTGGGTTACACAACGGGCTGCTAACCACAAGGTCGGCAGTTCAAAACCATATGCTGATCTGAGGGAGAAAGATAAGATGTTGTACTCCCATGAAGACTTTCAGTCTGTGAAACCCCTACGGCGATGAGTTTGAGTTTTGAGCCTTGAACTTCCCTTTTGCCATTGTAATTCTACCCTCTGCACCAGTCGTTCTAATCCCAACTTGGAGGAAATTCTGTTATGCTAATGAACGGGGTTAAAGTGGGATACTGTTTAAGTTCCCACTTTACTAGGTGTGACACGTCACCATCCCTTTTTCCTTGGGAGTATGGTCTGCAACAGGCAAAAGCCACGTGCCATCAAAGTCATCTTTGTGAGCTGAGCATGCAGAGAAGCAAGTGAGCCTTGCTTTTACTTCTGGATACATTGCTTCTTGCTCTGACTCTGGCCTAACCTCTGGTTCTTGGGACTTGAGTTTCAGTCCATCGCCTGACCTGACTTCACCAGCTTCTGCAGCCCTGTGGATGAGGGAGATCATCCAGAGGAACTTCAGATCTAGAACTTCCCCGCACCCACATCCGCCTGACCCATTTCCTGGGTGAGTTCCGTGAGACACTGCAGCGCACATGAGGGCATCTACTAAGGGGAGGAGTGGTGGCTGAGATTAGGGATAGCGGGTGGTACCACAATTTGAAAACCTCAGGCATTCAGGACACCTTGCACCCCACCTCACTGGGACTAGCCTGCAAACCCTGTAGTTCATTTGTCTTCCTTCTGGACCAAAGATGGAGTAATAAAGTCAAACAAGATGTCCCCAGACAACATTCCAATCACTTCCTACAGAGTACCCTGAAATCACAGCTAAGAGGCCCCAGATTAACCCCAATTAGTAGCTTCCTCAAACCAATAGTTTCACACCTTGATCCACAGCTCTTGGTACTACTACAACCACTGAGAGAACGAAAAAGAACCTCGATATTTACCAATAACGAACAGTCTGTGTCACCTGACACAATGCAGTCCTTTGGTCAAATTCCAGTTGGATAATCTACTTCTACGTATCAAAATTCTCAAAATGTTATTTCCTATCAATCCCGTAGTTACTGAGAACTTAAAAATGCTCCATACTACATTAGATGCAGTAAAGAGTATGAGACTTCAGTATAAAATACTGCTAGATCTAAGAGGGCTTAGTTAATACAATGGGTTTCTGTCCCCCACAGCACAGAAAATGATAAACTTATATACCCACTCCTCACTCACTGACATGGTTAGTTTTCATAGAGTGGAACTGAAGGAAATCGGCATTACGCAAGAGTTTTAGACCGTGCTTGTGTGGCCGGCCTCCCTCCCGACTACTGCGGATCCTGCGGAGATTGAAGGTAGTGGTGGTCAGGTGACGCCTGCTTCCTTCCTGCTTGTCTACCCTGGCCAGGGACCTCCATGTTCATCCTCTGTCCATCCTAGCCTTACAGCCCCCGTTCTTCTTTCCCCCTTTGCCTCCCCAAAACAACCTCCCTTACACCTCTAGATCCTTGCCTGGCCTCCCCACACACCCACGACCTCGCACTGTCCCACCATCACCCCATACCCTCCATGACCAGAATGAGATATCACGGACAAACAGAAGATGACCCAGGACTGGTCTGACACTATCCTTCACATGGCCTGGACATCACCAGGACCTCAGATCAGATCTACAAGGTACCTGGATCATTGCCAACGCAGCCTGAGAAATTTTTAAGGTTGTAGTAAATGTGAAATGTCAGATAATGGGATAGTTGATAAGTGAGAAGTAGGTATATATAGGCCAAAGTTCTTTTTAATTAATAGTTCTCCAGTTATTTTAATTATGGACCTTGGCATTTAATCTCCATATTAAATAGCTCAGGTATGCACATATAACAAAAATAATTGGGTGCATAAACAAATGTAGTGAAGAAAGCTGATGATGCCCAGCTATCAAAAGATATTGTATCTGGGGTCTTAGAGGCTTGAAGGTAAACAAGCAGCCATCTAGCTGAGAAGCAACAAAGCCCACATGGAAGAAACACCAGCCTATGTGATCACGAGGTGTTGATGGGATCAGGTATCAGGCATCAAAGAACAAACAATCATATCATTGTGAATGAGGGCGAGTGCAGAGAGGGGGCCCAAGACCCATCTGTAAACAACTGGACATGCCCTTACAGAAGGGACATGGGGAGGAGACGAGCCAGTCAGGGTGCAGTGTAGCAACGATGAAACATGCAACTTTCCTCCAGTTCTTAAGTGCGCGCGCTCTGCCCCGCCCCAACATGATCCCAATCCTACCTTACAAATCCAGCTAGACCAGAGGATGTACACTGGTACAGATAGGAACTGGAAACACAGGGAATCCAGGGCAGATGAACCCCTTCAGGACCAGTGGTGAGAGTGGTGATACCAGGAGGGTGGAGGGAAGGTGGGGTAGAAAGGGGAGAACCGATTACAAGGATCTACATATAACCCCCTCCCTGGGGGACGGACAACAGAAAAGTGGGTGAAGGGAGACGTCGGACAGTGTGAGACATGACAAAATAATATTAATATATAGATTATCAAGGGTTCATGGGGGGGGGAGCTGATACCAAGGGCTCTAGTAGAAAGCAAATGTTTTGAGAATGATGATGGCAACAAATGTGCATGACACAATGGATGGATGGATGGCTTGTGATAAGAGTTGTACAAGCCCCCCAATAAAATGATTTAAAATAATAATAATTTGGTATAGAATCAAGTACAACATTCAAATAAATTAAATCTAAATAAATTGAAAACTAAAAAGCATAGAACATGATATGGACTCCCTCTGCTGGTTCATAATAGCAATATCTCCCTGACACCAACAAAACCATTGAGAAATAGCAACAAAAGGCAAAGGATTCGTCTCAATTCACTTCTATTTAAGGATGTTTCTATGTGAATTTGTGCACCAAGCAAAGACAACACTAAAAACGACTGCATTTTGTTGCAACTGCTTAAGTAACCAGCAAATTATACATGTTAATTATTGCTACTACTAGAACAGAGGGATGATTTTTAATGTTTTACTTGTGGGATTTCTCCCAAGTTGTTTCCCCCAAATATATGCCAAACCCAAGACGCTGCTTGCTACACATGGTCAATGACTGTACACGAGGAGGTCAACGGAAGTAGGTCAGAGGTTCTTCTCCTTAAGGGTATCTAGAGCAATCAGACTGTACAGTCTGGCAGAAGGCAAGCCCGGGACCACTCATGGATGACTAAGCTTAGGCTACTATATTGAGTCTAGGGTCGAGCCATCAGGCCACATGTGTACCCCTATTCCCTCCCTGTATTACTGCCGTGTGCACCCCCTCCTATTGCTTCCATTGCCTATGTTACAACTCCTTCCTATGACGTACATTGTTATCTGTAATCAGAGGGCTTGCATGCCCCCAAAGATCTATAAGCTTTGGTTAGAAACAAAACCTCACGAGAGCTCTCCTGCCCGTTCATCCCCCACCTCCGTGTGGACCATCAAGAGGAGCTGAGGCGAGCATGCTACCATGAAATGTGTCTGGCTTCTTTATTTTACTCTTTCCCATCCCTCCTATTTCGCTTTGACTTTACTATAATCTTTATGTATCTTAACCGTACCATTGCGCCGACCGAACCCGTGGTAGTTGTGGGGGGCTGGCTCCCCCACCTTTACTTAGACTGCACTGTATACTTTTAAGTAGCATGTTTTCTTTCCAAGTCAGACTTTTCTTAAGTTTTGGAGGGTTGTGACCCGAGATGAGTCCAACAGAGCCCAAATCACAGAAGGTCGAGTGAGCTGAGGACAATACTATCAGTTGTTTAAAGGTACTATAGATTTAAAAATAATATTATGCAATAAAATTCATACAAGCTTTTAGTTCATTGCAAAAATGCCATGTGTACTCAAAACAGAATCAGCCTGCTTCTAGCTTCCAGAACTAGAGGGATAGTTTTTCTTAGACTAACCCTGGTTCACAAATAATTATAAATCCTGTACAAAACATTTTTAAATCGCTATCTAAAAACAATGGAGATTGACCAAAATCAAGCAGAAACTGTAACTGGTATGATTTGAGGCCTTTGAATACCTTTATAACTTGAGAAGGGGTGCTCAGAGTGTCCAGACAGTTAGGGCAGAAACCCAAGAAGAAAAGAGAGAAAAAGTAAAGTCTAAAGCATGCATATATGAGGAAACTTCAAAAGGTTCATGGAAAAACGATGTGGTAGCAACTGTACAATACGCTTGATGTGACTGAACTATGGGATGGTATGACGTGTGTATTAGCTCCCAATAAAACAGTTTTGAAAACAAAAAGTTCATGGAAAAGTAGAAATGAAGAGAGACTGGACTTCCCCCACAAACTTCATAAAGTCCCTTGTAAAGTCCACCAGAGTTTGCTCATGCCGGACTACGTGGACAGGGGCTCCAGGGAGCTCAGGGAAAAGCTGCTGCGCGGGGAGAGCTAAGCAGCGATTCCGGCAGCCGGCTGCTGGAGCAAAACGCATTTCAGAGAAGTACAACGGAACCCGCTCTCTAAAATATGTATTATTCATGATGTTCAGTAAGTAATCTTAAAAATCACTAAGTATACCGAGAACAAGCAAACTATGTACAATACTCAACAAAAATGCAGTGAATAGCTTTCGGTCTCAAAATGGCCTGATGGTGCAACTAGCTGACAAGGACGGAAACCCGTTACTATGACTGTGTTCAAGGACTTAGGAAAAAGAGACTATCTGAGAAGAAGAAAAAAAGGAAGCTTGGGAAAGAATCCGATGGAAAGCCTAGAACTTTAAAAAAGCACAACAACGGAAATAAAACATTCACGGCACAGAATTACTAGCATATTGGAAATTGCAGAACCCTCGTTAAACTTGAAGTTAGAAGAGGAAAAGCAGGGTCAAAAATATATTTTAATAATAACAGACAAAACTTTTCCAAATTTGGTGAAAGATATCCATTTACCATTCCCAAAGATCAACAAACCCAAGCAAAAAACTACCCCTCCACATATCAAGTCTGTGACGTAAAAACCACGAGGCAATTTTGAAAAGAACCAGAGAAAAGCGTACACGTTGCATGCATGCTAACAGCACTGTAGAGGCAATGGGAGGAACGATCTGCACAACATTTAAGGCATCCTGCTGGTAGAGTGGTTCTGCACGGGACTGTCATCAGCACAGGAGTGAGACTGGGCTTTCTATCGCCAATCAGTGACAGCCTCAGAAACCCACGGCGCTCACTACAGACGAGTCAGCAAGGACTCGAGGGCGGCAAGTCTGGTTACCTGACAAAGGACTTGTATCCAGATCCTTTTGAAGTCTCTCACAACTTAGTACTGAAGATGACCCCAATTTCTAAAGATTCACAAAAGATTGGGACAAATACTTCATAAAGGAAAATTTACATTGACCACTTCATTACATTAAAAAACCCTGCCTCATTACTCATCACAGAACCAAGCGACTCAATACTAGAGCACAGTGTCGCTGCGCACCCACTAGGATGACTGGAAAGAAAGATGCACAACCAGACTCTCACCCGTGGCTCGTGGGAAAGTAACATAGTACATCCACTTTGGAAGAGGGTGTGGCAGTTTCCTTGTGAAGTTAACCATATTTTCAAGCACACCATTCCTACTATTTATCCAAGAAAGAAAATTTTTTAATATGCCTATAAAAAGACTTCAGAACAAAAATGGTCATGGCAGCTTTCTTTGCAAAAACCAAAACAGGCGAAAATCTCAAAGTCCACAGTGAGGAGAATCAATAAGCAAACTGTGGTGTCATCAGATCATGGACTACTACTACACTGTAAAAAAAGAATAAACTTTTGATCCATGCCTCAACATGGAGGAAGAATCACAGGCACTGCAGTGAGTGAAAGAAGCTGAACACACACAAGTAACACTCAATGACTCCGTTCATATAAGGTTCTAGAACAGATGAAACTAAGACTTAAAAAAAACACAGAACAATGGGGTGGGGGTGGGGGGAGGCACAGAAGACTGGGGAGAGACAAAGGCAGCCTTCAGTGAGATAGAAATGTTTGCTATCATTTGTGAAAATTGTACTGCAAAGATTTGTGCATTTTATATCATTGAACTATTGAATTGTATGACATGTTTATGTGCCAATAAAACAGATTTAAAGGAAAAGATCTGTGCATTTTAATATATGTAAATGTCATCTAAGAATGTTTTTAAAAATCATCAAATAGAGAGGAATGGATGAAAGTAGGGATGAAACAAGAATGGCAGAATGTGTGGATAATAGTTGCAGTGAAAGGTATACCCAAGCTTATTATACTATTGTTCGCTTTCATAGTTTTGAAATTTTTCATAATAAAAGGTCAGTGTTTTCCTGCAGCTGCACACTCTCACGCCTCTTTAGAGCCTGACTCCTCCTCCTCTGGTTGGCACGGACATACGCCATTCATTTCCAAAACCACCAGTGCTCGCTCACCACTGCTTCACTAAGGTAGTCTTTGTTTTGTTTTTTAAAATCATTTTATTGGGGGCTCATATGACTCTTATCACAATCCATACACACATCAATTGTGTAAAGCACATTTGTACATTCATTGCCCTTGTCATTCTCAAAACTCAATGATAGTCTTATGGTCAATAACTACCACATTTATTCCAGAGCAAAGTGCAACCCGTGTTTATTTTATTGAGAGATTTTTAACAAATTTTAATCGTGTATAAACAGCTGCTTGAATTGTGTCTATATACTAAAAAAGACTCTTCTAAAATACCTTTCTTAAGATATGTTATCTCTTATGCCATTCATAGATAGAAGAATGATACTGTAGAAGGAAGTCTAGTGGATTTAACTAAAATTGTCCCCTGCATTTTAATGTTTTGAGTCACTAAATCAAGAACCGAACACAGCAAGCTACTGAAGAGTACAGAAATACAGCAAACACGTGCACGACGCCTACTCGCCCCACCTTCTTCCTCTTGGCTGCAGATCATCGGCTCTCAACCTGTGAGTCAAATGACCCTTTCACAGGGGTTGCCCGATTCAGAACCATGGATAAATGACAATGATGAAGTAGCAATGAAAATCATGTTACGGTTGGGGGTCACCACCACGAGGAACGGTGTGAGAGGGTCGCGGCGTGAGGAAGGTGAAGGACCGCTGCTCTGCGTGGACATGTGGAGAACGTCCTCCCCTGTGCTCTGTGCCCCAGTCTCTGCAGCTCAGCCTCCTCCCTTACACACCCTAACAAGCTAGCTTCACTTAGGAATAGTCTGACATTTACGTGGATGAAAAGCGGTGCTGCCCAAGTCTCCTCTGCACAGCTCTGACCGTCAAGGAGCCACGTCTATAACAGACAACACATCTTCTTATTGAAAAAGAATGCGTCTTACCATCACCTGCCTCAACACAGGTCAAAGGCAGCACAACCAAGAGCAATCCCTTTGATTGCCAATCTCCCTTAAAGTGGTAACTCTTATATGAAAGAACATTTTATTAGAGCCAAGAATGAGTAATTAATGTGTTGATGGGTCAAATAGGCACAGGGTTCGAATGGAGTTCAAACTTGTTATGGGAAGGAAATAGAGGCTTGCTTCAAGTCTTTAAGCAGAAAATTACATACTAAGTGGGATTTGGGATTCTTCAGAGATTAAACTTTTTCCCAAGAGTTCTATTGACATGTAATTCACATATCATACAATAGTTCATTCACATCAAGAAGAGTTGCATGATCACATCACCATAATCATTTTCTTCATTCTGGTACTCATCATTTAGTCCCCCCCACGTCCCCCAACCTCCCCTGCCATGCCCCAGTAAACTTAAATTTCTTATAAAACATTTTAAGTAAGAACTCCCTGGCAGCAGACAATGCATCTAACTTGATATGCTTTAAAGAGCTCTACAACAGGGGAAATGTATATAGAAGTTTTAGATCAAATAAAAATGAAGCCATCTATATTGCCTAATGACAATATTAACTTTCAAAAAAAGGGTTTCTGATGTCCAGTATAAGAGTGAGAAAAGACAGGTGTCACAATGGAACCTAAGGTTTACAAAGTAAATCATCTGAGCACAGATTAAAATACAGAATTAAAAACTATTAAAGATGTTGTATATCTAATATAACATACTGAATTAGATACTGTATACCTAATATAATACTGATACTGAATTATCAAGGATTTCATTTTACTTAAATCCAGAATCAAGATCCATGGAAGCAGCAGCTATGAAATTAAATGATAAAAAAAGAAAGAAATTAAGTGATATATTGCATTGGGCAAGTCTGCTGCAAAAGACCGACTCCTTTAAGTGTTAAGGATGTCACTGTGAGGGCAAGGTGTGCCTGACCCAAGCCTTGATATTTTCAGTTGCCTTCTATGCATATGCGAGAAAGATGAGGCTTTCCCTTGCAGTTTTGGTCTTGGCAACCCACAGGGGCAGTTCTACCCGGTACCCTGTCCTCTAAGGTTGCTCTGGGCCAGAATTAACCTGATGGCAGTGGATTTGAACTCTTATATGCATATGATAGCTGGACACTGAAAAAGGCAGACCAAAGAAGAGTTGCTGTCTTTGACTTATGGAATTGGATATTGAAAACATTGAGCATACCTTAAGACTGCCAGAGAAACGAACAAATCTGTTTTGGAAAACATACAGCCAGAATTCTCCTTAGAAGCGAGGATGGTGAGACTTCATCGCATGTACTTTGGATATGTTATCAGAAGGAACCAGTTCCTAGAGAAGGACATCATGCTTGGTAGAGGGTCAGCAAAACAGTGCAAGGCTTTAAACAAGGTTGAATTAACAGAGTGGTTGCAACAATGGGCTCCAATACATAAAATTCTGAGCATGGCCCAAGACCACCAGGCAGTTTTGTTCTATTGCACACGAGGTCACTTGACAGGACAACAATGTATCTGATATGTTAGGGATGGAACTGTCTTTCCCCAAAAGATAGGCCCTAAGCCCTGTATATGTGAAAGTGACTTTGTTTGAAAACAGAATTTTTCTTGTTATCAGAATGAATAAGATCATTCCTAAGTAGGGTGGGAATCAATCCTAATCAAATCTGAGTAGTGGGTTACAAACGGGGAGAACAGAGAGACAAAAAATGGAGACTGGAGAAGAAACTTTGTGAAGATACCAATAGAAGCAGCGAAGGAATGCCAGATTGCCAGCAGCCACCAAACCGGGCGAAAGACATGGATCAGGGACCAGGTAGGTCCTCTCTAAAGGCCCTCAGAGAAGTGGGTGCATAGTGATAACAGCTGATACAGGGGGTGCAGGGAGGGGTGGGGGGGCACAGGGAGTGGGTGATGGAGGGAAGGGAGATTTCAAGAGTGGGAAATGAAGACAGGAGGGGTTAGGGAGTCCTAGAACTGACTGTGATTGCACAACTTATTTTAAAAGCAATTTAACCAATTTGGGGGAGGGGGGGACTGTTCTAAAATTGATATGGTAATGACTGTACAATTCTTGATATGATCAAATGATTGAACTATATAAGTGTATGATTGAATGCCTAAACTACTGACATGTAAATTATGTGCCAATAAAACTTTTTTTTTTAATGCCCTCAGAAGGCATCAACGCAGCCAATAACTTGATTTGAACTCTAGTCTCCAGAACTGAGACCATCAATTTCTGTTCTTTACAGCCATGGCAGGTGCTACTTTGTTAGGGCAGTCCGAGGCAGCCACCAAGCCGCTGAGTGCTTTGTGGCGGAATGCTGCCTGTGACCCGAAGTGAAGCCTGACTGAGTTAGACAGTTTCATTCTAACTTCACTAATTGCCCTGTGCCAACTCTTAGTCAAACAGGTTTAACATATGGAGTCTTACCCATAGAGGAAATTACCTTGTCCTGAAGCATTGGCTGCCATCTTATTTTCTTCTCAGTTACGTTCGGAAGCAGTGGTCAACACTGTAGAATTACCTGTAACATGAGGTGTACACACGTGTAAGATGCACCATACTTTTATGGCAGGCAAGAAGTGGCCAAGAACAGCATGCCTTCCTACATGAAGAGTTTGCAGTTTCATCTCTTCAGAAAGATGTACAGGAATGCCTACAGGCTATTGCAAGTGCAGTGCCAGACCACCACGATAGAAGTAATAAGGCAACAAAGTGAGCCGCATGACTTTTTGGTTTCCCATTGTTTCTAAAGGTATGTCTACACCATGAGTAGTACAAGAGCATTAGGAAAAAGTTTGGAATAATGTGACAGTTACTAAAATGTCATACAAAGAAAGGAAGGGAGCCCATGCCATTTGGCACCAATACCTTGCTCCACACAGGTCTGCCACAGACCTTCAATTGGTAAAAAAACAACAACACACCACCTGTGAAGCATGATAAAACAAGGTCTGCCTGTACGTTTCAAAAGCACATAGACAAATAACAAATGTAAACTCAGACTAATTAAAGAGAGCATGAAATATTTCAGTAAATAGAGCATGCTTATTCTTATAGCTGTTGATATCAACCATCAGCATTTCTGTCTTTAATATATACATTATTAAGTTATATTGACCAAGTACTAACAAGTGTATCCACGACTCAGGGTGCTGGTTACAGCACTGAAATGAAAAACCACCCACAGGCGGTGCTTCTTGTAGGAGTTCTGGAGCTTCGCACGGCTGCACCCTGCAGGTCAGCAGTTCCAGACCAGCAGCAGCTCTGCTAGAAGACAGACGGATGGGCTTTCAACTCCTTAGAGTTAGTCTCGGAAACTCATGGGGGTAGATCTGCCTTGCCTGTGAGTCGGTGCTATGAGTCAGCATCAACCCCAGGACAATGAGTTTCGTTTGGGGATAGTGCTTCTTTAGGAAGGCCTAATGGTTAGAATTGGGCAGTTAAAACAAGGTTAACGGTTCAAATCCACTAGCTGCTCCAAGAGGAGGAAGATGCGTCTCCTGCTGTGGTAAAGATTTGCAGCCTCGCAAATCCATGGAGCATGTCTACACTGCCCCGCAGGGTAGCTCTGATTCAGAACTGACTTAAGGGCAGTTGGTTTGCTTTTGGCATGGTACCTCCTCATTCATTAAAAAATACTAATAATAAACCATCTAGATGGTGCAACTGTTTTTCTCGTGTGCGGTATTCAAAAGCGTATGGTGTTCTTTCCATGGAGGCCCCCCACCGGCGGGAGGGAAAGAAGACCCATACATTGGAAACCGACCTATGCAATCGACCTGAGTGTAGCGGCCAGCTCCCAAACGGAAAAGTTCCAGGAGGGGGGCGGGGGTTTGGGAAGAAAGCATCCTACTGACAGAGTGGTGGCAACAATTGGCTCAAACATAATTGTGAGGCAAGCGCTCGACCTGGCAGTGTTTCCATCTGTTGCTCCCACTAGAGTCACCCTTCAGTCGGAAGCCCTCACAAGTACAGCATGGACCCGTCACGGGCAGGCTGCCAGCACCGGGCCGGCTCACTTACAGGGGGGGACCGAACCGCGCCCAGGGCCAGGCTGGGACGCTCACGCCGGCTGTCGCTTTCTCTTTTTGGACTACCACTTGGCCCTCGGAAGGGCAAAACACCATTCCTGCCATCAAAGAACACAGAATCCCGTGGGGCAACAACAGTCTCGTTCAACCAATCCCACGGGAAACATAAGGGAACAAAAGCGCTCTTTAAAAAGCCCGCACAAACCACGGGCCGCTTCTACTGGGCATCAGGGAGGCCGGGAGGGGCGCCCGGCGGGCACGGGGGCCGGGAAGCCCGAGGCTGCCGGACTAACCCAACCGGCGGGGCGGCCTGGCGAGGCGAGGAGCGTCTGGAGGCCAGGCGCCCGGGGAGACCTGCGGCGGGTGGTCGGCCCGGCCCCACCGCCCACTTACCGGAGGCCTGGGCCGCGGGATCGCCGCTTCCGGGCACGCGCGACCACCCGGAGACCCGCAGGCCGGACGAGGGCCCGAGCGCCGCGCTTCCCGCTTCTCGCCCTCGCTGCGCTTCCGGCCCCCGACCGACGCGCCCCGGCGGCGGCGGCGGCAATCCCGCCTCGGCCCCGGCCCCCCGCCTGCGGCCCGGGCAAATTCCTACGGTAAGTGCCGCTCCGGTGCACGCACGGCACTTCCTCTCGGAGAGGGGGAGGCGCAGAGGCTCACGGGAGATGCAGGCCGGTGGGCGGGGCCGGGCGCGGCCACGGGACGTTCCGCCTCTGCTGCGGGGGCGGGGCGGAGAATTGTGTTAAAAGACACCCAAACCAAAACACTTACTGCCCTGGAGCGAGGCTTGAGTTCGCTTCCTTACAGCACTGAGTAGAACTACCCCCATAGGGTTTTCAAGGCGATAATATTCATGGAAGCACCCGTCTTCCGCGGAGCAACCAGGAGGCTGGAACCACCGACCTCTCAGCCACAGGCCGGCGATTCAGCACTGCGGGCACAGAGGAAGATGGGACCCTCACACCACCAATTTTCTTTCATTAGAGCAGGGAAAAGCCAACCACGTGTCCCGTGTTCACGCGGTGTGAATTCTCCTGGACTCAGTGATACACATCCAAGATAAGAGTTTTCTTCTATGTTGCTGCTGCTGCTGGGAGCCATCGAGTCCGTTGGAGGTCATAGCAACCCTGTAAGTCCAGGAGAACACAACGCGGCCCACTTCTGTGTCTTCCCCACAATTGTTCTTCCATTGATACAGCCACTGTATCAATCCATCGGGTCAAGTGTCTTCTTTTTCGCGGCTCCCCTACTTTACCAAGCATGACGTCCTTCACCAGGGGCTGATCCCACCATCCTTGCCTCTAAGGAGCATTCCGGCTATACTTCTTCCAAGACAGATGTGTTGTGTTTCGTGTTCTACTCTATGGTACTTTCCATATTTTTTACCAGCACCACTATTCAAATGCATCAATCCTTCGTTATTCAATGTCCAACTTCCACACGGACATGAGGCTATTGAAAAGCCCATGGCTTGGGACAGACACATCTTAATCCTCAAAGTAATATCGTTGCTTTTCATTACTCTAAAGAGGTCTTTTTAAAAACATTTTAAAATAAATCATTTTATTGGGGGCTCTTACAGCTCTTGTAACAATCCACACATCATTTGTATCAAGCACATTTATACATATGTTGCCATTATCATTTTCAAAACATTTCTTTCTACTTGAGCCCTTGATATCAGCTCCTCCTTTTGGCCCCCCTCCCTCCCGGGTCCTCCCACCTTTTTGAACCCTTGATAATTTATAAACTTTTTTTTTCATAATTTACACCATCCACTGTCTCCCTTCACCCATGTGTCTGTTGTTCATCCCCTTGGGGGGAGGGTTGTTGTACGTCGATCATTGAAATCGGTTTCCCCTTTCTCCTTTCTCCTCCCACCTTCCTCTACCCTCATGGTATTGATACTCATTATTGGTCCTGAGGGGCTTTATCTGTCCTGAATTCTGTGTCCAGAGCTCTTATCTGTACCAGTATACATGCTCTGGTCTAGCCAGAGTTGTAAGGTAAAATTGGGGCCATCATAGGAGGGAGGAAGCATTAAAGAACTAGAAGAATGTATTTTGTCCATGCTTTACTGCACCGTGGCTGGCTCATCCCTTCCTTGTGGTCCTTCTGTGAAGGGATGTCCAATTGTCTACAGATGAGCTTTGGGTCTCCATTCTGACCCCTCTCATTCGCATTAAAATGTTTGTTTTGAGTCTTCTGATGCCTGATACCTGATCCTGTCGACACCTCATGATCACACAAGTTGGTGTGCTTCTTCCACTTGGGCTTTGTTGCTTCCCTGCTAAATGGCCGCTTATTAAACTTCAGGACTTTCAGACTCCAGACGCTGTATCTTGTAATAGTTGGTCACCATCAGCTTTCTTCACCACTTGAGTTTATGCACCCATTTTGTTCTAAAGATGTCTTGTGCAGCAGCTTCACCCAATGCAATGTGCGTCCTTTGATTTCTTGCCTGCTGCTTCCATGACCATGTGGATCCAAGAAAAACGAAATCCTTGACAACTTCAGTCTTTTCTCAGTTTGCTATGATTGGTCCTTTTGTGAGGAATTTGGCTTTCTTTACATTGAGTTGTAATCCATACTGAAGGCTGCAATCCTTGATCTTCATCAGCAAGGACTTCAAGTCCTCCCTTTCAGTAAGCAAGGTTATCTGTCTACCACAGGTTGTTAACAAGCCTTCCTGCATCCTTCCTGCTGCATCCTTCTTCATATAATCCAGCTTTCTCTTGAGTATTTGCTCAGCACACAGATTGAATAAGTATGGCGAACAGATGCAACCTTGACACACATACTTTTCCTGATTTTAAAACATGTGTATGTTCTTGTTCTATTCGCACAACTGTCTCTGGATCAAAGTCCAGGTTCCATGTGAGCACAATGTCGTGTGCTGGTATTACCCTTCTTCTCAAAACTATCCATAGCGTGTTATGGTCTCCCCAGTTGACTACCTTAGTATAGTCAATAAAACACAAGTAAACTTTTACGGCACTCTCTGCTTTCAGCCATGGGGGGATACCAGCCCCCACAATGGAATGGGTCCAAGGGGCAATTGTGTAATTGAGGGGTAAAATGAAAAAGAATCAGATAATATAAAGCACTCAAGGCCTCACCTTTGGGACTCTCATGACTTCAGGAGCCAGGTCCGTGCAGAGAGAGAGAATAGATTTCCAATAGAGGCTTATATACCCTCTAGGACATGCAAGTCCCCCTAATTACAGGTAACCACATTATACATAACAAATTAGACTGTACCCTAACTCTAAAGGTTCCCTGGATACATTGGAGGAGTAACCTAACGCCCATGCCAGGGATCAGCTAAGGGGGAGTGGCTGTCCTCAGAGCCTAGAGGGCAATAGCAAGTGTTTCCTCCTATAGTTAAAGCTGCAGGCTAGATAACAATCAGCCATGTGCTTGTACGAGGTAACTTCAAAGCAGAATTATTATGGGAGGATACAGTATGGAACAATAATTATGAGAATGTGATTTGAGACTCATCTCCAACTCACAAGCATGAAGGCCTCCCTCCACCCCAGAAACCCAGGCTGCCAGGTTTCTTAATATATGAGACTAAAGGATTAATCTGTATACGCTCTCTTCCTGTTCTCTGCTTCCCACAAGCCATGATTCATCAAACATGATAATGATATCCCTTGCTCCAAGTCATCTTCTGAATCTGGCCTGAACCTCTGGCAGCTCACTGTCAATGTACTGTCCAACCATTGCTTGATGATCCTCAGCAAAATTTTACTTGCATGTGATATCAATGATATTGTTCTATAATTTCGAATGGGCACAAATATATCTTTGTCAGTTGGTGAAGTAGCTCTCTTCCAAATTTCCTGGCACAGATGAGTAAGTGCTTCCAGTGCTCTGCCAGCTTGTTGAAACATTTCCGTCAGTATTCCATCAATTCTAGGAGCCTTGTTTTTAGCCAATGCTTTCAATACAGATTGAACGTCTTCCTTCAGTACCATTGGTTCTTGCTCATATGCTACCTCTTGAAGTGGTTGAATGGATTCTTTTGGGTTATAGTGACTCTGTGTAGTCTTCCCATCTTCTTTTGATATGTCCTGCATCATTCCTTATTTTGCCCATAGAATCTTCTAATCTTTCAATATTTCTAGCACTCTATATTGTTGTGCAGTGCTAGTGAGTTGATTCAGACTCTTAGCAACCCACCCAAGTCCTGAGTCATTCTCACCATTGTACCTCTGAGCCCACTGTTTCTGCTAGTGGGTCAATCCAGTTCGTTGAGAGTGTTCATTTTGGTGACCCTATACTTTTCAATCACCTCATATGCATGTGGAAATTGGACACTGAATAAGGAAGACCGAAGAAGAACTGATGCATCTGAATTATACTACCAAAAAATACTGAAAGTACCATGGATTGAACCAACACATCTGTCTTGGAAGAAGTACAGCCAGAATGCTCCTTAGAAAGAAGGATGGTAAAACTTGGTCTTATGTCCTTTGGATGTCCTGTCAGGAGACACTAGTCCCTGAGAAGGGCATCATGCTTGATAGAGGGACAGCAAAAGAGAGGAAGTCCTCAACAAGATGGACTGGCCTAGTGGCTGCAAGAAGGTGCTCAAACCTAAAGAACAATTGTGAGGACGGTGCAGGCGCGGGCGCGGGCAGTGTTTCAGGCTGCCGCATATAGAGTAGCTATGAGCTGTAACCTCAATGCCATCCAACAACATACTTCACGGAACACAATGTTCGAATCTACGTATTAACATTAAAAGGAAAACTCACATGTGTACGTCACCTATTTTGTGGCCCTTAACCTGCATTTTGCATCTTTTCTAGAATATGAATACATGTTTTTAATAATTGATGTTTGCTCGATACTAAATGTGTATGGCGCATAGTTTTGTCATGCGTAGAGCCAAGACTGAAATAATGCCATTAACAAACACTTCTCAGTGCCTGCTAGGCGTTTCTTGGGCATCGAGTCGGGTCCTGTGACCCCTCTATGAGGCTCAGAAATGCAGAGTTACTGACTGCATCAAGTAGCAGTTAGGACTCCAAGGAAAAGGTCTGCCAGATGCTAATGCCTAGCTTCTTTACTCTCACACATTGTCTCTGCTCTGGAGGAAGCAATTCCCCCAGAACCAGCTCTTGCTATTTTTTCAATCCAGATTTAAAGTGTCACAGATCAGAGCCTTGTCAGTGAAGAGGCCCGTTAGGGTCCTGCTGTGACTAAAATGATGACACAGACCGAAAAGGCTAACAAGCTTAGGGCCATGTCAAGTTTTATGTTGCCTGGCTCCACAATGCAGAAACCAGGGCACAGCGAGCTCCAGGCTCGACCCCCATGGACATTTTAAACTAAGCTCATTTGAAGGGGGAGAAGGAGTTTTAATCCCACCACAACGCTTTGTCATTTCCTGGCAAACCCAACCCCCAAGGTTGGGAGAACATTATCAAAAGAAAGATATATTTTGTTTGTCACTGAGACTTTGACCCTTCACTTGGTGAATGAATGCTCTTTCACCCTTGAGCTCTTTCTCCTTGAGGGTTTTTAGAACTTCTGCCTCACAATCATTTTAACAGTGGTTAAAACTGGGACAGATTGTTAGGTTCAAATCCTGGCTCTGACGCTTAATGCTGGTGAAACCTTGTGTGAAAATTGTTTAAACTTTTTGTGCAGCCAACTCAGAGCCACTCACGTGACTGGGTAGAACTGCCCTGTGGAGCTCTCCTGGCTGTGATCTTTACAGAAGCAACATCACCAGATTTCTCTCATGGAGCCCCTGGATGGTTTTGAACCACCAACCTTTGGGTTAGCAGCTACGTGCTCTAAGGAGCACATAGTAACCACTCTATAAATGTTGGCTATCATGAGTATTAGGAGCCCTGGTGGCACTCTCAGGGAAGTGTTCGTCTGCTAACAGCAAGGGTGGTAGTCCCAAACCCATCAGACCACAGAAGAAAGATGAGGGGACTTGGTCAGATATAGCTTTGATGGTATATGTCGGTACATTTTTCCTCTCTCCTTTCTCTTGCACACATATGCTGAATAAACTGTTATTTCCTCACTATTAAGAAAGAAAGATGAGATTATCTGCTCCCGTAAAGATGAACAACCTTGGAGAACCGATACAGGGCCACTATTAGTCAGAATTTACTTGATGGCATAGGGCTTGGTTTGGGGCTTTGTCATTAATATCTGACTCATGGCAACGTCATGTGAGCAGAGGCTGTGACTTTTAGAAGCAGATTACCAGGCCTGTCTTCTGAAGCATCACTGGGAGAGTTTGAACACCAACCTTTATAGCTAGTAATCAAGCACTTAAACATTTGTGCCATCCAGGGGCCCCCTATTACATACCCACTGGCATCCAGTCAATTATAACTCATAACGACCCTAGAGGAAAGAGCAGAATTGCTCCTTAGCACTTCTGAGACTGTAAGTCGTTATGGGACCAGACAGCCTCATCTTTCCCCTGTGAAACCTCTGGTTGGTTTGAACTGCTGACCTTGCAGTTAACAGCCAAACCCTTGACCCACTGCTAGTATTGTAAGTAATGAACAATCTTGTGTGTCATTAGACATCTTGGTACAGGTCACTAGATCAGCAG
The DNA here is from genome assembly GCF_000313985.2 of Echinops telfairi. Taxonomy (NCBI): domain Eukaryota; kingdom Metazoa; phylum Chordata; class Mammalia; order Afrosoricida; family Tenrecidae; genus Echinops; species Echinops telfairi. Next base: position 16,286,941 of record NW_022111310.1, read on the forward strand.
ATAAAGAGATAATCCTACCTACATGTCCACTAGGAGGCAATCCAAGATGACGGGCATGCATGTGACAACCCTATGACTCAGGTAACTAATAGGAAATGCAGGTTTCCATGTTGTGAATTGCTTAATCCTGAAGTCATCATGATTCTGAACCTTCAGTATCAAAGCAGAGAACTGAGAATAATTCCAGAATTCCAAGAGAATCCAGTTTAAGCCCCTTTTGGTATCTGCAATGAAATATTAATGGGGAATATATTAGATTTGACAGCCTTTAAAATCAAGTATGTGCTCAATAGAACACTATGCAACGCTAAGAATAGTGATGAATCTGAAAAGCACCTTAGAGCAAAGACGAGCCTGGAGGATGTTACACGGCTTAAACTCAGTCAAACAGAAAAGGGCAAATGCTGCGTGAGGTCACTATTAGAAAAAGCCACAAAGGAGTCCTTACACTAACACAGTTGGAGAATTACCAGGGGTAGGATGGGAAAGGTGGGAGGGAAATTCACAGGCTAGAGCAGGCGTCCTCAAACTATGGCCCACGGGCCACATGCACCCCGCAGAGGATATTTATCCGGCCTGCCAGGTGTTTTAGCCCCTTGTTTTTTTTTACTTCAGAATAAGATATGTGCAGTGTGCATAGAAATTTGTTCATAGTTTTTTTTAACTATAGTTCAGCCCTCCAATGGGTCTGAGGCACAATGAACTGGCCCCCTATTTAAAACGTTTGAGGGCCCCTGGGCTAAAGGGTAGACAGATGTTAACTTGAGTGAAGGACAAGGCAATACACAATGAGGAAGAGGTTGGTAAAGTATGATGGAGGCAGGGCAAGACACTGAAAGGTTTGCAAGTATATAAAGGCAACAAAGGCAAATGTTTTTATATACACAATCTTGCAATAGTGGGGGTCCATGAGTAGATGCTTAAATAGACATGAGAGCTGAACAAGTGTTTTTTATAATTGAATCTTGCAAGTGACTGCGCTAGGCTGGGCTGACTAGAGAAACAAATCCAGTGACATTCATATATGTGTAAGAAAGGGCTTTATATGAAGTAATTATATATGGAGAAAATAATCCCAGCCCAGTCCAAACCAAGTCCTGAAGTTTGATACTAGTTTAGAAATCTCTCTTCAGACTCACCGCAGCCACATGCAATGAGGCAGAATGTAGGAAGATCACAGGCCAGTGGGTGTGGGGACAAAGTCTGTGGATCCAATGATGGTGGATGCATCTCCAGGGCTCTGGCCACACTCAAGGTCAGCCAGCAGGAAGGTAGTGGCAGAGAGAGGGGAGGTTCCAAGGGCCCTCCTATGAGAAGGCCATGCCCACAAGGAGTCACCATCACTCTATGACTTAATTGACAGGCTAAATTCCACCCCTACACTTTTATGTATCTTCAAGTTGACATGAAAAAATTTTTTTTAACTATTAAACATTCTTTATTCATTAAAGATTTTTAATACTAGAAAGTGGGGCCAGGACGTGGCACCCCATCAGACTCGTCCAGAAAACGCTCCCAAAGGTCAACAAACAGACCCCGATCTACCAACAGGCTCCCGTTTGTTGTTTTGTTTTTTTCCCCTTTCCGTTTCCCCCTCCCCTCAGCCCATCTGTTCGTCTTTCCCTTCCTTTTTCCTCCTCTCTTAAACTTTGCAGGTCAGCGGTTCCGTTTGTTGGCTTGTCAGTGCTGCAGCAGTCGCCGCCAGGCTCCCATGAGCCTCCTTGGCGCTGAGCGGCCAAAGCCAATCCCAATTGTATTCACACATTGTCAAGTTGACATGAAATTATGTAACTGCCACAGACCACCCTTTGTCAACTAGACAGGTTTACATAACTCTTTAACCATACATTATTTTTTAAACAAAGACAATAGTAAAGTCATATTTGTATTTAACAGGTTAAAACTAAAATGTATACAACTGAAAATGTGCTATTTTATTATTGAAACATAATATTCTATAAGTGAACAAAATAAACATATTTTTTATGCCTAAAAATTTCAGTTCTGCGAACCCCTATGCCATAACCCTATCACCGTACGATGGGGTGCCCACAACACAATGGAAAGAAGCTCTGCTGAGCAGAGCTTTCACAGTAGGCGTCCTCCCCACTCGGCAAGCATTGAGCAACTCGCTGAGGTCGTGCACCCATGTGTCACCTGGGAAGATTCTCTCTGGTTCAGTGAATTTTTTCATAATAGATAGCAGTTTCACTTGAATCTCGTTTTTGTGATGGCTGATTTAAGAGACCAGCGTGCAGCTGTGAAATGTTTACTGCTCAGGAAAAATGCTGCAGAAACTGTTGTGATGGTGAACACAGCTTACAAGGACAGCGCAATGGGAACAACTCATGTACTAGTGGTTTTCTCATTTCAAAAAAGGTGAGATGTCAATTAATGACAAACCTCTTTCTGGATGTCCATCAACTTCCTGAACAGACAAAAATGTCAACTTATAGTTCCACCAGGTCAGACTGTTAATCAAGTTCTCTATGAGAGGTTCTGAAAAGATAGCGTTAAGTGTGTGACAAAAAAAAAGGCCTGATTTGTGGCAGGCGGGGCACTGGTTCTGCCACCACAACAATGCACCTGCTCACAAAGTCACCGTTTTTTTTGGGCAAAAAACAGCATGTCTCTCTTGTCCCATGTACCTTTCTCACCTGTGACCTTGCTCTGTGTTACTTCTTTTTGTTTCCTCAAATGAAGAGGAACATGAAAGGACAGTGATTTGACAGCATAGAAGTGAAGAAAAAAATGAGGGAGGTGCTGTCAGCCGTCCAAATAGATGAGTTTGAAAACTATTTCCAAGAATGGAATCACAGATTTGACCAATGTTATTAAGTGTAATGGAGAGTACATTGAAGGTGATAAGGTTTTGTAAAAAACAAACAAAAAAACCACATACCTTTGAAAAAAAATCTGTTGGGATTTTTTTTTGGGGGGGGGAGTGGTTGGGGTACCTCCTTGTATCCCCGAAAGCACAACAGTTTGTAAGCCAGCCACTTCATGCCTTTAACCCCATTTTGGGACTCCAATTTCTATACTGCCCATTTATATCAACCCAGTGCTCTGAAGAGATAAGCATGTCCTTTGATGTGAAGAATCTTCATTCCAGTTGGAACCTTGTGAGTGTGCATCCACAAGCAAAGTCAAATTAGGATGGGTCGTCCATAAAATCAGCAGCAATGTGCACCATTCATAAGCTCAAAAATCTTATCTTCATCTGGTTTGGTTCTGGTCAACTCAACGTGGCCTGCCTCAGTTAGATTCACTGGGGTGCCCACTGTCCACCATGCCTTTTGACCTTGGGCCCCTTTACAAAATTCTCAACAACCCTAGCCCTACTGGGCTAGGCCATGGCATAGGGTCTGGTTCTGCTCAACTCTTTAAACCTCAGACCAGTCAACCTGCTCGTCTCTCCTCTAGTCCCTGTAAACCAGGTCCTTGCGTGTCGGTGGCCAGACTCAACCTCTCTATTGCTATTTTTCTCCTACTTCCCCTCAACAAATGGATCCAGGTGGTCACCTAATGAACACTTCAGGCTGTCCGCAGGCTCCCTTTAACGTTCAGTCCTACAGAGGAGAGTTCCCTCCTGGCTCCAAATGTCTCCAGCTTTAAGGGCAAACCACTAGTTCAAAATTCAAAAGCCAAATGGCTCCACCCCTCCCTTCAGTCTGCCAACATCTTTCTTGGCAAGTCTTTTCAAGTGTAAATATCCTAACCACTCAAGGCACTGGGTAAGCCTTTCCTTCTCTAAGCCTTCTCTGCAGGTATTTCATACTAACCTGTTTAAAACAACCAATTTAATAGCTGAAGGCAGTGGGCTTACAAACTCTCTATATTCCTATTTCCCAATAATCATCTTTCACACATTATATCAATAACAATTGGTATAAGAAATTTGTATAAACTTAGTACAACCGTATCCTAAACTCAATTCTTAAAATAGTCAAATTCAATCCTTTCTTATCTAAACTACCCCCATTCACATGCAATACAGCCTTATTCGTTTTCACCCTTCCAGTGAGGAGGAACCAGAGACAACTTCTAGGAACCAAAACCTCCATGTCCTTTCTTAAAAACAATCAAGTAAACAGTGTGGCCCTGTCTGACCTCTGGCTAGCCAAAGGAGAAACACTACCACAAGGCAGAGGTCAGACATGCATTCACTCTGCATCTTCAATTGTTTCTCTTAAGTACCTCAACTCCCCAGGTACCACAATGTGTTAGGCTGGGTTGACTAGAGAAACAAATCCAGTGATACTTATCTATGTTTAAGGAAGAGCTTTATATCAAAAAGTAATTCTATATTGAGAAATTAATCCCAGCCCAGTTCACCTCAAGTCCTTAAGTCCCTCTGCAGATTCATGTAGCCATATGCAATGATGCAGCATGCAGGAAGATCACAGGCCAGTGGGTGTGGGTGCAAAGTCTTGTGGATCCAATGGTGATGGATGCATCTCCAGGGCTCTGGCCATCGTCAGTCAGCAGGAAGGTAAAGGCAGAGAGGGGGGTGGGTAGGGGGTTCCCAGGACCCTTCTTATTTGAGAAGGCCAAGCCCACAATGAGTCACCATCAGGCTGTGACCTAATTAACAAGCTAAACTCCACCCCTACACTTTTATATTCAGGTTGAAATGAAATTGTCACTATCATAATGTTATCATTGCTTCTGCAATTTTCTATTGGTCATACAGACCACCTGTGATACAATGTGAGAAAGCACTAAGTTGTAAATCCTAGGAGGTGGGATCACTGGGGGTCATCTTAAGAAGCTAGCTACTGCAAATACATTGCGCAATTGAATTAGATAGTATTACTTTAGAGACTACTGTCATAGAGAATGGTGGTTAATGGTAATCACGTGGTTGAACGTTCCCTTTCCCTACAGAAGGCATACTCCCCTGCCAATGAACCTCACTTATCTGTGGAGGTTTGCATGTTGCTATGACACTGACCAGGATTCAGCAGGGCTCCAGGCTAATATGAACTAGGAAAAAAGGCCGGTTCCCCTGCTTCTTTGTGTTTTTTTTTTCCCTGCAGAGTCATGTGATAGAAGGGACTTTGTTTTAAAAGAGACTGCATACAGCCATTGATTATACAGAACCACTTCTCAGTGCTTGTTTCTTTCCACTTGAGAAATCGTTAATACACCACGATGAGGATGATACGGCTGAAACAAGATCCTTAGCTTATCATCTAGGGTACACATACACACTTAATCATTTGACACTTTATTGAACACAAAGCTTTTGTCGTCAACAGCTAAAGCAGGAGCCCAGGGAGGAGAAAACGGCACAGCTTTCCTTGGCGGGGAAGATGGGAGTTCCTCTGGTCCCATCTTGTCATGGGAAGATTAACCCATGTTCTGCCTGTTGCCAGAACCCTTAGGATGGGTGTCCTTCCAGTCATCCCAATCCCGGGCTCGGTGCACTGTTTTTTCATCATCCTCTTCCTCCTTTTGTTCTCGATCCTCCTGTTCTGATGCCATCTTGGCAATTCCCTGATCTGGTAACACTCCGTATTTCCGGTGCTGTTCATACCAGTCATCCACTGTCACAGTGGCCAGGCTCGGATAACCAGTTCCAAACACCTTGGCTTGGGCCAAGTCTCGAGCGAGAATGAAGGGTTTCAGCGGCGGTCTGTCCTGCCGAGATGCGGGAGAAGGTGATGTCTCTTTTGAGAAGGCTCTTTCTCTGAGGATCTTTATCTCTTGGTCAATGCTCTCAACCTCTTCCAAACTGATACTAACCCACCTCTGAAGCTGCAGGAGATAATAGGCACGGACATGTTCATCATCTGCTTGGCCAGTTTCCACAGTCGACTTGAGTGCGGATAACCTGCGCTCCACCTCCTTCCTCTGCCTGTATTTCCCTATTTTAGTCTGTCTTTGAGATGTCCTAACAAAGAGGTTGGAGGAGGCCGTGGAGGAAGGAGCAGTGTTATGTTCAGCCGAGTTGCTCTTGGTTTGGGGCAGCTCAAACTTTGCAACGTGACAGCGATGGCACTGGGCTAAGTAGTTTACGAAGTGCTCTCGGGCCCACTGCAGGTGATCGAGGCGCTTGCTGGGGTTGACTTGTTTCATGGCCAGGGCTCCCTGAAATGCTGGCACCAAAAGGTACTTCAGGTCGGTGGAAGCGATCTCTTCTAAATCTTCATTTGGGCTGAACAAGTCGAGCTGTGATAGCATTTTGGCAGCCTTCTCAAGGAGGTCCAGTCCCTTAAGCACCTTATCCTGGACTACCCAGGAACCAGTCGGTTCCATCGCCACTTCCACTTCCTCCAGAAACTGCTTACTGGTTTCGAAGAGCTCAGGGAGCCGTGGCCGCTGAAGTTCGTCTTCGGCAGCTGCCATCTTGTGGGAGCTGTTCACGTACTTCTCAAGGTCAAGTCAGTGAAAGCCTGTAGATTACAATGGTCCAGTCTTGGGGATGGTGCTTGACTGGGCAGCGTTTAGTTCCACCGTGCATGGGGCCAATGCAACGTCAGCTAACAAGAACAGAAAATGAGGTGAACTCAGTCTTTTAGCTACAAGAAAGGACACAGTGATTAAGAACCAACCTCTAAGAACTGACTATCTAGGTTCAGATGCTGGGGTGACTGGCTACACAGCTCTAGTAACTAATGCAATAGGGCTATGGAAGCATCACCTCATAATGCTGTGCTCAGGATTAAATCAAATGAAATCAGATGCCCGCTATGAATTAACTCTAATTTTCAACTAAACATAGACTCTACCTCAGCAGTTTGAAAGCAACAACTAGCCATCCACGAAGATGTTGACAATTAAATGTGGCAGCCTCAAGAGAGCCCTCCTAGTAGCAATCCTGCCTCCCCACCCTGGTTGAATACGGCTGACCTGTGTGGCCAATGAGCTATTGTGGAAACCTCTGGGTGTGTCACTGCATTCCCACCTTGTCCTCTCTTAGGTCACGTGCTCTAGGTCACCATGTCATGAGGTTACTAAAGCAGTCCTACGGAGAGGAACTGAGGCTTTCCATCAAGAATGTTATGGAGAGGAACTAAAGTTTTCCATCATAACAAGCACCACGTTGCTAGCCCACTTCAGGAATCAAGTCATGGACTGAATGTGCCACCATATTTATCTACAGCACCGAATGAAGCTCCTTGTGCTTGTAACTGTGGGCAAGGATGTGAGGCACAGACAGTATCCGTGAGGCTGAGGTTCAGTGAGGAGTTCCAATTTGGTCCAGTTTGCCAGGCAGACCTGGTGGCACAGATCCCAATACATTAGGTCACCCTATCTCTTTCCTCTTAGGGGAAGGGAAGGTCAGGTAAAAAGAGCGGTTACTAAAGAGGTGGAACCTTAGTGTTCTAAGGGGACTGTGGAGGGCGGCAGGAGGAGTGCAGTGTAAAGCTTTACGTCCTCTGTCTCTGAGACCAGGTGTCCAGTACGGTTTAGAATCCTCCAAGTGCCCAGAAGGGTGTGAAGTGGACTGCTCATTTGTTGACTCATTAAGACCCAGTGAAACGGGAAATGTGCTCTTCCACTCATTAAGTAAACAGATGTTTAGTGCACCATATGATGCATAGGCACTGGAAATACAGAGAACAATGGCCTCGTCCTTGCGAGGAGAAAGATGCTTTTCAGCGTGTAGGACAGAAGCTCACTTGTGCTTTAAGTCTGATCTAGCCCCTTAGTCAAATAATACTTGTGTGCTCCCACTGTGGGCAGTTAATATGCTCTTCAATATCCAGTTCTGTTGAAGTTCAAGGTGTTTGCTGTTTATCAATCCAATGATTATTCTGAAGGGCTCTTAAAATCACTAAAGACAAAATACTAGCCGTATGCTGCCTGCTCCAAATTCACCAACATTCTTTTTTTTTTTTCAACATTCTTAAAGTTCCTAGTTAATGGACACTTTATTTAATCCCCCTTGAATCGGTTTTACTCAACCCCAACCTTAAGAAAAGGTTTAATGGTTCTGTGTTGGGCTGCGCCAGGTCTTCAGTTGGAAACCACCAGCAACTCCGAGGGAGAAAGAGTGGGCTTTCTACTCCCATAAACAGTTTTCATCTCAGAAACCCACAGGGTGTCCCTATGGGTCAGCATTGACTCGATGGCAGCAAGAATCCATTGTGTTTTTTTAACCTTAGCAAAGAGCTGTACATAAAGGTGCTTGAAAGTAAAGGAACAATGTCAACCCAGAGATAGATCCTTACCTTGGAAGCTATGAAGATGACCTTCTTTTGGAAAAAAGGTCTTTACACACATAATTAAGAGAGTCCTGATGGTGGCACAGTGAGTTACATGTTGGGCTGTTAACGGCAAGTCAGCGATTTGAAACCAAGAGCCACTCTGCGGGAGAAAGATGAGGCTTTTTATTCCCATAGAGAGTTATAGCCTTGTATACCCACAGGCACAAGTCTAGTCTGTCTTACAGGATCACTGTAAGTTGGAATTAACTTAACAACAGATTGGTTTTGGTATTGCTGGTTCAATTGTAGGAGAGAGACAAGGCTTCCTGCTTTCTTAAAGATTAAAAAAAAATTACCCTATATGAAAAACAAAAAAAGCAACCCTATATGATTTAGAATCAATTTGATGGCAGTGAGTGGTGATGGCTGTGGTTCAATTATTAAGTGCTAGGCTGTTGACTGCAAGGTCAGTGGTTTGAATCCAACATTATCTCTGTCCAAAAGACCTGCTGGTCTGGTTCTGTAAAGATCACAGCCTAGGAAATCCTATTTGGCAGTTCTACTTAGTCACCTGGCATCGCTATGCGTCAGCACACAGCAACAGATGTAATCAATGATCTTAAGATGGGGAGATTAGCCTGGCTTATCCAGGGAAGCCTGAAAGGCAATTACATATATCTTTATGAGAGAGAGGGGGAGGGAGATTTGCCACAAAGAGGAGAGGGCCCTGTGACCACGCAGGCAGAGATTGAAGTGATGCAGCCATAAGCCAAGGAGTGCCGGCAGGCACCACAAGAAGAAGAATCAGGGACAGATTCCTCTCAGGAGCTTCTAGTAGACGTGAGGTCCGCCGCACTGGATTTTCACCTAGTCACACGAAGGGCGGAATTCTGGCCTCCAAAAATGGTGAGAGACCAAATCTGCTGTCTAATGACAGGCAAGCTGTTCTCCCTGGGGCAGCACATAGAGCGAAGGTGCCAAGTCAGTGGTAAGCTGTTACAGTTACCACCGCCAATGAAAACCTGCACACCTTGTTTTAGTGTGCTTTGCTTTATGGCCCTTTACAGATAACGAGTTTTTAATAGAAACCGGAGCTCTGCGGCAACCCTGCATCAAACATGGATACTGGCACCATTTTTCAGCAGCAAGTGCTCACGTCATGTCTCTATGTCACATTTTGGCAAGTCTCCCAATGTTTCAAACTTTTCCATCATGCTACTGCAAACTCAATAGACTACAGAGTAGCTTAAACCTAACTCTTAGAAGCACGGGAAAGCTGAAACTTCATGTGACTCACTTTCTTGTGATATGTGCTGGACTGTGGTGGTTTGAACCTGCAGTATTTCTGAGCTATGAGTCCCTACAGCACTCTTCACAGCTGACTGAGAACGGATGTGAGAGGATTTGAGAAATAAATGCTGGAAAGGGATGTGTATGTGTGTATTTTCAGGGGTATGGATTGCATTTATTGAAATATTTCAAATAAAAAGCAATAGTATAGACACTCTTGGACATACCACTCACAAACAAACAAAACACATTTCATTAGGACACTTTACCCCCATTGACCTGATGGCCCTGACCTTGCCGCTTCAGACAAGTGCTGATTGCCGTACTCAAAGAACATGAAAGAGGAACATGACCTGAGCCCGAGGACGCCCAAGTGCCAGCTTGATGTGGTGTCGAGCTCTTCCCTGAAGAGGACAGAGTTCTCCAGGGAAAGGGCTGAAGAGAGGGAAACACCACCTTTAGAAACGTGCAGAGCTAAATGGAGGACATGTCAACAAACTGCAGCTTTGCATTTTGATATTGTTTAATAAAGATTTCTATGCCTTGCTAGAAATACTTTAAAAAATAATGTTATTCATATAATGAACACAACCTACAATTCAATCGTTCCATCCTATTAAGAAGGTTGTGCTGAAAAGAAAAAAAGAAGGTTGTGCTGCTGCTTCAAGGGTAGAAAGGGCGTTTAATTCATCACCACAATCAACTTTGAAACATGCTTCTCCTCCTCCCGGCATTCGCTGCCGTCTACAGCAGTACTTTTTGACTTATTCTCATACAACAAGTGGTGAGATGCCATCAAAGGCAGTTGTTTTCCCCTCAATTCACTGTTATCCGCAGGGTCTTGGGAATGTCTCCCTACGTGGTGGCCACAAAATGGTTGTACTGGCTCCAGGCATTACACCAGTATGAAATGAATTGTGTTCCCCCCAAAATGTAGACTGAAGTCCTGGCCGTTGTCTGATCCTGTTTAGCAACAGTGTTGTTATTTTACCTAGGTCACACCAGGGAAGGTTGGGTCCTAAATGCTATCACCTATGAATGATAGATGAGACCCACGATTGCCAAAAAAGACCAAGACTCCTGGGGCTACAGACAAGGAAGGACTTCCTCCTACCTACCTATACCCATGTCCTGCATTCAAACTTCTAGCTTAAATTCTGAGCACCCAGTTTGCAGAAGGTTATGGATGACAGTGACCAAAATCTATTTACAGAGCCACCATCCCCACCCCCCGGCAAGCCTTCATTGAATTCTTCTATCCATTGACCAAGGATGTGACTAGTTTGGTCCCCAAACAGAATGCAATGTAAGGGAACTACTACAGATGTAACTCACTGCCATCAAGTCAATTCTAACTCACCGTGACCTTGTATGACAGGGTAGAACTGCACTTGTGGGTTTGAGACTGTTAACTTAAAAAAAAAAAATTATTGGGGCCTCTTACAGATATTATAACAATCCATAAATCAATTATATCGTGCAAACTTAGTACAGACTGGTGGTTTTGAACCCCAACCGTTTAGTTAGCAGTCAAGTATCACCTGGAATTCCTGAATGGAGAGATCAAATGATCCAATCTTGTACCCATCAGCCTCTCTGCCTGTTTCTGTGTGGCTTCCATGCTAATTTGCAAAGCTCCTCGGACCCTGTCCTCAAGTGGATCTACTGGCTTGAGCTTCTTTCCTGGGACCTGGCTGACCAGATTAAACTGCCAATACAATTTGTCTCTGCTGGAACTGCGCCTTTTCAGGTGGTCCCTGGTTTTAAGCCAGCCCTCTGTGGCTTGTGACATGTTACCCTGAATGCTCACTGAAAACCTCTTTTGTCCTCACCCGCAGTCCACTTCAGAAGTGGTGGTGTTATTTTGAGGCAGGGTTTGGGATTCCACAGAGAATAAAGCCATGATTGTATTGAAAACCAGAAAAGGATAAACAGCTAACACAAACACGACAAAGGCCCAGCACATCCTGTACCAGGGAAAGAGAGACAGAGCGTTTTGCTGTGGCTCTGCTTAGTCTCAGAGAACTTAGGTACAGTCCTGACAGGCTTGTTAATGGGGTTTATAGACTCTCTAGTTATTAAATCTACCAGCTTCGGGGGCCCAGGGATAATGTCTCCCTGAAAGGTATCTGCTTAAAGGGCCACGACTCCCAGTAGACGGGAGGACAGGATGCTGTGTTCTTGGGTTCTTGTGGGATTGGGATCTCCTCCCCATCCCCAAGTACAAACTCACACACCTGGTAGGTTGTCCCTTACAGCTCAGACTTGGGATTCTAAACTTCCCTTCATACATTTCAAACAACTGCCACCTTTTGCTTCAGTACAGAAACTTCATGCTTCCTCCTCACTGCCATGCTGCTTTAAAAACGTTTAAGGATAGTCACACACCCTGGGACAATTATGTTATTTCAGTGACCATTATCCACCACAAGGAACACCAAAATACAACAGGAAATGGCTGTAGGAGCAGGAAGCCCTGAGCTAAAGATGGATGGATGAAGTGTTACACCACAATGTTTTCCAGACACTCACTTTTTTCCCCCTTTTCCCTTTTAGTTCTGATGACTGGATCACTGTGGCCAAATGCCATTGACCAGCCAGGAAATTGGAAAAGGAACTGTTTTCTGTGGGTGTTTAGGAATCCTGGTTCCTTGTCTGTGTGCATGCATGTCATGTGTGCATGTGCACAGGAAAGTGGTACCCTCTGACCCAAACCAAGCAAGTGGAGGGGGGGTTGAAGGGCATTATATTTAATTATGAAAACTCCTCCATGGTGATAATTTCATCAAATGGCAAGGGAAATCTGTCTAAACAGGGAAAGAAAGATTACCCCAGTGGTGGGATTTGGCCCCTTTGCATCAGATCAGCAGAACCGATACCCAATTTTTTGTTGAGTACGCCAATTGATTGTTCAGCTGGCACTTCTTACCAGGGTTCTAAGGTGGAAATCACAAAGTTACTTCCGTACTCTTTGTTTAACATTCATCTGGGCAACAGCGTACTCTAAGCGCCCGTAGTAATGTTCACTCTGCCCATAGGTAGAAAAAATTAGGCGAAACTATACTTGTAATAATTAACTTATTTCATAACTTGTTATGTTTGACTAAACACTACGTTTACTCCTTTGTGTCTGTTACTTCAGTAAACAAACAGACCGTGAAGAGAAAAACTGCCAAACAACCAGAAGGTGACACCTCTGTCATTCCTTTCAGTCACCTAAAGTCCCAGATGAGATGGATGAGTGAAGTATGCAGTTCCTGAGAACGTTCAAGAGCTACCAATGTTGTCAGAACAATTGCTGTAAGTTCAGCAGAAGCAAAAAGGGGTTTTTCAAAGATGCTAGGTTCAGAGAAAAAAAGCCGCCTGCTTCTAATATGTCAAACACATGACTGTTGTCTAATTGGCCTTCCTCTCTAAAGGAATGGGATCCTACTCCTACGGTGAAAAGATGGTCAAGGATAAATCACACAGCCGATGATGCTCGGATAAATGTGAAGAATATTGCAAGTGAGGATGCCAATCAAGAAGCAATATGGAAATATCTTAGTTTTTTTTTGTCAGGTATCATTTAGTATTTTTTCATTAATATTTAAAAACTCACATAATCTAGTTTTGTGTATCTCTTCTTTTTCTTAAGTACTAAATTATTTAAGTATGAAACAATAAAGTACCTTTTGGTGTATGTATATGTATATATATATATAAAACTTAAAATAGTCAGTAGGGCAGTGAACCAGTTGCTAAATTATTTGAATTCCACCACTGGATTAACCATTCAGGAGCCCCTATGCTGTGCCAACATTCCCCTAAGAACATTACAGAGAGAATGCTATTTAATCGAGTCACTTCAGACAATAAGTATTAAGATCTCTCCTCCCTCTCCCTTGTTAGGAAGAAACCAGGTTCATGGAGGTCAAATCACTCGATCATCACCACTGTGTAGTGCTTATGCAGGAATCCAAACATGGGTCTCTTTTGTGTCTTCAGGTATGTGGAGGTACTAAAATAAGGTCCCCAAGGTGGTCTTATTGCTAAAATAAGTATACTGAATAAGAAATGTCTACATTATAAACTATTGGCTATTTCTGGTTATATGCCTGCTATTTTAATGGTGAGAACAGAGAACGGGCTCCACGGTATTTGCAAGCAGTCTTTGAATGTTACCAGAATGAGCAGCTTTCCCTAACTCCATGAAAACCAGAAGACGGAAAGTCTCACAAGGGAGATGAACCTTCGAGAAGCATCTCCAACCAAGGCAGAACCATGTAGGGGCATGGAGAAAGATGATAGTTTGAGACCTAAGGACTTTATTAATGACACCAAAGGATGTCACGGTCAGTATGACTGCCCCAGGAGTCCTGGTGGCCCTGTGGTGATGCACCAGTTGATAACAATAGGTTGGTGGTTTGAAGCCACTAGCCACATTGCAGGACAAAGTGGGTGAAGTCTGCCTACAGGAACCTTCCGGTGCAGATCTCCTGTGTCATACAGGGTCGCTGTGCTTCCGAGTTGACTAGATAGCGATGGGCTTGGTTTGGTTACGGTATGTCTGACCATCTACTTCTAAACGAATCAGTCTTTGTGCATCTTACAGAGCACAGTTCTATCTGACACACCGGGACAGATTAATCAGTAACCACAGTACCCACCAGTTTACGGTAAGCAAGGCACGCACAGGTTAACTGATTGCCTACTCACCTGCAGTGAATGGGGTGGAACCTGGTGGGCTGCGGGTGATTCTTCACTACAGATTGGTATATAACCCTCTGTGTACCTTGAACGGGCAGCTGTGCTTATTTACCTCTTGTTGGTGGTGCCATCGGGTGGGTCAGTTCTGACTCAGCGACCAGATGGGCCACAGACCGACACACTGCCGGCTGGGTCCTGTGTCATCCTCATCCTCACGAGCCCAATGTTGCAGCATCCGTAATAAACAATGTCATGTTTTTAGCACAGATTGGTAAGTAAACACGAGTAAACCCGTACTTACTGGGTACTCTGCTCTCGTCCAGAACCAAAAGGCCAAGGCCAATGCCACCCAGTTAAGATCCCAACTCAAGGCAACCATCAGGGACAGTTCAGGGACTGCAAATCTCCAAGGAGCAGGCAGCCTCATCTTTCTCCAGCCGAGCCTGTTATGCTTGCAGCCCTGCCCTTGTGCTTAGTCTCATTCCGCTCACTGCAGTCAGTCCTGACTCATATCACCGCACAGGACAGGGTAGAACTGCCCTTGTGGATTTCCAAGACTGTAATGTTTACTCGGAGTAGAAGCCTAACTCACAGTGGCAGGTTAGGGTTTCTACATTTGAAAAGAGGCCTTGTTTCTGTGAGGAAGGTGCTGTGGGACTGACAAATGCCAGCCTTACTTAGATGCAGAATCTCTGATATGGTGGGGGAAAATGTCAAACTGTTCATCACAGATAAGCCCAATTAAACCTGACTTTACCTTGCTTATTGGACAATCTACCCCTGGAGTCACCTTACCTATTACTTTGCTAGTATCACCTGTTCTTGCTCAGACTGATGAACTTGCCCTAGAAATGGATGCAGAGACAGGTAAGGTGGGAGACAAGATGAACTGAACCCCCGCCAAGGGTCGGAGTGAAAAATGAACTGCCTCTTCTGTAAGCAAATACAGCTGCGAATCTAATTCTGTCCAAGGAACCAAACCCACCGGCATCGAGTCAATTCAGACTCCTTTCTGTCTCACTGCCATTGAGTCAATATCGACTCCTAGCGACTCTATATAACGTTTTGAGCCTATAAATCTCCTGTAAATCTTTACCGCAGAGACGGCCTCGTCCTTCTCCTGGGTTTGAACCGTCCCCCCTTGCGCTTAGCAGCCCAAGGTCTACTCCTTAAAGGGCCGAAAGGAAGCGCTTACTCACTGCCACAGCGTCAATACTGACTTATAGCTACCCTATAGGACAGGGTAGAACTGCCCCTCTGGTGTTTTCAAGACTCTTTATGGGAGTAGAAAGCCCCATCTTTCTCCCAGCAGGTGCTGGTGGTTTCGAACTGCTATCTTGAGGATCGCAGCACAACGCGTACCCACTACACCACCAGAGCTCCTGAAAGGAAGCACAGATGCAGAAAGTCACGTGAACCTGGTGCATTAAAAACAATAATAACCTGAACCTGATGGTTCTTTCGAAAGGCTGTTCGTCAAGGTGCAAATCCTTTGCGGCCTTCCCTCTCGCCGCCTTCATGTACCGACGCTCGGCTGGGGTCCAACCTCCCGAACCGCGGCGTAGCGGTGGGAGCAAGATGGCAGCGGGCTATCGGCGTGGAATTCGAAGAGACGCCGCACTGCTGCCGGGAATTTCTTTCCACCCTCTCCATCCAACGGTGGGTCTCCTCAGAGTCTCCGAGCCTCCAGGGCTTCCTCGTCTGCGTCCCAGTGCCCTCTCCGGGGGCTTCCTGCGCAAAGCTCGGGGCCAGAAGACCTGGGCTCGTTTATGCGACCCACAGCCCCACGGGC
>NW_022111310.1:16303355-16318216 GCF_000313985.2 Echinops telfairi
GCGCGCCATGTCGGGCGGGCCCCCCAAGGCCCTGCAGTCCACGGGGCCCCACTCGCTGCGCGACATGCCGCACCCGCTGGCCGGCTCCAGCAGCGAGGAGGCCGTGGGTGGCGACAGCACGCCCAGCCCGGACCTGCTGATGGCCCGCAGCTTCGGCGACAAGGTGGGGCGCGCGGGGCTGCGGACCTGGAGGCTCATTCCATTCCCGGGAGCGGGGCGCGGTGGCGGACCCGAAGCCACGCGGCTGGGCTCGGGGCCGCGCCCATCCTGGCGCCCCTTCCCGAGGGGAGGGCGTGCCCTCGGCCCCGGAGCCCTCGGCAAAATGACACCCCTGCCGGGTCGCAGCTGCGAGGCCAGCGACCGCAGGGGACGGGCTTCCCTGGCGGTGCCTGGCCGCGAGCGCCGGTGACAGCTGGTGGGGAGGGGTCCCGCCGGCGTGAGTGCCGGGCTCGGCGGCTGCGTCCTGGGATAGGGTCCCTCGTCCCTCCGGGTGCATCCCTCGGGCTGAGCTGCCGGATAACTTGTGTTGCCGCCACTTTCCGGGGACGACACCGCAGCAAGAGCTCATGGTTTGGGGTGGTCGATTTGGACAGCCCCCGTCTAAAGCGAGAGAAGGTATATGTGGCGAGTGATCTTTGTTTAGATTTGCTGTGTGCCCAGAGGAGTCACCTGACCCAGACCCCAGCCGGCGGCGGGAGGAGAGAGTCTGGTTGCGGTTTTCTGTCTAGGGCTCCAGTCACCTCCGACGGCTTCCCACACTGTTACGGTTTGGGCCGAAACTGGTTTTGTGGTCGACGAGGGGAAAAAAAACAAAAACCCCCAAACCCTCGCCGTTTGCCCTTCTTTGTGCGTTAGGAGGCACCCGCTTTTCTGAGAGCAGCAGCCCTCCTGCTGCTTTGAGGGACAGCAGTGACCCAGGAGAAAGGGGCGGCATTCCATCCTCCGCTGGCTTTGCAGCTGGAGCTCTGGTGTGACCTGGACTTGAGCAGTGATTGAACCAGCCACGCGCTTCACTTAGTCGCTAATTGCTGGAATTAGCATGCTAAGCACTGGTGATCAGGATTTTCTGCTCCCAGCCGAAAAAAATACTCAATGGAGTCTTCCTTGCCCCAGTACCAAATCGACCCTGGGGGCCTGGCTTTCTTCCCTCCCCCCCCCCCCCCCCCCCCATGAAAGAGCACGGTACAGTGAAAATGAGCATGAGAGAATACTCGAAATAGCTAGGGGACTCGATGTACCTTCCAAGAGATTTCGCAAGTGAAGAGTGGGAGTAAACCAGTGGGAGCAAGAAACCGTCAAAAGCTAATGAAGCCAAAGGCCTGAGTAGCCCCCCAGGTGTGAGCTGATTCTCTCTCCTAGATTAGCAACAGTGAGGTTATGTCACTTAGAAATACCTTGCCTATATTTGACAGGCAATAAGGGATTGTGGGACGCACGAGGGGATAATTTGATGCTATCTTTTGGACAGAGAAATTGGTCCTAAATGAATGTGGAATAGGAGTTCGGGTTAAATCTTCCTGCTTCTTGCTTCTGGGGACGAAAGTGAGTTATCGATTGCTGTGTAACAAATGACATCCTCCCCCCTCCCGTCCTCCAGCTGATTTGGCACCTGACAGTCATTTCTGTGGGTCAAGATTCTGGAAGTTCAGACTTACATGTTGCTCACAAAGTTGCAGTCAGTCTTCCAGTTGCCGTCCAGCCAGTATCCCACTTACTTGACGGTGTGTGCTAGCGTAGAACTGTGCTTCCTAGGCCTCTCCCTGTCTGGGTTTTCACATGTGAATCACCAGGCCTTTCTTCTCAGTGCCTTTGGGTGGACTCAAACCTCAGTGCTGTGGTTAGAGAGTCAGCGGTTGGCTGGGGCCGCAGTATTCTGGAGAGGCTGGATTGGGGAAAGATCCCCTTGAAGGCTGCTTGCAGACAGACCTCGGCTCCTTGCCAACATGACAGCTGGTTCACCCAGAGCAGGTGATCCGAGAGAGCAAGAGTGTGTCGACACTGCCTTGTAGGAGTACAATCTCATCTTGGGAGTGACATCTCTGGGGTCTTCTGCTCTCAGACCAACTCGGGTACATTGTGGGGAAAGGGTGTGACCACCAGGAGGCGGAGATTGTTGGTGCCACCTTGGAGGCTGGCCACCAAAGATTGCTATGTTAAATATTTGCTTAAGGTCTCAGCTCTTGGAGAATACCCAGGGAAGAAGTAGGGGCATTTTGCTCATACATACTAGGAAGACGCATGCCCTCTCCCACCAACATATGTCTGGTGTGCAGGAAGTCAGACCCAAACCTAACTGCTCCTGGCTTCCTTTACAGGGTCAGCTCTGTGAGAGAGAATGGTGGAGACATTCTTATTAATTATTGACTATTTAATAAGTCTCCTAACAGCTTTGGAGAGTATCTAAATGACACCGTACCCAAGGGTCTGATTCCTAGTAAGCTACTTTTCCTTAGAGGCTATCCAGTGCAATTTCTTTCTCCCAATAGAGAGAAACATTCTCCTTGACACTTCTTGCCTTACATGCACGTTCTCATTAGCGCGGTTTCTGTCAAAGGAGCGCATCAGGAGCTAGCTAGGAATGGAGGTGGGAAGGAACCGTGGAATCCTGCCCTTTGCCCCTGGTTCTTTGGTTCAGCCTGGAGGGGTCCCGGTAGAGGGCAGTCCAAGAAGTTGGGCGCTGCTGCAGGCTATCCTTGATAAGAAGACCGTTTCCTTGCTTCTTTTTGGAAATTGGAGTCGTTCTGCAGAAGGGACTATCTTTCTTTGGGCCCAGGTGGTGCCATGAACAGGTGGGAGAGAAAAATGAATGTGTGAGACTCACCACTTGAACATTTCTGATGGGATGAATCTATTTTATCTACCAGGGGGTTGCTACGATTAGTTCTTTTCAATCCATCAGGACTCATAGTTTTTGTCTCCACCTAAAATCGTAAGTAAATCACTTGACCCAACAACGCTTCTCTCTTCTGCTTTCATGTGTAAATGGCTCTGGGCTGCTGCTTCACTGACTCAGCCTCTGGCTTCCTTGGGTCTCCCAAAACCAACATGAAATTCCCACTCCTTCCGTGGTTAACACACCTGCCCACATCCTCCACCTCTTCACCAAACCTCTTCACCTCCACTTCCTGCCCCATAGGACCCTGCTTCCCCTGAAGTTTTCTCAGTGGTGGTGCCCTTTCCTCCTGTCTACTGCTTGTTTCAGGAGATGGGCGGCTACTATTATTCTCTACCCATGTCTTTGTAACCCACCTCTGCTCCCTGGAGACTCGTGCCATTTTATTCATTCAGCAGGTAGTTGAGTGTCTACTCTGGACCAGGTCTAGTTCTAGAAACTTGAGATAAATCAGGTGAATAAACTGGTCAAACATTGGCTTTTCATGAGTATTTTATTGAGGCCCAGTGGTGTTTCCTTCTCTTGTACACAGGGTTGCTATTAGTGGGAACTGACCCAACGGTACTGCTAACCACCACATACTGTGCTGGGTAACATGCTGTGGGAAAAAGAAAAAGTAGAGCAGGGGAAGGGGGCCCAGGAGCACTGGCCATGGGGAGTGTCTAGGCCTCATTGAGAGGTTGAAATTTGAGCAGACTTTGAGGAGGCTGGGGAGATGGCAGACAGATGGCTGAAGAAAGGTTTCTGCCAAAGCCGAGCCTGGGTGTCAGCAAACAGCCCAGAGGCCAGTCAGGCTGGACAGAGCTGAGTTATGGGGCAGGGGAAAATGGGGTGTTCTGGGGCTGACCGCGGAGAGGAGGTGAGCAGATCTTGTAGGGGCTGGCAGGCCAGCCTGAGGGTTTTGCCCATTCCTCTGAGTGACTTCAGGGAGTCATTGTGGGGTCTTGAAGCTGTAATTTAACTTATGCGTTGAAGAGACTATTGAACTGAGAATCACTTTGATTAGTTAGAATTTAGCCACAAGCCTTTTTCCGTTCAGAGGAAATACTCCAAGCTCATGCTGTAAAGGCCTAGGTATTTTGGCTTTAAGAATGGCTGGAACTTGGAATCAAAATAATGTTGAGATCTGTCCTTGTCCGTCTCTGGGCTCTGCTGTCCTCTTGTTGACTTTATTCTAAAGCCGAGGAAGGGACAGCTCTGCAAACAAGCTTCGCAGCGCCAGCCGACAGAGCACTTCTTTCTGGAGAGTTCCGGCAAAAGCCCTGGGGTGGTGTCTCATTGGCCTAAACTGGGTCAGGCTCTTAATGACTGCTTTCAGGTAGCAACTGATTGCCCACACCTGGATCAGATGCTCACCTTTGAACCCAGAGACCCCACCACCACCCACTGCCCTGAGCTGGTTCCCAGTCAGCAACTCTATAAGTCAGACTAGAAGTGCCACGTCTGGTGGTCTCCCATTTTCAATATTTACAGAAACAGACATGCCCTGTCTTTCTCCTGACAAGCCTGTGGCAGCAGCCGAGCACTTACTCATTGCACCACCGAAGAAAGGTTTTTATTTGCTTTCGTTGTGAAACCAGCAAAATGCATGAAATGTTTCTGTGGAGCTTAACGAAGAAAAATATGTACACACTTTAACAAGCAATACTGTACAGTGAACACTGATGTGTCTACCCTACCCCCCAACTCTAGATTAAGACCTAGAATATTATTAGTGTTTTGGGGAACCCTGGAGGGAAGAGGGAAGTGATTTCTAAGCAAAACCAGGATGTTGCTACCAGGATGAGGAATGGCTGTCAGGCAAGCATGACATTCACTACAGATCTTGTACTCCTCTGGCATTCCTACCTCCCCTGCTTTTCACATTCATTTGTTAAAACCTTTAGACCCCCAATTTACTGTCTTCTCAAAGCATGCCCTCATCTCTTGGTGGGTGGGGTGGGAGGGGCTTTACCATCCACATGTCTGACCTGTGCAAAACCAAATTCACTGCCATCGAGCCGATGCTGGATCATATCGACCCCTGTGGGTTTCCAAGACCGTAACTGCGTTTACGGGAGTAGAAAGCCCAGCCTTTCTCCTGCCAAGAAGCTTGGTGGTTTCGGATGGCTGACCATGCAGAGTTTGTCCCAACACATAACTGCTATCCCACCAGGGCCCCGTGCAGCCCTCCTGAAGCACTCTGTTGATGTTTCATCTCGCCAGTCTCTCGCTGTTACTCTCAAACAATCCAGCCGGGGGACAGAGAACAGAAACGTGTGTGAAGGGAGACAGCAGACGGTTTTAAGATAAGAAAATAATAATTTAATGTATTGAGGGTTCACGAACGTGGGAGGGTGGAGGAGGGAGGGGGAAAAAGAGGAGCCGATAACAAGGGCTCAAGTAGAAAGAAAATGTTTTGAAAATGATGATGGCAACATACATGTAAATGTGCTTGATGCAATTGATGTATGGCTTGTTAAAAGAGCGGTAAGAAAAGAATTTATAAAAAAAAAAAAATCAAAGAACAATTCAGCCACACTCGCAGGGCCCCACCCTCACATTATTAGTAGGTGGCAGGGTGTCACCACCCATCAGATAGCATCCCTTGCCTTACTCTTCTGTCTGTCCAGGTCCCTGAATAAAATATTCCTACTGTACCCCTTCTCTGACCTCTGCCCTATGCAGGAGGGCTGTGAGCAGATTCATTTCATCCGATTGCCTGCTAAGAATTTGCTCTCACTCTCAGATATACTGAATCAGAACTCCATTTTCATGAGATCCCGGGCCTTGTCAGTGGTTTTAGTAGTGCTTAATGAGATCCCGGGGCTTGTCAGTGGTTTTAGTAGTGCTTAATGAGATCCCGAGGAACTCTTGGAAGTGAAGGCTCTGGTTCAGAATAGCTGGGGCTGACATAGGGCGCCTGGTGGCACACACAGTGGGTTAAGCTACCGTGGAACCCACCAGCTGCTCTCTGGGCGGGAATTGGGGCAATGTGTGCATCCATAAAGACTTACAGCCGTGGAGGCCCTATGGAGCAGTTCTCTTCTGTCCTGTAGGGTTGCTATGAGACGGAAGAGGCTTGATGGCGGTGGAATTGCACATTTACAGCCGTAAGGTGGCCGCATGAACTGACTGGAGGTCCTGCTCATAACCCTCTCCTGGGTTCACCTCCCTGACCCAGTTCAGAGCCCATGGCCCCTTGTGTCTGTAGTTCTGGCTGTCAGTTTTTCTTTGGTGCCCTTTCTCTTTTACACCCAAACAATCACCTCATGTGTTCGCGTCTTTTACTGTAGTTGTGATGTAGCAGCCCTGGAAGGGATACCACCTCTCTGAATTCCTGGAGGGGTAGGGGTGGGAAAGAAAGATGAGGCTTTCTACTCCCGGAAACAGTTAAAATCTCAAACTCCCAGGAGCACTTAGTGATACCCTGCCCTACAGCGTTGCTGCGAGTCGGCTTCGACTGGTGGCAGGGAGTTTGGTTTGGTGAATTCCTGGGCTGCAACGGCGACTGAGTTCTCCGTGGTGCAGGGACCTCTTTCTCTGCCCTGTCCAACCCCGGGGAGTCGATTCTGACTCAGGCCGACCTGAGTGGGTTCAAACTGCTGACCCTTCAGTCAGCAGCCAAGCCCTTCACCCACGCTCCTTTTCCATTCCCCCGTCGCCCCCTAATCTGCACAGTGGCTGATTTGAGGCTCTTCCCTTTCCACACCTGTACTCCACGTGCTACCTTAGAGGAAAGGGGGCCACCAGGAAAGAGCTCCTTTAACTTTCTCGAAACTGCCAAGTGATCTGAATCCACAGCCACCCCTACTCTCCAACACCCCCCTCCCCCACCACAGCCTCTCAGAGAGAGACCTATCTGCTATCCTGCTTTCACACCTGATCCTTCAGGTTCTCCCTCTCCGCTGGTTCTCCCCCCCCCAGCTTGCCAATCTGCTCAAGTTCTCCGTCTTTAAAACAAAGCTGAGCGTGAAGAAAACTCCTGATACTTCTTTCTCCCCGCCCCAGCGCGGTTTCCCTTCACTGCCAGACTTCTTTTTTTTGCGGGGCGGTGGG
The DNA here is from genome assembly GCF_000313985.2 of Echinops telfairi. Lineage (NCBI taxonomy): Eukaryota > Metazoa > Chordata > Mammalia > Afrosoricida > Tenrecidae > Echinops > Echinops telfairi. The sequence continues at coordinate 16,310,287 of NW_022111310.1, forward strand.
AGGCAGGGAGGGAGAGGAGGGCACTGTATTGTTGTTGTCTATACATCCTAACTTCTGGGCTGCTCCTCCAGCAGTCTGCTGCTGCCCTGTTTTGTGACTGCAGTTCACAGTCCTAGTGACCCCCCACTGCTAAATCCAGGAGCCGCACTGCACAGTGGCTCATACCTGGCCTTGGGGTAGGCAGTCCTCGATCCTGCTGAGCACTGACTCCCCAGCCTGAAACACCCCGCCCTCGGTTTCCCTTTTTGGATTTCTGGGGCCCGATTATCTGCACTTGGACTTCAGTCCTGCCACTTGGCCATCTTGGTAGCTGGGAATTTTTAACCTCTCCGTATCTCGGTTTCCTCAAACGTGAAAAGGCATCACCATGGTATCTACAGATAGGCTTGATAAGAAGATGCGCTGAGATCACACTTACAGTGGTGCTTGGTACATGGTGAGCCTTGAAAAGATGTGAGGCTCTTGCGCTCACTTATTTCTTGATGGTGTACTCTCCACATCGTCTGTATTTTGGCCTGTTCTTTGTCTGTTGTCATTATCGTTGGAGTCCAACTCGAATAAAAAACACTCTAGGTATTGCAAACGGAGAGACTCTCATATAGGGACTTAATTTCATGGCTGATGGCAAACTCAAAGTCCAGCAGACAGTGAGGCAACATGGCGTTTAGAATTAGAGGAAGCCACTTTCATCCTCGACATTGGAGGGTCAATGAGAGGAGGTGGTGTTAGCAGACCTCGGGCGATTCTGTCCGAATAAGCACTGCGGTGGGGCCGCAGAGGGACTTCTCTCCTGGTCCTGTGTCCTGGTCTTCTATCAGTATCTTCCCTTGGCCAAACCTACCTGGCCAGGAGGCAACTGAGCTTGGGAAGTGTAGTTCCCTGTGGTATGAAGCCCGACAAGCGCTGACATGGCCCGTATAGTTTTCTTTCTCCCTGACCTTAAGTTCTGCTGTCTCTGAGGACCCTGCCTCCACCCTCTGGGTAACTGTTTTCTCTGGGTCATTTTGGTTGGTGGCTTCAAAGGCAATTTGCGTATTGCTATTTCCTGAATCTTTTTAAAGTATCATTTTCTTTCTCTCTTTAGAACTGTATATTTAATTACCTCCTGTACGTTTTAATTTTGTCACATAGAAACCTCAAATTCAACATGTCCCAAACTGAACTCAAGACTGCCAGAGCTTCCCCTGCCCTCTCGAGCCAGCCCTGCTTCTCCTTGGCTCTCTGTCTCGGTGAAGAATACAACCCACCATGGCTTTGCTTGGGTGGGAAATCAAGTCACTGTCTTTGACTCTTCCCTCTCTCTCATCACGTGGATCCAACAGACCTTATTCTGTGCCGCCTCCCTCCTCAGCATCTCTGATGTCTATCTCCCTCTCTCCAGCCCTGTGTAGGGACTCTGGTTCAGGCCTTCGTCATGCTGTGATCACCATCGCCTTCTCACTGGACCTCTGGCCATGGTAATGCTTCCCCTTATCCGTTGTTCATGTTGCAGCCAGAACCATTCTTCTAAAAGTCAAACATGATGGTGATGTCACTCTCCTGCTTAAAACCTGCGCCCAAGGCATCAGTCTCTGGGCTTTTGTGTGCTGTTCTTTTCACTAAGGCGTCCTGGTGGCCCCCTGTGAGATAAGTATTGGGTTGCTAATTACAAGGTCTGTAGCTCAAACCCACCAGCTGCTCGTTGGAAGAAAGATGAGGCTGTTGCTCCCATGTAAAGATGTACTGTCTTGAAAACTCCATGTAGGACCACTATGAGTTGGCTCCAACTTAGTAGCAGAGGTTTGGGTTTGGCTCTTTGCACTGGGGTACTATAAGAAAGAACCCCCTCCCCTGGAAGCTAGGTCGTCTTCTAGAAGCAGCACATTCCAGTTGAGTCTGTGGGTCTCATTCTCTCAAGGTTACTGCCACTATTGGTTAATGATAGAAATCAGATTCTAGACCCCCTAACTATAAGTGGCATTTCTGCCAGAGGCAAAGCACTGTGGGATACAAAAGTAGATGAGATCTGAGGTTTACCAGACCCAGGAGCTTTCTGACTTGTTGGGGAGACAAGCCCACATCATGAGTCTTATACAGTATGAGGCATGAGTGCTTGTCTATACTGGAGGGCTCCTGTTTACCCAGCATATATGATTCTCTTGGGAAAACTTTCAAGACTCTAGTCCTTGTGGCTCTTGTGAGCCTGCCAATCACTGTGGAACACTTCCTGCCCACCCAGAGGGAGAGGAAGATGGAATGGGACACAGCATCACGGCTGAGGAAAGATTGACCACAGGTTCTGAAGTGGAAAAGACTTGTGCCCGTTGGAGGAGGACTGAGTGGGGTCATGGTTGTCAGGAGTGGATCCTGGGAGTCCAGAGGTGGAGATTAGTGGGAGAGGAGATGGGAAGACAGGTCAGGAGGAACCTGGAAGGCTGCTGTTGATTGCTGTGGTGTGGAAGTTAGCTTTTCTTCTCTGGACACTAGAAGGGAGAGGGTTTGTCTGGGACACTAGAAGGGAGAGGGTTGAGGCCTGAGATGGAAAGACTGATAGTAGAAAGGAAGGTGTTGGGATAGCGTGGATTCAGTTGGAGCTAGCGTGGGGTTTGTTTGGAGCTGTTGGCTGGGAGAAGAAAGCTTAGAAACTTGTAAGATGACCCGTTTGGGATCTGTGTGGCTGCCCAGTTGCCTAGTCTTGGAGGCTGGTTCCTTCATTGAGAGAAGGAACACAGATTGGGGAACAAGTACGAGGGAGTGTATGAAAATGGCTTGGATGGAGTTTAAAGTCAGGGGTTCTGGGCAAGGGTAATATAAATTCCTCTGTCGAAAGCCTACTCAAATCTTACTACTTACCACAGACGCTGCCTCTGTAATGTTCTTCTTTACATAGAGATGCGTAACCCAGTAGATCCAACTGGGAAGCAGGAGTGGAAGATGGAGACTGTGAGGCCAGGATTCAGATCCACTGGGCACAGGCAATAGAACGGAGGGCAGGAGGTTGTGGCAGTTTGTTAGCAAGAAGGGCTACAGCTTAGGGGAAAAACCAGATGGAGGGAAGGCATTTAGGGTAGGGGAGAATTGAGCATTGGGGAGGTTACTGAGAAGAAGCCAAATGGTCCATGACAAATGCGAGCCTCTCAAAGTACAATAAGTACATAGTAGCAGGTTCACAAGGGTACGCTAATTCATGTACCAATGTGTACCAGTAATTGGGTCATGATTAGATATTGGACAAGTCATGTGCTGTCTCACACCTGCGTTACCTCAACATAGTTCCTTGTCTTATCTGCCTGGATGGGAGTGAGGAATCACTGCCATTTCCGTGAGCCTCCTGAAGAGGTGAGGGGCATGTCTGGGGAAGGGGGGTGCACAGGTCAAGAGTCGCAGAAAAAAGCATCTTAGCGCGCCTGTTTGTGTAAATCTGCATAAGCAGGAAAAGCTTGACACATGTAGATAGGAGAGCGCAGACACTCTTCAAAGCCCCGATCCGTTTAGCATATGCTCCGTGCCAGGCTCTGTGCTAGGTGGTGGGATACCGAGGAAGATTTTAAAAAGGTCTCACCCTTGAGAGTTCACGGTCCAGTGAAGAAGGGGAACATGCAAACAGATCCTTGGGATAGAATGTGAAAAATGCTAAACGTACCACTAGCTCTGTAGCCTTCGGCAAGGTTTGGTTTGGTTTCTAAACCCTGTAATACCTCATTTTCCTGACAACTAAAATCTGGCTCTTTTCCACGGGGTGTGCTGCGGATTGAATCAGTGTTTGAACAGTATCTGGAACAGACTTAAGAGCAGGTTGTGTAGCTGAGGGGTGAGGAAGGCAGCCTTAGAGGCAAAGGGAAGTGAGACAGGGCAGAGAGAGCAGCTAGCAGGGATGTGTTGTTGGCTGTGGTCAAGTTGGCCTGTCCCAGCTCTTGGCCACCCTGCACGGCCCAATTCTGTGCTGTCCTCATCATGGGAGTGTGGACGGGAGGGACCATTGTGACCTATAGGGTTTTCATGAGCTGATCGAAGGATGTAGATTGTCCAGGCCTTTTTTTACCTAGTCTGTCTCAGCCTGGAAGTTCTGCTGATCCCGTTCATCACCATCGCAGCACACAAGCCCCCAAAGGCAGGCAGGGAGTGGCTGGGCATGGGGTGTGTTGGCTGCGAATTGAAGGCAAGTCTCCTGCGTGGAAAGCAAGAATTGTGCTGCTGGAGTGTGGCTGTCCCAGGGATGGCTGGAGCTGAATCCTACGCAGGAAACAGTGGGTATGCCTGTAAAGAACTCGAGCCTTTGGCATCCCCACCCTAGGGTCTTCAAACAGCAATTTTCTTAGGTCACTGGTCAGGGCATGAATTCCCGGTCATTTCCAGCATGCCTGCCTCATGGTTGGCCCAAGCAGGTTCAAAGTCAGGGAAAGCAGTCAGGCAGAGAAACAGGTGCTGGCAGCCGGGAGTCAGGCTGTTGTGCCCTGAAGGGATCAGAGCCAGGGGTGTGATGAGTGAGGCGCTGGTAGCTTCTGCTGCAGTTATTGTGACCATGAAGTAAAGAGTGATCATATTAGGAGAATGGTGGCTTTTTCTGGAGGAGATGAAGCTGGAGGGTGAAGGAGGAAATGGACAGAGGAAGGAAGAACAACTGGGCAGAGCCGCCAGCATGTGCCAGAGTGGAGAAGTGTCGGGCGATTCACAGATGGTGTGCAAGGGGCTGGGGAGTGAGGGGGCTGGGGAGGTCCTTGGTGGGCTGAGCTCGTGGTAAGGGCTTGTTCTTTGCCAATCAAGGGTTTCAATGGGAGGGTCAGGACCCTATCTATGGTTAGAGACTCAGGCCACTGGGATGAGCCCTTAGCAAGGGTCAGATGGTTAGACAATGGGCATGAGGTAGTTTCATAGGACTTTGACTCAGTGGATTCAGGAGTTTTGTTTGCAAATCATGGAAAGCCAGCTTGAACTAATTTAACGATGACAGAAAAGGTGGGGGGTCATGTTTGTTTCATAGTTCTGCCTCTGGTGGGGAGGTAAATCTCTCTCCCCATGGGAACATCTCAAGGATACCTGGCTTGGGTCACATTTCCATCCTTAGACCATGAGCAGGGTTTTAGCCTTGCGATTAGTCCACAGGAGCTCCTGGACCAACTAGGGCCAAAGCTGGATGAGGGACCTGAAGGAGTGGGCATCCCCCATTCCAGCTGCAGGTCCAGAGAAGTGAGAGGACTGAGGGAAAAAGGATAAGGTCATCCCGGGAGAAATTCTGGAACCATTAGCTTTACAGGCTGGTAGGACCATGGGTATGACCGCTTGAAAAACCTTGACAGATCCTCGTGAGACACAGGAACTGTGGGAATTTGGGGAGAAGCATGTAAAATATGAACTATTTAACATATGCTTAAAATTTGACATTGTGATGGTGGCGTAAAATCCACCCCCTTAAAGTATACAATTAAAGGATTTAAAATATATACACTCAAGATGTGCCACCATTTCCACTGTTTTCCAGAACATTTCATCAACACGAATGAGAGCCTTTGCCCCATTAGCCAGTCCCCATCTACTGTCCCCTGGGAACCAGTGATTTACTCTCTGCCTCTCTGGATGCAGTGGGACATTTCCTACCAACCGATCAGACAACACGCAGACTTGTGTGTCCGGCTTCTTTCTCTAAGCACAGTGCTTCCAAGACTCATCCACGTGGTAGCATGCATCAGCACTTCATTCAATTTCATAGCTGAATAGTAGTTCGTGTTACAAATGTATTATATATATATATTTTTTTTCAAATGTATTATATTGTATTGGTCTATCTGTTGGACATTTTGGATTGTTTTCATTAGTCTTATACAAGAGGTTTCAAAAAGTGCCTGGAAAATTCCACTGTCTTTCAGTGGTTAACTTCACCTCCTTTTTTTTTTTTTTTTTTAATCATTTTATTGGGGGCTCTTCCAGCTCTTAAAACAATCTACCCATCCATTGTATCAAGCACATTTGTACATATGTTGCCATCCCCCTTTCCAAAATATTTTCTTTGTGCTTGAGCCCTTGGTAGCAGCTCCTCTTTTTACCCCCCTCTTCCCCCCACCCTCCGACCCTGATGACCCCTTGGTAAATTATAAATTATTATTATTTTCATATATTACACCATCCGCTGTCTCCCTTCATCCGTGTTTCTGTTGTTCCTCTCCCTGGGGTGGGGGGTGGGGGCGGTTATATGTCGATCATTGCAAGTGTTTCCCCTTTTCTCCCCCCACCTTCCCCCTACCCTGATGGTATCACTACTCCCACTACTGTTCATGAGGGGTTTATCTGTCCTGGATTCCGTATGTTGAAGGCTGTTATCTGTACCAGTGTCCACGCTCTGGTCTAGCTGAATTTGTCAGGTAGAACTGGCGTCATGTAGAACTGGTCAGGTAGAACTGGCGTCATGGTAGTGGTGGGGGTGGGGGTAGGAAGCATTAAAGAACTAAAGGAATGTTGTATGTGGAGCATGCATTTTGAAAGTTATGGTGAACCAGAAAGATCGCCAGAATGGAGAAAATTACCAGCCAAAGCCACTAGAAGCATGTTCTTCCCCTTACAGAAGCAGAGCAGCCGTTGTATTGCCAGGCAACCAAATCTCCTGCCCTGGGTGTTTGAGCACAGTTTGCATCAGCACTGCCCTGCTCAGAGACGGCGGCTGGCTACCCAGCTTTGGGTGGGTATTGCTCTCCTGCTAGTAACCTAGTCCCGTGCAGCAGGCTCCTGAAAGAGCTCACCATGCGTCTTTTAAGTCTCCTATGCCAGGACTTCAGCCTGTAGTTTTTCCTGTTCCAGGCCCCAGGCTAAATCAACCAAATTATAATAAGATAAGTTAGGGCTGTTCCCATTTTGCCTCTTCGATCATGACACACTGCTCCCCTCCCCACCCCCCAGCTAAAAGCAAACCCACCGCCATTGAGTCGAATCTAAATCACGTGATCTTATATGGGGTTTCCCAGGCTGTACATTTCTATGGGAGCAGTTAGCTTCCCCTGTCTCTCGGGGATGCCTGATGTGGGTGATCCGCTGACTTTACAGTTAGCAGTCCAGTGCTTACCTGAGAAGTCGGTCACCACCGAACCTGTTTGAAGGCAAGTAGGCGTTGTCTCTAAGTCAGATGTTCATAAATTGGACGACCTGTGTATGCTCCTTGGAAAGTTATGAGATCTACCTTCTGGAAATGACATTAGCCTGGCCAGGTGTCAGACATTACAAGTAAATGATAACTTATTGAAACTAGAGTTTCAGAATGGTTATATGAAGTAGAGGTTTTATTGCAAAAGTGGCAGTCAACACTTTCCTTAGGGCTATTTAATTAGGGTGGAGGTATGCTCGAAGGAACTGGGTCTGGTCATCCTGCTAGCATCAGCATCTGTGGTGTGAAAATGCAAGCCAGCAGCCTTTCTCCGCACCATCAAGCAAATCTTGTTCATTTCACAACTTGCCTCAGCAATTAGAAGGACACTTGGACCTTTTTGTTGATTCCTCAAAGATTTATATGGGCCTGTCATGTGCCAGGCATGGGGGTGGGGGGATTCATAGGTGGACTTTGACCTCTGTCCATTCAAGGACCAGGAAGGGGACAAAGGAAGTCCACGTGAAAAGTAGCAACTTAGCCGGGTGGCAGGGGTGTTTGCACAGAATGTCATAAGCGGGCTAACAGTGATTTCTGTTGAATAGTTTTATTGGCGTATAATTCACGTATGCACTGGAATCGTTCATGCATATTAAGAAGAGTTGTGCAATCATCACCACAATCAGTTTCAGAACATTTTCTTCCTTCTCATACTTGTTAACTTCCCAGTTCCCCCTAACCTCCCCTGCCAACAGTGATTGATTTATTCATTTATTTATTTATTTTGAGTTAAAGAAATTCTAGAGTGAAGCAAATGTTTGGGGGAGGCTTTGGGCTACCAATTATAGATAACAACTACATTTTGTCTCTTTTTTTTTTTTT
>NW_022111310.1:16319484-16333891 GCF_000313985.2 Echinops telfairi
TCTTTCCTCTATTTCCCTTGATTCTCCTCCTGTCCCACTATCATGCTCAGCATTTTGTCTCTTAATTTACTGCCCCATGTTGATAAATGGACCTTTTCAATAAGAATTTGAATAATTGTTTCCTCTTGATAACAGGGAATTTTATAGTTTTTTTTTTACTACTCCTCAACCTTTAAAAATATATTAAAGTAATGGGTGCTCTTCATTAACACACATCGCACTCACTGCATGATTTGTGGTGTCCACTGCCTAATGAAAATGCTAGCCCCTTTGTTAAAAATGGTTCCAGGGTTCATGATGGCAGCACAGAGTGTTACAGGTGCAGGGTCCTTCTGCGTGTGGGCCCCGTGTGACTGCTCGGGTCGCGGGCCCTCTGCAGTTGGAGACAACAGTTTTCCAAATCCCATATCTACCCTGGTTTTCGAGTTCAGGCCTGATCCTGGTCTGGGGGTGTGATTGCACATGAGCTGGGGGGTCCCTCTGCGGGCTTCTCTAGTCTGACCTAACCCTGGAGCTGGCAAGTCTGCTCCATTCCCTGCCAGCAACAGCTGTCTAGCGTGCCTTGTTTTTAGGGAGGTGGGGGGTAGAGTGTCTCCTCTTTGCCCAGCCTTTCATCTCTAGTAAGAGTTGAGACTGCTTTTAACGTCCCCTGAGCCTTGCTCCCACCCTCTTTTCTGGTCTTCCCTGCATAAAGGACTGCCAGCATGTCTCAGCCCCCTGTGTCCGTCACCCAGAGATGCTAATGAGTGTTTGTAATAACGGTTCTTGTGGAGGGAACTGACTTTGGTTGGGAGCGCTACTGCATTGTCTCAGTGCACTACCCTATGAGAGGAGCCGTGTGGGGCAATGGTTAAGCACTCGGCTGCAAACCAGTGGTTCAAACCCACCAGTGACTCCTTAGGAGGCGAGACTTGGCAATAGACTCCTGTCAAAGGTGACAGCCTAGGAAACCCTCTGGGGCAGTTCATCTTTGCTTGAAAGAGATCACTAGGACTAAGAATTGACCCATTGCCCCACCCCCACCCCCTATGGAGTAGTTCTGGTCTCATCCCCCTTGCTTACAGGTGGGGTGATAAAGGATTAGAGAGGTGTGACTTAGCTTGCTCAAGGTCGCAGCTAGCAGACAGACTGGGATTTGAATCTGGCTCTGGTTGACTTTAGAGCCCATTCTCTCTCTCTCTTAATCATTTTATTGGGAGCTCGTACAACGATTAGCACCATCCATCTATCCATCTATCCATCTATCCATCCATTGTGTCAAGCACATGTGTACATTTGTTGCCATCATCATTCTCAAAACATTTGCTTTCCGCTTGAGCCCTTGGTTATCAGCTCCTCATTTTCCCCCTCCCTCCCCGCTCCCACTCCCCACTCCCTCATGAACCCTTGATAATTAATTAATTATTATTTTGTCCTATCTTACACTGTCCGATGTCTCCCTTCACCCACTTTTCTGCTGTCCATCCCTCAGGGAGAAGGTTATATGTAGATCTTGTAATCAGTTCCCCCTTTCCACTCCACCCTCCAGGTATCGCCACTCTCACCACTGGTCCTGAAGGGTTCATCTGTCCTGGATTCTCTGTGTTTCCAGTTCCTATCTGTATCACTGTACATCCTCTGGTCTAGCCAGATTTGTAAGGTAGAATTGGGATCATGATAGGTGGGGGGAAGCATTTAGGAACTAGAGGAAAGTTGTATGTATCATCATTGCTACCCTGCCTGCTCCTTGACTTGCTTGTCTCCTCCCCGAGACCCTTCTGAAAGTGGATGTCCAGTTGCCTACAGATGGGTCTTGGGTCCCCAATCTGTACTCCCCCTCATTCACAATTATTTGATTTTTTGTTCTGATGATGCCTGATATCTGATCCCTTCGACACCTCGTGATCACACAGGCTGGTGTGCTTCTGGGCTTTGTTGCTTCTGAGAGCCCATTCTCTCACCACGAGCACTATTGGCATCCTGTCTCAAACCATTTTTGTTGTTGAATATTGACATGTATTGGGCACAGTGCGGAGTAGATAGTGTTTCTCATACAAAGTACAGTCTCCAGGCTAAGTCGGGTGGGGGTGCGGGTGGAATGACACCTACGTCTATTGTTGGTCAGCCTTATTTCTGCCTCATCTTTCCTTTCGGAAACATTCTAGCTTTTCCGGCCTCATCTCCTCGCCATTACCAGCCTCCCTTGTTAGGAACTGCTTCCTCAGGCCCCCTGCCCCATATCGGCGGACTTCCCAGCCACCAGCAGGCTCCTGGGATGAGTGGTCTTTGTGCACTGCTTCCACTGGCCTCCCCTTCGCTCAGCATCACACTGCTGTGGTCTGGGTCTGGCCCCTACCATGTACTGGAGACTGATCAAGAAGTATCTGTGACTGTCCCTCTCTGGTGTGGGGTGGCAGGGGCCTTGAAGGCCATGCAGCCCAGTAAGAAGTGATTTGTCAGATCAGGGTCACCCAGCCACTTTGTGGCAGAGCTGGGCTTAAAACCCAGTTTCTAGACTCAGTTCCTTGTTCGCTGACATCATTGTAACCATCTGCCCCTTGTTTATTTGTCCAGCAGGCATTCTTCCGGTGACCTCCACGTCATCAAATAGACCCCCCAAGGATCGCTCTTTTCCTTTAGAGAGTATCCTCTTCACCGCCATGCCCGCCGTCCCGTGCCTGCTACATCCAGATGCTGACTGTACTGGTTCTCTGCTCTCTGCGTCCACCCCTGGTCCGTTTCCCCCTCTGTGTTCTGACTGTGGGCCCTGCCTCCCAGCCACGGCTCCTGCCCTCTGCTGGTTTCCTGTATCCCTCTCCCGATGGGCTTCACTACCTCAGCAGGGACTGATTCCCAAACTCTCAAATTCATCTTTCTGGGTGCTTCTAGAATTCATGCATTTGGTGCTTCCTACAGTGGCCACCCCAAACGAAACCCACTGGTGCTGAATTGATGTCAATTCAGAGACCCTGTGGGACAGAGTAGAACTGCCTCATGGGGTTTTGAAGGCTGTCAGTCTACCGCAAGCAGACTGTGGTTAGCAGGCCCACACTCGCCCAGCCAACTCTCCCACTGAAACCCCAAACCAATAGTCTCATCTTCCTCTGGTGGAGCAGCGGGTGGTTTTGAATCGCTGACCTTGCAGTTAGCAGTCTACCGCCCAAACTCCAAACTGCCATCAGGTCGATTCCAACCCCTACGACCCTTAGGACAGAGTACAGTTGTGTCTTTGGGTCCCCAAGCCTCTTAAAACCAAAACAAACCAGTTTTTAAGGGGAAGGTGGGGTAAAAAGGGGGAAACTGATCACAAGGATCTACATATAACCCCCTCCCTGGGGGACGGACAATAGAAAGTGGGTGAAGGGAGATGCTGGATGCCATAAGACATGACAAAATAATAATTTATAAATTATCAAGGGTTCATGAAGGGAGGGAAAAATGAGGAGCTGATGCCAAGGGCTCAAGTGGAAAGCAAATGTTTGAGAATGATGATGGCAACAAATGTGCTTGACGATGGATGGATGGATAGATTGTGATCATCGTTGTATGAGCCCCCAATAAAATGATTTAAAAAGAAAACCAAAAACCAGTTTTATTAGCATTTTATCCACATGCCATACAATTCAATAGGGCAGAGCTTGTTCATTTCCTTCATTCAGGCTTTTCAATATTAACTTGCCAGGCGAGCCTCCTCAACCCCCTATAGGAGCGAGTGGTGACCGCCCGCCCCCCCCAAAGCTCCATCCCTTCCCCCGGCTCTGTACTCCTTCCGAGCACTTAATCACCACCAGGCCTGTTAATGCACTGCCTGTATCCTACCCAGGACGGTGCATCCCCTGAGGGCCAGGGCTTGCTCACTGCCGTAATGTTCAATGCACGAACAAAGCCTGGAATGAGGTAAAACGCAAATATTTGAGCAAAGTGTATTTGTTGCAGGGTACGGCACAGCCTAAATATCAACAGGGAGCCAGTTAGTAAACAGTTTAAAACACAGCATTGCAAAAATAAGGCCGCTCTGGGTGTAGTCATTTGAAACGATGGCAAGATGTGGAAAAGAGTAAATTGTGTCACCTACTTCTGCGCGCGCGCGCGTGTGTGTGTGTGTGTGTGTGTGTGGAGTAAGAGTGCACGGGTAGGTGTGTCCACTAGCCTGGGAAGAAAGGAGTGTTTGCTTCTCAGAAACCCTTTTTCTGACCCTTTGAGAATGTAGTCTTTCTCCCTTGGGGCTACTTGACCAAATTAGGTAAGAGAATCTGCCCTCTTTCTTCTTAATGTGGTCTATAGTGGCTGTTATTGATTGAAAAAGAAAAGCTTGATTAGCATCAATGCCTATCTAACCCGATCATGTTTCAAAAGAAAGAAGGTGGAAGGGGCTCCGCAGATCTACCGGAAGGATGTGGGGTTTGTCCTGATCCAGCACTGACTCTGAAGTGCTCAGTACTGAGGTGCAGCTGTAACGGGGGCTCAAAGAGAGACTGCTGGTCTGGGAGATTCTAAGCTGGCTGTTCAAGTACATTGGCCTGGGCTGAGCTGGACCGGTCCCCCGATGACCACATTTTCAGGGCTGTCTTTGTCCTGGGTAAGCCGTTCTCTCCTGGCCCGGCATAGAAGAGAGGCAGCGCTCGGCTGTGTCACCACGCCCTGTCCCTGCTCAGCCCAGAGTCATGCTCCTGTCGGCCCCTTCCTGAAGAAAGGGCTGCCCTGGACAGACAGCCCGTCTCCGTCAAAGAGGCTGTGCTTTCAGCCCAACGACCTGAAATCCTTCTCTTTCTGGTTTCTCTCGCCACACTCCCCTTATTCTGCTTTGGGGTGTCTTGGGCTTCACTGAGAGCGGGGCTGCCAACTTCTCTCTAAACCAGTGGCAATGGAAGAAGTGATAACGGCAAGGTGGCAGTGCCAGTCTAGTCACTGGCACTAGACTGACCCCTTTCTGTACGACAAGGCAGTTCTGCTGACCTGACGTGGTCCCGCGGTAGCCAAATTCTTCTCCCTCGGTGTACTGGGAGGCCTAGCACACATTGTTTTAGGTTTTCTTGAAGTTTTCCAAGTTACCTAGAAAGTATCTCGTTGTACTATTGTAGGGTAAACATCTGTGTGGACTTGTGATTTAGTGATATTTGCCCCCGGGGCTGTGGCTGCAGGTCTAGTGCCCTGGTTTCAGCCTGATGGTCACATCTCCACTGTCAGCCTGCATCTGAAGAACAAGTTAGCTGGCCGCTGATGTTTGTCCAGGACTGTGTGAATGGAATGGTGACTGGATGAGATTGTACATTATTCACTGCCATCAAGTCGGTTCTGGTTCATGGTGATCCGACAGGACACGGCAGAACTGCTCTTGTGGATTTCTAAGACTACTTACTCATTACTGGAGTAGAAAGCCTCATCTTGCTCCGACTGGTGGTTTTGAACTGCTGGCCCTGCGGCTAGCAGCCCTACGCATAACCATTACATCACCAGGGCTCCTGAGACTATACATAGTGGTTCCTAATTGATCTGAACAGCCTGTTTTTGATGGGCATTGACAGAAGGAATATGTGTTCTTTGGGGTGAGTGGGATACCTTTAACATCCAGAAAGTGAAAGATGGGCAGAGAGAAAGGAAAGCTGCACCAAGGTTGTATAGTGAAGGAGTTTCAGAGCACTGCACAGGTACAGGGAAGAAGTAACAGACAGTTGTACCCGAGCGTACATCTATTGTGAGAAAGAAAACTGTGCTACGGTTCTAGGGCTCCTTTACCCTAAAGAGTGACTGTCGGAGGCCACACTGTAGATCCTCGAACAAGTAAGCAGTTCATGTCATTCTTAATAATTAGGTTACATTACCACTGATTATGGCCTCATTTTCATTATCCTCTCCTGTATTTAATTTTCATCTTGTTTGCCCAACAGTGAATTGCCCCTGACTCATTCAACAGGATGCTGAAGCAAAGGGGACAGACATCTTTCAGAGATGTGAGCTGGATGGCTTACGTAGAGAGACTTCAACTGGCAAGAAACAATTCCCTCTCAGGGGAAATGGATGAAGGGAAACGTCTTAATCAGGAAGTTTATATTCCCTTTATTTATTCATCAAGTATTCATTAAGTGTCCAGCACCGGGTAGGTGCTTCTTGCCAGGCCCCTTTGCACACGTCATTGCATGGCAGAGCCTTTCAGGCTCCCATTTCTCTCCCCTATGTTGGCATTAGAAGATAAAGATCTAAAATAAAATCAGAATCATTACCCTTTGCTCTAGGGCAGTGGTTCTCAACCTGTGGGTTGCGACCCCTTTTTTGGGAGGGTCCAACGATCCTTTCACAAGGGCCGTCTGATTCACCACAGTAGCAAAATGACAGTTATGAAGTAGCGACAAAAATAATTTTATAGTTGGGGGCATCACCGCAACGTGAGGAACTGTATTAAAGGGTTGCAGCATGAGGAAGGTGGAGAACCACTGCTCTGGGGTGTTTCTGATTGCTTATTGCCAGTATGTAGTGCTTTTTTTAGTGATTTTATTTTACATCTAGCCACCTTACTGAATTCTTAACATTTTTAAAATCAGTTTTTCAGCACATCGTTGGCTTAGAAAATATAAGGTAATGAATTTTTTGTTGTTGCAAGTCTTAATGCATTCTTTCAAAACTTTTTTTTCCATTTTATTGCAGGATCTATGGAAATTCTTGATAAAATAAAATGCTTAATAAAATAGGTCATTCTTAGCTGCTTCTTTACTAAAGGGACGAGAGCTAGTATTTTCTCATTAAATATACTTGCTGCTGGTTTCTTGAGTTAGTTTTTTTCTCATTCACAGCGTAGTCCTGTGTGATACCTTGGGGAATGCATGTGAGTGGCGGGAGCCCTGGTGGCATAGTGGGCTATGCATCCGGCTGCTCACCCCACAATCAGCTCCAAACCACCTGCTGCTGTGCAGGAGCAGGATGGGCTTTTGGATGTAAAATAAGGAATAGCACTTGGGTTTCTTAAAATGCCTGATGACATCTTTTGAAATGATCATTTGAGGTCTCTGCATTAATCTTTGGAGATAATCCATCTGTTTGTTCATGTTCTATTGACCGATACTTACTTGCCTATGTAGGATAAACCCTGGGTGGTGGTTGGTTCATTGTGCTAAGGTTCTATATGGAGTTTTGGGCTCATTCTTTATTTTGCTTTTATTACACTTTCTTTTTTCCCTCTGTTTCATTTGTTTTTTTTCATGTTTACTGGCACTTAGTTCACAAACCATACAATTCAATATTTCAGTCCCTATCAAGAAGAGTTGTACAAAAAATGTACCGTCATCACCACAATCAATTTTTATTCTTTATTTCTTGACTCCGGTTATAATGGTTAGGTTTCTTTTGTTCAGTTTCATTTTCTTTCAAGTTTCAATTCCTGTTTCTATTTAAATGTTTATAATTATATTTTCTATGATAAGATTTAACTAGTGTCTGTTACTGTCATCGAAACAAGGAGAGGCATTTAGGCTTACTTTTACTTCCCAGTTTAGATTTTATTGAAATCGTCTTGTATTTGATTTTCTGGTTCTGGTTAATCATTGCATTGTTGTTTTTGAGACCCCGTCCATCTTAGGAATTGTTTCTTAATGTGTTAGTCTGGGTAGACTAGAGAAACAAATTCATGGGCCCTCATGTGTAGGAAAGAGATTTCTTTATATGCAAGAGCAGTTAAATATGGAGAAAACATCCCAGTCCTATATTAGCCCATATGTCTGACACCAAAGTCCTTTTCAGACTCACGAAACACATGCAATGATGCTGAGTAGATCACAGGCTGTGGGTGCAAAGTCTTGTGGATCTCATGGCAGGAGAAGTATCAGCGCTCGCAGGGGTCTCCATGTGGCTCCTCTGGTTCCCAAGGCACAGGGCCTATCAGCATAGTGCCATGTCTTGTCAGTAGAGAATCTCTCAGGGAGTGAGCAGAGAGTGTCTCCTGCCTCCATGGAGGAAATACAGGAGTTCCCAGAATCCTCAGGGGAAGGCCAGGCCCACACAGATGCCTCATTGGCTATAACCAGATTGACGGACTAGACTCCACCCCTTCTCTCTTAATCCTCTCAAGCCCCACATTGACGCCAGATTATGTAAGTACCACACTTAACTGCTTCAAACATCGTAGTAGCACCCCTCCATCATTTCTTTTCACTTTTTTTAAACAAAGCATTATTGTGATTTATATTTTCAGTTGGTGCATTATTTCTTTAAAGGGGTGAGGGAGAAAAGCCTGAATGGTATGTATTACTCCTTTCTTATCAAAATGGTAATGTGGCGGAGTTTCACCCCTTAAGGACAAGTATCTAGAGATTGCTGTAGCACCCCTCCCCCACCTCCCAGATGTGGAAGCTTAATTTGTAATGCCTCAAAACTGGAAACAACACATTTAAAAGATTGAAGATGAGGCCGGCCCCAATCCCAACTACATGGACACCCGCCCCCCCAGAAGAATTTATTTCAGAGGACAGCACTGAATCTGCAGCTCTGGGAGAGGGACATGTCCGATCCGAGCACACGGGAGCAAATGAAGGGGGAGGAAGAAAGAGTGGAGCACATCCTGGCCCACCAAGCCTTGAGGACGATATTCCCGCTCAGAGCAGCCAATTCACAAAGACCATATGGCTGGCCCCACTATGAGACATGACATCCCTCACTGACCCATAGCCCTACAGGGGACAACACTGGAGACACAGTGTGGGAATTCCTCCCGATCTGATCCCATCACACTGATGCAAAACACTAAGGGCGTGGAACAGAACAGCAAGGGGGAACAGAGCAATGACGTCCCCAGGGAATACCAAAAACAAACTTTGGGGCCAGGGCTTCGTGTCCCATCAGACTGGACCGGAAAACATTCCTAAAGGCCAACAAACAGTCCGTGAACTAACTATAAGCTTTTCTTTCTTGTTGTGTTTTGTTTTTTGTCATTGGCTTGTTGGTGTTGTTGTGGTTGTTGTTTTGTTTTCTTCTGTTGCTTGGTTTTTTTCTGTCTTGTTTTTGTGCATGTTATTATCTCTGCAGGTCTGTTTAAATAAGATAGGCTGGATGAACAATGTGAAGGAGAAAACAATAGGACCAACAGTTCTGGGGGGACATGGGAGAGGGGTGGAAAAGTAGTGGTGGGAGACCAAGGGTTGGCACACATGATAGGGTGTGAAACTAGCACAGGTGTGTTCCACTTTCAGATTCTGTGGTTCCTTGGTCTTCCCTGGCCGGAGGGCCTGGAGGCAGTTCTAGTCAAGAGTTAATTGGTGGTTGGCTTAGATGCCTCCTGAGGGGTGGCATCCAAGATGGACGGGGCAAGGGGGACTATGGGAAGACCTCACAAACCCCACTTTAAGAACCTGCCTTGAGTAGTCTTCACTCCGTATCATGCATTTCCCCTCTGTCCCTCCCAGTCTGTAGCTTCAGTGAGCACGCAGAAGAGACTAGACCTGGGCCGGGAAGTGAGAACCCCAGTAGGAGTCCTGCTCTATGTGGGGCACTCGGCTGGGTATTTTCACACTTTATTGTTCCCATTTGATATTCTTCAAGGCATGCCCAGTTATCTCTTTTGCTGTAACTGATTAAACTATCTTAAAATAAAATAAAAAAACCCAAACTCACTGCCACTGAGTCAGTGCTGACTCATTGACACACACACACACCCACCCACACACACACCCACACACACACCACACCACACCACACCACACCCCACCCCACCTGTGGGTTTCTGAGACTAATTGTTTACGGGAGTAGGAAGCCCAGCCTTTCTCCCGAGAAAGCTGCTGGTGGTTTGGGAAGAAAGGAAAGAAGCCTGGGATCTCTCAGCTAGTGAGGAGTGGGTTGTAAGCAATTAATATGACCCCTCCAGCCATAATCCCTTAGGGGATACAATTCTGGATTCCATACGCCTACAGCTAACAAACAGGATTAGGATGAGAATGAGTTCTGACTTTTGTCGTGGGTGTGAACAGGACCTCATTCTTTGTGTAATGTTTCTGTTGGTCCTGTTACCGATCTCTGGTGGTATAGTGGCTACAACGTTAGGCCTGCTAACTGCCAGGTCAGCAGTTCCAAACCTGCAGCCACTCCATGGGAGGAAGGTGGGCCTTTCCACTCCTGTAAAGAGGAACAGTCTTGGAAACGCACAAGGGCAGTTCTACCCGGTCCTATAGGGGTGCTATGAGTTGTTATCGATTTGATGGCAGTGAATTTTGATTAGCTACTTACAATGGCTACAAGGAATTATATGCTATAGCTGAGAGGGGAAAGAAACCTGTCTCTAAAGTGGCCTGGGAAAAAGCCTGGCTGATTGAGATCAGTAGGAGGGGCCAATGCCTACTGGAAGTACCCTGCCAGAGGCCCCAGGTGATAATATGCATAAATAAGATACAGTCTCCAGGGGTGGAGAGTGGATGATTGTATTGGGGTGAAATTTGTACCATGTAGTTCCCACCAAACGACCTTTCCCTGCATGGGTCTGGTAAGAAGGTGGGTGAGGATACAGATGGGATACACCTGTACCTGTGAGTAATTGTGAGAAGGATTCCCTGCAGTATCACACTGCCACATATAAAATGAGCCCTCTGAGAAGCCGGGGGTGTGATTTCATCACCTGCAAGAGCCAGGAGTAGAGGGACTGCTCTGGCCCCAGCTTCTGGTCTTAACCCCTGCCTGACCTTCAGGTGCTGGACTGAATAGCATCCACCATTGTGTGAGACGTTTTCTCAAATATTTGTGAGTTCTGTGGGACACTGCCGGGATTCACAGGGCCCAGAGACTAGGGAATAACTACTCAAAGGAGGGCGGGGGGCGCTTTTTCAAATATTCAACTCCTTGGGACTAATTTGGTATTAATCTTACAAAAGATATTGTTGAAATTGTCCTCCATGCTTTTAGACCCGTGCTTATCTTCAGGATCTATGTCCAAGATGATGGCTTGGTGTGGGTTGGGAGCTGACCCCTGCTCACACTAGTGAGCACTGAGTTTCTAGTTTATAGAGGTGGGGCTTTGCCGGCCCACCTTCTTGAGGAGACAGACACATGCTATTCCTGCAGGAAGTGAGACTGGCTCTTTTAAAAAATATATACATGCTTTCACATCTAACAGTCTTATTGACATATAATTCATATACCATACAATTCACTGGTTTTTGACTATTAAAAGAGCTGTGCTATCATCACCACAATCAAGTTTAGACTACTTTCTTCATTTTTGCATTGCTGTGAGCTTGTTCTTGTGCCTCCCCAGGGGTGCATGTCTCTGTGGCCATGTACGCCTGTCTCTGTACACACATGGATAGATGTGTGGCCAACAACATAGCCCCATCAGAGCCTCAAACTCCCTTGGTTAAAGAGAAAACGGAACCCGGTTTGTCCAGGCATTCCACTGTCCTGAGCAACACCTTGATCTGTGGGTTTACTGATGGCATCTGGAAGGGCCCCCGAGACTCCTTGCACTGAGTGAAGCCGATATCTTTACATCCAAACCCAAGAAGGATGAGTTTCCCTGCCTCCTCTCTGTGGGCCTGCTCTCTTGGTGTAGTCACGCCATTGTGCCCAGGATTCAACATGTTCCTCATGCCTGGCTTTGGCTCAGCATTTGGCTGACTTCTTGTGTGTCCTCTGCTTCCGTGGGTGATTTTGAGGATGATCTGCTTTCCTGAATCTTGGGATTTCATAGTGAGATGAAATCCACGGGGTATAAATATTGCCACCTGTCGTTATTCACAACTGATAGAGGCGAAACCCTGGGTCACTGAACACAAATGCACGTGGCTAATGTACCCTGCATGTCTATCCTCAGCCTAGACATCGATGACTGTAGGTGAGGTCATCCAGGCTGAAGACAGAAGTGTAACTCACATTATTTTTATTACCAGCACAAGTAAGCTAGTTCAGCCGGTCACAGGGGCCCTCTGGGCACAACAGTAGTCACCTCCTCGCCCAGGTGCTCCCTCCTGGTTTGCAAATCCTTTCTTGCTCTGTACGCTTTGAAGAAGTCGTTTCACTTTGTTGTTTCCATGCACGTGCATGCGTGTGCGTGTGTGTGTGCATGTGTGTGAGAGAGAGAGAGACAGACAGACAGATGGGAGCCAAAGATGACCCCCTTAGCCTTTGCTGATGTGATGGGAGAAATGGTCCCACGTGCTCATTTCGTTGGTGGGGGCTGCAGTTGAACGGATGGCTGCTGCTTGCTCATCATGGTTATGTCATTAGTTCAGTTTTATTTCTCTTTTCTGCTTTTTTACACTTGATCTTTGCCAAAAGGGCAAGAAGTGCTTTTTTTTTGTTTTTTCATCTTGGCTTTTAAGACTCATTAATGTGCTGACACGAACAACCCACGGTTGTCACGTGTCCAAGTTGTCCTACCCAGTTTGTAGTCCACCTTTCCGTTGTTTCTTGACGGAGGGAGGAGGGGAAAGTTAAATTTGCCAGTCTCTTCTTACAGAGTTAGTTTTGGGCTTTGAGTTTTAGAAATCCTTTCTCAACCACGAGATTGTATGTGCTGACCATGTAACCTGGGCACAAGCACATTAGGAGTCATAGGCAAATCTGGCTGCCCCCTTGTTTTTCAGGAGCTGGGAATGTTTTGTTTTACATCTTTACCTTGACATAATGATGGGATCACAGGAAGTTGTGAAAATTAACTACTGGGGCGGTGAGCACCCTTTCCTCAATTCCCCACAGTATTAACATCTTGCATAACTAGAGTACGATGTCAAACCAGATCATTGCCATTGATACAATTCACAGAGCGTATGTGGATTAAACCACTTCTACATGCATGTGTGTGCACAGGCACACGTGCATATTTATATCTATGGAGTTTTATGGTGTGGATTTCTATAGCCATCACTACCATAATCCAGAACGATAGAGAACTGTTCTGTTAGCACAAGACCCCCTTCGCGTTACCCTTTATAGCTGTGTACTCCTTCCATCTCCATCTGTAGTTCCTAGCAACTGTTCTTCTTAGGAAAGTTTTAAAATGCTTAAATGACTGAACAAAAGTCTTACATGGATAATTCATGTGAAATTGACATCTCTGTATTTGTAAGTGATGTTTTATGGAAACACAGACACATTCATTA
The DNA here is from genome assembly GCF_000313985.2 of Echinops telfairi. Classification (NCBI taxonomy): domain Eukaryota; kingdom Metazoa; phylum Chordata; class Mammalia; order Afrosoricida; family Tenrecidae; genus Echinops; species Echinops telfairi. The sequence continues at coordinate 16,332,534 of NW_022111310.1, forward strand.
GTCTATGGTGGTGTTGAATCGTTGCCACAAGCACTGTAGGCCCCACAAAGCCTAAAATATTTACTTAGCTGGTCCTTTACAGAAAAGGTTTGCTGACAGACTCATAAGCTTAATCCTCATCTAATATATATATATAATATATATATATAATATATATATATTAGATCAGCAATCTATAGGCTCAGAAAAATAAAGCAAGACTATATATATATAATCTCATGTTTCTTTAATTTCTGCGCTGGACATCAGGAAAGGATGTAACTTAGTTTTCTGAAAGCTTCCTAGCTTAGTTATTAGTGTTGCCATGAAAGTAGTGGCTCAGACGAGTGACTTTAACGAACAGAAGAAATGTATTTCCGCACTGTGTCGGAGGCCCGGAGTCACGATTCAGGACCTGAGATCCTTGCTTGGCTCTTTCCGCTTCTCGCGGCCCCATCAGCAGTCCTTGGTGGTCCTGGGTTTTAGCTGCATCTATCTCCATCTGTCTTCCTCTTCCCTGTCATCACCACTCTTGTCATAACTTAGAAGTGATTAGGTTTAGAATCTACCCTATTCTGGTATGACCTTATTAACATAACATAAACCTTATTTCTAAATAGAGTGATGTTTTATATGGATAGGGATTAAGATTTCAGCCCCAATTTTGGAAGACAGTTCAGTTTATAACATCAGCATTTGTGGAATAATCTGTCCTTTCCTCACTATTTGAAGTATCATAGTTAAACCCTAGCTGTTTGGTCACTGTGGGACAGAACGAGTCATCAAGCTATGTGGGCAGGAGATAGATTAACCAAAAGGTTTCTGGAGATGGGGACCCTTGACCCGGCCCCTAACATTAACGCTGACTCAGAGTGCTAGTTGTTCTTGTGTGAGCTGTCAGATTATTCCTAAGGGTGGATACTATGGTGCGGTCATGCTTTATTTTTCTTGCGCCTCTAGGAGATTACTGATGGCCAAATGGACTGTTCATGGGGTCTGCTACGTTCGGGTGGCCTTTGGAGCTGGCTGATTGTGAAAATCCTGATAGAAGTGACTGACTATTTCCTTGACGTTAGTAGGTCCGCCATCTCAATGTTTTAAGGCACATTTATGAATGACCAGGCGGGGGGCGGGGGGTGGGTGCTGGTGGTAGTAGGGTTCGGTGGGGCTCTCTGGAGTGCATGTGGGGTGAAATCTCCTGTGTTCAGGGAGGTAGGTGGGAGACTGCGCCTCGTCTCTGCTCTAGAATCTTGGGCCTGGAATCCAGGCATGCCTCTGTGTGGCATTACTCGCTGTGTCATCCAGTCTCCCCACGGAGTCGTTTTGGGGGTTACATGACGCAGCCTATCAACTGACTTGCACAGAAAATATGAACTGAA
>NW_022111310.1:16334941-16336651 GCF_000313985.2 Echinops telfairi
GGTGGCGCCAGGCAAGCCCTCTGACTAGGTGTTGGGCTGGGCAGTGATGGCAGCTGTGAGCTGTTTGGACCTGTGAGTTCCGTAAGTGAGCTATGGTGCAGTATTCTCCGTGCGAGTTCCCTTTTCTAACTCAGCAGTGGAAAAAGGCTGGAGTCAGGTATCACTGAAGCAGACGACTCCAGGTGAGTGACTTATGGGAGGGTAAGAGAATGTCAAGAACCCAGTGCCCTTGGCAGGACTTGCCCTCTTGTGCTGTGGATGGGCTCTGTGGAATTAAAGACAGTGCATGGGGTACCTAAAACTGGTAAGCACTCAACTACTGGCCAGAAGGAGGGCAGTTCAAATCCACCCAGAGAGACCCTCTGGAGCAGTGGTTCTCCACCTTCCTCATGCTGAGACCCTTTCAGACGGTTCCTCATGTTGTGATTCCCCCAACCATAAAGTTATTTTCATTGCTACATCATCACTGTCATTTTGCTACTGTTATGAATTGGGCGACCCCTGTGAAAGGGTTGTTTGACCCCCAGGTTGAGAATTGCTGCTCCGGGAGACAATTGGCATTGGAAGGTTTCAGCCTTCAAAACCCTACGAAGCAATTCTTCGGTTAATTGCCACTGGAAGGCAATTAACAACCCACAGCAGTTTCTCATCCTTCGTAATTTGTGTTTGCAACGTGATGTCCCCCGATGAAGTCAGAGTCTCTTGGTTTCTGTTCCACCCAGGAAGCATTCATCAGTGTTGCTGCCCGACCACAGCGGTGACATCAGTGCCCGTCCATCCATCCGTGCCTCACTGTGGTGTCTCGCTCAGGCCCCACTCTGGGGGGAGGCCGAGCAAGTCCAATCGTTTAGTTGACCCTCGCTTTCTGGCTCATGCCTTCCCCTTGCTTGCTTGTTCACCTTTGTCTGAAGTCTGCCTGTAGTACTTCGTGGTTTACAGAGGGTGTTCTCGGACATTCTCATCTCATTTCCCTACAGCCCAGCCACCTGGACAGGGCGCTCTCACCACCTTCCAGGTGAAGATTGGTCAGTTAAAGAAGTTTTCTTTATGGTCTCATAGCTGGTAAGAGAGCCGGAATTTAAACCCAGGCCTTCTGCCGTCCAAAAAAAGCCAGATCAAATTGCACTTTCTGAAACTGCCCTCAGAGAGAGAGGCATTTTTCTTGGTTCCTTCTGGGCTATAGTGTAGCAGGCTTCCTTCCATGTGTGTACTTACACGTTACGTCACATTGCTGCCGGTCCAGGGCTCTACCCCACCCCGATACTAGATTCCTCGTGGAAATCCCTTACCAGTTTTCTTTCTCCAGCATCTAGCATAGTGGGTGATACTTGATGTGAACCCATCAGTAAAGGTTGGCTGGAATTTGTACATCAATGAGTACATCTTTTTTCGATACTCTGTACTTTGTGTGTTTTAGGCTAGTATAGCACTCTGACAGTTGGGCGATCTAAAACTCATTATGTGTTGGAAAACACCTATATTTTGATCTGTAGACTACATAAGGAGGGGTAATTATTTTGTATTACTCTATCATCTCATAGAGACATATCAGGTTTTAGGGGATTTTTTTTTATTACTTGAAGAAAGACATGAGTACTGTATTTCCTTGAATGACCAGCAGTACCTAGAAGTGGTTTTTTTTTTAGTAACCATTTTATTGGTGTTTGATTCACATATCCTACCATTCAATAGTTCAGTCATATTTAAATC
>NW_022111310.1:16336791-16338205 GCF_000313985.2 Echinops telfairi
GCCTGTTGGCTTCGAGGCAGGCCTCCCTCTCGAGAAGGATACCCTGGAGCCACTGCTGGAATGACCTTTGGAAGCTGCCTGGTTTTAGATACTGCTTCAGAGACTTGGTTCTGATACTGCCTCTGAAACTGAATTCAGATCCAGCTTCAAATGCCGTTTCATGTTGCATAGTACACAGGCAAGAGGCATTATTGATTGGATTGTGTGTCTCCCCACCCCAAACAAATCTTAGAATCCTAATCCTTATACCTGTGAATATAATGGAAGTGCCTTAGGTGGAATGTAGTCACTTTCCACAATGCAGTCTATTTGGAAAGAATCCCTCCATCAGGCGAGGTCATACTTCAGAGTTACGTAAAGAGCAACGCAGACACACATGCACACACAGAGGGGGACAGAAACCATGATAAGGATTGTCTGTAAACTAAGCTTGCCTATCAACCAAGGAACTTGGGGCAGGCTCAGTGTACCTAAGCGGAAGAGATAGTTACGGCTTAGACTCTGATCCCGACGGCAGCCTCTGGAGTGGAGAGGACAGCCCTGTCTGGTCTTTGAAGCCGCTATTTGTGGAGCTGACGCAATAGCAGCTCTAGGAAACGAAGAGACGGGGTTATTAGAATTGTTCTGGCTCCTCCACTCCTTGAAGCACCTTTCTTTACCTGTCTCTGCCACTCTGCCTTGATGCAAGATCTGAAACCTCTCTACTTGCCCTTATCCCGTAGTGCATTTCTGCCTGGGACTCGGAAGACCCAAGAGCAAGACCGTGGTCACTTTGAGTGAAGGCTCTTGCTAGCCTGCCTTCTTCTATTTAATTGTGTGATTCTCATCTGCCCTTGTTTGGTCACTCCTTTGTGAAACTCCTGTAAGTGAGTTCATTTTAGAATGCGTTTGTGTTACTGTTGCTTACTGTGATCGGCTTCTAGTTGAGAGGACTTCTCTCTAATGAGTTAAGTGGCAGAGGAAATCAAGGCAACAGCCCACCTTCAGTCCAAGTCGTGTCAATGGGAACACGGGAGCTAGACCTGCGGCAAACAGGCGCCCAGCCTGGAAATCCTCTTTTGCTTTTGGGTAGGGAGACAGGCACACCGTTCTGAAAAGGATGGTGTGGGCACAACACTGTGTCTTGAGGATTTCCAGAGGGATGCATGCGTCTTCTCATTACTTTGTGAGAAGATGCAGATTCCTGAATAAACACAACATTGCTTCATGTCACAAATCTAGTACTGAACAAGTCCTATCCATTCTGTAAAGGAGGTGAGAGGTGAAGTAAAAACTTTTCTGAGAAATGCAACCCATTTGCACGTGTTGTGGACAAACGGTAGTCTGCCTGTAGTGCTTCGTGGTTTACAGAGGGTGTTCTCGGACATTCTCATCTCATTTCCCTACAGCCCAGCCACCTGGACAGGGCGCTCTC
>NW_022111310.1:16338466-16352423 GCF_000313985.2 Echinops telfairi
AGTACAATTTGGGCTTTTGGAGTTTCACAGAACTTGAAATGAACTTCTGTTTCTCCTCTTTTGCCTACAGCCTTAGTTTTTCCTCTCATAAGTATTCTTGAGGCTTTCAAATGTATAGGTTCTCTGCCAAGCATATTTGCATGTGTATGAATAATATTTTAGACCTGATTTTTAGCCCTAGCGTGCCTATGGATTCCAGCAGGAGAAGCTGTGTTGTGGACAAATGGTGAGCGTTAGGTAATTTTTGAGGCTAGGGCACCTGCCTCTGCCTAAAACAACTACGCTTTGAATACACTCCTGGAAAATGTGGGCGGTAAGAGTGCTGACAGGGACCACTTGGCACTTGCTAGTGATAGTTGCTGCCAGGTCTGTTCTGTTCCTTCTTGGAGTGGTTTTTGCCCTTAAGAAGGTTAGGTGGTGGGATGATTAATCAAGTGTTCGATTACCTAGTGCATTATTAACTCTATATTGTTTCTTCTAGGTCCTTGTGTTAAAAACCTAAAATGTCCTTTCCTTAGACCATTGGTTCCTCAACCTTCCTAATGCTGCTACCCTTTCATACAGTTCCTTATGTGGTGACCCCCATCCCAACCATAACATTATTTTTGTTGCTAATTCATCATTGTCATTCTGCTACTGTTATGAGTTGGATGATCCCTGTGAAAGGGTTGTTCGACTTCTAAAGGGGTCGCAACCCACAGGTTGAGAGCCGCTGCCTTAGGACGTCTGGCTTGTTTCATCAAACATTGACTTTGAGAATATGTAAATGTGTGTCTGTGTAGTCTGTATATGTACCACTGTGTCAGGTAGTAGCATAAAAGCATAAATTAGGACTAGGCTTTGGAAGATGAGTGAGAAATACAATAAGTATTGGGTGAAGGGTGGGGAGAAGTAACATTTATGAAAGCATTATCGTAGGCACATTATGTGTTGTCTTTAGTCCGTTCACCCTGCACTTCCTAGGGGGAGAAACCGAGGCTCAGAGAGACTGAGTAGCATGCCCTCGGCCACATAGTTGGGATGATGACCCATCCCGCGGGTCATCTAACAACGTGGATACCTGAAAAAGGGAGTGGGAGTGAAGAGGGGCAAGAGACGCAAGAAATGGAGGCAAGACAGGAGTCTGATCAAGCCTCGTTTATTGAGCAGAAGGCAGAGGCCTAAATACCCAATGGTGGGCAGGTAACATTACATCATATGCTAATAAAGTGTAACGGGTAGTATCCAATAATCATACAGCTACAATGTGGAAGAAATGATAGGCATCAGTCCTCAAACAGGTCTGCATGTAAATGAGGTGCACTTGAACGGTCCACATGCAAATGAGGTGCACTTGGCTGCCTGGCAGAGGTGTCCAATGAGCATGGCAGCTGCCTGCCACCGAGCACCAATCATCACAAAGGCCAAACTCAGGCAGGACAATAGGCCAGGGAACATCCGGGAGTGGGAAGCTTAAGGACAGCGGACGGCGCAGGCCATGGGCTGAGGGACGTGCAGACTCCCACAGGATGAGGAAAAGCTAAGTTTCAAGCCTAGTCATTTGGACTCTAAGCCCACCTCTTATATTAAAAATTAGAACACATGGGGAGTAGTTAGGGTTGGCTTCTTGGAAGAGGAGGGAGATTGTTTTAGGCTGAGAACGAATAGGGAAGAAACATGTGATTTAGGGTTTTTTCAAAAAGACTGAGTAGACTAGTTAGATGGGGAGAAGGTGTAAGGTTGCAGTGCAATTGTACAGGAGTTTGATGACCTAAGGCATTTTGCCTTTGTTACTTGAAGTTGTGAAATGGTGATGAAAATGGTAAAATGCAAGTGTAACAGAAAAGTGGGAAATGATGAGCAAGTTAAATGCGAGGCACGTGAATTACTGCGGAGGAAGGGGGTGCTGTAGGCAGGCTTCTCATTTGGTGGCCTGCATGGAAGAAGAGTTGTCAAGGCTACGTCAGTGTACATAAATTCGGTCATATCTGCGTTTTAACCAAATAGGTGATACCTTTAGTGACACCTAGGAAAGAAGAGAAACTAGGGAGTCTGGTGGCATAGTTACGCATTGGGCTGTTAGCATCAAGGCCAGCAGTTTGAAATCACTAGCCACTCTGGGATTCGCAGTCTCAGGAACTCACTGGTCTACCTTGTTCTGTAGGGCCGCGATGAGAGGGCCTCCACTCGAGGCACTGAGTTTGTTTGGTGAAAGAGATGAAGGTGTGGGTAGTTTGTTTGTTTGACCTTGTTGAGCCCATGGTAAGTAGCTCTTGGAATGTCCAGCAGTCAGAAAAGGCCACACTAATGTGGGGAATAGAGGTTGGAGTTGATGATGCTGTTTGACCAACCTTTGTTGGAAAGGGTGTAGGTGACCTTTTGAGAAGCTGGGTTGTGGGGACCTGGAGAGGCTTTTCAAAGAGAAAATGCATGCAGATGGAAGCACATCAGAATGAGAAGCCCTTTGAATGAATGTCTACAATAGGTTGACTTCAGGTTTTATGAAACTTTACCCCTTGTGTAATTTTTTTTCCTGTTTATATTTTTTCTCCTTTTTAATTTTTTAAAATCATTTTATTAGGGGCTATTACAGCCCTCATAACATTCGATACATCAATTACATCGAGCCTATTTGTACATATGTTGCCATCATCATTTTCTAAACATTTACTTTCTATTTGAGCCCTTGGGATCTTGTGTAATTTTTTAAATGAATGTTTCAAATTGTTTATTGTGTTAAGTACCTATATACTCGAGTATAAGCTGACCCGAAATTTTCAAACTAAAATTTTCAAAATTTTAGTTTTAAAATTTCAGGTCCACATACTCGAATATATTTATATATATAGTATATAAATATAGCTAGAAAAACATTGGTCCACATACTCGAATATATATATATATATAGTATATAAATATAGCTAGAAAAACATTGCCCAGTTCAGCAATCTCACATGTACCATTACATTTATAATTCAACTGATTCATCATCTTGGAAAGTATTTCCAGTATAATTTTTGACCAAGCATTTTCACTTGGAAAAATACATGAAGCTTTGGTCTCATAGGTCAGTTGTAACATTGGGAGCAACTCTGTAATTTCCCCCAGCGTTTTCTGACCTCTAGACCTGGTAACTGTAGATTGGTGACAAAACCTCCCTGTGATGACTCCTTTAGACCACTGTTCCTTAGCTTTAGCACTCTTGACATTTGGGGCCGAGAGTCTAATAGGGGAAGGGGGTGATGCTCCAAGCACTGTAGGTTCAACAGAGTCATTGTCTCTTATCCCCCAAATAACAGTAGAAACTTGAAACTCCTCACTTGAAACTTGATCCTTGGTTCATACCACCTTATAGTATAATTTGTTCCCAGTTTTCCAGGAGCACTTGATCTGCTTGTTTACTTCACCCCCTTTTTCCTATCTGAGAAGACAAGTGCCTGGGTTGTAGCAGAAGGAAGGAAGCCCAGGATGAGCACCCAGAGACCTACGCTTTCCACAGACCAGCAAGTGATCTCGTTACTTCCGAGCCTTTTCCTTCAATGAGGAGGCTCCAAACTGTTCATGGAAAAACCCCATCCTCTTAAGAACTTGTGTTTTCCACAAACGTTTTGAAGCCGCCTCATACTTGACAGGCATCAGAAGCACACTATTTGGGTGGTGTGTCTCGAGGACAAGCATTTGGAGATGTCTGTGCTCCTCCCGTGGCAGCGATTTCTCAGCATGGTTTTTCCATTTGGCAGATTCTAACTCATCCTCCAGTTGCCCCAGCCTCCTCTGCGCTCCTTCATGTTGCATGGAGCTCTGTGATAGCCCTATTGCATCACAGTTAGAGATGTTCACGTTTATCGATAGCTCTGTGACCATTTATATTATTTATAATGCATTGCGCCATCGGTATCGATTTTCATGTTCAGATCTCCAGTTAGACCGGGTTACTCAAACACACGCATCGTATTCTACTTTGTTTGATAACTGAAATAGACACTGGACACTGGCTGACGTCTGCTAGGTGTTCACCAGGCCATCCTTGGAAGGAAGGAGGAGGAGTGAGGTCTACATGCAGCTGCGAAGGAACTCTGCTCCCAAGTATCATAAGATGTCTGGAGAAGCGATTACTAGTCTGCAGAGTCTTAGAAAAGGCCAGTAACAGACCTTGGAAACTGGCAAAGACTGTCAGCTCGGGCTTTCTTATTTCGACTTCATTTGCGGTCTTGCATTCTTTTGCATTATGCGAAATGGGTGGCTTTGGCTTGTAAAGGCAAGCTCTTTATTAGAAAAGGTGGGGAACGTTTTCTATTTCCAGTCAATTTCCTTAAGATTAAAAAAAAATGGAAACAGATGGTTTTTAATCTATGTTTTGAGAAAAGCTTTTACTCCATAAGTAATGAGTGAAATGTGATAACAGTTGTATGAGCCCCTAATAAAATGTTAAAAAAAAAAAAAAGAAATGAGTAAAAATCCAAAGCAGCAGAATGTGAAACTGGCCAGAAAAGATAATAACCCAAAACCACAGAATGGTGAGCCTCGGAGGATTGTGGGAATACAGTAACCTGGGGGTTTGGGAGATGATTTGAGATAGAAATTCTGGAATGGAGGGAGCAGGTGGAGGCTGAAATTCCTACTACTAATAAGCAAATCTGGTCTCAGAACTTGAGATATACTAGTTAAGATACATTTTAATAATTCCACATTGCGGAGAGTGGGGGAGTTAAATCCCTATGTTTAAAAATTCTATACTGTACATATCCCTATTTTGCTATTTGCTTTTTAAAAATGATTATAGTTTAATCATGTGTACTAGGCCTCTGTGGGTGGTAATAACTCCCAAAATGAAAAGCTTTACAAAAAATATTAATTTCTAGATCCCGTTTTGTGTTTTCCAGCGACTGTGAGTCAGAATCTCGAGGCAGAGTTCTGGGGAAGAGAGCAAGAGAAACATGGTGCAAAGGAGTGGGAGGCCTTTGCTCTGATCTGATGCATGGTGAACTCACTTACACGACGTTGGCGAGAGCAGCTCGCGTGGCCAAGCCTGGAGTGCTGGCGAGGGAGGCCAGATTGTCCGTCTGTGAGAGCTCTGCTGGCCACGAGGCCAATAGTACAAATTTACTAGTGAGCGCTTCAAAAAGTCTGTGGGAAAAAGACTTTTTTAAAAGTTTAGTTTATTTTTAATAGTTTTATTAGGGGCTCATACACCTATTGTCTTTTTAACTGCAATAATGACTGTATTAAAATGAAGATGTCAAGAGAAGCAAAGATATGCAAAGGGTGAGGTTTGGAATCATGTAGCATCAAAGTCTAAAAAAGTAACCAGCATGCACTAAAGAGGGGACCCACGTGTTTTCCTCAGAACCAGTGTTAATGCTCATCCGTTAGTAAACTTTGAAACAGGAAGCTCGGTGACATCACTGGGTAGGCTTGACTCTTGGTTGCTCTGCTCAATTCACCATCTGTGCAAGATGCAGTGACTGTCTGGGAATGCCATTGCCTTTTAATTCCACTTACCCACAAGACCTTCAGAAGCTCGCCTTGGATAATCCTCCTGATGGTGGCTTTATGGGATTGAATTGTGTGTCATTGACCCCTCCCTCCCCTCCCCCGAAAATTATTGTATTCTAAATCCTGTTGTACTTGTGGTTATAATCCCATTTGGGAACAGGGTTTCCTTTACTGCGTTATTGAAGCAGTATTAGTGTATAGTGTGTTTAATCTATTTCTGAGATCTAAACGAGCAGGTTAAGCAAATAGAAACCTGGGGAGGTAGATGCCAGACCACATGAAGAACACCAGGGTCAAGGTTCAGTGGCTGAGAAGAGACAAGGGAGGCAGAGCGAGTCTTCCTGTGCCCTGAGTTTGGACTTGAAGCCTCCTTAGCTGTGAGCAAATAAGTTTCAGTTCATTAAAGCCACCCACCTGTGGCATCCATGATAGCATCACTAGATACAGATAAGAGCTCTCGACAAGGACTCCAGGACAGATAACCCCTCAGAAACAGTGATGGGAGTAGTGATTACCATGAGGGTGGAGAGAAGGAGGAGAAACGGGGGCAACTATCTACAATGATCAATGTATAACCCACCCCTCCGGGGGACAAACAACAGAAACATGGGCGAAGGGAGACAGTGGATGGTGTGAGATATGAAAATAATAGCAATTCATAATTTATCAGGGATCCATGAGGGTGGGACAGGGAGGGAACAAAGAGGAGCTATTACCAAGGGCTCAAGCAGAAAGAAAATGTTTTGAAAATGATGGCAACATGTACAAATGAGTTTGATATAATCGATGTAGGGATTGTTTAAACAGCTGTTAGAGCCCCCAATAAAGTGATTAAACAAACAAAAAAAGAGTTGGGGTTAATTGTTGTAAATAATTGCACCCAACAAGTAGTCTGTGCCCTTTACTTTTTTCCATTGAATGTTATTAGTGAAATACTTGGTCAGGTCTGATTTGTCATTTAAAATAACTTGTTAATGTTTCTGGCATCTGGATGGTGAGTCCATACATGATAGATAGGTTCTCCAGTGGTCTTGCGTCCGTATGATGAAATAATACAGATACGTTGCTTGTCAAGTTTGGTTTAGACTCATAGCAACCCCGTTGCATAGGGTAGAACTGCCCCAGAGGGCTGCTAATCTCTATGGAAGCAGACTGCCATGCCTTTCTCCTACGAAGCGGCTGGGGCTCAAACTGCCAACCATCCGGTTATCAGCCAAGCACTAAAGCACGGTGCCACCAGGGCTTCTACACGCTGGAGGTGTGTTTGCTTCCTCGCATCCAGGTAATGAAGGCCTGCTCTGTTTGCTTTGCATCAGCACAAGTCACCCCTTCATCTTCTACTTGATGTTGTCAGAATTGTCTCCCTGATCTCGGGTTGTTACTCACTCGTTGGGTCATCTTTGGGTGAGGGGGTGGGGTGGGAGGTAGCCCAGAGGAAAGCCAGGGTCCCGGACAGCCCTGGTAGAGATGCTTGACCTGGTTCCTCTCTCCTTGGGCGTAGTGTCGTTTGGCTTCTTCTTTGAACTGTTCTTTCGGGGTCATCCTCCTCCTTAAGAACTTGTTGCACCTGCTCTGTGCTTGGCAGAATCGCACCCAGGGCAGCAGGCCCAGGGGCCTTCCTGTTCCTCTGACCTTTTCCTGGAATTCCTCTCCCCCTTGAAGAGAAAGGCATGCAGTTCAAGGTGACCTGCTGCTGTTCGTTCTGCTGTGTATCGGCCTGTGCCCTTGGGCTCAGCAGCAAGAGATGGTCCTTGTTGGCTCCAAGGTTGGTTGTTACCCAGTCCCTCCCTGCCAGTTGTGTACTCAGATCAGAGTATATGTCGGGGTAGGAGGGGTAGGGAGGGGAGTTTGGGACATTTTCTACTTCTGAAGTCACCCTAACATCTGACCATGGTACCAAGCTCAGGGAACCTCAGGAACATGGGTCGATGATGCTTCATGATTATTTTTCCAGTGTTGCCTCCTCATTTATATCCAGTAGAAAATCTGACACATTTAGCATTTGGATGGCACAATTTCCTAATTTCCAATATGGACTTACAACTCCAGTCATTATTTCCACACTATTTCCTCCTCTTATTTTGCTCACATTTTTTTCTCTTCCCCTTCTCTAGGTTGTTTTGTATTAATATCTGCGGCGGGCGTGGGGGTTGGGGTATCTGGGAAGAGGGAGAAAACAAGCTTATGGTTAATTCACAGAGGTTATTTAGAAGTGTATGTTTTGGGTTTTTCAATTGACTGTCTTATTAATGTAAACATCATTTCCTGCTTATTGAGCCTTGGGGATTTTTCCAGATTTTTATCTTCGTTGCGGTCATGAACATCTTTGAAGCAGATTAAAAAAAGTTCCCATTTGAATTTATTCTTTGAGAATGTATTCAGTTTAGCTTGTTTAGGACATGCACACTCACTAAGCATCTTCTGTGTGCCTAGAACCAAGGAGGTAAATTAAGGCTGGCCAGGCATCTCGCGTACCCTTCTTCACCTCTGTAGAGGAGCCCTAGTGGCTTAGTGGGTTATGTGTTGCTGCTAAGCACAAGGTCAGCAGTTCAAAACCACCAGCAGGGCCTTGGGGAAAAAAGACGCAGCTTTCTACTCCCATAAAGAGTTCCAGCCTTGGAAACTTGGGGGCAGTTGCCCTACAGGGTCGCTGTGAGCCAGAAGAGACTTGACGGCAGTGAGTGGTTGGGGGTCTTCACGCCCATAACTGCTGGCTCTCAGGCTTTGACACCCTTGTCTGAAGCTAGAGACTCATGTTGTCCACATGCCCATAATAGCATGAGGAAAGAAAGAAATTAGATTATTTTAATACGGCTTTCCCCCCCCCTGAAATCCACATTGGTCTCTTTTCATAAAGTATATGCTTGATCTAATATAAGATTTTGCTGGTGGTTTGTTAATTTAATAGTTATTTTGTGGCTGGTTGGCCTTTGAACCAGAGGAGTTTCCTGAAACAGTCCAGGTTTGTATGTCTTTCTGTAATTAGGTTAAAAAAGTGGGGAGGGGGTGAAATGCTCTTATAGCTAAAAATCTAAATGGCAGAAATTGGTATTTGGGGGAAATGTAGTGCTGTCATCTATCAACTGTATAATTTTTTAACTCTTTCCAAGACTGCTGGAGAGAGCTCTGTTACACTAATCTCGTTAAGGCTCAGGCTGCAGGCTTTTTCTGCAGCAGCAGTTGTTGTCCACTGTGAACCGAGCGCCGTCGTCTGTAAGATGGTGAAGTGCTCTTCACTTCTGATTTCGGAGTATGTGTCCATAATGATTTCGTATCCACCATGTTCCACGTTCTGTTTAAGTGGTTCCGGATGTTAACCAATCTGATTCCATTACACCCATTTTCTACTTTGGAGAACTAGGGCATGGAGGTAAAGAAGCTCGCTCAAATAACACTGCAAGTGAACCATTCAGAAGGGAGCGGTCTGGCTCAGGGCTGTTGTGACAGGAGTCCCACAAGTGGGTGGCATGAATTCTCTCGGTTTGAGCGGCTACAAGTCTGCGTTCAGGATGCCCCTTCTAAGGGAAGCCTTTCTCTGTGGCTCCGGGAGAAGGGCCTGGTCTTCTTTTAGCATCTGTCGGCCCAGCATTCTTCGGATGTCTTCCTGTGTCTCGGCATCAACGTCCCCTGGACCTAGGGGTTCCCAGTGCAGCACTGTGAGTCCACAGGAGGTGTCCCACTCCCCGCTCTTTTTCGTGACAGTAGGGCCCCCTTCTCTGCTGGTATCTCGTTTAAGATAGAAGGTGGTGCAGGCCGGGCCTCAGAGAAACACCCCTTACATCAGGGGTTCTCAACCTGTGGGTCGCAACCCCTTTGGCAGTCGAACGACCCTTTGTCAGGGGTTGCCTAATTCATAACTAGCAAACTGACAGAGATGAAGTAGCAACGAAAATAATGTCATGGTTGGGGGTCACCACCACATGAGGAACCGTATGAAAAGGTCCCGGCACGAGGAAGGTGGAGAACCCCTGCCTTACATGGATCAGGGCTGTGGTCCTGTGTTTGAGAGTTGCATCTTGTCCTAACCCCCTGATCATGGTGAAGCTGGCCCCAGCACGCATGATGAGTCCACCGATACATAACTGCCAGCCAGAATCATGGCCCAACAAGTTGACACATATGTTAGGGCCAAGGGCAATTCATCGGCACCCCTTGGTCAGCCTCCAGCGGTACAGTGGTGAACAAGACAAGGTCTCCACTTGTATGGAATTTCTAGTCTAGTGGGGAGTCAGAAAGCAGTCAGCTCATTTGTAAAGATAAATGTCCAGGCAGTATTAAGTGCTGAGTGGAATGTAAAGCCAGGGTAGAGATGAGAGCATGGTGGAGGTGGGCATGGATACTTTCAGATTTTTGTGGCATGAGAAGATCTCTCTGAGCGGGTATCATGTGAGCAGAAACCTATTTGAAGAGGGATTCCAGCCACGTAGGAATCCGGGAGGAGACACATTCCAGGTGGAGGGAGTAACATGCAAGCATGTTGAGGCTAAGACGGGCCTGGCCAGTTCAGGGCCAAAGGGAAGCGCAGTGTAGCTGGAGTGGGATAAACAGTGGGGCGATGCCAGCAGTGAGGGCCAACTGTGCTGGGCCATGCAGGTGACATGATGACAGGGACAGGTGGTGGTGTGCACTGTTAGAACCCTCTAGCTGTAGGGTGGAGGACGGACTGCGGGCAGCCCGAATAAAGCAGGAGGCTTTTGTGCCAAGACAAGGAATGCCCTGGCTTCTGGAATCTTTGGTCTGGAACTCAGAACTCTTGGCCTAGCAAGCCCTGCTGCTGGACAACTCTAATGGGCAAAGGAGCCGGGCCACTCAGCTCTGTACCCCCTGCCCGTTCCCCTAAGGCTCATGGGGAACATATTTGGAGGGGAATCATTGCAGGAATAGCTTGTATTTTAAGACCATAGTGGGGAAGGTGAACTCACTCTGACTGACTGTGAAAGCAGAATTTTTGTGTTTACCCCAAAGGATTTATTTCTGGAGAATTGAGATGGAGTTGGGGGGGAGGATGAATTCTCTCTCTCTCTCTCTCTCTCGCACACACACACACACACACACACACACACACACCCGGATTAGGAACCAGAAACCTTCGCACTAGCTGGGATATGTTGAGCAGAGATTGTATTTGACCCCCTCTCCTCACGAGGTCGTCGTGAGGTGCAGTCGGGTAAGAATGAGGAAGCCTTGTGCACAGACATTTCGAAGGGAATCTGATGTGATAGCGTTACTGCTTGTGGAAATTTGGAGCTTGTGGGGTGAATCCTTTGCTCAGTACTATTCCACGTTACGCCCTAGAATCAGGCTGGGAGTGTTTCCCTCGCTGTGCAAGCCTACAAGGAAAGACTTTGGACTGTGTGACCAGATGGGACTGGCAGGCTCTTTCCCCCTTTGAGCCCCAGGAACTGATTGGAGGAGGGTGTAACTTCACACTCTGTGGCCAAGACGTATTAAAGCTGCTCCTTCCTGGAAGGCTGTTGGCCGAGGTCCCCAGAGCAGAGATAGGAAGAGTTGGCTTGGAGTCATTCCTAGAACTGGGGACAGATGGGCAGATAATGACACACACACACACAGCACACGTGTGCACAGAGATAAATAAGGCACAGCCTAGTCACTGGGGGCTCACACAGCTCACGGTTAAGAGATACATGTAAACAAATGATTAAAGGTATGGTCATTGTTGCACCCTTTTCAGAGAGCAGAGAAAGGAATAATTTTGTCAGGTGAAGGTTCAAGGAAGACTGGGGAGGATGGAGCTCTGAGCAGGGTCCTTTAAGTTATTTGGAGACCTCTCCATGAAAAAGGAGAGGGAGGATATTTTTAAAAAATCATTTTATTGGGGGCTCATGCAGCTCTTATCACAGTCCATCCATCCATCCATCCATTGTGTCAAGCACATTTGTACATTTGTTGCCATCGTCATTTTCAAAACATTTTCTTTCTACTTGAGGCCTTAGTATCAGCTCCTCATTTCCCCCCTTCCCTCCGTCAAGAACCCTTGATAATTTAAAAATTATTTTGTCATGTCTTCCATTGACCAATGTCCCCCTTCACCCACGTTTCTGTTCTGTCCCCCAGGGAGGGGGTTATATGTAGATCATTCTGATCAGTTTCCCTTGTCTCCCCCACCTTATCCTTACCCTCTTGGTATCGCTACTCTCATTATTGGTCTTGAAGGGTTTATCTGTCCTGGATTCCCTGTGTTTCCAGTGCTTATCTGTACCTGTGTACCTCTGGTCTAGCTGGATTTGTAAGGTAGAATTGGGATCATGATAGTGGGGAGGAGGAAGTATTAAAGAACTAGAGGAAAGTTGTATGTTTCATTGGTGCTATACTGCACCCTGACTGGCTCATCTCTTTCTTGTGACCCTTCTGTAAGGGGATGTCCAATTGTCTACAGATGGGCTTTGGGTCTCCACTCTGCACTCCCCCTCATTCACATTGATATGATTTTTTTCTGGGTCTTTGATGCCTGATATCTGATCCCATGGACACCTCAATTATCACACAGGCTGATATGTTGTTCCATGTGGGCTTTGTTGCTTCTCAGCTAGATGGCCGCTTGTTTACCTTCAAATCTTTAAGACCCCAGGTGCTATATCTTTTGATAACTGGGCACCATCAGCTTTCTTCACATTTCCTATGCACCCATTTTGTCTTCAGCGATCGTGTCGGGAAGGTGAGCATCATGGAATGCCAGGTTATTAGAACAAAGTGTTCTTGCGTTGAGGGAGGACTTGAGTGGAGGCCCGGTGTCCTTGATACCTAGCATAAATAGATGTACATAGATCTATTTCCGGGAGGAAGTTTCTAAGCAAAGATGAAGGCTGTGAAGCAGCATGGCACGTTCTGGGAACTGGTGCCGAGAGTGTACTCGGGGAAGGATGAGAAACATGACTGTTAAGATCACTTCAGGTGAGATTGTGGAGTGCAGCAGTCTGAGTTGATGGCTTGTCTGATTTAAAGATCTTGACTCCAGTCTTTTGTGTATGGGTTAGCCACCCATAGTGCTGTTGGGCCCAGTGAGCTGTCGTTGAGAAAGAGCAAGGTGGGTCCTTGCAGTGTTTAGAACGGTGTCGTTCTAAGGTCAGTTGAAAATATTTATTGAAATGACGAAGACACAATGGCCTCTGAGTCGCAGAGAAGATAATGTCTCTCATAGACCCCAGCACTGGGGTTTTGGTCGAGCCCTGGTGGTGGAATGGTTATGCGTTGGGCTGTGATCCACATGGTCGGCAGTTCAAAACCACCTGCATCTCTGAGGGAGAAAGACTGAGCTTCCTACTCCCATACACAGTTCCAGTCTCAGAAGCCCCCAGAGGGGTTGCTGTGAGTCAGCATTGACTTGATGGCAGTGGGTTTGGGCACCGCATGCTGTTGAGCAAGCATTCAGACTGCCCAGACACTGCTGTGGCAGCCCCTGTAGTCCTGTCCATCCTGAGAACAAGGATCTGACGGGTTCCTGGATCTGCTATGTAGACAGAAACATAGCTGAGAAGTGGAAGGAAGAAGAGGGGTCTACTGTCATGAGTGCATTTGGTGAAAACGGTCCCTTTTAGTAATTGCATGTAGGTAGGAGTATGTATACACATGTATAAAATGATCATCTGGGGATCTTGTTAAAATATAGATTCTGAATCATTATATCTGAAGGAGGTGTAAATTGTCAGCAGGACATCTAACTGGAATGAGCCCATTCAAAGCCTTGGAATAAATTTCTCTCAGAATGATAGCAACCTCTGTGATGACTGTCTCTGTGATGTGATGGTTAACGTGCTTTTCCCTTAATGTTCACCTGGTGGTGGTCTTGAACCTGTGCGGAGCCGAGTATGAGGATGGTGGAAGATAGTACATTTTCTGCCTCTCCAGAAACAATTTGTGTCTGTTGGTTTCTCTAGTGCTTGCTGGAGGAGAATCGACATGAATTTGGTATGTACCGCACTGTGATAGTTTCTCGTGCTCATGAAAGACATGTTCACGCAGGAAAGGTAAAGAGAGACTCCAATTTTTGAAGCCAGAATATGCTCTTGGTTCATTTATGTATTTAAGAATGCTGCTTGGTTTGGTCACACAAGCCTCACTTACTACTAATACTCTCCTGATGTGTGTTTTCATTACTTTTTACAATAGCTATTTTTCATTATTTTTAGGATCTCATTTTACCCAATGGTGGTACTCCGGCAGGCACTTCAAGTCCAGCTTCTTCATCTTCCCTTCTCAACAGACTGCAACTTGATGATGACATTGACGGTGAGACCAGAGATCTCTTCGTCACAGTTGATGATCCCAAGAAGCATGTGTGTACCATGGAGACCTATATCACATATCGGATCACCACCAAAGTAGGTCTTCTGTTATCCTCGGCCCGTGATGAAAGGTCTCGGAGGATTGGCCTTACGCCCAGCTTTGCTCTGATCCTCCCTTTTTGAAATTTCTAAATCATTTTATTGAGGGCTCGTGCAACTCTTATCTCCATCCATCCATC
>NW_022111310.1:16354567-16370386 GCF_000313985.2 Echinops telfairi
CATTCACATCTTGGAGCACCGGGTTGAAGTCTGGTCCCTCTTTTCCTGTGGAGATATAAACAGTATCCTCCCTTGACCCTCCCTTTTTACAATTCTGTTAACCACAGTTTATTTTTTAAGGTCCTTGGAGATTGTGAATGTGACCTTTGGGCGATCGGATGTGTTTAAAGGTGTCATAAACAAACAGACAACCAGCTAGACTCACTGCCATCGAGTCAATCCTCACTCCTCTGTAAATGAGGGGCAAGTGATGGAAATCCTTCAAATAAAACATGTAATGTTTGTAGTCACTTATTTTCTGTCATGGTGTTATGTTTAATTTCACATTATTACTCATATTTTCTCTCATGATATTATATGTTTCATCTCACCTCATTACTCTTATTTTCTTTCATGATATTATATGTTTCATTTCACATTGTTACTCTTGGAGCTTAGGAATCACTGTATGAACTAAAAAGTCTGTGGTCCAACCATGATTAATAATTGTACCTCATTGGAGTTGATGGCAGTTGGTGAAAGAGTATGAGGAGGCTTCAAAATTTTGGTAGGAAAATTTCATTATCTTGTAATTCAAAATTTCACAAACATTTTGAAGCCCACCTGCAAAAGAATGTACCCTAAGATTCGTTGACTTTCTACTGTGTACAGGCAGAAAGCTGGGTGGGCACTAGGACTGACTGGAGTATCCCAAGGAGTTCATCTCTCAGTCATGATTTGCAAGTGAGGAAAATGAGGCAGAAAGTTTATGTTAACATTCAGAGTGACAAAATTTGTAATCAGGAGTCTAGCCTATAGTCCTAAATATGTAGGACTAGATAATCCATACTTTAAAACTCACACCTAAAATTGTTTATAATTCGCTTACAATTCTTCTAGCACACACACATATATTGATTTTGAAAATAATTTTTCAGTGTTTAAAATAATCCTGAAGTTTTAGTTCTAGAGCAGTTTCTCAACCTTAGCAGTGCTGGCAGTTTGGATTTAGTTATTCTCTTTATCTGGGGCTGGCTCGTCGCAGGAAGTTTACCTGTACACTCCTGCCTCTGCCCACCTAGATGGCAGTGCCATCTCCCTGAGTGATGGCAACCAAAAACGTCTGGTCGTGGGCAGATTTTCCTTGGAGGGCAGAAATCACACCCAGCAAATCATTGACTTAGAAGTGCAATATGTACCTTTTTAGGGAGAAACTTCACATTATCACTTTATATTTTTGAATAAGAAAATCATTCTATTTATTATTATTACTTTTTTGGTATACAACCCTCCCCTAAACCACATACCCCATAGTAAAGTGGTCACAATAGGTACCGTTAGAAGTTGCCTTTGTGGATAATCTAAGAGAAGCATCAGTGAACATCTCTTGTCTTCTTTGACTGCCTTTTGGTTTTTTCATTGTAGGAGGGAAAAAATCTACATTTTATCAGTTTAGCAGATTCTGTATGGCTTTAAATTCTTTGAGAAGAAAAGCAGAGACTAAAATCCGTGCAAATTTTGTTCATTGGCGTTCGTTGGATGAAAGTGTTGCATTAAAAAAAAAGTATTGCATTAAAAAAATTCTTCAAGCCTCTCGGGACTAATAATGAGAGTATCGATTCCAGGAGGGTAAGGGTAAGGTGGGAGGTGAAAGGGGGGACCGATCACAATGATCTATATATAAAACCCCCTCCAAGGGGAATGGACAATAGAAAAGTGAGTGAAGGGAGACAGCAGTTGGTGTAAGATGGAAAAAAATAATTTATTAAGGAGTCATGAGCGGGGGAAGGAGGTTTGGGGAGGGGGGGAAATGAGCTGATTGATACCAAGAGCTCAAGTAGAAAGAAAATGTTTTGAAAATGATGATGGCAATATAGGTAGAAATGTGCTTGGCACATGGATGTATGAATGGATTGTGATAAGAGCTATAAGAGCCCCGAATAAAATGATTCAAAATAAATAAATATTCAAGACTGTTAAAAAATTCTTCAAGTATGGGTTGGAAAGAGGGAACAGATTACAAGGAACTATATGTGACTTCCTCCCTGGGGGACGGACAACAGAAAAGTGGGTGAAGGGAGACGTCGGACAGGGCAAGATATGACAAAATAACATATAAATTATCAAGGGCTCATGAGGGAGTGGGGAGCGGGGAGGGAGGGGGAAAATGAGGACCTAATGCCGGGGGTTTAAGTGGAGAGGAAATGTTTTGAGAATGATGTACAAATGCGCTTTACACAATTGATGTGTGTATGGATTGTGATAACAGTGGTATGAGCCCCTAATAAAATGATTTTTTTTTAAATTCTCCAAGTGTGGTTAAGAAGAGAAGTCACACTAACGACAGATGCAGTGATGCGTGTGTGCTCCTTACCCCTTCTCAGTTACACCGTTCTTGGCACAAGCACATCCACTGCTAAAATTGGGGTGTGCCCTTCAGGGGCATTTATTTGCCTTCATGCACATCATATACACGTTTAGGGAGAGGTGTGTCCTTAAAATATACAGAACTCCAGGACTCAAGTTGAAAATGTTTTGGAAACGATGGTGGCAACATATGTCCAACTATGCTCGAATATGATTGTTGTATGGATTGTGATAAGAGCCCCACTAAAATGATTGATTAGAAATGATTAATAAATGATTGATATTGATATATTAATAATAGCTATATATAATATATATTAATAATAGCATAATAATATGCTATTATTACTATACAGTATACCATATATAAAGAACTTTAATTTCTGTATTGGTTTCTAACTTTTCCCTCGACTTCCCAGTATTCTAGTAGGGCTTTCCACATGTTCTTTGCACGTGTCTCACTTAACTCTTTGTCTTCTGCCTAATTATTTAAGCTAGGAGAAATAGTTTTTTTCTGGTGGTGACTTACACAGTAACTTTTGTCTGTGGACATTTGAATGTTTCCCAGTTTTTGTTTTGGGCTTTAATTACTGCCTTGCCCTTTCTTTGCTCACTTCACATGGTAGCATCTGTCTGTGTGCCCGCACTCCCGTGCACGTGTGTCTTCCCCTATTACCACCGTCACAGAGAGAACAAAAAACAGGCCTTGTAGTCGTCCATCTGACTCTGACTCGTGTCCACCCGTGCATTACACACTGGCGGAGTCCGGCCGGTTTCCTTGGCTGCGGGCTTTACCAGAGCACATTGGCAGCCCTTGCTGTGGTGGCTTCCCCGAGTAAGTTCCAAAGGCCAACCTGGAGGCTCATCCAGCCAAGCCAGCCTCGCTGCTGTGGAGCGGATTCTGACTCTCAGTGACTAGATCTTTACAGGAACACAGAACCGCCTCTTTCTCCTGTGGGCCGGGGCGGCTGGTGGGTTTGAATGCCTAACCCACAGCACCACTAGGGCCTTGTTTTTGAGGCTGATTGTCAAGCACAAGTGGCTCGACTTCTCTAGGCATTGAGTTAGGCACCTAGATGTATATTGTTGCAAAGGCCCTAGGTTGATCTACATGTTCCCATTTATTTTTACCTGCAGTCAGTGAAACGTAACACCGTGGTTTACTTGAATTTGAGCTGTGAGCAGCTGAATGGCAAGGTGAATGCCATGCTGGCACTGCAAACTTGCTACCCTGACATTCTCCCACCCCTACAGGGCCCCTCTATGGTACCCCCCCACCCCCCGCCCCAAGTTCACATAGTGCAGGAGCTCACAGGCTAATGCTCAGGCCGAGCCTCTCCCCCCTGCCCTGTGCTTCTCTTTCCTTCCTTACTGCTTTTCCTCTGGGCTCTTATGTCCATACCTCCTCTTGGGAGATTAGTTTTCTCCGAGTCCAGAAATGCCGTCAGGTGACTTTCCCACATTCCAGTCCCGCATACCCTCTCCACTGGGAGGCCAGCACCTCCGAGTCTCTGTGTTAGAGCTGTTGTACTTCTCACCGTCTCTCCCACTCCTGGGAGCCCTCTTCTCTTGTTCCTTATCATGACTCCAAGTCGTGGTGTAACACATTCAAGTGGGTGCCTCCTCCTGTCTGTAAGTGGTGTTAGAGGAGATGTAGCGGGGTGGGGAGAGGGCAGAGAGAGGAGAGATGCACACGATGGTGCACAGCTGGTCCTGTCCTGAGACCTCTACTGCTGAGATCCTCAAGGACGGGGTAGTGCTCAGCAGACAGGCGGTACAAATGCTGCCTGTATTACTTTGAGGCTTTGACTCCCAAGTCCTAATGCAGATTCCCGACACCTTTTCTGTGAGCTAAAGTGAGCCTCGAGGCTGAGTCAGGGAAGGCGAAGCCTGCCCCTTCCAGATCTAAGCCATCCGTCTCCCATCCCTCTGGCAGTGGAGAGCTAGCCTGGGTTTTCTCAGGACAGACAGCTCCTGCCCATTTTTTTCCCAAGCTCCTAGAAAGTCGCATCATTATAGTAGCTGATAACTAGTGAGCACTCACTATTGCTATACTGTTTTTCCTCCAAAGAAATCCTTTCATTTAAAAAATTTTTAATTTTAATAAATCACTTTATTGGGGGTTCTTACAGCTCTTATAACATTCATTTTTATTTTGAACAAGTAATATATGCTCATTGTCAAAAGCAGAAAACACAGACTAAAGAATAAAGCAAAATGACAACTATAAACCCACCAGCTAGAAGTAATAATTGATAAAATTCTGAATTATCCTCTTTCGATTCATTTACCCAAAAAAAGATACTTTGCATTCTTCCAGTTCACTTCATATCATGAACATCTTTCTGTGCTAGTGCATGAGTAGCTTCACTTAGAAAGCCGAGCAGACCAGTCCCTTTGAGGTGAAGGTTCAAAATGCCCAGCTTTTCCAAACTGGATCCCACTTGATCACCCTCTTCTTCCCTGAGTGTTCTCCCGACAGCGCAGGGCCCCCTGATCCACTGCTGCAAGTCCCAGATCTGTGGGGGTCAGAGGTCAGTCTGGAGGGTTCTCTTCAACAGGTCTGATTGGAGGGGCAGGTCAGATGGCAGGTTACCTCACAGCCCTGGGAAGCTGGCTTGTCAGGTCAGACGGTCAGCTGCTGTTTCATGTCCCAAGAACCAGACAGAACCAGATGAAGACGAACCCCACTAGGATCCACAGCCAGAGAACAAAGTTGGTCCCAAACCAAAATAACAAACGAGGCACCTTCAGCCAGTTCTGACTCATGGTGACCCTGAGGACGGGGCAGAACGGACCCCGGGAGGCCTTTATTAGCACACTCATTTGTTGGATGTGGACCATATCCAATACATGCATCCACCAGTAAGATGTCACTCAAGATATATCCTACCCTAGTCCCGCCTCATTACGCAACAGGCCTCTGGCTCCCAAAAGGAATCGTGACCACAGGCATGGAAGCTAGGATTCATAATACATCCCAGAGTACTTCCCTGTGTCTAGAAGGACCACATAAGTAACTCGCTGCGTCCCAACCAGGACACACACACTTACACCATCATCCGTCTGACTGCAGTGGTGTTCTGTTGTTGGATGAGCTAAGTGTTTTAAATTTGCTGTCAGTTAAATCCCCACACTCAGTGACGTAGATACTGTGGCTGTTCTCAATTAAAATAGGAAAATAAAGCATGGAGAAATTAAAGTTGCTCAAAACCATAAAACTAATATGTGGTGGAGCTAAGACTTGAGTCGAAGTCTGTCTGATTCCAGAGTTCATGCCTTAATAATTATGCTGTAGTCCAAAGAGCGTGGTTTCCAAGCCACGGGGGGCTTTTACCCCCCAGCATTGTGGTTCTGTACCACGACCAGGCTTTGGGATCAGCTGGAGATTGGAGAAAGAGGAGTCTTCAGCTACTTCTAAAGGCCAGCCTTTCATCCCACGACCTGTCAGTCATCACCACGTCTTGTACACTGACTAATTCCTCTCTCCACATGCCTCCGTGGTCAGCAGCGTCCACATGCTGATGACGATGGTGAGCGCAGGTTGGTTGGTGTGGGAGTGCAGAACCCAGTGTGTGGTCGGGCAGCGGGGTTAGAAGGTAAGGAAGAGATGACCTGTGCTGATAGTTAGGCAAAGACGATGAGAAGAGAGAGAGAGGCTGAACGCAGGAAGTGGACGTGAGGGAGGGTCTTTTGTTTGTCAGAACGGAAGAGAATGGAACACGTCTGTGTCGAGTGGAGAGAAGCTACATGAATGAAGACGGTGGAAGGAGGTCCTATCCTGAGGAGACCTGGAGATAGAGGAGGGGCATCTTTTCCACTGGCTTGGGAGGTAAACGTTTTGGTCAAAGGTGTGTAAGTTTTGTGGCAGGAAGTTAAGGAGTTCTTTGCTTACAGTTGCAGTTTTCTGTGAACAGATGCCAAAGTTTTTAGGAGGCATTAGGAGGAGGCTTCAAAGGGGTCTGGAGGTTGAAGGAGAATGGTTGGCTGTGTTTCGGGGTCCTCTTGTTGATCTGACTTTGTTGTGTGTCACTCTGTGTCTTTGGGGGAGCTGGTATTTGTCCCAGCAGTGCTCACCTGCCCAGTAAGAAGTGATGCTTACATTTTTGCTGGAGCTGGGTGAAGAGGTATTTAGGATATTGGTATGGAAGGGGCTAAGGTGATGGTGATGGAATTAAAGACAGACATGGATAGTGTGAAGGGACTTTATGTCCTGACAGGCTGACAAGTGAAGAGTCTGAACTATAGGAGGTGCTGGTTAGAGTGGGTGTGTGCTTCTCTGTTTATTTTATGTACCACAAATATTAGCAAGGGAATATAAATATGCTATTATCTTCGTTTGCTTTCTAAGTTAAAACTCCAGGCTCGCTGACATCCAACCAATTCTGACTCACAATGTTCCTGTAGGGCAGAGAACATCTGCCTCTTTGGGCTCCCAAAGCTGTAAATCTATGGGAGCAGAAAGCCCCATCTTTCGAACTGTTGACCTTGAGGTTAACAGCTTGAGGCATAACCCACTGTGCCATCAGGGCTCCTTAATAATGAAATCTGTACACGAGCAGACAGCCACATCTTTGGAGCAAACGATGGGTTCAGAAAGCTGTCTTTGTGGTTAGCAGCTCAGTGCAGATGTTTGGAGGAATAATTGACTACAGGTTCATGGTTGGAGTTTCATTGGCCTGTGTATCTTATGAGCCCTTGGAGCCCAGGGTTTCACTCTGGAAATGTCCAGTGATGTCTGTGGCCCAGTTTTAGCAAGTGCTCAGCATTCCAAGCTGTGTTTTGCAAGCCTCGTTCCTGGCTCTTATCTCTGTAGTTCCTTATTTTTCCTTTGTCTTTCTCACCTACTTGTAATTTATGCCATTTGATCATATTTATGTATCTCTGCATCGTTTTAGAACAAGTTGTGGTAAAATAAATTCAGATTCTAAGAGAGTGAGCATTCTTATTTCATGACGACTTTTACCTTTCTGCTTTCCAAAACATCAGTTAAACTTAAGAGTGCTGTATTCAATCCCTTGGGTTCTCAAAGGAATTTTTAAAATGACAATTTGTGTGTGTGTGTGTGTGTGTGTGTGTGAGAGAGAGAGAGAGAGAGAGAGAGAGACTATGAAACTGCTATGTGAGAATGATAGAAAATTTGGAAATAGGAAAAAGGGGGAACTGATTGCAATAATTAACATATAACACACACACCCCTGCCCAGGGGGACGAACAGTAGCAACGTGGGTAAAGGGAGACAGCAGATGGTGTAAAATATGAAAATAAAAATAATTTATCAATTATCAAGGGTTCACGAGGGTCGGGAGGGAGGGGGGGAAAAGAGGAGCTGATACCAAGGGCTCAAGTAGAAAGAATGTTTTGGAAATGATGACGGCAACATATGTATAAATGTGCTTGATACAATTGATGTATGGATTGTTGTAAGAACTGTAAGAGCCCTCAATAAAATGATTTATTTAAAAAAGTTTTTAAGAAAATTTGGAAATAATGGTGAGTATAAAGAAGACAATGATCATTATCACTTCTAATTTATTTCTTCTAGTTTTCATATCCAGATTCTGAATGTCAATGAAATTATAATGTATGCACAATTAATCTTGCATTCTGCCATTTTCCCTCAAAACCATATTGAGGTAATGTTGGTATTAAAATGCCTTGTAGATATGATTATGATAACCATAGAATAAACGTGCCATCATTTCTGACAGGTTGTTACTGTTAGTGAGGTAGGTTGCTTGGAATTCCTTGCTGTTTCCGAGAAGGCTGCCGTGAATATCATGATGCCCGTGCCTTTGCTACCATCGTGAGAAACTTCCTCAGGCCGCGCCCCTTTAAGACAGTCCCTCATGTGGTGGGGACCTCCACCCATCAAATTATTTTTGTTGCTACTTCATCACTGTCATTTTGCTACTGTTAAGAATCAGGCAACCCCTGTGAAAGGGTCGTTCCATCCCCAAAGGGGTCGCGATCCACCAGTTGAGAACCGCTGCTTTAGATGATAATTGTTTCAAATAGATTTTATTGTTTAAAAGAGATTCCCAGAATTAGACTAGCAGGGATTAAAGACAAATGTAAACAAAATTAAATCATAAATGCAGTAGAGGAGAGCACGGACGAATTTGTGTAAGTGTCCTGTGGGTGGCCATCTTCTGGATGGCCCCACAAGCAGCAACCGGAAAGGGGGAAGTGGGTGAACTGGATTGCAAAACAGTTAGATAATCTGTACCAGAAAAACCACTTGGAATTTGTACGATAGGCAAATGGCTTTCATAGATGACGAGATCCGGCTGACAATTTTTAAGAAGGCACAACAGAGGAAAAATATGCAGCCAACAAACATTTGAAAGGATGTTCATTCAGCCCTAAGACTCATTAAAGAAACAAAGTTAAAAGTAAAATGCAGTACTTTTACTTAATCCTCTCATCAAAGACAGGCAGTGTTGACAAGGCTCTGTGGTCAGAGTGTGATATCCCTGGAAGTAGTGTGACAATAAGCACTATGTATACTGTTTCCTTCAGCACTTCTGTCTTCAGGCAGTTGAGAGAATTACCAGATAAGTACAAAGATGTATGCATGGTGATGTTTATTATAGCATTAATTGTTACAACATTAGAAACAACTGAAGTGAGGATTTGGTTCAATTATGGCATAGCTAGTCACTGTAATATTATATATTTCCTTGAATGAGTACCCCTTAATTAACCAGATCCTCAATATATAGAGAGATTTAGACCTGAGCATACCGACATAGATGTCCAGGATGTATTAAAAAAATAGAGAAAATATGAGTAAATGAGTATCTTTATAGAAACAATATGAAAAGCTCAAAACCATAATGTTAATTGTGATTTTTTTCCCCCTTGAGGAATTGTGACTGTTATTTAATATATTATTTCTTTGTTTTATTAAAATATGTCTAACCTGAATAAATGGAGTTTTAAAAACCTCAAACTTACTGCTGCCGAGTTGAGTCTGACTCTCAGCAGATTTCTGAGACTGTTGCTGTTCACAGAAATAGAAAGCTTTATCTTTCTCCCAAGGAGCAGCTGGTGGGTTCAAACTGCTGGTCTTGCAACCACTGGGGCTGACCTGCAGCCCAATGTGTAACCACTGTGTGTCAGGGTAACCAGCCCCCGACAAATCACCACAGGCCCGGCAGGCGCAACTGTACAACAAGAATATGTAAGGAGTACAGTAAAGTCAGAAAGAGAGAGAGCAGAGTGAGGGAATCAAGACACATTTCATGGTAGAAAGGCTCACCTCAGCCCTGGTCAGTGGTCCATGTGGACATGGGAGGCGGGAATGGCAGGAGAGAGGGGGATTTATTTCTAGCCTAGGCTTAGATATCTTTTTTTCGGGGGGAGGGGGGCGCTTAGATATCTTATGGGGCATGCAGGCCCCCTGGTTACAGGTAAAGACCCACGTCACAGGAAGGGGTTGTACTATAGGTAATGCAGTAATGGGAGGGGGGACGATCTAGGAAGGGGAGGGATTGGGGGTACACATTGTGACAAGGTGGGTGGATCCTAGATTCAGGAAGGCTGCTTAACTTTGGATGTCCCTGAGCAGGTTTGGCCACTTCTCTGGCTCTCCATGGAAACAATAACTATCCTTATAGGAAGGGTGTGAGCCCCACTACAGTGGACCAGGCAGTAGTCTGCTTGCTCTGGATGGCTGACTGCCTTCAGGGAGAATAACTAAGCATCTGACCTCCCATCATGTGCTGGCAAACAGCCTCTTAGGTTAGGCATCTCTTCAGGGGAGACAAAGACAACTATGCACGACACCACCCGGGCTCCTGACTACAAAGAGAGTGAGAAACAGACCCACCAACCAGGTCTCCCATTTGGTTGAGGCAAAAACCAAACTGTATCTCATTTTGCTGCTTTTTTTAGTGAACAAATGTTGATTTCAGTGGGAACGTCCCTCCATTGATGAAATAGATATTCGAGGGGGGGAAAGCATAATAAATGAAGCGTCTCCAGCTCTTATTAAGGAAGAGGAAACCACACTTCAGAGGGGCCTGGTGGGTCCTAGTGTTTGGACACTCTCGCGGGACCTCCTGCACCCCAGGAGTTTTTAACGGCTCTGTGGCCTGCGCTCCTCATTCTGTGTTGGTGTACTCTGCCATGTGGCCGGCTTACGCGGTGGAAGGAAAGTGTAATTTTGCACAGTGTGGTTATTCTGGGAGAGCTTTTTCCTGCTCTGCAGCCAGCATAGGCCACTCTTCCCTTCTCATTTCTTCTCCTGTCTCTCCTTATTCGCAGAGTACGCGGGTGGAGTTCGACCTGCCAGAATATTCTGTTCGTCGAAGATACCAGGATTTTGACTGGTTGAGGAGCAAACTGGAAGACTCCCAGCCCACTCATCTCATTCCCGTAGGTAGTAAGTCATGGCGGCTTAATACCTTTCTGGCATTGTCTCGGGGGTGTGGGGGGATGTCCACTGGCCGTAGGCCACAGGTGAACTCTACCTTGCGTTCTATACCAGACTGACCCAGGAAATGTTACGGAAAACATTTTGTTGGTGGCACTGTGTCATATGTTTCACTTTTTTGGGTTTTAGTTTCTGATTTGTTATAAAACATGCTAGCTTTCTCAGAGGTGAGTGGATGGGTCGATTTCCGCTTTGATTGTGGCAGTTGTATTTGGGGGGTCTGGATTGTCCTCATTGACTGCATTTTTTTAAGGTTGAAGCTTAGAAGGAGAGGGCTGACTGAGCATGGCCTGTGTTTCTCCTTCACAGACACTAGTCTCAGGGGTCAGAGCAGTGCACTCAGGAGACCAGTGTTTCCCAAAGTGGGTGCCTCTGTCCCCTGGGGGGCACTAGCATATTTCAGGGGGCTGCAAGATCAGATACCTACACGTTATCCTGGATTATGGGCTGTAGTACAGAAGTTTTCATCATAGGTTTTGGTTTTTTTTTTCCTGGAGAAGGGGTGAGTAAGCCAAATAGCTTTGGGAACCTGAGCTTTAGATAAGAGTTGACTCTTATCTAAAGCAGCATGTAATCCATTCTCCCACTGCATTTTTCATTCTGAATAACCCACCTAACCCTATTGATTCAAACAATATGAGGGGCTTTGAAGAGTTCCTGGAAAGGAATTCAAAGAGAATGGAATTTTCCCATGAGCCGTTGAAGCTCTCTCACAGAACGTTACTTTAACATTTATGTTTTTTAACTGAACAAGAAGAAATAAATGGTAAAAGAATGCTGTATCAACATGCACACACACATAATATATGCCATAGGTACTTGAGTATAAGCCGACCCGAATATCAGCCGAGGCACCTAATTTTACCACAAAAACGGCAAAAATGTGCTGAAAAACTGGGCTTATACACGAGTGTATACGGTATATGATGACTGCTTTCCTTAGTAAGGAATGCTGATGGTGCTACTAAGCTACTAACCTCAAGGTTAGTGGCTCAAACCCACCAGCCACTGTATGCCACCAGAAAGAGAAAGACTGTCTGGTCCTATAAAGATTTATAGCCTCAGAAACCCTGTATTGGGCCATTGAGTCAGAATTGACTCAATAGCATTGGGTTTGGGGTGGTTTCTTATTTGGGGGGGTGAGGGGGCTTTTAATAGCAATCCATTTAGACCCCAAATGTTTCTTTGGGCTGTGGGGACTGTAGGGCAATTGGGACCCTACGATTCTTTCAGTGAAACCATTGGTTGGACAATGACTTAGCACTCCCAGATTTCCTCTTAGCACTCTCCCACCCCCCACCCCCAGCCCTTCTTCCAGTCCCGGGGCGGAGGAGCCTGTCAACGCAGCCTGCAGTCTCTCCGTTTCCAGCCAGTGTGCATTTGATAGAAATGCCGGGGCCGGTCTGGGACGGCATTCTTCCTTTGAGAATTGCCAGTTTCCCCTCCCTTCATCCCCTCTGCAATCCAAGCCTTGAGCTTTGCTTTTCTGTCTCCTAAGAATGTAAAAGCATGCCTGCAGTGGGAGCCTGAGGTTTTTAAAAGCAGTTTTGAAATTGCTCCTCATACACGCAACACACATACACAAATTTAATTTGGCAAAATAGGCAGCTGGTGAATTTATTCTTTTAAAATAAGTTTTTAATTTTAGAACAGCTTTAGATATACAGAGTGATTGCAAAGATAGTACAGAGAGTTTTCACACACCCCACATGTAGTTTCTTTTACAGTGTCTTATGTAACATCTGACTTTATGGTATTAATGAAGCAATATCGATATGTTATTTTTAACAAGCATTCATTTCCCCCCGACAGTCCCTTTTCTGTTCCAGTAGCTTGTCCACATTGCATTAATTTAGTCCTCAAATCTCCTTGGTTGTGGAAGTTTCCTTTTTTCTTTTAATCATTTTATTGGGGGCTCTTACAGCTCTTATCACAATCCATACATCCATTCATTATGTCAAGCACATTGGTACATTTATTACCCTCATCATTCTCAAAACATTTACTTTCTACTTGAGCTCTTGATATCAACTCCTCATTTTTTCCTGCCTCCCCGACACTGCTTCCCTCATAAACCCTTGATAGTTTATAAATTATTATTATTTTCATGCCTTGCACTGACCGCTATCTCCCTTCACTCACCTTTCTGTTCTTCGTCTCCCTTCGTGGTGGTGGAGGTGGAGGTGGTGGGTTGTACATTGATCATTGTGATTGGTTCTCCCTTTCTCCCCCCACCTTCCCCCTACCCTCATGGTATCACTACTCCCATTATTGTTCCTGAGGGGTTTACCTGTCATGGATTCCCTGTGTCGAAAGCTCTTATGTGTACTGGTGTACATGCTCGGATCTAGCTGGATTTGTACGGTAGAACTGGAGTCATGATAGTGGGGGGAGGAACATTAAAGAACGAGAGGAATGTTGTGTGTTTCGTCAGAGCTATACTGCACCCTGGCTGTCTCGTCCCTTCCTTGTGACCCTTCTGTGAGGGGATGTCCAATTGTCCGATGGGCTTTGGGTCTTGTGGCAGAAACATAATCTCCTGTCAACTTGCAAAGGGGTAGAGTCTAGCCTGTCAATCAGGTCACAGCTTGATGGCTGCATTTGAGGGCGCAAAGGACATGAATAGTTTGCTGGAGGCGGGACACAGACACTCTCTGTGAGACATTCCTGTTGACAAGCCGCATGGATCTAAGCTGATAGAGCCAGAGCCCTTGAGCTGAAGGAGCCACGTGGAGACCCACACCAGAGCTGAGATGCTTCCATCACCACTGGATCCACAAGGCTTTCCACCCACTGGGCTGTGATCTTCCTGCGTTCAGCATCATTGCATGGCTGCGTGAGTCTAAAGAGGAATTTATGGATTAGTATCAACATATGGGATTATGTGGGACTTATGGACTTGATCTGGACTGGGCTGGGATGTTTTCTTAATGTACAATTGCTTTTTGATATAAAGTTCTCTCAACACAACATATGAGTGTCTCCCTGGATTTGTTTCCTCAGTCAACCCAGACTAACACAGGTCTCCACTCCGTGCCCCCTCCGTCGCATGGATATGATTGATTGTGTTGGGTCTTCCGATACCTGATAACTGATCCCATAGACACCTCATGATCACACAGGCTGATGTGTTTCTTCCATGTGGGCTTGGTTGCTTCCCAGCTAGATGACTGCTTGTTTATCTTCAAGCCTTTAAGACCCCAGATACTATATCCATTGATAGCTGGGCACCATCAGCTTTCTTGACCATATTGGCTTATGCACCCATTTTGTCTTCAGCGATCATGTTTGGAAGGTGAATATCACGGAATGCCAGGTTTTTAGAACAAAGTGTTCTTGTATTGAGAGAGTACTTATGTAGAGGTCCAATGTCTGTCTTTTACCGTATTATTTAGCTTTTTCCCACTTCTTATGATTTTATGTGAAGGTTTAGATCAGATCATCAGTTTCATATTAAAAAATTTACACATATTTTATTTCAACTCACCCTTTTCAGTCCCCTCAGAGTACTGGTGCTTATTCCACTTCCTCCTGGTGTTTTCCACTTCCATTTCTTCTCCTTTCCCTGCCCTCTGTCCTTGGGTAAATGCTGCCCTTTTGATTTTAGATGGCTGATTATTCTCCCGTAGTCATGAGTTTAATTTCACACCTGAAGAGTGTCCAAGGGCCACAATCTCCACAGTCTTGAGGGTCCTGTTAGTCTTTATCCAACCACTCAGCCTGGCCCCTTTGAGGAGTTTGAATTCCATTTCACATTTTCCTCTCGCCCGATCCAAGACTTCCCAAGGTGACCCTGTCTAGAGCAGTTAGTCACGGTGGCTGGGCACCAGCTAGTTCTTCTGGCCTCAGGATTCTGGAGACTGGTGTTGGAACTAATTCTTTCCCCTTGAATTTCATTGCTCTGCTTCCTCCAAATGCACCTTACATGGCTGCTCATGAGCTTTTAAGACCTCAGTCTCCGCTCTCCAAAATAGGATGTCGAATATTGTCTTTGTGAATGGTCTTAGACTAATTGCCTTGGTGTTCCCCAAGAGTATGATGCTGAGCCCCTGGACCCAGGTGACTCAGTCCCTCAAAGTGTTTGGTTATGTCTATGAAGTTCTCATCACTTGGCTCCATGTATACGGCACCCCATTCATGGACATGCAGATAGCCTCTGTCAGACCTAGATGTGCTGGTGGGAGTGCTACCTCTCTCCCTCCCATGCGGGGTTAGCCAAGCGCCTGCGCATGGATCACCACGATGGCAAGATTTCAGGTAGAACAATAATTGCCTGTGCTGCCTTTAACTCTTGTGAAACCTCTCAGTGTCTTTTCTTGTCTCCATCCTTTTTCCTAACCTCCCTTTATCGTCTACTGCCTTCCCCTTCACCCAAGTTTACACTTGTGTACCTTACAGCCTGTGACTTCCCCTCCGCCCTTTCCTTCTCACTCCTGCTGACCCTCAAAGAACGCTGCTTTTAGTGTGAGCACCTTTTCTCAGAACAGCTGTCTCATACAATATTTGTGCTTTTGTACTTGACTAATTTCACCCGGCATAATGTCCTCCAGCCTCATCCATGGGATAAGGTGTTACCCAGTGGCATCGTTATTTTTCCGCATTGCTTAGTAATCGCTTGTGTGCGTGGACCCAGATTTATTTATCCATCCTTCTCCTGGTGGGCATTTAACTTGCCTCTATCATTTTGCTGTGGGAATAAATGCCCTCACCCCAATATTAATAAGTGAAAAGAAAACTAAATCCCCAAATAAACCTACTACCATCAATCCAACCCATGCCCCTAGGGCTTCTCCCGGTATTAGTAGCAAGGCTAAAAAAGACAAATATGATGATGGCAACATATGTACCAATGTGCTTGACACAGTGGATGGATGGATGGATTGTGATCATAGCTGAAAGAGCCCCCAGTTAAATGATTTTAAAGAAAGACAAATAGCAAATGCCGGCTGGGAGATGGAGAGACTGGAGTTAAAGAACAAGAGTAAAAAGAGATTCAACAGCCCTGAGGGGGGGAAATTGGCAATGACATATTG
>NW_022111310.1:16371406-16419505 GCF_000313985.2 Echinops telfairi
CTCTGGGGTCCTTCCTGTTGACTTGGAGATGCACTAAGCAGACAATGTAACTATTGGTTAAGTTTTCATTTCTCTCTTGTTTTAAGTGGATTTATGGAGTTAAAATCCACACCCCGATGAGTCACCCTTTTAAAGTATGCAGAGTTGTGCGGTCCCTGCCACAGTCGAGGGGAGAGCCTTTTCAGAACCACAAACGAGCCCTTAGACCTCTTGGCAGTCACTCTGCAAACTCCCCGTCTCCCCAGCAGCTGGAAACCCCCGGTTACTTTCTGTCCTGAAAGGTTTGCCAATTTTGGGCACTTCATGTGAATGGAATCAAACACTGTAGGGTCCTTTAATGCTGGATCCTTTAATTTCGCATGTTTTCCTGGTCCATCCACAACATGGTATGTATCTGTACTTCACTCTCTTGCTGTCAGGTAATTCACTGTGTAGGTATATGCCACATTTTCTTTCTTTTATTTATTTATTTATTTATTTTCACATTTTCTTTATCAGCTCCTCAGTTGATATGTCTGTTGCCTTTACCTTTTTGGCTGTTGTAGTGCAGGGAATTAATTACTCACTGTGACCCTTTAGCATGGTCTGTAACCTCTCACAGTGATTTGGTAGAGCCATGTTTGTGATCTGCCTGAGGGACTGGACAGCTTGCTAATAATGTCCGTGAGGTACAGGGCACAAAGGAGGCAGTGGGATTATGCTAATAATGTACATGAGGTACAGGGCACAAATGAGGGGGTGGGATTATGCTAATAATGTACATTAGGTACAGCGCATGGATGTGGGGGTGGGATTATGCTAATAATGTACATTAGGTACAGCGCATGGATGTGGGGGTGGGATTATGCTAATAATGTACATGAGGTACAGGGCACCAATGCAGAGGTGGGATTATGCCAATACAATACACGGAGCCCTAATCAGGGGATTTCTCAGTTTTGCCGTCTTGGTAGCTTAAAATGAACCATCCCAGAGACAGAAAGAGGAGATGGGAGCAGAACAGGTCTTTGGACCCAGGATCCCTGCACTGAGGACCCCCTTGACCCAGGAGACAGAGCTGTACCATCAAAGGCAGTGAGAGATGGCAAGAAGCATCTCTTGGATGGCAATGGAGGCAACCGAGCCAGGAGAGCAGCAGGAGAAGGTGCGGCGGGCTTCCTGGGAAAGCCTGACCGCTGCGGAGCGAAACAGTGCTGGTCCTGTGCCAGCCTCGCCATTGCTGCCAAGCTTGAGCCCCTGTAGAAGCCACTGCCAGTTCACTGTGGAGAGTTTTGCTCCTTTTTGCTGACCCTCTCCTTTACCAGGCACGATGCCCCTCCCCAGGAGCCTGTCCATTCTGAGACAGTGTCTGAAGTACGCTTCTAAGGAGCAGCTCGCTGTACGTCTTCCAAGACAGGTCGGTTGGCTTATTCTTTTGGCAGCCTGTGATATATTCAGTATTCTTCACCAACACTATTAATTCAGAAGTATTCATCCGTGTTCCGTGTTCATTAGCCAGCTTCTGCGTGCGCATGGCGGCATAGATGTCGCTTTTCATGGAGTTCGTTTTCCTTGATTGAATAAGTATGGTGAACGGCCAGATTTCCTGGCATAGATGGTGAACACTGCCAGCCTTCACCTGGTGTTACAATGGTGTCCGGTCAGTTCCTGGAGCCTTGTTTTCTTTCCCGGCTTTTCAGTGCCGCGTGGACGTCTTCCTCACTAAAATTGGTCTTGATCAAATGCTACCTACCTCTTGAACTGGGTGAACCCTGACCAGTTGTTTTTGGCACAGCGGTTCTGTGTCCCTTTCATCTTTTGTTCTTCGGTGTGTTTCCGTATGTTGCCCTTGGGATCCTTCAGAAGGGCAGCTTGCGGCTGAGGATTGCCTTCAGGTCTTCCAATGCCAGGCCTTTCCACCTTGTAGTCAGTACTTCATGTTGTCTTCTTGAGCAGCCCTGGAATTCTTCAGTCCTTTTACTTCATCATTTCTTTCTTTCTTGTGCTTCGCAAGTTTCAGTCTCCTGACATATTTTGATCTTTTTCTTTTTTGTTGTTTTTAATTAAAAGATCATTTTATTGGGGACTCTTACAACTCTCGTTACAATCCATACATTGATTGCATCAGGCATGTGTGCACATAGGTTGTCTTCATTCTTTTCTAGACATTTACTTTCTATTGAGCCCTTAGTATCAGCTCCCCCCCATAACCCCTTGATAGATTATAAATTATTATTATTATTTATTTTAATCATTTTATCAGGGGATCATACAAAATTATTATTATTATTTTCGTCTCTCACATCGACTGCTGTCTCTATGCCCCCATGTTTTCTGTTGTTCTTGCCCATGGAGAGCGGTTTATGGTTATGTGTCGATCATTTTGATCAATTTCCCCTTTTCCCCATCCTCTCCCCCACTTCCCCCTATCCTTCTGGTATCGTTTTTCCCACTCCTGTTCCTGAATTTTGTGTGTCATGAACCCCCATCTCTTATCTATACATCTGTGTACATGTTCCAGTCTAGTCTGAATTGAGAAGCAGCACTGGGGTCATGGTAGTGGGGGGTGAGGAAGCCTCAAGGAATCAGAGGAATATTGTGTGTTTCATCAATGCTGTACTGCACTGTGATTGACTCATCCCTTCTCTGTGGCCCCTCTGTGGGGGGATGTTCCATTGTCTACAGATGGGCTTTGGGTCTCTGCTCCAACCCCCCTCGTTCTCAACAATAGGTTTTTGTTTGTTTGTTATGTGCCTTCTGATTCCTGTTACTTGGTCCCAGTGAATTATGCATATTTCTTCATGAACACACCGGTTAGTGTGCTTCTTCCACGTGGACTTGTTGCTTCTCTGCTGCATGGCCGCTTGTTTAACTTCAAGCCTTTAAGACCCCAGATGCTGTATCTTTTAATAGCCGGGCACCATCCACCTTCTTCACCACATTTGCTTATGCACCTGTTTTGTCTTCAGTGACTGTGTCGGGAGGGTGAGCATATCAGATTGCCAATTTGTTAGAACAAAGTGTTCTCGTATTGAGGGAGCATATGAGCAGAGGCTTGAAGTCCGACCACTACCACAGTGTATTGCCAAATAAAGATATGTACATAGGCCAGTGCCTCTATTTTTGTGGATTAATGTATTTATATATGTGCACACCGATGCTTATACCTCCATCCATTGCTTTGCTTCCTAGGCCGTTCCTCTGTTTGCTTTTACCTTCCTCCTGCTCTACATCACTTTCCCCCTAATTCTTCCTCTTCGCTAGTTTGCTGTTGCTCTGATACCCCCAGGATCTCTGTCGTCTCTTTGTTGTTGACTAATCCCTTAGTGTTCCTGTCTATGGTGCTGCCTGCTCACCGCACCCTTCCCCTTCCCGCCCCCAAGTCTCCCCCGGACTGTTGGTCCCGCTGATTTGTCCCTGGGCTTG
Source organism: Echinops telfairi (assembly GCF_000313985.2). Taxonomy (NCBI): domain Eukaryota; kingdom Metazoa; phylum Chordata; class Mammalia; order Afrosoricida; family Tenrecidae; genus Echinops; species Echinops telfairi. The sequence goes on from NW_022111310.1 coordinate 16,374,812, forward strand.
CTCCCCGTGCCTGTCCTATATAAGGGGGCACACCACCTGTGACATAGACCAAGCAAAAAGAAAGCAAAAGATATGAAACAGAAAAAGAGAAGGGAACGAGAGAGAGAGAGAAGAAATATGCATAATTCCAAGTCTGTTTGCTGACCTTCATGACTATGCCCCCAGTGGATGTGGGGGTCTTTATTGCCTTTTTAATGATCTTGTACTTAGTTGGTATGTAACGTCCTTGATATTATCCCACACAGATGATATGCCACATCCCAAACTCACCTGCTTCTCGGTCTTTGTTGATCATTGTGTCAAATCTGTTCTTGAGATGACCTCTAACTTCAGTGGGGATAACTCAAGGACACTGGCTCTCGGGACTTGTTTTCATTTTCTTCAGCTTCAGCCTGAACTTGCATGTTAACAATCTATGGTCTGTCCACAGCTGTAGTCAATTGGATTCCTTTGTATCCATCTGGTTAAGGTCTACCAATGTAGTTGCTGTTTTGTTGTTTAAAAAGAAAAGCATTTGCAACGAATGCCTCATTGTTCTCACAGAAGTCTATTGTGCAATCTTTGGGGTCATTTCTATCACCAAAGCTGTTCTATCACATTCTAAATGTTGATCCTTCCTTTTCCTTTTTAACTTTTATTTTAAACGTAATTTTCTCCAGAGCCATAAGTTCCTACTTCTTCAGTTTCTTCTGGGAGATCTTTTACTTCTTTGCAGCCTTCTTTTCAGGTTTAGGAACCGTTTGTTCCATATCAGCAGGATCATCTCAGTGTGGCAGGGGGAGCTCACGTGTGGATTGATCGGACCATGAACGCTGCACATTCAGCATCGCATCTTGGGGGCCTTGTTCACCTGGATGTGCTCAATGACCAGAGAATCCACATCAAAACCCTTCAGTTCAGCAGTACTCTCTGCATTTTTAACCATGTGCAGCAAACATTCAGCACTCTCTGGGGGCTACCGACCCTGGGTCCAACCCCACTGCTTGGTCTGGGCACACCTACCAACTCCACCATAGTAATGTTGGAAGGGCACACACTGCTTGTGCACAGTGACATCTTGCAAATATTAGGTGGTTTCCGGGTATGCGTACCCTTCAAGGGCTGGGCAGTTTTACGGGTGTTCTTAAAATGGACCTGAAGATTTGGCTCTCTTGAATTGCATGATTTTGTGTTTTCTGAGTCAAGTGAGTAGTGAACCATTTTGGCAGATCCCCTCAGGCCGCGATGGGAAAGAGCTGATCCTTCATCTTCGTTTTAATTTTTCTCACTCCAACTGCCAGTAAATTATCGATGCAATTATTAATCTGTTCCATACTCCACAATGGGCAAAAGTAGTCAATTCCTTTATGCAAATGCAGTGATTTATTTACCATGGCTCTTCTAGACATAGCCGTGATAACTGCCCCTGCACAACCCTTTCTTGATGAGCCTGTGTAAGAGACGGTGGGGAAACACTAATAGGATTCCACCGCGAGTGCTTGTAAAAGGATTTCTTGTGAGTACCATCCTGCTGGGTATAAAATGAGCTGACTCAGAAGCTCGAGGGGGTGAACCCTACTACCAGCAAAAGGAGAGCCCATCCTTAGTCCTCTGAGAGCCCTACACGCTGCACCTCCTTGTTCCAGGAGACCGCTTCGACAGCGGAGGGGCACCAACTGCAAAAGCAGGTGCCAGAGGAGGAGGGCAGCGGTCTCTCCAGTCCACAGAGCACGGAAAACCAAGTGCTGCAGGGCATGAGGCGAGTGTATGGAGTGGGGGTGCCTCTGGGTACTTAAATGGGGGGAGCTGGGTTTGCTGACCTATGGAGCTAAGCGCCTTCAAGTTGAGGGTTGAGTCTTGTCGTGGAATGGTGTGCCCTTCAGACATTTATTAGTGGCCCTAAAAGAGTTTAGTAACAGTGCCCAACCAAAGCAGAGACCAGGACAAGAGGCTGAGAGCCAGAGAGAGGCCTTCCTGAGGGCACAGCAGAGAAGGGACTCCCCTGACTGGACAACAGTAGCCTTAACTACCTTCTCACCTGACGTGTAACCAGTTAACTTCCCTAGTGAACCCATAATTTCAAGCGTTGTCTGTGCGTGTGTGTGGCCAGTGCAACTAATTATTGGACCCAGCTGAAAAGTAGTGGTATCGGCGGCAGCACAGTACAAGTAGAGTGTGCTATGGAAGACAGGGCTTTTATCTTTGGCATTAGTGATTGGTGCATAAATTCGAATCATTGTATTAACTGTTCTTCCTTGTAGATCTGTAGCTATCATTCTGTAATTAACCGTGTTGTCTTTTGAGATGGCTAGATCTTGAAATGTTCTTTTAGACTATGAATGTAACATCACTCCTCTTCCATTTGTCCTTCCTGGCATAGTAGACTGTATGATTGTCTGAGTCAAAATGGCCCATACCAGGCCCTCTCTTAGTGGCTTTTGAGGGAGTATTTATTTATTTTTTAACCACTGGTTTAGCTTATGTTCTTATTTTCCCACTTGGTGGTTACTCCTTTAATCGAATGTAGAACCTAAATCCTAAACCCATTTTCATGTTGTTGATGTTATCTACCTTTTTCCATTTTGTTAGACTTTCCCCCCCACATTTTGCTCTAACTTTGAATTCAAGCATATGAGTATGTTCGTCCAGGTAGACTAGAGAAACAATTCCAGGGACATTCATAAATGTATAAGAAAGAGCTATATATCAAAGAGTAATTGTATATTAAGAAAACACCCAGCCCAGTCCAGATCAAGTCCATAAGTCCGATATTAGCCCATATTATTCCATAAATCAAACTTCAGACTCACGACTCACACAGCCACACCCAGTGATGCCAGATGTAGGAAGATCACAGGTGGGTACAAAATCTTCTGGATCCAGTGGCAGTAGACACATTTCCAGGGCTCAGGCTGCCATCAGCATGGCTTCATGTGGCTTATCAACAGGAAAGTGAAGCAGGGAGAAAGTGTGTCCCACCTCCAGGGAGGAAGAGAGAGGAAGCTCCCAGAATCCTAATGAGAACGGCCACGCCCACAAGGAGGCATCATCAGGCTGTGACCTGATTGACAGGCTAGACTCCATGCCTACACTTATTTATCAAGTTGACACGACATTATGTAACAACTACAAAGAGTAATAATCCTATTGAGTTTATTGGCTAAATGTCTACAAGGTAGCTGTTCTGTATTTCAGGACTGTTATAATACTCTGTTTCCTGCATTATAACATTACCAGGGTAATTGTGATTTACACCTTCTCTCTTTATACTGGAGATTATGTAAAGGTCCGACCTATTCAGAAATACTGATTGGGACACATGGCTGATAGGAGTGACTTGCTGGCCTGTTGTTGTTCCTTGAGCATTGCACGAAGTACCGGACACTTATTTCTCTTACTGTCTGCACAGCCTCTTCCAGAGAAATTCGTGGTGAAAGGTGTTGTGGACCGGTTTTCCGAAGAGTTTGTGGAGACCAGAAGAAAAGCTTTGGATAAATTCTTGAAAAGAATCACAGATCACCCCGTGCTCTCCTTCAATGAGCACTTTAACATTTTCCTCACTGCCAAGGTAAGGCCGGGAGTTTGCGTGTTCCTCCCCCAAATCAGCGTTCTGTGGGCTGTGTCTTAAAAATCCATGTGGTCTCTCACAAGCCACCTGCTTGAAAGGCCCCTGCATACAGCAAGTGCCACCAGCGTCTCTGTTTTTCTGATGCCTGTTGGTATTAGCGACACTTCCGTATTAGAATCCAGGAAGAGGGTGGGGAAAAAAGCCTTGCAGAAGAGGAAGTTGGAATATTTTCACTTGTCAAAAGCAGAGAAAAGCATTTTCTTATTTCACTTTTCGGCGATCCGACCTGATCTGCTCAACAATAGTCCCGAAAGGGAAAGAGCATTGGGCACCGTTGAGCAAGGGATCCTTTAGAAGACGAGGAAACCGACCTCAGGGAGCTCAGACTTGTCCAGCGAGGTCATTCTTCTGCATGGAGGCTTTGAAATTGGGTCTTGTGGTTTGGGAGTGCAAACTTCCTCTTTCTATTATGCGGCCTGGTCAAGAGTCCTTCAGCGTTACTTGGCTGCTGCCATGTTCCCATTAGGTAGACATTGTCCAAAGAATTGTTCTACACACTTGACAGGTTCTTTATAGTCAAACCCAAGTTGAGTGTTCGCTGGCTCTCTGGGCATTTCCCTGTCCCCTGTTGGCAGATCTGGCCAGCAAGCCCACGGTGCCCCCTGTCGTTGTCGGAAAGGGGGCCACGTGCTCGGCTTCTCCTTCCAGCCCTGTCGTTTAGTGTCAGGCACCACATTCCCATATTCAAGCCCAGGGTATTCTGTTCCACGTTGGCCCAGGGTTTTGAAGGTCAGGTATTTTCCACTTTTCTTTTTCAAAATGGCCAACATTGAGACGTGTTGGCAGATCGTGCTGGTCGGCTTTAAAGACCACAGAGAAGATAGCACTCCACAGCAGAGGAACCACATGCATGGTGATTTAGCTCTTTGTTGCTTCAAGCCTCAGTGGGCTTTGGGCCTCTTTTTCCCCAAAGGCCTCTTCCTTGAAGGCCTAACTTGTATTCTTTTCCTAAATGAGAAGCTCTCAGTAAACGGATCCTCAGGGATAGTTCTATGGAGTTATTCATGAGGTAAAATTAATCTTCTCCAAAAGCGTAGTTCATGATCTTACCTAAGTTATAGGTCAGTTGTCCAGAATGGTCTGTAAGTGCAACCATTTTTATTGGACATCCCCCCTAAAAAGGGGGAAGGGTAGTAATCTATGCAGGAAAGATTTGTGGGGATAGTACTTACTCATTTATGGGCAAAGCAATATAAAAAAAAATTTTTTTTAAAGACCCTTTAATGTTCTAATCAAGATCCAACTTTCATGTGAGTGAGTAAATAGGAGTTAGCTTTAAACAGGACACATTCTATTCCTGTCTTTTTTTAATACCAGGAACGCAGGTGGGTGAAGGGAGACGCCGGGCAGTGTGAGATATGACAAAGTAATAATTTATAAATTATCAAGGGTTAAGATGAGCAAGCCTGGGGTATAGGCTACATGATGAAGGATTTGAAATTGGAGATACAGATAAGAGAGTGGAGATAAGGACAGGCAGGGCCGTGCCGGGGAAGGAGGACGTGGAAGGAAGGACCCTGTGTGTGACTGAGGACCTTCTATTTGTCCCTGAACCCTCCTCAGGACCTGAACGCCCACAAGAAGCAAGGGATGGCCCTGCTGACCAGAGTGGGCGAGTCCGTCAAGCACGTCACCGGAGGCTACAAGCTGCGAAGCCGGCCTCTGGAGTTCGCGGCCGTAGGCGACTATTTAGATACGTTTGCCCTCAAACTCGGGACCGTCGATCGAATAGCCCAGCGGATCATCAAAGAAGAAATCGGTGAGCTCTTGGTTGAAATCTGGGTCATGCCCAGAGCTTGTGTTTATAGAAATGGCATCCACGAGTGCTCGTAGGCAGACCCAGATGGCATGTAGAGTTGACTGAATTAGACCCCTTGTCCCTTCAAAAACGAACAGATTCAAGGTGTGGAGGAAGTACTGAGAGCTGGACTCTGATTTCGCACCCCATCCTTTGTCCTGCATCTCAGCCTGGCACTTGCTTCTCCCATAGTCAACGACCACATCTAAGCCATGTGTCAGGGCTTTGGGCCATTTTCAATCTCTCCACTGTCGCTTAAAACGAAGCCTGTTGCCAGGGCGCCTAACGCATAGCTGCCCTCTCGCACTTGGGTACTAACCAGAAACTCAGCAGTTGAAGCCCACCGGCCGCTCTACAAGAGAGCGATGTGGCAGCTTGTTTACATAAAGATAGTCCTGGAAATCCCATGGGGCAGTTCTACTCTGCTCTCCATCTACAGGTGGCTGTGAGTCACAGTGACCTTTTTAAAGGTAAAGAGTAACTTTAGCTTTAAAAGTCAAGACACCCACCCAACTGCCCTCCATCCGTTGGCTGACCGACTCACAGCCATGAAGTCCATTTGGACGCATCGCAATCCTGCAGGACGAGTAGAAGTGCCCTCCTGGGTTTCGACACTGTAACTCTTTATTGTAGTAGAAAACCTCTTCCCTCTCGAGGGCAGGAGTGGTTTCAAACTGCCAACCTTGCAGTTAGCAACCTAACGCATTACTCTACACCAAAGCTCCCTTCCTTCACCCAAAGGAAGACTAGTTTTAAACACACTTGGCCATCTTTTCTAATAGGAAGTTTGCTCAAGAGGATAGCAGAGTGACCTGTGTGGGCCAAGGTTATGACACTGAGCGATTAGGCTTGAAGTGGACTCACCTGCCTCCCCCTGCTGCTTTCCAATCCACTTCTGCTGACCTGGGGAATGCTGGGCCCTTTCTTTGTCTTTTTGGCTCTTGCCACCGCTTCCTCCCCACGCACTTTGCTGTGTCCTGGAATGTTGGGACCCGTTGCTGCTGATACTTACTCTCTTCTCTTTCACCCGATGACAGTATCATGCGGGCCCTGCAGCAGGTTCTGAAGATAACTTCAGGTACTCTCCACACCTAAGGGCCATGGTCATTAAATTCTGACTGTACCAAGGTGTTGGGATGACACCTGACTGAGAGTCAGTCTGCTTATGTAAGACATAACAGACATACAATGTTTCTTTCCATTATGACTTTTTTTTTTAACTTGAAGAACATCCCCCCCATGAGTCTACTTTGGGAATGTAGCTGGTGGGGTTTTTAAAGACGTTGGGTGGATACAGCTTTACCACATTTTGTTAGGAAGCAGGTGGACCTCTTGTCCAGAGGTACAGCGTCCATCTGGACCTGGCAGAGTGGACGCATGTTACGATGTTACCGGGAGAATGGCCAAAGAAACATACCTGGTGGTTGCCATTTGTCGTAATGCTACCCAGCCAGCCCGCTGCTCTCTCTGCCCGATTCAGAGTACCTGGTGGAGCTGAGAGAGTACGGGCCTGTGTACTCCACGTGGAGCGCCCTAGAGGGTGAGCTGTCCGAGCCTCTGGAGGGCGTGTCGGCTTGTATCGGAAACTGCTCCACGGCTTTGGAGGAGCTGACGGATGACATGACGGAGGACTTCCTGCCTGTGCTCAGGGAATACATCTTATACGCTGACTCCATGAAGGTACGTTGCCTTCTTCTAGCACACTTACGTGCCAATCTTGGTCGTACCTCAAACAAAACAAAAGCCCAGTTCTAAAGCCAATTCCAACTCATCCTGACCCTGTAGAGCAGCGACTCTCAACCTGTGGGTCGCGACCCCTGCATGGGGGTCGAACGACCCTTTCACAGGGTCGCCCGATTCATAACAGGAGCAAAATGACAGTGATGAAGTAGCAACAGAAATAACTTTTTGGTTGGGGGGTCACCACCACATGAGGAAGGGTGGCGGCACTAGGAAGGTTGAGAACGGCTGCCGTGGAGACTGCCCGTCTCTCTGGAGCAGACAGCCTGTGGGCGAGCTGGCAGGCGTGAACTGCAGAGCTTGCAGCTTGGAGCTCAGTGCCTCGCCCGTGTAGGTGACCTTTGCCTATGTGCAGGCAGTACAGGTTTTCTTCTTTGGGGGGCGGGCGGGCAAGATCAGACCCATCGAGTGGCATCATGGACAGATCAGTAGAATGCACGTTAAACCAGGTGCATGAAGTTAATGAAGGCAAAGTGCTTTTGAGTAAATTCTTATTTTTCCCTGGGAGTCCAAGGAGTTAATATGTTAAATGAAAACGTGACATGGGAGAAGAATAACGGAATAATTTGACCTTTCTGGAGATTAAAAACAGAAACTCTGGAAGATAACGTAGGGAATCCTGGCAGACAACACCAGCAGCAGATGGACAGTAGAACAAATGTTAAAATGCCAGAAACGTGAACAAAAAGGCCACAGAGGATTTGTCTCGGAGGCCTAACTTCTGCCTGAGGAGAACTTTTGATGGAGAAGCGGAGAACCTGAGGGACAGAAGTGAGGGGAGAAATGAACCTGGCGAGCCCTCCAGAATGGAAGGACAGGTGTCTCTCGACGGAAAGGACGTGCTACCTGCCCAGGGAAAGGAATGGAAAGAGAGCCACACAAACGCATTCTTGGAACTAGCAGCATGCCAGGATGGGCTTCCCAGAGCGTTAGAGAGGGCCAAGGAGTCGCAAGGGAAGACGGAGGAGGGGTGGCGGAAGTGAGGTGCAAAAGGAACGAGACCGGCTTGGGGTTAGCAGCAATGCGTGAGACGAGAGAGAAGCATTATGAGGACGCATTCTTCCCGATCTTGACTTTAGTGTGCAGAGTCAGGGCGGGGAGCAGGGTCAAATGTTTCGTTTGTCCACTCTGGGTCTGCTGGCTCTGCCGCTTGTGCCCCAGACTGTATTGGACTCCGGGAGAGCATCCCAGGAATCCCAGGAGGGTGGCACTATGTACAGAAAGGGGTCAGTCTCTGTAATCAACCAAAAAATGTTGAGAGCGAAAGACGTGACTCAGTACTGAGTATCAATGCTCCCAAGCTCCCTTCATACTTCTAAAGGATGCCTCTCAATCATTAACCGGGGTTTGGGGCCGATGGAGGGCATCCTTGTACGAAGGACCAGGTTAGGCATTGGCACCAGTCTCTGGAGAGAAACCATTGGGTTGTACAAATGGGAAAGCAGAAAGTCGTGGCGTTGTGACACGATTATTCCATGGCACGAGTCTCTTGAGAGAGCCCTGCATTGCACAGGTAGAGCAACAGAAACTCGGGGAGTTGTGAGAAGATTCTGTGGCGGCCATCGAATCAGTTCAGACTCGCAGTGGCCTGTGTGTGTCAGGGTGCAACTGTGTTCCATAGCGTTTTCAGTGGCTCGCTTTCCAAGACATCTTTGGGTGGACATAATCCTTGTCATTTGGTTAGCAACCACGCATGGTAGCCGTTGGCACCACCCAGGGACCACCACTTGAGAAGGGTGTGAACATGCTGAATGAAACATTACAAGTCTGTACAAAGGCAGAGAGAGTGGCATGAGTCCCATGTGTTCGTCACCCTTGCCTGAACTTACTTCATCTGGTAGGAAATGTGAAGTTCGTCACAGGTACTAGGTCATGACTATCATAGAAGATATGGGTGCTATAGCAAAGTGGGTGAAGAAAACAGGTGGTGTCCAGATATCAGGAAGAACAGGACCTGGGTCCTAACTAAAGAGGTGGGGGAACTTTCTGCTCAGGCAAGCAACCACCTCAGTGAAGTGTCAGCTAGATCCACCCAGAGGAAGGAAGCACTCTAGCCCTTGTGAGCAAAGGATTAAAAATATTAAACTACAGTATTGGAGGGGAGAGTTGCATTAGAACTCAAGTTCTGAGCACCCAGCTTGCAGAAGGCTCTAGATGACAGTGAGAACCCCAGATCCACGTGCAGCGTCCCCGCTCAGGTTCAGTCTCCATGGAACTCTCGGACCACTACCAGACACGGGCGTCGTTTGTGCTCAGAGAGTCGTTTGTGCTCAGAGAGCTTCGGGAAAGGATTGCTGCAGCTAGAGTTAGTTTACAAAGTAACTTCTTACCATTCGAGTTAGTTTACAAAGTAACTTCTTACCATTCCTTCTCCCTTGGTCACGTGTTTCACTTGTTCTCAGTTTTTAATCTTATGCCTTCTTTTGGATTGCAGTTTATCTGTGTTTTACTTTGTTGTTGCTGATGATCTGGCTTTTTTGGTATGCTTTTCTTTACATGAAATCCTGGATAGGAAAGTCTATAGAGACAGTAACTGGTTTAATAGATCCTTAGGGTTATAACAGGTGAGGTCAAGGGGGTCGTGGGTAGCTAATGACAATACAAAAATGAAGAATATGATCTAAAATTGATTCTGATCCTGATTACGCAACTCTTTTAAATAGATTAAACCATTGAATTTTGTCATTCATAAAGTATACGCCAATAAAACAGTTAAAAAATAAACCGTGGGCCGTGGAAACCGGAGACTTTCTGATAGAGTGAATTACTGTTCCTTATACTCTACCGTGCAGTTAGCAGAGTGCTTTCAAAGACAGCACTGTGTCTGGTTCCGTTCTCACAGTCGTCTGAAAGTAGTTTGTACCCCTTCTCTGTAAAGTAGAAGGGGGCAAACGTATATCTCAAATGTAAGGTCATTAGCCTGAGATAACTTTGTTGGTAAGTGTTGACAGTGAAGCTTAAAACCAAGGCTTCTGGCTCCAAATCTTCAATTTGTCCTCCTCTATCTTATTGTGTTTCTTTTTCTAAATCGAGATACGCACAAAGCATTTTTAATCCTGAGTCGGTAATGAGTATAGAAATCTATCCCAACATGTTTCAAGTGAACCCGAGTATTTTGCTTTAATTATGAAGTCAATAGTATCAAAAATAATTTTTACAATCCCTGGATACCCTGGATTTATCGCTTATGTAGGTTCAATTTTCATTGAAATAATGAGACAGGTCTCAAACTCTGCCAGATTGAAGCCAGATACTTCTGTGGTGCCGCTAATGTGGCTGTTGAGTTGACTCTGACCCATAGTGACCCCGCAGGAAGATGGAGAACTGTCTGTAAGTGTGCCATGGCTGTAATATTCCCCCTGTGTAGCAGCTGGTGGATTTGAACCATTGATCTTTTGGTAAGCAGCCAAGTGCGTAACCATTGTGCCACCAGGGCCTCTTACAAACATTATATTGGAATAATGTAGCTCCGTGAACAAGGTAGTGACAGGTAGCAGGTGAGGTCAAAGAGATATTTGGCAGCCAAGTCATGTAGCAACTTAAAGGCCAAGGTTAATAAGAGTCTGGGTTTATTCTACAGAATCAAAGAAAAGCCGTTCAGCTTTATGAAGGAGAGTTATACATGGTACAGCGTTTACTTGGAAAGGACGACTTTGAAAGTCGTGTGCTGCAGTGTGGAGAATGGGTGGCAGAGAGTGACAGGTGGTAGGAGACCCGTGAGCAGACTGTCACAGGACACCAGGTAGCAGATAACAAGGGTGGCTCTGATGTCACGGATGAAAAATGAAAGTAAGTGTATAGAAGGCTGTAGCTCTCACCCAACCAATGACATTACCCAGTCCCCTGGTCACAGGCTTTATTAGAAACATAGCACTGAGGCAAAGAGGTCCTAAGGTAAGATTCACCTTGGACCGGTTTTCTTCTAGCGCTGCATCCCAGAGGGAAAACAGCGATCCCGGCATCTCCAATTCATAGACCGACCGTGTCTGCAGGTCCTGGCTTCACATTTCTAACCACGACCCTCCTGAAAGCATGTTCAAAGACGGGAGACCAAGTCTCACCATCTTCACTGCTAAGGGGTTGGATTCCAAAATAGATTGGTTCGTTTTCTGACAGTCCCCCCCGTCTAGTCAATATTCTTTGCCAGCACCACAATTCACTGGGCTCAGATGAACATTCAATATCTCATAAAGTAAACATCATAAGGTGCAGGTATATGAAGAATACATGTGGATCTCATGTTTTAAAGGACTACGGGGAAAAGTCAGTAGAAAGACTGGGGTTTTCCAGTGGTGACAGGGAGGACCGGTATGTAAGCACCCTCTCTTCCATGCACCCTCGGCAGAGCGGCACCATCTGCAAAGCCGCCATGGGCGAAAGAAGAGACGAAAGCCGTGCAGGTTCAGACCCTAAAGCAGACCCAGAGCTCAGACGACTTCAAGGCCTGGGTTGGCAGCCGCGTGCAGTCACTACATGTTAGGCTCAGAGCTCCTATAATTTGTTGATAACGTTTTGTATAACAGCTAGTGTGCTTCTGCTCTTGAGTGTTCTCTGACAGGAACTCCCAGGCTGCGAAGGTAAGAGGACCTGTGGAGCGAGCCCGCATGTCCCCATGTCCCCCCTCCGCCCAGCTCTAGCAGGTGCCAGCTCGCAGTCCGTCCTCCCAACCGGCCTCCCCAGGGCCACTTCAAAGAAAATGCCAACATAGTCACTTTCGATTAGAAAGAGGGCTGTTCTTTTTTGTTTCTGGACACGGGGAATGAATAAAATATATAGGTTGCCATGTATAAAAGAAAATGTGCAAAAAAGTACAGTACACGCCTTGGAGATGAGAGCGTTCTCTTTAAGAAAGGAAAGGAGCCGCAGGATCGCGCCTCACATTCCCTCGTCTGTTGTGGACACAGCTTTTAACCGGCGCTCCCACCCCAACCCTGCAATGTCAGAATCAATGGTCATGTTGTTAAAATAATGCTAAGTCTCAAGCGTCTCTCCGTCTCTTTCCCCTCTCAGTGTGCTTGCTGAAGACATGAGGCATTTGTCCCTTCTTTGTTTCCTTTAAAAATCATTTTATTGGGGCTCGTACAGCTCTTATCGCAATCCATACATCACTTGAATCAGGCGTGTTTGTACATTTGTTGCCTTCATTCTTTTCTAGACATTTACTTTCTATTAAGCCCTTGGTATCAGCTCTTCTCCCCCCTCCCATAACCCCCTGATAGATTGTACATTGTTATTATTTTCATCTCTCACACCGACCGCTGTGGCCCTTCCCCCATGTTTTCTGTTGTTGTTTCCCCTGGAGAGGGGTGTATGGTTGTGTGTCGATCATTGCAATCGGTTCCCCCTTTCTCTCTTCCTCTCCCCCTCTTCCTCCTACCCTGCTGGTGTCACTGTTCCCACTCCTGTTCCTGGACTCTGTGTGTCGTGAGCTCCCATCCCTTTCTATACCTGTGCCCATGTTCCAGTCTAGTCTGCATTGAGAAGCTGCACTGGGGTCATGGTAGTGGGGGGTGAGGAAGCCTCAAGGAACCAGAGGAATATAGTGTGTTTCACTGATGGTGACTCATCCCTTCCCTGTGTTCCCCTCCCCGCCACACCCCCAATTGTTCTTTGAAAGGAAAGATAGTAAAATCCAGATGACGAGGACCACTTCGAAATGATGAAGTCATTGCATTTCTTTAGTGTCCAAGAGGCACTCTCTTGTATGGAGCTAAAGTACAGCCTCCCGGGTCACCGTGCGTTCATTCTCCATCCTCAAACCCTCTGTGCTTCATAGCCCCCTCCCCCCTGGATTTTGGTTTTCTACAGGACCCTAGAGCGACCTGCACAGTTCTACCAGCTACCTCCCTGTGTTAGACAGGGTTCTCTAGAGAGATAAAACCAAATTCCTGATAATTAAATATATTTATTTATAAAGATAATTAGATATATAACAAGAAATGAACTGTTAAATTATATACAGATAAATATAACAAATGAACAGTTAAATTATAAGCACTACAAATGGCTCAGGGTCGTGAGAGACTAGCAGTCCTTCTCCTCCCTCTCTGGTGCCAGATCCCCCTCTATTTATAGAGTGAGGCTATTCTCAGCACAGCAGCCAATCACAAGGCAGATCACCAACTGTCAACTAACCACCAGTCCCAACTGCCAGTCCCCAGCTCCAGAGATGCCTTAAAGGGACCTCAACTTACAGAGACACAGTCCGCAGGGTAGGCGTCCCACAGGTAGTATACACTGTCTATAAATTGAGGCAAAGAACGAGCAAGGCAGCCGCACACTGTTCCGATGATCAAAGAGCAAGAGACAAGAAAGATGAGGCTCACTGAGCCATTATCTCTCCGCCCTTCAGTTAATCACACTTGTATTTATCAGCCAGGCTGGCATAATAAACTATATCACTCCCCTTTAAGACATGAGCTGCGTGGCGTCACGGCTGTGTGAGTTTGGCCCGCTGCTGTGTCCCCAGCCCCCTGGAAGGGGAACCAGTAAATACTTGACAGAACAGAGGAAGGAAGATGAATTAAGGCAGGACAGACAGACCCACGTGAGCATGACTGGGGGGCCGACACAAAAGAAACAAGCAAAGCATCTCTGTGCGCCTGGTTGATGTGTGGTCGCCAGCAGGGCCGGCGACCCCCACGAAGACCCGGAGCTCAGATGACACACGTGTTCTGAAAGGCACTCGGAGGGGGTCCTCACTGTAGATGCCGCCTGGGTCAGAGGAGCTGTTGGACCGTTCATCCTACTAGAGGGCCCAGCACTCCTCACAAGCCACATCAGTCGGCCCAGTTCTGTCAACAGAGCCCGTGGTGCTCGGATGGGAGGCCAGTCCTCGCAGACTGCCATCAAGTGTGGACAGAGGCGCTTTCAACAAGAGCGAAACTCTTAAAACAGCTTCACTTGATTCAAAACAAGTTTCCCAACCCTGAGAGAGGTTGGGTCACAGGCTGCGAAACGGCAGCTGTCCTGGATGCAGGCAGGGCCGGAGTGAGTCACTGCCATGCTATTCGCCTGCGGTGCAGCCTGGGAACAGGTCCCGCCACTGTACGTCTTCTTGGCTACCTGGGAATGGGATCTGGGGTGTGGGGCTCCCTGGCCTGCTTTGGGGGTGGAGGGTGACACTTCTGGGCTGGGTGGGACTTGTTCCAGCTCCTCTTCTCACCCGTCCCCTAGGGGCTTTGGCTCCCTCAGCAGAGGGGCTAAGCGGCCCCGAGCTGTGCCACTGTCACATTCCAGCGTGGTGGTCGAAGATGGTTTCTGAAAGATGGAAACCATCACGACCCCTGGCTGTAGAGGAATGGACCAGCAAACTGGGACACTCACCCAGTGGACGAGTACGGACATCCATAAACAATGATGCATCCGTCAAATACCTTAAGACCTGGACAAAAATCAGAACATTCTGCTCAGTGAAGTTAGTACTCTCATCAAGATAAATATTTTATGATGCCTTGATTATAAAGGGGGGAAACTAGTTTTCACACCAAAGGATGAGACTTCAATGATGACCACAGGACACAAGGCCAGAGAGAAGGGAGGGAGGGGAGTGAGCGGAGCGTGGGGAAAGGATTAAAAAAAACACATGTACGGGGTAGGGGGTGGGGGTAGGGGTGGAGGGGGTTAATGGGATCCTGACCCTGCTTTGATGGATATTTTTTCCCTTGGCATTATAGTCCACAAACAAAAGGGAGATATGTATAATATAAATAAAAACAAAATTACATAGCGGAAGTGAAACTGAAGAGAGAGAATGAATATATTGATGAATCCTGGGCTTGTCCTGGTTTTGGTAGCACATTCAGCATTGTACTACGTCAGCACTCCTCCCAGACTGTACCACCTCAGGTGGGGTCTGCATCTCTTCGCTCTGTGCTCATCCAGCCCAATAGCCCAAAACTCACTGCTCATCCACTTCAAGTGGCTGCTGACTCAGTGACCCCGTATGGAGGACAGGACAGAACTGCCCCTGTGATTTTCTGAAACTGTAACTCTTTATGGGAGTAGAAAGCTGCTTTTTCCCACGGAGCAGCTGGTGGTTTTGAACTGCTGACCTGTGGTTAGCAGCCCAACACATAATCCTCGACACCACCAGGGGCTCCACATCTGGCCCATAAAAGGCAACAGATGAGTGGCTAATGGAGTAAGCCGTTCAACCAGGGATTGGTTCAGTGCCTGCGGGAGTCAAGAACTTCTTTGACGTGGACATCTTCCCTGAGCGTTCAGAGAGTAGCCTGCCATGTGACCTGCCAAGCTCCACAGCCTGGCACCGCCGAGTGCTCTCCACATGGGGAAGCCCGGCGCCCTCCCATCAGTGTGGGTGTGGACGGGCACTCTTTCCCTCATGGCCCTTCCCAGAATCCTTTCCCCATGAGCACCAGGCAATTGCTTGCTAGAAATCCCTATTCAGGTGTGGTTCTCCTTGCCTCCCTCCTCTTCCCCTACCTCTCCCAGAGTTCAGGTCACGTGTCACACGGTAGCCTCTGTGACAAGGCCAAACTGCCCCTGGAGTGCATGGCTGGGCCTGCGTGTACTGTCGTTGATTTAGGGAGAGTTAGGGTCAATCACAGCCCTGGTGGTATAGCGGGTACGGGTTGGGTTACTCATCGCAAGGTCGGCAGTTCAAAACCACCAGCTACGTTTCCAGTCCCCAAAGAGCTCGTCTCTGAAATCCACAGGGGCAGTTCTACCCTGTCCTACAGGGCCGCTGTGAGTTGAGTTGGCATCCACTCAATGGCAGTGAGTTCTCCTGTTTAGGGCCCTGAAAGTTGAGGCTTCTCTGTGGACTCAGTGCTAACCGCGTCTCCTCTCTTCCTCCGCAGGGCGTCTTGAAGAAGAGGGACCAAGTGCAAGCAGAATACGAGTCCAAGCTGGAAGCTGCGGCTCTGCGGAACGAAGACCGCCCCAAGGTCAGCCAAGACGCGCGGGTGGGTGCCTCGTCTGGGCTGAACGCTGCCGTCTGCGCGTGCGCATTCTTGTTCTAGATACAGCCTTGACTGCTGAAGGTTGGCAGTTTGTGCTCGTCCAACAGATCCGTGGGGAGACCTGGAGACCTGCGTCTGTAAGGGTTAGTCCAGGAAACTTCCAGGGCAGTTGGACTCCATTGCATGGGGTCACCATGAGTGGAAATTGACAGGTGACATATAACAGCCGCTAGATACAACGCAGATACATGGTCAGTGTAGATGGTCAATCCTCGGGATTTTCTTCTGTTGGCTTCCTTTTAGGGCTTCTTTCTGAGAGTTCTAAACATGCTGTTGGGGTTGAGCTTGCTGCTCTTTCCTGATGCATATATGTGTATATTTTATACTCGTATTTTTATATATATGTAGGCTTCCAGCTCTACCACTTACTGGTACTTCCTCTCTCTGTGTACAATGCCTCTGTGGGGGAGAGGAAGACTAGTCTAGACCAGTGTCCTCCTATGTGATTCCTGCCTGGGTCCCCACACACCTACCAGTGGAAGCAGTGAGGGTCAGCACTAGGGGGCTTATGGATTAGATACTCGTGTGCGTGCTGGCCGAGTGGCTCAGTGGGCAAGCGGCATGTTAATTAGCACATCGTAGGACTACAACTTGTTTGGATGGAGGCAGGAAAGGGGGAAGGCAGCAGTCATTGGCTCATCAACACAGAAGCACCGTCCTAGCTGGTGCCTGACGCCCTTCCACGCCCATGTTTGGTGCCCGGGTGGCGGGGAGCGGGTCCACCGTTGTGAAAATGCATCCGTTGTATGGGTCACTCTGCTTGCTGGCTTTCTCCTCCCCAACTTGGGTGGAAAACGAAAGGAATGACGTCAAAATGAAGGTGCTTACTGGGTGCCAAGCACTTTTTAGGTAGGATCGCATTCATTTCACACAATAATCGTTTGGTTTCACTCTCTCACTGCCATCGAGTAGATGCGAGGCCTAACGACCCCAGAGGGCAGTAGAACTCCCCCTCTGAGATGGTGGTAACGCTTTACAGGAGTAAAAAGCCACACATCTTCCTCCCTTGTTGTGGCTGGTGCTTTTGAACTGCGAGATCTTGCCGATTGCAGCCCACCGCCATGTAACCATGACTCCACCAGGGCTCCATCTGGAGGTTTAGGCTCCATTATTGTTATTTCCACCAGAGAGGTGAGCGCGCGCGGAGGCCCAAGAGCACGCTGACCTTCAACAGGAAAGCCCGGAGGACAACCCGCAGTCAGAATCTAGAGCTGTCAGGGTACTCTTCCCCCTCTGCCGTGTATGATTGGAGACGGTCTGTGCTTTAAAAAGATGTGGGCGGTATTACTAACAAGGTGACTAGCAGGGGCGGTCAGGGAAATAGTTTGGCTTCAGACCTGGTACATCCCCCCTGCCTTGGGTCTTGCTTGCTGTTCCTGCCATGTTCATACATACCTGGAAAGGAAGCAGCTTTGGGCATGTGAAGCCTGATCCTCTGAAATGGTACTCCACCCTCACTTGATAGTTGTGTTTGTCTCTGCTCCTTGCTTCCCCTGACCACTGCAGAAGTCATGTGAGGCCCAGAGAGAAGGCACTGTTGTTTTTCCCATTGCATAGGGAAGGAGGCCCGCCCCAGTGCAGCTCAATAGATGGCCTAGTCTACCTACAACCAGTGCACTTTCTACCGCAGGCCTAGAACATGATTGTGAAATATCACTGCTTGTGAAATCACTGTGTGCCACTCATTGTCGTCTACACCGAGAATGGAGGTTGCGCACATTTTATGGGGAGCAGGGTAATAAGGACTGGACTCCTGCCATTGGCCCAGTATAGGTCACTGAGATTTGCCCCCAGTCTGTCCTCAGCCTTCTTCCATCTTCCATGTCGAAGGTGGGGCCAGGGTAGAAAGCCAGCGGTGTGCAGGGCTGCCCTGTGCCCCCCTCTCCCCCCACAGCTGCCTGTTGTGCTCAGGAATCCCTAGCTGCCCCGGTGGCTCTCTGCCCTCCCCATGTCTCCGTCTCGTCTAAAGTGAAGGATTGTGTTGATATCTTTAAAAAAAAAATTCCTCCTAATAATTCAGACCTCATGTAAGCATGGGAGCTACTTTTCCTGGTTTGGGGGCAAGGAAGGGAGAAGCAACAAGTTCTGTCCCTGTTCTCGTTTGGAAACTAAAGGTGCTGTGTTTTAAAGATTCTACCTACGGAGCTCCTTCACGGTCGGGTAGGCTTCACACTAGATTCCCGCCTCCTCGGAGATGGCTTTGTCAGGTCGTGTGGCGGTCAGTCCTTTTCCAAAGACAGGAGCTGCGAATCAAAAGGCTGGATTAAACCTTGACCGTGTCCAGCTGTGTGGCTTTCTGAAAGCAGAGGGAACAGCTGTCTTTGGCTCCACTACCACCCAGTCCTGCTGCAGTCTTGGGGCTCCTCCTTCCTCTCTAACGGTGGCTCCTGCCGAGACTTCTTTTCACCTGTGAGCATAATTGCACCCCACCCCACCCCCATCCAAGCCTGTTGCTGTCGAGCCAATTCCAGCCCACAGTGACCTTGTAAGACGGAAGGACTGACCCAGTACGGGTCGTCCCAAGGCTGTCCTCTTGAAGGAAGGAGTCTGTGTGCAGCTGGGGGGTTCAGACCACCGACTTTTGGGTTAGTTGCTGAGCACTTTAACACCTGTGCCTCCCCACCTTCCCACCCACCAGGCTCATTTTGTGAGACTAACTTGTGAATACCTCTACAACAGCGGTTCTCAACCTGTGGGGGGGAGTGTCAAATGACCCTTTCACCAGGGTCGTCCAATTCATAACAGTAGCAAAATGACAATTATGAAGTAGCATCGAAAGTAATGTTATGGTTGGGGGGGGGTCACCACCACATGCGGAACTGTGTGAAAGGGTCGCGGCCGCAGGCAGGTGGAGAACCCCTGCTCTGCTCTATTAACACAGCCAGTGTTCACCCTCCGTCTGCTGGGCCACGCCAAAGCGAATTTTACTTGCTTAGAAATCCTGCTATTTAAAAACAAGCCAAACCCAGGCCTCTCGTGACGGTGGTGAGTCCCTTGTATAAATAGCAGTGGGACCAGCAGCCCTGTATCTCGAGTCTGACGGTGGCACGGCTGCCAGCCTTGGCCCCCAGCCTAGAAACCGTAGGCGCTTCTCGGACTCCCTCCCCACAGCTGGTTTCCCAAGCGTGGTTAGTTGGCGGGGAGCTCCGTCGAGTCTGTCTCCACCAGGTTGTGCTAATCCATCCTCTCCCTTCACGAGTCCCACCTGCCGCCTGGGTTCCCAGGTGCCCAGCAAAGTCTCAGTAACAGTGTCATTTAGTGTTGACTCATCTCCCATCGCTGGTGCAATCTCAGGGTGGAGTAGAGTGGGTGAGAGGGTGGCATGGAGTTTGGAAACATACATAATAATAGGGACATAGTTTATATTTGGGGAACAAAAAAGAAATCTCTTTTGCGCTGTAGGGAGTGAAAATATCAGACTCGACTGCCCTCGAGTCGATTCCGACTCATAGCAACCCTGTCGGACAGGGCAGCCCTGCCCCTGCGGGCCTCTGAGACCCTGACTCCCGGCGGAACAGGGCGCCCTGTCTGTCGGAGGCTGGTGGTTTCAGCCTGTTGACATTGTGGGTGACAGCCCAGTGCACAACCTCTGCGCCACCAGGCCCCCTTATCGGGAGTAAAGCTTGGTAAAATAGTCTTGACTTGAACGATGCAAATGATCTTTTGTGAGTAATGGTGTAAAATTTCCATCCCAATATAAGCTGACATCTACTGAGCCCCCAACATATTAGCAGACACCAGATGCCTTATGTGTATTACCTCCTTTAAAATTCTAATCACTCTATGAGGTAGATTTGTAGTGTTTTTTAGAATAAGAGGCATGAGGGACCCCAAAGCCACACATCTATTGTGTGGTAGGTCTGATACTCACACGCAAGAACCTGAACTATCCGACTCTCTGTTACCGCTAAAGGAAGCTTGAGGCTTTTTTATCTTCCCCAAAGGGCATCACTTTGAAGGGCCTTCGAAATCCTAGCCTTTAGGAAGTGTCCTAGGCTTCTTGTCTCTCCATACTGTGACCCCCATCTCATCAGCTGGGGCTCTCTCCATCCGCTCTTGTTTGCCCCACCACCTGCGCCACTGTTCCCAAGGCGGGTCCAGGTGTGTTCGCACTTCTGCCACCGGCAGGTACTGTCACTCTAGAGGGTGCTCTTCCCCATCACAGTCTGTCCCATCTCTAGCATGTTAAAAAAAAGTCACTTACCTGCTATTTCTTCAAAGAAGTCTGATCCTCCACCCAAGCTGTAAACATTTCCCAGCTACCCCTTGCTCTGCTCCTATTACACAGCCCCACCGAGCAGACTGAAAGCACTTGTAGCACCTCACTCACATGGGCACCCCAAAACAGGTTTCTCCCCAAAGTAGGCTGTAAGCACCTTGAGATGAGACGTGCCTTTTAGGACTTAGCTGCTCAAAACCCACTGCTGTCAAGCTGAGTCTGACTCATAGAGATCCTATTTAGAGTTTCTAAGGCTGCCAATCTTTTGTGAGCTGACAGCCTCATCTTTCTCTTCGGGGGAAGCTGGTGGGTTGGAACCACTGATCTTGAGGTGAACCGCCCAACGCTTCAGGATGGCACCATCAGGGCCCGTATTAAATTGTCAGCACTTTTGTATTTCTCAGAATTCACCACTTTGTATTCCAAGCGTGTGTGTTGTGATACAAATAAGCCAAATATTTCCTAAAGACCAAACTCACTGCCGCTGACTCGGTATTGACTCACAGTGCCCCCATGGGTTTCTGAGACTTAACTGTTCCCGGGAGTAGAAAGCCCAGGCTTTTGCCTGAGGACTAGCTGATGATGGTTTTCAACTGCCCAACGTGTGACCACTACACCACCAGGGCTCCCAAAGAGTCCCTAAAGGCAAACAAAATCCAAGACTGGTTTTCAAGTCTTAATTTCCGTGGGTCGACCCGATTTCCCTTCCCAGAACCGAGCCCAGGCATCTTTCCTGGGTCAGTAAGAACCTCGCTTTACACCAGGGGCCCCTGCCTCCCTCCCTCTTCTCAGGGTGCCTCTGCGGTCCTCCTTGCAACACTTAGGGCCTGTGACCGGGAACTGAAAGGAGCAGTGGGCGGCAGGGAAATAGGGGACTGGGCCACACCTGCAGGGCGGTGAGGCCGCGGTGGCTCTCTGGGTGACCAGTGAGGCTGATTCACTGGGTGCTTGTGGGAAGGAAGGGCTCTAGAAAGGCAGAGCACTCTTCCGTTTTCTCTGCATTTTCCATGAAGAGACTCAGCGGAGGAAGGCAGTGAAGAGTGAAGACCTCTGCCATCGGAGCACGTCTGGCTCCGCAGCAGCCCTGCAGGACAGCCTGGAGCCACCTTCCGAGAGGAGGAAGCCGTCTCTCCCACAGAGCTGCTGTGGCTTTGAACTGCTGATCATGTGGTTTGCAGCCCAATGCGTAACCCGAGATGCCACCAGGACTCCTGTGTCTTCTTTGGCTTTGAAGAAGCTTTCTTTTCCCCTCTTTTTTTTTTTCTTTTTAAAAAAACATTGTCCATTGTACCTAGATACGTCTTTCTCTGCAACCTGCCCTTGTCTCCCATGCCAGGCTGACTCGAGTCCCATTACCTAGCCTCCTTGCCTTGTCCTCTCTGAATGCGGATGGAGCAGGTAGCTAAGTGCCCTGGGCAGTTTGGGAAGCCTTGAAAACATCTGGCTCCCTCCCACCTGGCCTCACTGCGATTGGTACCTCTGGATTGACTTCTTGCCTAAAAGGCTCAGGAGCACACTTCCGCCTGGTTGGGAGAGATCAACCCCTATCTTGTGGGCATTTGCAGTCCTAGGTCCCACTGGTGGTTATTTGGGAAGCGGGCATCTGCCCTTGGCCAGCATCAGGGCCTGCAGAGCAGGTGTGTTAGGAGAGGAGCAGGCTTTGGGCAGCCAGCATCACCACATGGCTCTCGCCGGCTGTGTGCGAGAGAGGACACACACCAAACACGTGGAAAGTTGTGCGAGTCACGTGGCAGTTCCAATTTGAGGCCGTCTTCTAAAACCTCGAAGAAAAACTTATTCTCCTTTGCCTGTCCGACTCTCTTGGCATGCATAAATAGTTCTCCGAGACCCAGCCAACTCTTTACTTTTCATTGTCTGTTATCAGGAACCCTGGTGGCTTAGTGGTTAAGGTTGGGCTGTTAACCACAAGGCCAGCAGTTCAAAACCACTAGCTGCTCGGTGGAAGAAAGAGAAGGTTTTCTCTGTCCATGAAGAGTTAACAGTCTCATAAATCCATGAGGGTAGTTCTACCCTGTGCTATAGGGTCACGATGAGTTAGAATTGACTCAGAAATAGTGAGTTTTGAGGGTGGTTTTGGGGGGATATGGGGTGCACAGATAAGTCTCCAGTTTATTTGTAATGTGGGATTCAGAGGAGGAAGTTAGCCAGTGACCTTGCACGCTGGTTGTTGCAGTTAATTTTCTGATGAAGTGAGGATAGCTGCTATCAAACTTCCCAAGGAGAGGAGTAGTTCCCCTTCTATCTTATGTTCTCCTCGTGTGAGAGGGACACGGGGGGTTGGGTTGGGTTCGGGGCCTTGTTGGGGGTTCCCGGGGTTTTCGGGTTTTGCTTCGGAAGGGGTTCCCAGGGTGTCTTGGACTCTTCAAATGGCAGCAACTCTTAACTACGTTTGTAAGCCACGGACTCTTTCCACAGAGTTTCCCTGAACTTAGCAGTTTTGAGTCAGGATGAGCCCTTTGAGAAGAATTCGTTAGACCTGGAAATCCAAGGTTCTGCTTAAAAAACAAGGAAATGCCTACAGAGAAAAGAGTGTGTTGGTGGGATTTTCACACAGAGACGGCTGCATGTGCAGAGAGGGGCTCGAGGCAGGACACAGCCAGCTACACATCCCAACACGCAAGCTGTGTGCCTCCCCCTTCCAGGTGCCAGCCGACGTGGAGAAATGCCAGGACCGGATGGAGTGTTTCAATGCCGACCTGAAAGCGGACATGGACAGGTGGCAGAACAACAAGAGGCAGGACTTCCGCCAGTTGCTGCTGGGGATGGCTGACAAGAACATCCAGTACTATGAGAAGGTAATGGGCCCCCACGGCCACAGCCCTCTCAGGAAGGAAGCATTTCTAGCAGCCTGCTCTTGTACAGGCGCTCACAGGGCACGCTGTCCCAGGTCTGCTCCTTCTTCTGTTGTCTAGTCGTAGCTGTCCTGACTCCCCTGTTCTGGCTCCCCTGTGCTGAGTCTAGAAGCAGAGTTCCCCCACTTCCCCCCACTAAGGTTTCCCTTGTCCATCCTGCTGAGAACAGCCGTACTCTCATCCCCCCAGCTCCTCGATCCCATTGTCTAGCTGCTTCCCAGGGACCGTCATATCTTCAGTGCAGGGATGCTGCCCCGCGAACGGAGGCTTCAGGGTTAGCACCTTTGGGTTCTACACTCAGCCATTCTTAGTCTTCACTGGATCGTGGACCCCTTGGGCTATATGACGAAGCATTTCCACCCCCATCAGAATGCTTAAAAACAAACCACTGGCCCTCGGCGCAGACCCAGGTCAGAGTAGAACTGTGAGCGGTAAGTTTTCTATGGCTGATTTGGGGGCGTAGCTCGCCAGGCCTTTACCCTAAGGTGTTTCTTACTCCAACCTTCTGCCTTGTAGTTAGCGGCCAAGTGTTGTAAGCATGTGTCCCACCCAGGGACTCTTCTTAGAAAATACAGACCTCTGAGTACCTGAACTAGAGAGAGATGAGGACTACACAGGAAAGTGACTCTGTTAAACACGCTTTTGTTCATGATCCCACTTCTCTCAGGACTCAGACTAAACACCCCAACATCCACGCACACGCGCGCACACACCTGCACACGGATGTCTTTCATAAAGCTCCCAGCTTAGGCTTGTCACTAAGAGTTTACTTCTAGTAGATCCAATTCCAGATTATTCCTGGTAATGAATCCCGATCTTTGCTAAAAGCTTAAAAGTTATAGGCGAGGCACAAACCACTCCCATCCAGCAAGTCACTTACAGACTTGAAATCCAGCTGCTGGAGACTCCCAGCCTCCGAGTCTAGTGAAGAAGTACAGATCTCTACGAGAGGCCCGACACCCCAAACTAGAAGAACCGACATCTCTCTTGACGGCTCAGACGATTCTGTCTGCTGCCCATCTTTTCCAGTGGGTTTGGAGGGGAAGTAAGGAAACTGAGTCTGAGCTTCAGAGACCAAAACTTAAGGACCAAGCATTCTAGGCAAAGGGAGCAGCCACCACGTGGGGGTCCCGAGACAGGAAAGAGCTTAAAGCCCCAGAGCACTAAAGAGAATGCCTTCACAGCCTCACTTCCTGAATGCTGAGGTGGAAGGATCTTCCCAGATCCGAGGTGACCGCCTGGGGAGGGTGTGGGGCTGGGGATGTCTGCACCCGGTCCTTCACTGAAGACAAGATCCTGGAGGCTGCCCGGGTTTCCTCTAAAGACAGCGGTGTTCCTAGTAGAGCTGCTTCAGCTCTCGCACCTGGGGAACAGGGAGGAATGTAACGCCTCCCCTTTCCAACTTGACCCAGGGCTACCTCCCTCCCTTTATCCACCTCCTCAGCACACTGTCCTGCCCCACCTGCAGGAAAGACTGCGTGCGTTCCGCTGTCCCTCCTTTTATGCAAGAGAGGCCATTTCTGCCCGGCGGGCTCTTGGAGAAGGCTGAGCCTTCTGAATTCCGTCCATTCTCGGAATCTGGCACAAAGGCAGGTTAGCACATAGAAAGACTTATCAGTTTGGCAATCATGAGTTGGGCCTCTTGTTCCTTCAGGTGCCCTGGGTCTCCTTTTCCCCATCTGCAGAGAGAGAGAGAGAGAGAGAAGTAATCTTGCAGAGTTTGGAGGGGACATAGTCACACTCAGTATATATAGTGAGCCCCCTTTCCTCATTCTCCCCTTTGGGAGATCCAGCAGTCGCCCAGACCAGCAAATGTCTGTAGGCAAAGGACACCCATATCTGGTTGACAGCCTCAAGCTAGGCTGAGATTCAACCAGAGTCACTCCCGAGCTTCGCTGCCTGCTTATTGACCAGAGGGCATTCCTTCTAATGGCTCTCTCTCCACTCATTGGGTGGGAACTTCGTGGACCAACCTGAATGCACTTAAAGTCTTGCCTTTACATTTAAGGGTGGTCGTGGGGGGTGGTAGATGTCTTAAAAACAAACACCTGTTGCCACCCTGTTTATAATAGTTATAGGTAATGCATGTAGGTGTCTCTTGACAGAGGTGACCCAGCAGGTTTGGCGATGAAGTGGACGAGAGCAGGAATAAGCCAGCCCTAAAAGCTGAAACCTGATGCTGATACTGTGCGTGTGTGTGTCCCATTGCAGTGCCTCATGGCGTGGGAGTCGATTATCCCACTTCTGCAGGAGAGACAAGAGACCAAGTAAGTCCTCCTTGGGACAGAGACTCTTCCACCCACACCGGGCACGGCTTCCAGTACGGAACATCCCCGAGGAGTCAGAGAGACGACGTTGGGAAATCAACCGCAGAGACATCTCTACTCTGTATATTTCTTTACCTCTCCCCCCTCCCCATCCTCACAGGTATTTTTAATTCCTATTTATTCCCCGGTGGAGTCTCTGAGGCTACCACAGCCCTGTCTCAGCAAAAGAAACGTACCTCCGTGTTATGAAGGAGCCTATGAAGCGGAACACTAAGAAAACTGGAAACTGAACGACAAGACAGCCGACATCATTGTCACAGTTTTCCACGGGGCCAGCCAAGTTGCCCGTTGTAAGACTCCAGATCCCATGATTTTCAGGACATGAGGGAGGCACAAGGGAAGCAGAGGGCAGTTGCTGCTTCCCATGGTGTGGCCTGGAATTGGCCTTGGCAGACGTGGACTTGTCTCAGCCAGGAAGGAGGCGTTGGCACCTCCTTGGAACAGCCCTTAATGTACAGTGGCCTGTAGCTGCGTGCATGGCCAGTCGCTGTGAGTGTGGCCTGCTGCCTGCTTGTGATGAGGGACACCACCTGTTTATCGTTGGTGATGAATGTGGTTTGTGTGTGTGGTTCATGACGGAAATCAGCCTAGCGTCTGTCTGTCCAAATCGGCATCTGTATCCTTCTGTGCTGCATGTGAGGCCAAGGGGCCTCTGCTCCCTGAACTTGTTTCTGACACAACAGTGTGATAGTTTGGAAACTGCCTTTGTGTAAAATGAAAAAAGGGGAGAGAGAGAAAAAACGGTGCATCTTTCTCTGTGAAGTTCTTAAATGTTGCCTTGTTGCTCCTGCAGTGACTTCAGAATAGACCTTAGGCCTGTCAGGGATGCGCGTAGTCTTGAAGTCAGAGCAGTCCCGGTCGCTCACGTCAGTGACATGCCAAGCCCCGCCTCCAGTGTCTGCTTTGTGCAATTTGCCTTTGCCTCCGCCCAGATACCTGCTCAGCTGTTTCCCACTGGCGCCACTGGATGCACAGACAACCTGGTGCTGAGGAGAGGCTGGGCTGTCATATTGTTAGGAGCCATTCGACGGTTGTCAACTAAATGTGAATGTTGGACATGAAATGCTTTTACACGTACGGTTTCCTGGTTCCAGGAGGAGGAAGAGCCTTCTGGCCCCTGGGAAGAGTTACAGCCCGGAGCCCCCAGGGGCTCTGCCCCGTAGGGTCATTGTTGCAGTCGAATCGACTGGATCGCAGGGTTTTTTTTGTTGTTGTTTTTTTTAATTTCAGGCAGAAAAGTCAGTCTTTGGACAAGCCTCTACGATGACTCGTGTAACAGAGAATTCTCTGCTCCAGCTTTGGCTAAAATCTCGATTTGCAGCCAAAGAACTTGGCAGGTCCTGGCTATGTCTAACACTTTCATGTCAAACCATTAACCAGTTTTACTTCTTTAATCCAACCAGACAGAAAGTTTGTTTTCCACCTCACCGCCACACCCAGCCCCCCAAACCTACTTGTGTATTGAAACTGTGTGTGTTTGTGTAAATTTCACCTGTGACTCATCCCATAAAATTATAAATCTGAACCTCAAATAAGTGGTAATACCACCCCCCCTTCCAGACGACACAGCTGTGCTAAGGTGTTGCTTCATGCTCCGGGGGACTTGCATGTTGGATTCACTCGGTCCCACTTCTGCCCACAGACTTGACCTTGGATCCAGCACCGAGTTCCCATCGGGACTGTGGTTGGATGGCACAGGACACTGTAGTTGTGTGTCATCGTGTTTGATAATCCCAGTTCCAGTGATCGTTTTCATCTCCCTCGGGACTTGCCTGTGCCAACAGACCTGCTTTGTGCCCACCCTAAACCCCGATGTGAATTTGAAGTTTGGTCTACTTAGTCACGAGTCGTTGAAGTGGAAGGGTAAGAGCAGTCCATCTACCCCTCGGGGTGATTCAGCGTTTCTTGCTACCTCGAAACCCGTCCTGTCGGTGTGGATCTGGGTGTCTGGGTCTGGCCTGACCGGTTGCGGTAGAATCGTTGTGCATGTCCATGGATGATTGGCGGGAGGCACCAGCCAGACGGGCAGCACATGCTTCCCCTTGGAGAAGTGTGAAGCTTTGCCGTATGGAGTGCGTGCTCGCCAAATACCGCCCAGCGTAACCCACACGTAGAACTGGGGAACGATGGAAACCTAGAACCGACCTACTGGTTGCCAAAGTGCAGGCACATTCTTGTGTACTGGCTCTGTGGGAAAGAAGGTAGCTCTTAGGGGAGGGGGGATTTAGTCTTTCCCCGAGAGGAGATGGGGGGCCGGGCATCGGGGTGCACCGCCATACCCCTCTCATGTTTGAGGAACTGAAGGGACTGAGGAGTGTCTATGAGTTTGGGGTGCTGTGTGGTGCTCCTGTGCTTTGAGACACCAACAAGAGCTGAAGGGATGCGGCGGGCCGCTCTGGAGAGGGGGTCTTTCCAGAGAAGAGACCTCTGCGCCTTTCTTCAGCCCCGCCCAGAAGGGGAGGGTTAGTAGGACGGGAAGGAGGCTCTCTGGGCCTGCACATGCTAACAGCTCCCTTGACCTCAGGGCCAGCCCTCCCCAGCAGTCACCTCTTCACCTTGGCCAGCACTCAGCCGATTCCTTCGAAGAAATGTCTTGGAGATTTCTGTGCCAAAGACTGCCTGGTGGCATTTCTTCACCCCCTCCTCGGCTCCATGGGGTCTTGGTTCTGAGCTCCCCGACTCCTCTTACACGTGCTTCCCAGGAGTGTTGCGCTTGGGGGGGTGTCTTCCTCAAGGCAGGTAGAGACCGGCTTTGAGCCTTGATGGGACCGGCTGTGGGATGGAAGATCATCCCCGACAGCTGCTTTGAGCCTAAGAAGTAGAAGGTTTAGCTCGCCACAGATGACCAACCCAGGTGAAGGAAGAAGAAAACGCCAAAAAGCAGAGCAGATTTTAGAGATACAAAGGATGTTTGAGGTCCGTGTAGCAGATAAGCAACCCCCACTCTGCTCCTGCCAGTGTGGTGGGTCTGTTAGAAGACTCTAAGTGAGTCTGCCCAAAGCAAAGAACCGCAGCTTCTAGAGGAGGAGGGATGATACGGTACAGCCAGGGTTAGGGCTGGGGTTACTCTTTCCCCTGGCGTGGCTAAAGGTCCCTGGTGAACTTGGACGAAGTACGATTACGGAGGTCATTGCCGTGATGTCTCGCCATGCTGCTTGACGAACTCACCTGATCCCTTTCTTTAGCGGGAAGAAAACAAACAACCCAGCACAACTCTGAGGACTGTGGTGAACGTGAGATGTCTGCGGTACCAAATTCAGCCCCGCCCGGAGTGGACTCTAGATGTTGAACCGAAATGTGTCAGTGTTTTATAGTCGCCCTTCCACGTGAGGAAGGGCAAGGCACACTTGTTGCTCTCACCCTGTGAGACTACCTCTTGTGATGGGACCATCGGAAGTTCCTCCTTAAAGAAAGGCATGCTGGCCATGTAGCCGTCTGCAAAGAGCGTTTCTAGCTTGGGAAGGTACTGGCCCAAGGGTCATGCAGAGCTGAAGTGACGTGTCCCTACCATTGGCAGTGTTGAAATCCGGGGCTCGTTCGGATAGCGTTGATCGGAGGGTAGAATAGTCCTCGTGCATTCCATTCTGAGCTGGCCGGTGAGAGAGGAGGTAACATGAGGTCAAGAGCAGCCTTCTAGGTCTGTGTTGGCCCGTCTGTTTGGGCTTGGGAGACGGGGCAGTCCAGGGGCCTACTTTGGGTCAGTAGGCTTACTGACCACCCTAACGAGTGCATCCTCTCAGAAGATTGGCTGCCTGTGGTGAGGGCAGGACATATCCACCCCAGACCTTGCCTTCTCAGATGCCTTGTTGAGGACCAGTGGAAACAGGGTAATACAGTTAGATGGCTGAGGGAAAACTGCTTTGGCTGCCCTCAGTTACAGACTTAGGTTGGAAATGTGGGTTGGCCTCTGATTTTCCATAGTCTTCAAGGTGGCAGCAGAGTGGGCATGCCTCCCCACTGACGTTTTCGCTATTCTGGAAATTAGAGAGGATGCCCTCTCTGGAGTCAAAGTTATGAGTTGAGCTAGGTGTGTGGGACTTGTCCTTCTTGGGATTTTTTTTTAATTGAGTGTCTAAACTAGGAATCTGATTTTTTTTTCTTTTGTAAACCAGCCCACCTTTATAAGTTGTCTCTAATTGTTTTAATATTGTCTGGTCCTCCCCAGAGGGGCTCAGAGTGTCGAGGGACTATCTGGCTGAGAACTTGGGAAGAGAGGGGTGATAGGGTGAGGTTAATGGTTCTTCCTTAATCCTGTGTGTTTGAAAAGCCTCGTCGTTTACTAGAGCAACTCTATCCAACCACTAAGATGTTTGTCTCATATGTAAACATTCTGTGTGTTTAGCACTTGCAGATCAGCAAATCCAGAATTGTAAAAATGTCACTGTTAACAGCAGAACTGTGCTTTCTGAACATTTGTGAGCACCTGCTAATATGCCTTATTTTTCAAGTTTTTTTTTTTTTTTAAGTTCTGGGTAGAGTTTTAGAAATGTAATCTGCTCTTCATCTTGAACTGTTATAGGTATAACATAGCTAGTCCTCAGTCTCTGTAAAGAAACAAGTGAGTAAAGCTCATAACTAAGGCTGCCTATTTGAAGGAGAAAGTGAAGTCATGCTATTGCCAAATGATATTTTTAGATAATGGGAGGAAACACAGGGACCACAGAACCTCTTTATATCGTAAGGTATGGAAGGATTTAGTGCCTTTTTAGCATGGATATGGTTATCAGCACCTGCAAATCATTGATACAAAGAAGCCTATAGATTTATCCTGATGGTGCAGAACAACTTGTAAAGATTATTTTGCACCTTGGGGCAGTATGTGGCTAGGAATTCTCCACAGGTTGAAATGCCAAAAACAGCAAGCACATGCTGAACTCACAGAATTGTGTCCATTTTACCAGCAGAGCTTTTCCTCCCAAAACCAGTGGTGAAGAGTCTTGCACCTGCCCCTCTCCCAGCAACCCCAAGGCCCGCTCTCTCTCACCAGGCTCTGCCAGAGCCGGCGATGCCACTCCACAGCCCTGTTGGACCGTCTTGCTCATAAGCTCAGACCAACCCTTCATCAGCAAATACAGAGGGGAGGGGAGGGATCTCTTCTCAGTAGGTATACACTGGGAGAGAAGACAGTGGGCTGTCAACCAACCTGAGCCAGCGGTCAGCTGGGCCTTCACGAGACGACAAACCAGCATCTCTCAACCATCAGCACTGGCCTTGCAGAGTCCCCCGGGCGTGGGGTGTGGGGCTTGCCCACTGCACCTCTGCCTGTCTGCTCCCTCCATCTCTCGTGAGGGGGGGATGCGTGGAGAGAGACACGAATCGCCAGCCAACTTTCTTAACTTCATGTCGAAGACCAGATCGCATCTTGTGCTGTGGTCATGTCCCAGTTACGGACTGTCTCATTTTTAAGCATAGTTGTGTTTGAAATTTAACAAAGAAAGTTCTTTCTGATGTATTGGTCAGGTCCTCCGTGTAAATGTCGCCGTCCTCTCTCACCCATGCTGCCCTTGAAGCCAAACCCAAAGCTGTGAAAACAGACGTGCTTGAGAAAAGCAGTGTGTGTAGCTGAAAGGCGATTTCTTTGCAGAGTCTAGTCTTTGTTTCCCGAAGCCACCCAGCTTTAAAAAGAATGTCACGTTTTCTTCCGTCCTGAAACCCCAGAGACTTGTAAGAAGGGGGAAAATTGTTTTGTTGAATTTTTTATGTTGGCACGAGGTTTTTGTCCACCCTTTTAATTTTGTTTCATATATCTGTGTATTAAAAATGTTTACTATGGAATTAAGGTAAGAGCAAAAAAAAAATTTGTATTGCTTGATACACTATTAGCTTGTAAATATTTAAAAGTTTCTTTACCTCAATTAACTTAAAGTAATGGACCAATAAACCTATAAAAGATGGTTTTTCTTTATTTTGAGTCATGTTCTCATTTGTATCTCTCTCTGGTACAGGAAAATATGCTTGTCCGCCCCACCCTAAATAGAAAGTGATTTGTAAGAATCAGAATATCCAGAGCAACAAGAAAAAAAATCATTGAATCTTGAAAGAGGAAATGTCTTTCATGTGAAATGATGCATGTCCCAACGTCTTGTGCAGCAAGTCCCGCGACACTCTCTCCCTTCACCGTGCTCAGCAGCACTCGCCAGTCTTCATCTCCAAACTTGTGACAGCTGCTTTGAGCCTTCATTTCTCTGTAGAACTTAACCTTGGCCTCTACTCTCCTGCACAAGTTGGCCCGAATTGGGGGAAATGAAGAAACGATCTAGTGCCTTCTCTGGAACGCTAGTGCTTCATGGGCAGGATGATGTCATTTGAAGGGTTTCTTTCCACTCCATCCCATAGCAAAGCAAGACTTCCTATTCTATGCCAGGGTCAGTCATTTCCTAATTTCTTTTGACCATCATGTTTTCAAGGAATTGGTGTGGAGGAGAAGTGCCTTTGGTTCATGAGGGTGTGTGCCCCAGTGACTGACCCGGCCTGGCTCTTCTTTGTAACTCTCGTGCTTGGGTGGGACCATGCGGCTGGGGCGTAGTTCCCCTTTCTCCGATGGGCCAAGGGGAGAGAAGGGGAAGATGCTGATAGCAATCTAGGGTTCCGTTGTGAATGGATGTGAACAAGGTCATTGTGATAGCAAAACCTTGGAACTGTAATATGGGAATTGGTCAATTTTGCCATCCTGGGTATAAAATGAGCCATCTCAGAAGCGGGAATAGAAGGATCTTAGTACCATCGAGAAAGAAGAGCCAGGAGTGGAAAGTGCCCTTTGGACCCCATGATTCCTGCATCTGTTGGACCTTCTCTCCGGGGCACCAAGAGCTGTGACCGCAGGGTGGTGAAAGATGGCAGAGAAGGGGCAAAAACATGGAGTAGCAGGGCCAAGAGCTTGGGATGGAGTGAGGAAGCTGAGTGCCTTCAGGCAGGTGGCTCACATGAGGAATGGGTTTGCCTCTTAGCACCTAATTGAGGAAGCTAGGTTTGCTGACCACAAGCTATCGCTGAATAGCTTTGGGTTAACTGGTAGCCCTTATGGTGGAGTGGCATGCCATCGGGACACTTACTGACA
Organism: Echinops telfairi; assembly: GCF_000313985.2. NCBI lineage: Eukaryota > Metazoa > Chordata > Mammalia > Afrosoricida > Tenrecidae > Echinops > Echinops telfairi. The sequence goes on from NW_022111310.1 coordinate 16,407,417, forward strand.
GTGCTAAGAGAGCTGTGTAACACCATCCAAGCAAGGCAGAGGCTAACAGGCCCAAGTGTCAAGGGGTGACTGGGTGAGAAAGAGACCTGCCCCTGGGCATGACTGGGAAGAACCTGTCTTGACCCAAACTGAGTCCTGAGCAATGATGATCCCAAATTATAACCTGGTAATTTTCTTAGGAACCCCACCATCATGAGTGTGGTCTGTGAGTTCTGTGTGGCCATGACAATGAATTAACGAACTCAGCAGAGTAGAGTGCACTACGGGAGGGGCAGTTTGGGTCAAAATTAGCGGAGTAAGTGGGAGCAGGGAGGCATACCTGCCCTCTGCCTCGCAGGAGCTGGTCTGGGGCTGATGTTGCTGTCGATTGCCTTTCCCTCTGAAATCGAAGGAGGTCAGCCATCACACCCAGGTCCTTTTTACCGGGTGCTAGTTTGTCTTGAGTGCCAGGGTGCACCACAAGCCCCCGAAGGGTGGCCATGAGTGGAGACTGACTCATTGGCAGTGGGTTGAGGGTATAATTTCACATCATAATTACACCCATTGCTCTCTCTTGTCAGTCCTGACCTGTAGCGACCCCCTAGGACAGGGCAGAACTGCCCCAGAGGGTTTCTGAGGCTGTCAGTACTGAAGCAGACTGCCCCATCCTTCTTCCTATTGCAGAGCCGCTGGTAGGTTCAAATTTGTGACTTGTTTGTTTAGCAGACAAGCACTTGAATCACATCCACCAGGACTCCTTGAACAATGATGGTGCACTGGAAATGGGCTTCAGTTGGTGCTGAACTTGCCCTCCTGATAATGCCCAGGTTAAAATTAGTCGGATCACTCAATGAGACAGCCAGGTGAAAAGGAAGCTTGGGTCCAAATCTCAGCGTTGCCATTTACTGGCCATGTGGCTTTGCAACTCAATGTCAAGGCCAGCGTCCTCACCTCTGGGCCAGTAGACAGCAGCACGAGAAACGGGGAAAGGAAAGATTATTGAAGTTGCCAAGGGTTTAATTGTTTGGACCCCCAAGTCAATGCTCATAGAAGCAGCCCTCAAGAAATCCAGCAATGTATTATGCATTGGGCAAATCTGCTGCACAAGACCCGTTCAAAGCGTTGAAGTGCAAGGATTTCACTTTGAGAACGAAGATGTGCCTGATCTAACCCCCGGTATTTTCACTCACCCCTCATATGCGTGTGGAAGTTGGACCCCAGGAGAAACAATGCACTTGAATTACGGTGCTGGGGAAGAATCACCAGAAGTACCACAGCCTGCCAGAAGAACAAACACCTGCCTTGAAAGAAGTACAGCCAGAATGTTCTTTAGAAGCAAGGATGGTGACACATCTCACACACTTTGGACCCGTTATCGGGAGAGACCAACACTCTCCAACCCGAACTCATTGTCAGTAGGTCAGTTCCAACCCAAAGCCTCATCTTTCTCGCCCAGAGTGGCCAGTGGTTAGCACCCTCATGCATATCCCACTAGGACATCATGCTTGATAAAGTGGGTCCGTGAAAGAAGATCCTGGATGAGGCGGATTGACAGTGGCTTCAACAGTGGGCTTTAAACATCACTAGTTAGGAGGATGGCGTCGGACTGGGCACTGTTTCATGTTGTACTCTGAGTCAGAACTGACTCCGTAGCACCTGCCAACAACAAAGGCACTCGCCTTTCTCTGGACTTCAGCATATCTTTGACATGAAATACGGGGGGAAATCCAGTGCCACATATTAAGTTTGCTCCACTTCTGATCTGACACCAGCTGTACCTGCCACCACATCCTCTGACTCACAGCATGGAGTTAGGTCAGATCCCCCAAGTTAAAGGACACGGTTCTTCATGCCCTTGGGTTCACACCCAAGACTTCAGACTCCAGCCACAAACATGGCAGTCCCCGGGTCATCCTTGCGCCTGACCCGCTTTCTCCCGCTGCCCCTCGGTTTGGATAATTTGGTAGGATACTCACTATACTTAGGATTACAGTTCTACAGGAAAAAGGATACACATGAAGCCCGTGGGGTGAGACCTCGGAGGGTTCCATGTCCCAAAAGGGATGTGCTACCCTCCCACATCGATGTCTTTCACCAACCAGGAAACCCATGGAATTTCGCTGTCAAACGTGTGATTTTTTTGGTTGTAATTTGTAAACAAACTTATTATGAGACCTTCTCATGTGTATCTTAGCATTGTTATAGAATGCTTACTGTTCTGTTTGCCCCACCTGCCTGATAATACACTCTGCTGGGACAGGAACAGGCAAGTCTTGTTTGAGCTGTTTCTCAGCACTCAGCCGGGCACCGGGATCTTAGCAGCTATACCATAAATTTTGTTCATTTGCTGTATTCTTTAGGGTTTTCAAGGTTGTGACCTTTTGGGGGCAGATCATCAGGGCTTGCTTCTGAGGTGGCCCTGGTTAGGTTTGAATCATCAACCTTTTAGTGGTCAGGCGCTGGCCTCTGTTGCCCAGTGACTCCGCCAGGGGATCCGGGACACAACCCCTGGGCCCAGGTGCATTGAGTAAATGAAATTGAAATGCGTTCGTTGGCTTTGTGTTGGCCCCCAGCACCTGACTGCCCTGTGTGACGTGACAGAGGGAAAGTCATACAGGCCTGGGAAAGGATGACCCACACACGCGCGCACACACACACGATGAATGTTGGTTTCATTAGGCAGTGAGTCAGCTTTTATATGCAAAGGAAAATAGGCTATAAAACAGGATAATAAAATGGCCTTTCAGACATCTCCTCCCACTGCTGCTTTCACACCACTCTCTGGGGGAGGTAGTGCTGACTGGAAGTATTCACCTTCATATTCACTGAAGAGAGTGTTCTGTTTGCTTCTTCAAAAGTGGAAACACCTGGAGACCGAAGCTTTCTCGAACATTCACAACTCAAATGGCCCCAGGAAGCAGCTAACGTTCCCCCAGGTTTTCATTTTAAAAACATGGACCGAGGTTCGGTGGTGTTGGCAGTTCTTGAAATGACATCTCTTTAGGCTGTTGAAAATGCATGGCCCTGGTGGCGTTCTCGGGTGGGACCTCAAGCAGAACACCCAGTTGACGAATGAACCATACCCTGGAACCTTCCGGAAGAAAAGAGGCTGGTTGTCTACAGATGGAGCCCGATGGCCCTCCCGTGTTGGATGGGGCTGTGCCCCCAGTCTGCATGCAGCCCTTCAAGGATCGCGCACTGCTGCCTGCAGAGCCTAGCCTCACCATACAGGGCATCTGAACGCCGAGAAAGTTCTTCCGTCACCAGGAAAGTGTTGCCCCACCCACCAAGAACCCCAGAGCCTGTACAGTTTGTTCTCAGGCTGGCACCTTCTGGACACTGCCATTCTTGCCATTCTTGGGTAGCGGGTAGCTTTGGTCACCTGTTCTCCAGTGTCTCCTTTTGCCATACTGGTAGCAAGAGTGTGGCAGCTCCTGCAAGTCAGCACCTTCACTTCTCTGTGGCACCTGTGCATTGCAACCACGAGGCTTGCCTGTGGGCCACGATGCTGGAAAGATTTACAATAGACAGTTATTAGAAAAAGCTGGGCTGATGGATAGGCGGTTCCTTTTCTACTCCATTGTAGTCAGGGAAAGCTGGCTACGTGTGCATCATTGATAGGCTGATTGGCTACACCCATTATGGTAAAACTACAGAGAATTTGCTGAAGGATGACCAGGGGAACGTCTTTCGTTCTTACGGTCTTGGTACCATGAGCCCTTTGCAGCTACAGGTACCTGGAACCTCTTTCTTTTTCATTTTTGAATCGATGATGAGTTCCCATGTTGACAGGTAGTCCCCGACTTAACGACAAAATTCCTTTTCCACAGTTCTGACATAAGTCAGTTCTGACATACGTTCTTCATGATTTCATGATTACAGCCTTTTATTATCAGTTTCTATACGTTCATTTGTTAACCCAAGAATAACATCGGAAAGTTATGTACCACAACATTGTATATAACACATTAATAGTGATATGATTTTTAAAAAATAGAGTGGACGGTCCTCAGTGCAGGTCTTCATACCTGGAATTGTGATATTTCAGGGACTACCTGGAGTTCAAGATCAAGATTAGCCTTTGCTAATCTGAGGCGGAATGAGCTGCCTCTTTGACCTTGAGAAGTCACCACTGGATCCGTGTCTGCCCTGGCTCGGTGGGGGAGCCGTCTGCTGAGCTGGGAAAGACTGAAGCGGGACCGTTTCCGGAGGGCATCGATCATCCAGTTTTGGATATTTAAGTGATCGTTTCATTTGGAAGCACTTCAGATTGCTTTGAAGAGAAAAAAACGAATGTAAAGTATGCAGATTCGCCAGAGCAAAGACCCAATGACTTGCTACCTTGGGAAGTTGGAGAAGGAACCTTCCGGAAGCTAAGAGAAAACCCAGGAGCATGGAAGCTAAGAATGAGTGTCTCCAGAGGAGAACGTGTGAGCAAGTCACGGGGCCCCAGACACCATGTGGGACCCCAGCATGCCCCCTGGGTTCAGCTGCAGACAATCCTCAGAGCAGCTTCATTGGAACAAAGGGAAGACCAACCAGGTGAGATGGAGGGTGAGGGAGTGGAAGAAGCCAGGGCACCAACCAGCCTGTTGCGAAGCAAAAGGGAGAGAGCAGTAGGTAGAGCACGTGTCCATCTGGGAGAAAGGAGTCAGCAGAAAGAGCCACCCATTGCTATGAAGCACAAGGAGCGGCTCAGCAGTGGAGTGAGCTCCCTAAAGGTGGCAGAGGCAGCACTGCCCCTCTGAGAAGCGTAAGAGAAATGACTTGCTTTTAAAGCCTGGCTCTGCCGCTGACTCGCTATTTATTGTCAGTGGGTGCTATTGAGTCAATTCCACTCACAGAGACCCCACTGACAGAGTAGAACTCCATATGGTTTTCCAGACCAGAATCTTTTCCAGAGCAGATCCCCAGGGAGCCACGGGGTAGGTTTGAACCGCCAACCTTTTGCTTAGCAATCAAGCACTTAATTGGTGGGCCACCGAGGCGCCTTTAACCTTTGACAAAGTACAGCGTCTCAAAGTCTGTGCTTCCTCATCTGTAAAGTGAGGAGAACAATAGCAAGGATCTCAAGGGTGGTTGGGATGGTGAGTTAAAATAGCTGAAGGGACTGACAAAAAATTCATGGGATAAGGGAATTTTCCCATGAACTTTTTAAAGCTCCCTCAAATAAAACATTTAAAGTGGTACCTGGACTATTTTAAGTGTTTGTTATTCTCATCATTGTTAAAACACAATGAAAGGAAGAATAGAGTGGGTGCAGATCTACGGTGGTTGGTTGATTGACTTTGGAGGTGAAGCTGCTCTTTGCGGATGACCCCTGTTCTCTATGCAGCGCAAGGTGTCCGCTGAGTCCAGGTGTGCTGGTAGAGAGAGGATTGTGGATGGGCAGAGCCACACATACTTCCTTGGCTTCTTCACGTTACATGTAAAAAGGAGTGAGGTGGGGATGGCCCCTGGTGTCCCAGGAAGGGGAGGCCAGGTCCCTTGGACTTGCAAACACACCGGTGGCAGCTCTCTTCCAGGGGCCACTCCTGACATCAGGAAGAGGAGGTAGTCTGTGACTCCGTCCAGCCTCCTGCCCTCCTCTGCCCTGATGTCCTCTGATAGAGCTTTTCTTCCTCTGGTTCGAAAGTTATACTGGTCTTTCCTGTTACTCCCACTCCATGATGGATGATACAGTCTTGGCCTCTGCTAGCTGAAAGAACGTTTCTGAGCCTCCTTAACTTAGTGACATCATGGAAGGTAAAGGTCGTGCCAACACTCCCTTCATATCAGAAGTACTTAGCCTTGATTGTGCATGGGAATAACCTAAGGGTTTCCATCGCTATCAGTCTCCTTGGAAACAGACGGCTTTTTCTCTCTCCCACGAAGCATGGTGGGTTCAAACCGCCAACATTTCCATGAGTAACCCACTCTGCCCCCAGGACCCTCTGATGCCATCGTGGCTGATACGTGCAGCTCTCGGCTCCTTCTAGACTGGACTTCTTCAAATGCGAACCTCGTGCACTTCCTTGTGGCTCTGTTCATTATCTTCCTTTCTGACACATGCATGAGGGGCCCTCATTTAAGGGCAAGGAGGAAAAGTGCCCAGTCTAAAGCTGTGCAGGCCGATAGGGTAGCCCCCGTGGCTACGGAACCCTGGAAATGAGACTCCTTTGATTGGTATGTGCTGTAAACCTAGATATAGACCAGATTTTGAAGACTTGGTACAAAAAAAAAAGTAAAAACTATCTCACTGATAATTTTTAAAAACGAGTTACATGTTGAAATGATACATGTTAGGTTCAGTCACATGTTATTTAAATTAATTTCACCTGTTGCTTGGAGTGTTCTAAAAATGTGGGGACTAGCGAATGGAAACTCGTTTACTTGGCTTGCCTTCAGGGGTGCGCACTACATCTCTGTTGTAGAGTGTTCCAGCCACTTCTTGGGAGAAAGATGAGGCAGTCAGCTTCCGTCAAGGTTGATAACTATGGAAACCTGATGGGGCAGCTCTGCGGTGCCCTGTGCATGGAGAGCGGCTGCAATGAGTCAGAAGTGCCTCATGGGAAGTAGCAACAGCAGTGGTGGTGGCAGCGGGTGAGAACTACTTGAACTATTTGCCCCGAGTGGAGCCAAAGACCACACTATTCCAGACTCTCCGTGTTGTGGATGCCAAATGCTCTTCCTATGGGAACGGGGTTCTCCTGAGCTTCTCCGGCCCCTTCCTGTCTGCTCTTTCCCAGACTTGAGTGCTCTTATTTGACCCACGAGATGAATGAGGAGGCTCAGAGAAACCCAGGGCGTTCCAGAAGGCCCTGGGGGGGAGAGTTCAGGCACCAGTGGTCGTGAGTGGTCAGAGGCTGTGAGTACAGGTTACCCGGTGCCAAGCCCTCTCGGAAGTGAGGCAGAGCTAAACAAAATAGGTCTGAGTGGGTCAGGCGAGTTGCCAATCCCAGCTTCTGAATATAAGGAAGTACAGGCGCTCCTATAAATAAATCGGCGTTACAACACAGCCTAGAAGTGAGCCAGTCCCTTGGGCCAGTTCTGCTTACTACTTGCCACTTTGGGAAAACCCCAAGTGGACAGATGATTGATCGAGGGGAGAGAACCTACTGCGGATGCTTGGCATAGATGCTGAAATCCTTGTTCAGGGTCAATGAGATGGCCCAACACTCCTTGACCTAAATGACAGGACCCCGGCCCCACACCGCCAGCACTACTCCCACCTTACCCAATCGGGACGATGGCCAGGAACGACAGGAAGGCGGAGAGAGCAAAGCAGGTGCCGGCGAACTTTTCCATGGAGACCTGATAGATCTCATTATACGCTACAGATATCACCACCCCCGTGAGAGCCAGGGACAGCTGCAGGATGACAAACACCTTTCCTGTGGAAAGGACAGACATCATCAAGGTATGCTACACAAATTGAGCCGTACAATTGATGTCATGGAATGGAACATGTGAAAAACATTGACTAGGCAAATGTTGTACTGTGTAACATAACAGCAAGTCCACTGCTGCCCTTCCTCCATAGCCCATGACTTGAGTCTTGGGGAGTTCTTGGCGAACCCTTCCGAATCCCTCCTAAGACTTCTCTGTCTTGGAATTCTGCTTTCACCCCCCACTGGAGCTTCCTGACTCCTGCAGTGACAGTGGTTTTCCTTGACTGCCACTTTCCCCAGGACTGGCGTTTGGAACTTTTTCCGCCCTCTGCCCTGGATGAGAACCAGTGCCTTCACTGTGTGTCTGATGCTGTTTGGGGAACTCTCCTGCATGCCTTTTGTAGGTTCTCAACCAGCTGAGCACCTGTGAGCCATCCCCGGAAGAAGGCCAGAGAGATTCCTTTCACTCACCATAAGAGGATCCCTTTATGAGCTTGGACATTGCGGATCGGATGGTTGTGATGGGGATCAGAGAAAACATCATGACGCCCCGAGCTGCAGAGAGATCACACAAGTAGATCTGTGTAGGCTTGCCTTTAGCCAAGGCATCAATTAGAACAAAGCAAACCCTCGCTTAGAACTTTCTCCGTGCACCATCCCCAGTGGTTTGACTTGAAAGAAGTCATTTCTCTGCCGACCAATTAGCGCTCTCCTTAGCCTCGAGGCTGACTCAGAAAGCTTGGATGGAGCTGTATGTGCTATATACATGTACACAATGTGGCAGGACGGCGCTGACACAGTGGCAGGTGATGAACTGGCAGAGTTCCTTGGTTTGGGAGCTGGTGCCACCAAAGTGACTCAAGGTCCCTCTTTTTGCTTCCCTGTGAAGGAAGTGCCTGCCAGTCACAAACATACCCACTCTCCTTTGGGAGACGGTCCTCAGAGGTCTTGACAAATCTTCCAAATAGACACCAAGATCAAACCCACTGCCATCAAGTTGATTCCCACTCAGAGTGACCCTCTAGAACAGCGGTTCTCAACCTGTGGGTCACAACCCCTTTAGGGGTCGAATGACCCTTTCACAGGGGTCACCCGATTCATAACAGTATCAAAATTAAAGTTACGAAGTAGTAAGGAAAATAATTGTATGGTTGGAGGGGGGGGTGTCACCACAACATGAGGAACTGTATTAGAGGGTCGCAGCATTAGGGAGTTTGAGAACCACTGCTCTATAAGGTCTCTGAGGCTGTACATCTTCATAGGAGCAGACAGCCACAGCTTTCTCTTTCAGAGCAGCTGGTGGGTTTGAACTGCCCACCTAGCAGTTACTCAGCCAACACTACCCAATAATGATCTCAGGGCTGCATCCCAATATATGTCTCACCACATCTCTCCTTTCCTAATCTCTATTGCTCATCCAGAAGCATTGTGTGTAAGAGAGAGAAGAGAGGAGGGTGGGAAGCAGAGGAAAAGAAGAGGAAGAAGGAGGAGGAAGGGAAGGGGAAGAGAGGGAAGAAATAGAAGGTGTCAAGGCAATGGCATCCTGATCTTGCCACAGAGCCCTGGTGGTGTAGTGAGTTATGCATTGGGCTGCTAACCAGAGTGTCAGCAGTTAGAACTCACCAGATACCCCGTGGGAGAAAGACGAGGATATCTACTCCCATAAAGAATTCCAGTCTTGGAAACCCACACTTGGGCAATTCTACCCTGTCTTACAGGGTCGGTGTAAGTTGTAATTGGCTCAACGGCAGTTGAGTTTCATTTTAGGGTTGATCTTGCCACAGGGCCCACTTAACTGGGAGCTTGACAGAGATAGCCGTTTCATTTCTAAGGTGCTTTCCTGAGATGGATGTGTGACCCAGGCACAGCCCCAGGTAGGCCGCTAGAGTTGTGCTTTCTAACACATTACCCATTACCCACGTGTGGCTGGTTGAAGCAAGTAAAATCATCTAATGTTGACATTCTGCTCAGTTTTAATCTCCAGCTCTCATGTCCTCAATAGCCACAGAGTGGCACAGGCCCTGGACAGAGCAGACAGGGAACATGCCCATCCTTGTAGGAAGTCCCATGGCGCATGTCTGGAACTTCCTGTTTGTATTATTGATGGAAATGTCAGTTTGCTTCCTGAGAAAATGCCCGTAAGGGGTATTTTTTGAGAGTGTAAATCTGGTTCTTAAAAGTCCTTGCTTGACCCCCAATGAATTTTAATGAAGGGGAGTCTTTTCAGCTATTTAACTTCATGTTTTATCCTACTAAACTTGGGGAGAAGACGCTCAGAAACTCAGCCCAATCTCCCCCATCTTCCAAAGCCATTCTGAAGATTCCTTTACTCATTCTGGGCATCACTGACCACCCAGCTATCCTTCACCTCCTAGAGCTGCGGACCCCATCCTGGTCACGGTGTTAACCAACACGGCCTTCGGAGAGAGAAACTTAAATGCACCTGATGCGGTTCCCCTTGCACCTCAGGTAGCAAGAGCAGTGTCCGGTGCAGAGCGGGGCCACCTGGACCAGAAGCATTCCTGGTGTCAGCCTGGTGAGGAAGGGGCCAGGAGTTGCCTGCCTCCCGAGAATGCCCCCCCACTTACCAATGTAGAACATATATGTCGTTTTTGCAAAGGCCAAGAGCAGGGCTCCAGACCCAAAGGAGACCATCCCGATCATGATCATGGTGGTGTCCTGGAAGCAGCGGGAGAACCCCAGGACCCCCAGGAAGCTCGAGATGAAGATGGTGTAGCCTACAGCCATGCCGTAGCCCACCTGCACTTGGTTCCAGCTGAGAGGCGCCCTCAGCACAAAAAGGGACATCACGTCCCACGTGCCCACCACGGCCAGGTCATAGATGATGGCGCCCACAAACAGCAGCACAATGATCACTTGCTTGGGCTTCGCTTTTTCTGGAGATGGGGGCTGCCCCACCACGGTCGGCTTCTCGGGCTGATCGGGGTCCAGGGTGCGGTAGGTGCCCACCACGCCAGACACGGTCTCCACGGTGGCGAGCCCCTGGCTGGACTTGGCCGGCGCCTCGGGCACCGTGAGCACCAACAGGCTGTAGCAGAGGCTGAAGGTGGCGCAGCTCACGCTGCAGGCGGCCAGCACCAGCCCCTGCCTCGAGTGGCCAGCAATCTGCTTAAAGAGGTGTCCGGACGCCATGCTCCCGCAGAACCCGGCCAAGCCCAGGACCAGGTCGATGAAGATGAGGCGCACGGAGCGGTGGCCCGCCGAGGAGCCCAGCGAGCCCAGGGCCATGACCCCGGACCAGAAGGCCGAGAAGCCGCCGGTCAGGCCGTTCACCGCGGCCGCGGCGAACATCACCTCCAGCGGCCAGTCGAGCAGCAGCTTGAGCAGCAGCCCGAGGCGCGAGAGCAGGAAGCCCAGCAGCGGCACGCAGATGGCCACCTTGCGGTGGTAGCGGTCGCTGAGCCAGCCCAGGCCGTAGGCGGACAGCAGGGGCGTCAGGCCCATCACCAGGTTGTAGACGATGTAGAAGTTGGAGATGGCCCGCTGCTGCGCGTCCTCCGCCGGCCCCCGGGGCGACGGGCTGGCGCTGTGGTTGGCCCAGCCCCCGGCGCCGAAGTGCGCCTTCACCACGAGCAGCAGCCCCGTGTCGTACAGGGACGCGGCCACCTGGGTCGAGGCCACCACGGGCTCGACCCAGGTCCGCGCCTGGAGGCGACGCAGGCGGCCCATCCGCGGGCAGCACGACTCGGGGCTCATGGGGTGGCTGGAGGGACTTGCCCGGAGATGCTCCAACTGCGGCGGCCGCTCGCTCCCCGGAGCCTGGGGCCAGCGGCGCGGGTGACAGCAGCCAGCCCAGTGAGGGACCTCTCGGGCTGCGGCCACTCCTTCCCAGCCAGAAAAGGCCGCGCTCCGCCCCTGCCCCCGTCCCCGCCTGCCCAGAAAGGCTGGCAACCGCCCAGGGAGGCCAGGCGCGGGGCTTGCCAGGTGCGTCACTGCGTCCGGAGCCCCCACCCTCTGGCCGCTTCTTCACGCGGTCCTGGGGAGCGCGGCCGCCTGACGAATCCCACCCCCGGTCTGGCAGGCCCAGACTTCCCGCAGTCGCCGGGGCGCTTCGCCCAGGACATATCCCTGCAGGGGCTGAGACCCAGCTGGAGGGGAGTCGTCCCCCACCCTCCCCCATGGGACCAGGGAGCGTTCCTTGGAAGGATGCCGGAGGTTAAGTGCTCAGTGTGAGCTGCTATCTGTTGGGTTTGAAAGCAAAGCCCCCACCCCACCCCACCCCCTGTCTCTCTGGGATTGGGAGAACTAAGGACCCTGCAGCACGAGGCCCAGCGCTTCCCTCCACGGCTGAGGCTGCTGCTAGTGCGCAGTAGCGAGGATTCCTGCAGGAGGCACCTGCCTAAGTGGACCCCAGGGGCCGGAGAGAGGAGGTCCACCCAGCCCTAGGTAGACAGCCCTTCCAGATCACAGGTTCCCCAACTTGTGTGGCATCACTACCGGCTAGGTGTGGATTCCGGCTCTCAGCAACCCAGGAACAGAGCAGGACTGCCACCCTGGCTTCTGAGACTGTAAATCTTTCCAGGAGTAGAAAGCCCCCTCTTTCCAACGAGACTCTGAACTGCTGACCTTGTGTACCCCACTAGGCTACTGGGGCTCCTCTGATTTGGTCTATCACCCCCTCGTCAGAAAGAAAGGCAGACAGACAGGAAGGGAGGGAGGAAGAAAGAAAAAATAAAATTACTCAACGTCTCACGTTAAAAAAATGTTTCCACAATAGCC
>NW_022111310.1:16420577-16425171 GCF_000313985.2 Echinops telfairi
TCCTCTGGTCTAGCCAGACTTGCAAGGTAGAATTGGGATCATGATAGTGGGGGTGGGGGGCATTTAGGAACTAGAGGAAAGTTGTATTTTTCATCCTTGTTACATTGCACCCTGACTGGCTCATCTCCTCCCTGAGATCCCTCTGGCAGAAAGAGTTTTAAAATGCCCATGGCTCCCAAGGATTCTGTGTACATATGTTCCCTCTCTGTTGTTTTGAAAAACAAACAAACAAAAACCCAGTTTCTGTGAAGTTGATCTTGACCGTGGCAACGCTAGGGGTGGCTGAGCAGCAGTGCGGTCCACACTAAGCTCTGCAGGGTTTGCAGCGACTGGCTGTTCAGTAGTGGACTGCGGTTTCCCCAAGATGCCTCTGTGTGGGCTTGAGCGCCAGCTTTACCCTGAGCAGCTGAGCTCATTCGCTGCTCTACCGAGAGACTATGAGTCGCTTTCAGGTGGGCTATCTCTCCTCCTCCCGGTCACTGTCCAGACCCAGATGGCTCTGGCTTAGAGACAGCCCCTTTCTTCTCAAAGCGCGCCTGTGGGGCGGGCCTGGAAACCCCTTCAAAGCTGTCTCTCCTCTTTGCCCTCCACCCTCAGCTGGCGCACCTCGGGAGGTACTGGTTTCACTCAGCTCCTGCTGGCTCTCCCACCCCATTCCTGACCCTGTTTTTCCAGACTCCCCTGCAAAGCAGTCCAACCAGACTGTGCCTATGAGCACAGAGGTCCCAGGGCCGGCCGGCCTAGGAGAGCAACAGCCTGAGCCAGGAGGACCACGATGGCGATTTGATCCAGGGGTCTGTCTGTCTGCGGAGGTGGGAATCTTAGGGAACAGTCTGTCCTCTCTGAGAGGAGCTATGCCCTCGTGAAACCAGGGAAATGGAAGGGACCCCTGAGATCTGCACGAGGAGCCCCGGGGCCGTATTGGGTGAGGGTTGGTTTGCTGAACTCAGAGTGGAGGGTTCAAACCCTCCAGCTGCTCTGCAGGAAACAGATGAAGCTATCGGCCACCACGCAGATTGATAGCTTCAAGAAGACGAGTCAGAAGCTCCTAGGAGGCGTGGGGTTTGGTTAGAGAGATACATGACTAGTTTGGACTAGGTCCGTCATCATGACTAACTCCACCCTGGTGTCCTACATACTCTGGCCTGGAAACGAACTACATCTAGACCAGTCCTGTTTCCCCCAGTCTCGGTGCTCATCACATCTTCAGTCCCCTTTCCCTTTCTGGATTCAGCCCTAACAGAGGTAGTGCCCAACCCCTTAAGTGGCCTAGCTACGATATAATTCTTGAACCAAGTTGAGCCCTGACTCTAGATCTTCCAAAATGTGGTGAACAAATCCTCTCCGGCTCAAGGCTGGCTTTATTAAAATGCAGACTCTCTCTTCTTTTATTTTGATAAAGCCAGACCATTCCAGGAGAAACATGGCACAAGAAAAGAAAGAAAAGTAACAGCTAACATTTACGGGTTCTCACTCTATGCCACGCATTTCACATGAAGTAATCGATTTACTGCTCACATCCGTCTGCGAGCTGGTCTACCATCCCATCTTACAGATGGACCCGTGGAAGTGGGATCCAGGGAAGCTGAACACTTCTCACAAGATCATGCAGCTCCTACGTGGGGACCAGTGTTTGGCACTAGGCCCTCTTTGAAAGCCTTTGTCTGTGGGGAAACTGTGGGTAATGTTTGGGAGTGTCTTCAGTCAGCAGAGGGCTGTGGGGAGGAGCAGAAACACAAAGATGGTGATGTAATTATTATTGATCAAGAGGGATGGATGGAGGGTGAATTGTTGATCTTTTATCTCAGCCACTTCACAATTTATGTAGGAGATGTTTTCTTTTTTTTTTTTTTCTTAATTCACTCACTGCCATTGAGTTGAGGCCAACTCATGGCAACCCTATGGAGCAGGGTAGAATTGCCCTGTGGGTTCCTGACATGGTCACTCTTTGGGGAGTAGAAAGCCTCATCTTTCTCCCGAGGAGTCACTGGTGGTTTCAAACCGCTGACCTCGTGGTGGGCATCCCAACTCCTGACCACTGTGCTCCTAGGACTGCCAAACTCATTTTCAAAAGGACTGGTTTTGTTGGGAAACCCCCCTTTGGTCAGTGTTAAAAAGTGGACATCTGCGCCTGGGGTACAGGCTTTCGGGGAGGCCCCAGGAAAGGGCAGAGCCTCTGGGCATGAGTCAACTCAAGAGGAACTTGTCTGATGCCCTAGTTTAAGGGAGGGCCGGAGGAGAACTAACGAGGGAGAAAGGAGGGAAGTGGAACGAGGCCTGGGGAGGCTCAGAAGGGCCTACGGGCTGGCGTGGAAGGGCCCAGCACAGGGCCTCTTGGCGTAGGGTGGTCCGAAAGGCCTGTAGATGAGAACATCAGCACGTCAAATGCGGATTTTAAAATGGCTTCTTCTTCTTCTTGTGTGTGATTCCCTCCTGTGACTTCTTCCTGCTTCCTGGGCAAGTTAGAAAAGTCTACTTACTCACGAATACTTTGTCTACGTGAGTGAGTGAGTGTGTGTGTGAATTGATGCAGGAGCTGTCAGCCTGTCTCAAAGGCTTGACGTCAAGTTGATTGCCATCATAGCTGCCCTGTGGGCCAAAGTAGACCCCTCCCCGGCCCCCGGCCCAGCCCCCTCCCCTGGGAGTTTCTGAGACGATAACTCTTTATGGGAGTAGAAAGCCTCATCTTTCTCCCTCGGAGCGACCGTTAGTTTCGAACTGCAGCCCTCCTGCAACATGTAAGCCAGCAGGGCTTCATGACCCCAGTGTATATCGACATAAGCTCAGCAGAGACCACGCAGCAGCAGGAGCCAGAGAGGCCCACAGGACACAAAGATCAAGGACTCGCTGAACTCTGGAGGTCAGCCTGTGGGTTTTCGCGGACTATGAATTAGGGAGCCGGTCCGTTTGCTTCGGATCTCGAGCGATGCGAAGGGTAGACCGATGAGGACAGTGTACTTCACTCGCAGTATTTTAGGGCCTGCAGGTGAGCCTTTCACGCAGAAATGTTCTCTGCAACATAGACAGGCGCTGAAAGAAGGCAACGCTAGATATCTCAACTCTCCCTACGAGACAGAGGCCAGTCTTATCAGTGACCATTTGACCATGATCCTTCAGTGTTTCCTAATGGTTAGCCCTTCTTCACTAGGAGGCAGCCCCACCCTGCAAGCAACCTTCTCAGTATGACGTCACGGCCCAAAGGTGGCTAGAGATAGGGAAACAAGGTGCTACCCTCTGAGACACGCCGAAGAAGTCCTCGTGGCAAACGAAGCAGTTGGTATTCTAGTTTGCTCGCCTGTCTTTGTCGTTTGGCTAACGTGGCTGTCTCTCTAGGAGAGGGTGTCCTTCTCTGTGCATGGGTGAAATTAGGCCTTCTGAGAGTCAGGCTCTGTCCACAGTAAGTTAATCAGACTAATGAATGGATCCTGATGGGAAATTGCTTTGTTGGCCCGGACCAGGCCCCCCCCCCTCACTGCCCCCGCACAGAGTGACACCCAAGCATTTCCCTATAATTATAGATGAGGAAACTGACACGTAGGGTGGCTAAGACATGCACAAAGCCCTGACTCAAAGCCAGGCTGGTCTGACCGCAAGGTCAACGCTCTTTCCACAGGCCGTCATGGCTGAGGTAACTGAATAGGAGAGGGCCAGTTTTCAAAAGGCATTTGATTGTTGCCTTTTAAAAACCAAATACTGTGAGCCTCCTAGTCACTGTTTCCAAACTCACTCGGCTTATTTGTTCATTCATCTGCCACCCATCGGATGATGTACACACATTTATAGATATGCATCACTTAAGGTCCACAATACGTTCTGTGAAATTGAATGCTCCGTGATTTGGATATTGTCCGAACACCATACTGTACACAGACAATCCTGTACAATCTGTATCTAAAGCCTTGCAAAGCCTATTATACTTGGATCACGGCCTCATGGAAGTCAAAATGAGAACTGCATCCACAGGAGGGCAGCCTCTACTGAGTGTGTGGCACGGCAGGGCAGGGGCTGTGCCCGCAGCTGGATCAAGATGTGTCAGATGTCCAGGCGCAGTGTGGGGTGTGCAGGGGAGCTGTCCACTGGATGGGGTGTACTAGTGCTGAGAGCAAGGCTAGTAGTAGTGGCAGCCCTGTTGGTGTGAGGGTTACCGTATCTTATGCAGCTATCACCACCCCCTGACCTGAACCGCCACTTGCACATGCCCCAGACCTGCCAACGTAGCCAGTACCAAGACAGGAGCAGAAGAGTGTGGCAGCCACGGCCCTGCACTGGGATCAAAAGGCTGTATGGCTTCTGGTTGGGTGAATGAAGGCATGAGGAGGAGGAGGAGGAAGTATTGCAGGGAATGGAATGCACCTTGGACCTGGCTCATGGCTGCTGGCTCACTCTGGGGCTTTAAACACATTAAAGGGGAATAATACACAAAGGAGAGCAGCTTTCCCTGAAAGCAAACAGATACAAGCAGACTTGATATGACCACAGACATAAATGCATAAACTGCTGCGTCCCTGTAATGAGTATCAGACCCTCTAGTACATACAAAGGATGGGAAATCGTTTGCCTGTTTTGTTTTGTTTTAGCTTATTTCTTTTTTTTT
>NW_022111310.1:16426470-16428912 GCF_000313985.2 Echinops telfairi
TTGTTTTCTCCTTGAGATTGTTCATCCAGCCTCTCTTATTTAGACAGACCTGCGGAGATAATAACATGCACGAAAACAAGACAGAGCAAAATCAAGCAACAACATACAACAAAACAACAACAACAAACCAATGACAAAAATAAAAACAACCAAAACAAATCACAAGAAAGAAAAGCTTGTAGTTAGTTCAAGGATTGTTTGTTGGCCTTTAGGAGTGTTTTCCAGTCCAGTCTGTTGGGGCACCACGCCCTGGCCCCAAAGTCCACCTTTAGCATTCCCTGGGGACCTCACCGCTCCATTCCCTTGCTATTCTGTTGCACCCCCTTAGTGTTTTGCTTCCGTGTGGCGGGATCAGATTGCTTTTGCCTTCAAAGATCTTGCAGTCTAAAGAGTACTCAGTAGGTACTTGTACTAGCACTAGAGGTTCTGGTATACATAATAACCCACTGTCGCCAAGCCATGCCTCTTCTTACAGTAAAGACACTGGGTTTATAGGGTTTCTCTTCCCTTAAGACTCTACCATCAACCTGAATGACCTCATTAAAAATGCACAATACGCCCTTGACTGCAGTGATTGGTTCAGAGGAGAAAAGGTGAACTGAATTTGGACTGAGGAGAGGGAGGTCCGGGACTTTGGGGAAGAAACGCATCATCTTTTCTACAGGACTGTCAGGAGTGAAGCCTGGAATTGCTGTCAGCTGACCTGCTGCCTGCCACTAGAGCACCGCGTGCCTGCGCTTGGAGCCCATGCAGAAGAGTGCAGAGCTGAGTGGCATAGAGACCCCCAAGTCCTGATGACACCATCTTGGCTCAGGGATTCAGCTGTGCCCGAAGCAAGACCACGCCTGGACTTTTTAATAGCAAAATGGAATGGATTCCTTATGTGTAGCAGCCATTTGAGCGTTACTCATATGTTCTATATTGCAAATGAAAGAGGTTGAATGGAGTCAACCATGCCTTATACCTCCAGTAATTCTTCCACTCTCCTTCAGCTACACAATGCTTGGTCCCTGGGTCTGACTGTCGACTGTAGCAGTGCCCCCTTCAAAGTCATTGACTCCAAGGTCTTACGCTCAGACCACAGCCTCCTTTTCTTCTACATTTTTGTTCAACTACTCCCATCTTCATGACTCTTTTGGGTCTTATTGAGACCCACTCACTCCTATACTATGGTATGACCTTTCAAACCAGTAGCGGTTCCCTTTCTTTACCATAGAGCATCAATTCAATGACACCTTCTTCAGTAGATCAAACACTCAGGCCCCTCTACCTTCTCCGTGCATGCCAGCCTTGGGTGAAACCATTATCTGCTGACACTTTGGGGAAAAGTCTCACCACAGGCAGTCTCCACTGTAAATGCACAAACCCCAATCCCTGATGGAAGCTCAAAGCTGCCCAGCCATCCTGTTTCTCCAGCCAACTCGCTCCTTCTGTTCCCAGAATGACTGACTCAGGACTTGCCAAACTTGCCTTTCTCCTCACTCTGACCAAGCCATGGTATTTTCAACCGTCTCATATAAATGTGCGACCTGGACAATGAAGACAGACTGCAGGAAACTTGATGCCTTTGACTTACGGTGTTGGCAAAGACTATCGAAAGTCTCGTGGACTGGCAGAAGAACAAACAAGCGTGTCTTGAAAGAAGTGCAGCCGGAATGCTCCTTAGAAGTGAGGACGGGAAGACTTGTTATCAAGAGACGCCAGACTCTGGAAGAGAACGTCATGCTCGGTGCAGTAGAGAGTCAGGGAAAAAGAGGAAGCGCCCCTGTCGACAGAGTGGCTGCGACAATGGGTCCAAACACAACACCGTCAGAATGGTCCGGCGCTGGGCCACGTTTCCTTACAGAGGGTCCTGTGAGTCAAAACCGACTCGATGGTGTCTAACAATAGCAACAGATGTAGACGTGACATGTGAAGTTGGTGTGGTCGATTGCACTGGTTAAGCAATCAGCTGAAAACCAAAGGTCAGTGGTTTGGACTCACAGGCAGCTCTTTGAAACAAAACACCTGGAGCTTTGTGCCCTTAAAATGGACAGGCTCAAAACCAGGGGCGGTTTTCCTCGGTTATACAGGCTTACTCGGAGTCCAAGCTGACTCAGTGGCACGCAAGGTCAACAGCAATCATTGCGCTGGTGTTTAATGTGTGCAGAATGATGCCCTTTTGTTACCGCTTCAAAAATCATCATTCAAACTAAACTCTGTTGACTACATGGTGAGAGTTTTTGATTCATGATTCTCTCTGCATATTAGATTGTGAGAGAATATAGGTTTATATTAGTATGTAGAATTGCAGACACCATTCATGCTGATTTTTCCTAATATTACATATGTGAAAATGCCATTCTAAAGTGAAGATATTTTAAATAAATGAACATTATCTTCTGACTGCAAAATTATAAGCACAAGTATAAAAATACAGATAAGCTTTGAGGAAAAAACCCA
>NW_022111310.1:16429388-16430538 GCF_000313985.2 Echinops telfairi
CTCATAGAGCACCTCCGTCTGAAACGGACCTGACAGCACTGGGAATTTTGTTTCTAGTTTATTGAAGGAGAACTCGTGTGATTCTGGGGAACTCTAGTGGCAAAACGGTTATGGGTTGGGCTGCCAACCTTAAGGTCGGCAGTTTGAAACCACCAGTAGCTCAGAGGGAGAAAGATGAGGCTTTCCACGCCCATAGAGTTAGTCTCGGGCAATCAGGGGCAGTTCTACCTGCCCTAGGGTCACTATAGGGTCTACCCTGCCATGTAGGTACCTACAGGGTCTACTCTGGCCTAAAGGGTCAGCATCGACTGTGAATTTGAGTTTCTAGAGATTCTCACACTGAGAATTAATGTTTGGCTCAGGAAGTGGCACCCACTTAAAATTCATTGACCTTTTGGACTTGGTTAAACTGAAACACTTTTGTGCTGCAAGGGACGCCACCAGGAAGGGAAAAGGCAACCCAGAGAGTGGCAGAAAGTATCTGACGCTCCCATCATTGAGAGATGATTAGAATACATAATAGACACGTTGCCATCAAGTGGATTCGAACACAAGGTAACTAACTGTGTGAGAGAGTAGAACTGTGTGCCGTGGGGCTTTTGTTGGCTTGCTTTGTTTTTTTAACCTGATGAAAATACACATCTTACCTTAACAATTTCTACATGTTCGATTCCGTGATGTGGATGACATTTTTCAAGCTACACAACCGTTCGCACCATGAACATAAACTTAGAGCTTCCCAAACCCATCTGAGTAGGAGCTATCAGTTTTTCTTCTCTCAGTAGTTGATCCCCGACTTGCTTCTCCATATTTCTAAGGTCCCCTGTGTAGCAAAAGGGATCCCTTCAAAGCACAGGTTAAGATCATGCCATCCCCTACTTCAGTGGCCTCCAGGTTCTCTCAGAATGCAGATTAAAGACCTTACTGGGTCTGCACCTACCAACTCTCCAGCCTCATCTCACACGACCCCTTTCACCATGGTCCAGTCACACCGATCCTCATCGCTTTCCTTGTCCCGCTCTCCACAATCCCTAGAACATTCTTCATCTCTGCTTATGGCATTGTCGTGGGCTGCCTGTTAGGCTGCTAACCACAAGGTCAGCGTTACAGAGTTAGAGTTCCAGTCTCAGAAACACCCCCTGCAGGGGGG
>NW_022111310.1:16431461-16433609 GCF_000313985.2 Echinops telfairi
CTCCTCCCCCTTCATCTGCTCCTGTGTGCTCTGATCAGATATGTCCCTCTCCCAGAGCTGCAGATTCAATGCCGTCTTTTGAAATAAATTCTTCGGTGGGGGGGGGGCAGTATTTGGGATTAGGGCCACCCTCCCTTCTCTAGTTCTTTAATGCATTCTTCCCCCCACTATCATGACCCCAATTCTAGACCAGAGCATGTACACTGGTACAGATAAGAGCTCTCTAAATATGGAATCCAGGACAGATAAACCCCTCAGGAACAATAATGGGAGCAGCGATACCATGAGGGTAGGAAGGGGGAACCAATCACAATGATTGACAAAACTCCCCCTCCAGCTGTGGGGCGATAAACAACAGAAATGTGGGTAAAGGGAGACAGCGGTTGGTGTAAGATATGAAAATAATAATTTATAAATGATCAAGGATTCATGAGGGAGGGAGAAAAAAATGAGGAACTGATACCAAGGCCTCAAGTAGAAAGAAAAGTTTTATTTATTTATTTAAATCCTTTTATTGGGGACTCATACAACTCTTATCACAATCCGTATATGCATCCATTGTGTCAAGCACATTTGTACATTTGTTGCCCTCATCATTCTCAAAACATTTGCTTTCTACTTGAGTCCTTGATATCAGCTCTTCATTTTTTCCCTTCCCTCTCCGCCCCCCGACCCTTGATAATTTATAAATTATTATTTTGTCATGTCTGACACTGTCCGATGTCTCCTTTCACTCACTTTTCTGTTGTTCGTCACCCAGGAAAGGGGTTATATGGAGATCTTTGTGATCGGTTCCCCCTTTCTACTCCACCTTCCCTCCACCCCCCTGATATCGCCTCTCTCACCACTGGTCCTTAGGGATTTATCTGTCTTGGATTTCCTGTGTTTCCAGTTCCTACCTGTACCAGTGTACATGCTCTGGTCTAGCCAGATTTGGAAGGTAGAATTGGGATCATGATAGTGGGGGGGAGGGGGACAGGCACATGGGAAGCATTAACGAGCTAGAGGAAAGTTGATGTTTCATAGGTGCTATATTGCACCCTGACTGGCCTGTCTCCTCCCTATGACCCTTCTGTAAGGGGATATCCAATTGCTTACAGATGGGCTTTGAGTCTCCACTCCACACTCCCCCTCATTCACAATGATATGATATTTTGTTCTTTGATGCCTGATACCTGATCCCATCGACACCTCGTGATCGCACGGGCTGGTGTGCTTCTTCCATTAGGCTTTGTTGCTTCTGAGCTAGATGGTCGCTTGTTTATCTTCAAGCCTTTAAGGTCCCATATGCTATATTGTTTGATAGCTGGGCACCATCAGCTTTCTTCACCACAATTGCTTATGCATCCACTTTGTCTTCAGTGGTTGTGTCGGGAAGGTGAGCATCATGGAATGCCAGTGTAATAGAACAAAGTGTTCTTGCATTGAGGGAGCACTTGAGTGGAAACCCAATGTCCATCTGCTACCTTAATACTAAACCTGTAAATATATGCACATAGATCTATTTCCTCCTCATCATATATAAATATATTTACATATGTACATGCCTGTATTTAGACTTCTGTAAGTGCCCTTTGCCTCCTAGTTGAAAGAATATGTTTTGAAAATGATGATGCCACACATATACACATGTGCTTGACACAATGGATGTATGGATTGTTAAAAGAGCCGTCAGAACCCCCTCTAAAATGATTAAAAAAGGAAAAAGAAAGTCCAGTCTTTCTCCCTCAAAGCTGCTAGTGGTTTTGAACTGCCGACTATGCGGATTGCAGCCCAACTTGTAACCACTACCCCACTCGATGCCAGTGAGTTATATTTTTATAAATCTTATGGCCTTCTACTCCATTTTGTCTAGTCAACACCTACTTTCCCTTTAGATGTTGACCCAACTATCACATTTCCAAGAAGCTTTCTTTGCGCTCCCCGTCTTGGCCAAATCGACGGTTTCCCTACATCATGCACCTCTCATCTGTAGCTCTCTTCACTGCTGAAATTTAGTGGTATTTTTTGATTAGTGTCCTAAAGGTTTTTGAGTGCAGAGACTGTATCTTTTTCTTTTTGTCCTTGCCTCAGTATGCCTGTACCCTCAGTATGCCTGTACCCTCAGTATGCCTATACCCTCAGTATGCCTGTACCCTCAGTATGCCT
>NW_022111310.1:16435367-16439111 GCF_000313985.2 Echinops telfairi
TCTCTCTCTGGAAATGTTTGAAACAGAGGCAATGCAAACTCAATACTTCTTCCAGAATCTCAGGTTCACTTGGCGAAAATAGATCCCCAGGTAACACCAGCAGTTTGTGCTCCACTCTTGACTTAAAGGTTGACCCTTTGAACCCACCCAATGGTGTGGAGGAAGAAAGGCCTGGGGATCTATTCCTATAAAGTTTACAGCCCAAGCCCCTCTTTGGAGACGTTCTACTCTGTAACTGTTGGGCTTGCTGTGAGCCAGGAGCAGCTCCATGGCAACGGGTGTAGGAGCTCTGAGATTTAGGAAATGCTGAATTGCTGTTGGCCATTTTTGAACCACTGTCACAGGATGTAGGTCAGGTGTGCATCGCCACCTAGTGGGCATAGGAAGTGCCCCTGTCACTTGCCACGCACCCCGTATCTTTCGGTCTATGGTGTCCACAGAAGGTGGGAGAAAACCCCTCAGCCACCAACTATGACTAAGTCGGAATTGACCCGAAGACAATGACTTTGCTCATTTGCTGTGATTTACTGAACCCCTGAGGTTTCTTATGCTTGTGCCAACTCTGGGTGGACGGTGTGGCTCTCACAGCCAGATGCCTTCTGGGCATTTACTTCTAAGTAGCTCCAGAGGCAGGCCTGGCGATGCCTCAAACCCAGGCCCGCTCTTCAAAGAAAGAGTCCTAGGACGTTGCCAGGACTCCCATTCGACAGCAGAAATCTGCTTGGAGTTTGGTTTTTGAAGCAGTCGCCTGTGACCCGAAAAATGCAGGTGTCCTTGGGCCACAGAATTATACAGTCTAAAAGCCAAGGGCACACAAAGCTTAATGGTGTGCTACTTTGAGAAAACACTGCCCTTATGGAAGTGGTACGGCTTCGGCTGTTGGTGGGCCGGCTTAGGTTCTGAGATTAAAGAAACAGAGCAGATAAAACTAACTTTCCGTCTGAAACCCACGATCCCATTTAGGTTGTGTACTTCTCAGCTCCAAAACACGTGTTTTCCCAGCTATGTAATAGTCCTAAATATCATCGCTGCCTCAATAGTCCTAAATATTTCCAGGGTTTGTTTTTTCATAATGCTAGCTCAAGGGTTAGTCTTATTAGGCTCACATATTCTGTTGCCATTGGCACAGCAGCGTGGAGGAGAGCTGATTCCCTGACACATCAACAGAACACCTGGAGCAGGCCCTTCAGCTGGGGTCCCGCAGCTGAGTTGCCCCTGGTGGCAGAACTCGGTCTACCTGAACGCTCTCCTTTCCTTCGTCCTCAAATCCCGGAAATCAAAGCCTAAGCTTGGAGCGACCGCTCCTTCCACACCGCGGACTTCCCAGCGCCGCTTGGCAGGGTCTACCATTCTGCGTTATCTGTGGTTGTTTCCCCAGTCTGGTTGGTTTCCCCTCAGGAACCCCACCCATCAGGTGGGTCCAAACCCATGTTCTCTGCTGGGAAGGGGCTTGGGGAACCGGCATCAGACTCCTGGCTGAGAAAGCCTGGCCAAGGCGCAGGCGACGGTCACCTGTGGGAAGATCACTGTGCTCCCTGCCAAGGCCGAGCAAAACCAATCAATCTGTGGAGCTGGTAGCAGAGACATCAGCCTGGATCAGTGAGAATCCTGCCTCCGAGAAGGGTTTGTCAGGGGAGACTCTAGGGCACACTACAGGAAGATGCTGGGTAGAGACAGGGGGGGTGGGGGGTGGCTCGGAAGAAGAAGGCCCAAGGGGTGTCATATGCGCCGCTGGGGTGAGAGCCAGAGGAGTCCCGCGAGGAAAGCCCTTGGGGATGGAGTTGGTCAGACCCACAGGTCACCAGGCTGCACCTAGCCTGAGCCAAGTGTGCAGTGCCCCGCTCCTCCCTGGCCCTTCCACCTTCCTCCATGCCAACCCAAAGTTCAGGAGGCGGTTGCCCTTAGGAGCCAGGAAACAGATCCTTGGAGTAAAGAGAAAAGGTTGTTTCCCTGAAACGTGCAGTTTGCCGACATGAAGTTCAGCCAGGGAAAGGGAAAAGGAAATTTATCTTGGAATTCACATGGGAATATTGAGGGTGTACTGTTGTAGGCATTTCTGGTTTCACAACCAAGCTTGTGTGTGTGTGTGTCGTACAGTAAGTAACCTGCCGTGAAGGTGTGCTTGTGAAATGATCTACGGTTCAGACAAAAGAGGAGGAGAAAGGCATTTCTTCCTGGTTCCTTTCCTCCTCGCAGGAGGTTTTGATCTTATCTTCCTTGGTCTGCAGCCACTGTTACCACTTACAGTCTTCTAAATTCCTGGAACAATGAGCTCATGCGGGGTGCTGCTCACCCAGCGTGTCCGTGTCCCTTGTTAGCTCGGGAGAATTGGCTTTGTTTGGGGGGCAGGGCAGAGGAAGTAGAAATGATGTGTATTAAAGCTGAGCACCCTGCTTAAAAGGCGGCATCACCAGTTCCTACGGGACATGGACTTTTCTCAACCTGTGGGTGAGTTAGAGATGTTGTCGGCCCGGCTACTGTGCTGTCGAAGTCCAAGTCCGCTTTCCCACCACATATCATCACACAGAATGACTTCTATGGAGTAGAAGCGCTCACTGTCCAACCAAATATTCGAAAGAACACGTTCTGGTCAGGCTTGAGCAGGCTAATGAGCCTGAACTATTTCTCCGTAGAAAACATGATCCGAGGATCAACAGAGACGTTGCCATCCTTCAGCGGTTCTACACAGCAGCTCCTTACCTTTCTGGTTGACCTCCATAAAACCTTTGAAGATTCTACATCTGGTGAGTGAAGGCCAGAAACAAAGTTCAGCTGCCGAGCGAGCGAGTTAACACATCACACTAAGTGCCGCGTGTTCTACAGGCCAGTCTGCCGATCGGATCACTAGCCGTTCGGCTCTAAACACATTATTTCAGAGTTGGACGCTTCAAGAGGTGATCGCACGCGTGTGACCAAAAGATGTGTTTCTGACAGCATCATTGAGTCTGGCTCAGGAAGAGTGGACCCACAGGCTGTGGGCCACCTGGTGACGGGCCTTCCTGTAGCGACTGACCCTTCGTGACCTCCTTTGAATGTAATCGTCAACATCCCCAAACAGAAGGTTGTGTTGTCTGCTTAAGAAACCCACAGCCATGCTTCCCAAACCTTTACGGATCACAGGCATTCACAGACAACATCACCCACGCTACATTCCGTCAGTTTTGACATCGGTTGAAGGCTTCTTTTAAAAAAAGTTTGCATTATTATTGCCTTTGATGATCAATATCTTTCTAAATCATCTTTCATTTGTCTTTAGAGGCCAGAAACATTCCATATAAGCTTAGAGATCTATGTTAATATACCCTTGTTAGGGGTCTCCAAGTCAGCGCACGTACAACAGAGTGCAACACTGCCTGGTCCTGCACCATCCTGACAAGCATTGCTTTCTTTGAGCCCGTTCCTGTAGCCAGTCCGTCCGCCCAACTCTTTAAGGGTCTTTCTCCTTTCCCCGGATCCAAGGGATGGCCGATACAGGCCATCTAGCTAGGTCCGATTTTCTCAGGTTCCACAAGATTTAAGAGAGGCAGGAGGTCTCCCTAGACAGACTCCAGCTTCCCCTCCAATCCCTCAGGAGAATGGCTGAAGAGAGCCAAGACCATCGGCTGAAGGAGCTTGTTTGGCAGCTGGTGTAAGAATACCAGGTCTGGCTGTGCCCTGTTCCAGCTACTTGGAAGATTGGTACGTTTGGTACGTTTCACCTGTTTTCATCACACACACACACACACACACACACACACACACACA
>NW_022111310.1:16439211-16442664 GCF_000313985.2 Echinops telfairi
GAGTTTTTATGCCTGGAAGATTGGTACGTTTCACCTGTTTTCATCACACACACACACACACACACACACACACACACACACGAGTTTTTATGCTTTGAGAGTCAAAGCGCATAGACTGGGGCCAGGCCCATTCTTCCAGGGATATAATTGAGCTGACACATCATTCAATTTGCCCAAGTTCCATTGTCTCAGGAAAATCGCATTGTACTAATGACTGTCCCTGAACCTCACATACTATTGTGAAATCCGTACAGTCCCACCGCAAGGGAAACGTCTCGGGCAAAATGGGTGGGACGCAGGCCTGAGTCTAGCCCCTGACTCCAAGGACGAAGAGTTTCCCTTTCACCTCCCAGCTCCACTCGTGCCAGCGCTGGTGCCGTGCTGCGGACACTCGCCCACCATCGCAGCACCCTTTGCTGGCGGGCTCCAGACCCCGAAGGCCTGGTGCTGAGGAAGTTAATGCCGGGGGACTGTGGGGCGGGCTCCTCCTGTGGCAAGGCTGGCAGAGCACAGCCTTGGGAAGACACGGCAGGCCCCTGGGCTCTTGCCACCGGAGCCTGGGGAAGGAGAGAGGAGAGTTCAGGGATCCTTCGGTTGTCCAACGGCCCAAACTTGAACTTCCCACAGCTGGGACAGCAAGGTCCAAAGAAAACCCTGCTCAGTGTTCTCCCCTTGCTCAAGTTCGTCAACTGAAGTCCGACTTGCAAAAGCCTGTAGGGGCCAAGAGAGACTCAGATTTGGCAGTGGAATACAACATGACTGCAAGAAAAAAGCGATTAAAGCAGCTCATACCGTGAAGGTGTCAAATTGTTCATCACAAAACAGAGAACTCAGACCGTCCCAGAGGTTGGCCAGTTACTGTTGATTTGGGCAAATCAGAAGCAACCCGATAGTGGTAGTGTGTCTGAGACTAAAAGCCTCCATAATGATTTAAAGTCCTGGAAAGATGAAATTATAAGTGTGATTTTGGGACCTCAGAACCAATTGTTTGGTTTTCCGTGATTTCTTACGGGAAAAGTAAGTTCAGTTATCGAACGTTTGGCTGTTCAAACACAAGTTTGGAGCCAATTGAGTTCGACAGTGGAGGGCTCCCTGCGTTTCTTCTCGACTCTACTGGTCCCCTGCACATAGCATTGAGCAAGTCAAGGAGCCAAGTGCCAGAGGGGGAAAGAATTCTCTACAAATGAGGTAAAAAAATCCCCCATCAGGCCTATTGTGACAAAGCTGCTAGAGACCAGGCAGGAGTCTAGGTTTTAGCCTGTGGGAAGTAGAACAGACCACGGCCCCTTTATCCATTTTCTTTATCCATTTTCTCAAAATGTGATTTATTTTTAAGTCCCAAACATCAAGCAGATGTCTCCCTGACTGTTCGAGGAAACATTTTGGTAGATGGTTCAAAGCATCTATTTTGCTAGCAGGCCCTTTAAAGGACTGGGTTTCCCTAAAATCAATACTCCATATTGCTCCCATGGGACTTGCTGTGCCCTGAGTCATAGTTTTCTCTGATCCAGGCATCTCATATCTCCCCTTAATGCCCATTGAAATGGCTCAATTAGCTGGCAAGTAGGATAAACATCTGCTCTCCAAATTTCTTGAAATTTCGCCCACGAGGAGTGAATAGCAATAGAGGCGTGACTTTCTAGAAGAGACCGAGCAAAGACCCTGTGTTTGTCTGGGTACTTCAGAGAAAATCCACAGAAACTCACGTAGAAGAGGGTTTTATGTAAAGTTAGGTGCACATCAAGAAAACATCCCAACCTAGTGCTGCCCAAGCCCACAAGTCCAACATTAACCCACGTGTCCGACACCAATCCACTAAGTCCTCCTCCATCTCACAAAACACACACAATGATGCCGACTGCAGGAGGAAAGCCCAATCAGTGAGCGTGTCAGCATCTCAGCGCTGGCAGGGGTCTCCACACGGCTGCTCCAGCACCCAGGGCCGCATGGGGGTAGGTCCATGTGGCTTCTCCTTGGGATGTCTTGCAGGAAGTGAACCTTGCCAGCGAAATCAGGGACCTGCTAAGGCAGCTGCACCCTGGACTGACCATCAGAAAGTAAGAGACCTGAGAACTTGAAAGGCGAGGCCCACCGAGCCATTTATCTCCCCACCTTTCAATTAACTCCACATGTGTTTATCAGCCAGGTTGGCACAATACACTTTCACTACCTCAGACCCTTTGCAGACTAGGCAGAGGGGTATGAAGAGGGCACCCAGTGACAAGTATTCTTGTCCAAGTGGTGGGAAGGGTTGTGAGCTGGTCCGTCCTCCTGGTCATGAGCCCTGCGGTGGGAGGGGAAATCGGAACAAGCACAAGCTGCACCTGTGGGGTTTTCGTGGTTCCCTCTCCTGCCAGCAGGAGGAGGAAGAAAGGTCCAGGAAGCGCCAGAATGCCTACCAGGTTTTGGATGAACTGAAGCATAAGTGCGTTTCCAAACTCTGGTTCCTTCACAGAGCGGCATCTGATGCATCGGGAGAAAACCGTGCCAACCCTCCTCGACATGGCCAGGCACAGACAAAGCCAGGGCACAGGTCTCATAAAAACAAATGCTTAATGGGTAAGGTGACCAGACGTCCCGCTTTTGGCGGGACAGTTCCGATTTTTAACAATTTGTCCCGCATCCCGCGGCGTTTTTAAAAAGTCCCAATTTTTGGAAAGAATGCAGGACAAGCTAGGGTATATGGTTTTTGGCTGCCATGTAGCTATTTTGCCAGGATATGTGTTTTATCAATGGTGTCCCGCTTTACCAATGTTAAAAATCTGGTCACCCCAATAATAATGGGGCCATTATTATAAGGAAAAACAAAGAAAAAGGAAAGTCGTTTTTACACCCAAAGCTAAGACTTTGAAGACTACGAGAAGGCCAGGGATGAGGGCAGGGTAGGAAATTATAGAGGGAGGGAAGGAGGATGGATAGGGGGGAACCACATTTATGGGGGAGGGTGTTAACAGGATTTTATTACTGATTTCATTTGCTGAGCTGGGGAGAAGAGAGAGAGAGCCTACAACCTTAAAATTCCTCCAGATTCCTTGTGCCTCAGGGCTAAACATTGCTCTGCGTGGCTGAAATAGGAGCAAGCATCAGCCTGAAGTGGGCTTGCGGTGCTTGGTGACATACAAGCTCATTTCAGACATATGAAAAAAACTGTGTTTGTTTGCGTTTAGAGCAGAAAGCTTTAAGTACCTGTGCCTTGCTTACTGGCAAAGAGACACTCTCCTTTTACATTTGTTGAAATAAAAGGACCCAGTGATGGGGCCACGCAATCCTCTGTCCTGAAGTTCCCAATGACAGTGGTCAGCTCAGACTTACAGATTTATAGACGAGATGGGAAGGGTCTAAAACACTATGCTTAAAAATGGAAATAGTAAATGAGTGCATAAGCAAATGTGGCGAAGAAAACTGATGGTGCCTGGCTATCAAAAGATATAGCGTCTGGGGTCTTAAAGGCTT
>NW_022111310.1:16443452-16444856 GCF_000313985.2 Echinops telfairi
TTGATGTATGTATGGATTGTGATAAGAGTTGTATGAGCCCTAATAAAATGATTAAAAACAAAACCAAAACAAGTTAATATATAAAAAAAAAAAAGACGAAATGGAAGTAGTGTGTTCAAGAACACAGTGGTCTTGACCCCGGGGCACCTCTGCCTTAAGTGAAAACAACAAACAAACTCCGCCGTGCCTTTTCCGGAAGACCCTTCATCGTGTAGGACACAGTGTGGGGCAAAGCCACTGGCTCAGCAGTGCCCTCAGTCCACAAGGTGCCCCTCAATGCCTAGGTCAATGGGGGCCCAAATCAACTGAACCACATAAACGGAAGCCTAGGGATGCTCCCTGGGTGGTTGAAACGATCCAGCCTCACAGCCTCAGCCCAGCCAGGCAGAACCACAGTGGGCTTGGTGGTTCCGCTCAGCTCAGTGGGCAAAACTCAAACTCACAGGCTGTGGCTATTTGTTCTGACGCTTAGACAGCGCCAGACGGGCAGATGAAAGATGCCCCTCTAACTCTGGCTTCAGAGGGGCCGCTGCTGCTCCCTTGCTTCCTGCCAGCCTTGGACTCCCGCCGCCGCCGGAAAACACTCCAAAGTAACGGGGTGGGTTTGAGGCTGTGCTTCTGAGGTTCAGATTCTGGAGATACGGAATTGGGCCTGAGATCTGGTGGGCAAAAGCTCCCGCTTCTGAAATGCATCTGCATGGGGGTGCTGCTGCTTCCAAACCTGGGGGCCACAGAGAACAAAAATCACCTACTGGTTGAAGATTTTGCCAATACGTATTCCTTGGAGGCCCCAAATCTACACTCCTACAGCCGCTGGGCAAGACCGGAGGGGCCTGGGGGCTCCCCCGAGGGCAACTCCTAAAATCCATCTGTACCAGCCTCAGCCTTATGCTCCTCGCGCTTCTTACCGCGCCCGCGGGCTACTTCTCCCTGCGGAGCCGATCTCTGCAGACAATCCCAGGAAGCCGGTGATCTCAGATCCTCTGGAAGACGCCTCCCCAAGAGGCCCAATCCCTCTTTGTGCCAGATCAAGGTTGGCACAAACACAAAAACGTTGCAAAACACGTCCGAGCCATAGTAATGGTTCTGCATTGGGTTGCGATCCGAATGGTCGGCAGTTCGAAGCATCACACCAGCAGCTCCGCGGGAGAAAAGACGGCTTTCTACTGCCATAAACAGTTACAGTCTCTGCAAGGGGTCGCTGGGAGTCAGCATTGACTCCAAGGCTGGAGGTTGGTTTGGTCCCGGCGACAGTGGCCGGCCGAGGCTGCAGTGCGCGCAGACAACACCAGGTGGCACCATGCATCCTTTGGAGCCGGCACAGTGGACTGGGCACTGGGAGCATCTCCCCCACTGCAGAGAGACCTCAAGGCTTCTTCCTTTTTAAAAAAATCATTTTATTGG
>NW_022111310.1:16447852-16449943 GCF_000313985.2 Echinops telfairi
CCGGCATCCAGTCGATGCTGACTCACCGGTTTCCAAGACTATAACAGATTGCAGGAGTAGAAAACCCTGCTTTTCTCCCGAGGAGGACCTGGTGGTTTCCAACTGCCGGCCTTGCGCATTGCAGCCCAACAAGTAAGCAGTGTGTCCACCAGCGTGTTGGGAACAGCAGTGAACAAAACAAACTCTTGATCTCACTGCCTTTAGATGTCAGGGAACAGACACATACAGAGGTCAGTCAAGGTGGCCATGGCAAGTGCTCTACCTGCTGGGGGCCCAGGGGACGGCTCTGCCAGGTGACGTGACGCTTCGCAGAGAAGAGGGAGGGAGCCTGTAGTGAGTATCTCAGCAAGGGGACAGAGGACAAGACCCAGGAGGTGGCCTTGGTCCTGAAGGGGCTTGAGGAAAATCACACACATGACGACGACGAACACAGGGGAAAGAAATAGCAGGCCCTGCAGTCCTGGCTGCCTGCCAATGACTGGTTCCCAAGGGCCCCGGACACTGAGTTCTGCCCACCTGGTCTTCCTACCAGAGCAGAACCACCTGCCCCAACCACCCAGCACATCCATTCTCTGTTTTCACCAAGAGGTTAGCCAATCATCCTAGTAACCGGAACCAGTCGAACGCTGTCTCTGAAACGCTGATTGTCAAGAATCAGCTGGAATCCAGAGGGGCCTGCTTCCAGGGACACACGGTGTCAACTGAAGAGAGTCAACTGACAAGATCCTCTGAGCCAAGAGTAGCGATTTGGCGTGTCCATCCGTGTCCTTGAAACCTCAGAGCCGCCTCAGGGCATCCGGGTTTGATGTTTATTCTGTAAGTTTATTTAACATCTACCGAAATTTCCTCCATTCAGGCTTAAGTTACTTAGGCTATTTAAAAGAGAGCAGTAACAGGATTACAAATACCCGCTTGATCCTATGCAATCACATAAGTTATTCAAAGCACTCTGGCGGGGTGCGGGTGGGAGTTCAATTTGCTAAAGGAGCATCTTTGGGCAAGGGGCAGTGATTACAGTGCAAATGATCGCAGGGAATAAGAAGTCAGAGGCAAGGGGGCTAAGGGGTGGGAAATGAGGTCAACAAACTTTGTCTGTAAAGGACAGAAAGTAAAAAAAAAAGGTTTTTGGCTTTGTAGACGAACAGACAAAATTGAGGCTATTCTGTGGGTGTTTCTATGAGATGGAAGGGTCATCAGTCAGGAGATGGGCCACTAACCTCAAGGCCTGCTCGCTGGCAGAACGCTGAGGATGCCTGCTCGGTGCAGATTGAGAGAGCGGCTCTGTCCTGCTCCCCGGTCGCTGTGCAGCCAGTGGAGAGCAGGGGTTTGGTCGGGGTTGTATTGTGGAGTCCCCGTGTGGAGCAAGCTGTGGACGCCCTGAGCTGCTAACTACATGGTGTTAGAAAGGTCTGGTGGTTGTTGGAAAGGTCTGAGAAGAAAGAGTCACCTTGAGTGGCAGTTTTATTCTGATAGAACAAGGCTACCATGAGTCAGAATGCACTCAGTGGCAAGTGGGATCCCGTTGACCAGGTGAGGAAAATCAAAGGGGCAGCAACTTGACCAGGATTTCCTGGCTAGTCGGTCAGTCAAGGCGGTGATCCAGTGATCAACCGTCTCACGCACAGGACAAGAACCTTACAAGACCACGTGTCCAGCCTTTGTGCTTTTTTTTGCCACGCATTTTATGTCTTCATATGCTAAAAGTGCATTCTTTATTAATATGCAGCTTAAGCAGTCAATGATCTTTTAAAGTGATTTAAATAGGAGGAAACAGTCTATATTCTACACAAAGATGTCAAAAAGTATCACTGCAGAATCATGGACACCTTCATATCAAAATGTGAACCCGCTGTTTCTTGACCTGCCTCCATCTATGGAGTATGGGTAGCTGCTGCCCTTCAGCTTATCGGTTTGAACCCACTCACTACTTCTAGGAAGAAAGATGAGGCGCTCCGATCCCGCAGAAATGCAATGTTTTGGAAACCCAAAGGGGAAGCCCCACTGTGTCCTGCAGGGTCACTGTGAGTTTGAATCAGCTCAGTGGCAGCGAGTGAGAAGTCTGTACACTTCTGAAGACAGTGGTTCCATCTC
>NW_022111310.1:16450635-16474572 GCF_000313985.2 Echinops telfairi
AGGTTCCTTTTAAATGTTCTTAGAGTTTGGGGGACAAAAATGCCTGAAGGGGCAAGATCAAGACTGCAAGGTCGATGGGGTAAAGTTTCGCAATAAAACTGTAGTCTTTGCTACCTTCAAAGGATGAACAAGCATGTTGTCGTGATGGGGAGAAAATTCCTTGGTGTAACTTTCCTGGCCTTTTTCTTTAAATTTAAATTTTCTTTAAAATTTCTTCGTAATAAGTCCCCATGATCATCCTGTGCCCGTCAAGATAAGCTATCCAGATTACTCCTATGGGATCTCTAAACACTTGGGGATCTCCTAACCTACTGGGCAGGGTTTTGTTCTGCTATACATCGGGTTGCTGTGAGCTGGAACCAACTTGGTGGCACCTACCAGTAATAACAACAATGAAACCAAGGTAAGCCGCCCACTGACCGAAGAGACACATTTAGATACATTTGGAATAGACTGGTGCACATACAAGCTGGGACCTGAGTAGCAATACTTTTTTGCTTATCCTCATATTGTACTTTTCATTGGTAAAAGTTCAGTTATAACACCTGTTTCAATCTCCTTGTTGATTCTCCTATCTGTAGCAGTTCTCAGTCCGTTCCTATGGACCGATATTTTCCTTCTCACTGTGGACATATTGTCCTGCTTCTTCATGAGCCAAGTGAGTTTCTGTTAGCTGCCAGACATTAGGATAGGATATTTGTACCCCTGTAAATATTCTTGGATCTTATTCTGAGACATGGTTAGCCTACTTTAGAACAGTCTGATAATTTGGGGTCTAGCTTTTAATGTTTGTTAGGGGACTAGAACAACGGTGAGTATAGGATAAGTAAGTATTCCTCACTGCTGAAGCAAGAAATGTTTGAGCACTCTACTCCATGCCCTGAAAAATTTGAGGTTTTTGGTTTTTTGGGTTTTTTAAATTTTCCCTAACTTCATAAAAGTTAAGCCCTATTACCTGGGCATGAATAGGCCTCTCATTGCTACTTTTCATCAGAAGCAGGAAAAGGTTCTATCCTTGAAACGGATGTGAAAAATCCTGATCAAAAAGGGAGAGAATGGCAGCCCAATGCATAAGTGCTTCAAGGTTGGGTGGGAAGGTCTATTTCCCACTCCAGGTGAAGGAAATGTGACCTGGGCAGGACATTAGGGCTCCTAAAGGAGCTCGTGGCACACACAACCCCCCCCAAAAAAAAAGATGTCCACATATTAGTCCGTGGAAACTGTGAATCTGTCAGATTCCATTGCCAAGGGGCGTTCACATTACTCACCAGGCTCACCTTGAGATGAGGAGATGATCCTGGATATTTGAATGGATCTGTGTTAGTCCAGGTAGACTAGAGAAACAAATCCAGGGTAACTTCTATGTGTATAAGAAAGAGCTTTTTATATATAAGAGCAATTGAATATTGAGAAAACATCTCAGCCCAGTCCAGATTAAGTCCATAAGTCTGATATTAGCCCACATGTCCAATACTAATCTATAAAGTCCCCTTCAGACTCATGAAACACATGCAATCACATCGATTGCAGGAAGATCACAGGCCAGTGGGTGGAAGGTCTTGTGGATCCAGTGGTGGTAAAAGCATCTCTGTGCTGGCAGGGGTTGCCATGTGGCTCCTCCATCCAGAGCTCTAGCGTAGCTCCATGTGGCTTGTCAACAGACATGTCTTGCAGGGAGTGAGGGTGTGTCCTGCCTCCAGCGAGCTATTTATCCCCTTAGCACCTCCAAATGAGGTCATCAAGCTGTGACCTGATTGACAAGCTAAACTCCACCCCTTCCCTCGTAAGCTTCAAATTGACAACAGATTATGTAACTACCACAGGATCCAAGTAACAAGAGCCTTTATCAGTAGAGCAGGGAGGTAGAGAGGACCAGAAAGGTGACTGTGTAAGAAGGGCTTAGCCTGACATTATTTGGCTTTAAAGAGAGGGGGACGTTGTTACAAGCCAAGGAATGAAGGCAACTTCTAGAAACTGGAAAAGGTGGGGAAACAGATTTCCTCAGAGCCTCCAAAAATGAATGCCGCCCTGCTAACTCCTGGATGTTCAGTCCTGTGAGTTTTAGGCCCTTTCAGACTTCTGGGCTGCAGAACTATGAGACAATACACTTGTGCTGTTTTAAACACCGCATTTGTGTTCAGCTGTAATAGTAGCCAAAGGAAACAAATACAAGAGCCATGTCTGGGCACTCGCGGGGCAACTTAGTGGGTAGACCAGCACCTTAGCACCAGAAGAATGAGATGGTACCCAGCCACCTTCACTGCCCATTCTGATGGGGCTCCCAAAAGAGCAGTGCTTCTCAACCTTCCTCATGCCGCGACCCTTTCATACAGTTCCTCATGCTGTGGTGACCCCCCAACCATAAAATTATTCTCGTTGCTACTTCATCGCTGTCATTTTGCTACTGTTATGAATCGGGCAACCCCTGTGAAAGGGTCGCGTCCCACAGGTTGAGAACCACTGCAATAGATGGTCTCCGATAGAGTCCACTGAGAAACCGAACTCAAGTTCTTTCTTATTTTTCATTTTTAAGGTAAAATAAAGTAGAACAGCAGAGACCGGAAGACTCCCTGAGAATATTGCCCTGAGACACAATATAAACCTAGGACCAAGCCTATCCTCTGAGCTCACCGTTTAACAAAACAGAAGAGCACCCAAAGTTAAGGGTCTGACATGGAGGAGGTCCACGTCAAGACTCTCTGTGAGCTCCAAAGATGAGCAACTTGAGAGGAGGGCAGAGAAACGAGGTACTGGCAGCTGAACACACGGCACAATGAAAGCCAGCAGGATGGGTGACCCAGCAGACATCATGCTGGGGTGTGTGTGTGTAAATCACAAAAGGACAACTCTTGCGTGAGATCACCAAGGAGAAAGGTTTGGAGGAGGTTTGCCAGGCTCAGTTTTCAGCCAGGCAACCAACTTTCCATGAGACCTTCCCAAGCTTTCTAAAGGGAACAATAACACGAGGGAGGGAACCCTACTGTAAAGTATTCACCCATTTGAGACCAAAAGGGCAGCGTTTGCTCAAGGACCAAGTTCAGAAGGGCTCGGCGAAAAGGGAGAATAGAAACAGGACACACAAGGGGGCCGTGCGACAAGCGGTGGCCCGTGGCGGGGATTGCAATCGACGACATGGGTCCTTCATTCCGAGAGTTTGTGTGCTGCTTTGCTCTTGGCTGGACAGTAAGCTTAGACCGTCCAACTCTGTTCTCTGCAGGGCTGTGGAGCATATGTTGAATTGGAGGGAGGGCAAGTCCACTTAGCCATACTTATATTCTCCCCAAACATCATCCGCAGTCATAAAAGTGAGATTTGGACGTCCAGTGGCCTGACTCCTGTGTCTGTCTCTCATTTGATTCTAATTTTGGCCAGAGACGAATAGTTCTCATTGTTGATCAGAACTTTCTACCTAGAACTAAAGAGGGGTCTTAGGAAGTTTCCTTTCTCGTGTCTCCTCCAAATCATGTCACTTAGCTCGGACACAATGGATATATGGATTGTTATAAGAGCTGTAAAAGTCCCCAATAAAATGATTTAAAAAAAGAAGAACCCAGGCCCACTCCTTGCACATGCAGCCAGGATTTCTGTCACCCCCTGGTGGTGTAGCGGTTATGCATTGGGCTCCTCACTGCAAGGTCAGCAGTTTGAAACCACCAGCTGCTCCACGAGAGAATGAGGAGGCTTTCTATTCCTGCAAATAACTGCAGTCTCAGAAGCCCACAGGGTGGTTCGCCGTCTTACAGGGTCGCTATGAGTCGGCATCCACTCCGACTGATGCCAGTGATGTTTTCGAGAGCCCAACGGGGAAGCATGACGCTAAATTACAATGGAGGGAATGCTTTGATGCTGCGCGCCATGCAGACCTGAGACCCAGGTGCCTCCGAGGCTTTGGGCCTGAACACCTTGAAGTATGGAACTGCCATTGACCCCGGTGTCCTGGAGACGTAGGTTTAATGGAGAAGGATAAGCAGCTCAATGTTGGACCTTTCATTAGTTTATGCAGCTAGGATGTGATGGGGAAAAGTTCCACCCATCATCCGGTGTCATAACTAAGGTAGAATTGATTTCTCTCCCCTATGAACAGCCTGCAGCGAGTGCTCCAGGGAGCTGACAGTCTATCAGGAGCCCAGTTCTTGGCATCCTGTTGCTCCACCAGCCTCCAGGACATTGTCCTCCTCTGGGAAGGAGTGTGGTGGAAGAAACGTGTGTGTCACTGCCCTGTGTGACCCCTGTCAGGCTCTACTATCCTTGGCAGCCCTCCTCTGGTGTCCTCCCGCCACAGGCCCTAGCTAGTGTCCAATAGCTGGCCCTTGTCCTCCAAAGTCACTGCCCACTGTCCTCTGTGGTCACTGGCTCTGGAAAGTTCTTTCTGCTCAGTAGGGTCTGCTCTGCACACCCGCAGCCACCAGGAATCAGAATGAACTTGGCGGCACTAACAACAGCGAGTGGAGACTAGTCCAAGGGTAAGGCTGTAATTGGCAAATAAGAAGCATGGATTCATGTTAGCAAAGAAGGGGGTATGGGTGGACTACACCATGACGTTGTTCTCATCATGATCAGAATGGGTGTTTTGTGAAATCGTTTGTGTCCAATGGGAGAAGGACGTGGCTAGGCTGGGAGACCAGCCAGGCTAACATCGACACCAGGCAGCAGGGGTCCTCCAACTTTTAAAACCGGGGCCAGTTGGAGGGCCGGACTATAGTTTTAAAAAAAACTATGAACAAATTCCTATGCACACTGGACGAGTCGGCTGCTAAGCAGGACAGGCAGTGGTGGCAAAAACAACTGGCAGGCCAGATGCGGCCCGCGGGCCATAGTTTGAGGACCTGGTAGAGTCTGACTGGCTCCGTTTGCAGCAGCCGCCTTTTCCCTTTCTCAAAGGGCCCCCTCCCAGCCATGGCAGTGGTTTCTCTCTGCGACCCAGGAGAGCAGAGCTGGCCTGTGGCCCTGGTCCTGTGCACCTTTAGCCTGCATCCTGACTGGCCCTTGTGACACCTGTCTCCAACTCTGCCTCAGGGATTCAATCTGTCCTCAGACCCTGAAGGACAGCAATGCCCTCTGTTTTCCTGGACCATCCTGCCCCCCTTTATTCCCTCTTGCCTAAAAAAGGGCTGCTCTGTTTCTGTTCTGTACGCATGTCCCACTCTTGGCTTTTGAGCAGTCTTAGTACTTTATTCTCTTCTGCCAATGTGTGGGGTTGAAGCGGTAGGCTTCGGTGTGAGCTCCAGCTGTTGACCTGGGAAACAACCGATGGTCTTTTGGGTGCCTCCTTCTGGGCTGTAGGGAATACTGGTGGCATAGTGGTTATGCTTTGGGCAGTGATCCTCAAGGTCAGCAGTTCAAAACCAGTAGCCTCTCTGAGGGAGAAAGATGAGGTTTACTACTGTAGAGAGTTACAGTCTTGGAAATTTTTTGCAGTTTGCCCTGCCCCACAGAGTCAATATCAGTTGATATGCATTCACTGGAAGGCAGTGAGTTTGTTTGCTTATTTGTTTTTGATCTGGGCTGGAGTTTTCTGACATGCGCACTACCCAACCATTTCCCCTCGTCAGCAAGGCCCTCGTTCCATTAACTATTATTATTCATTTTAAAATGCATCTCTGGATAGGCTGGCCGTGCTCTTCTGGACATTAGTTGTTCTGTTACATAAAGACCCATATTTTAAAATATTCCTATGACTGAGCCTTTTTTTCTTTTTTTTTGCCTAGCAACCATGTACCCAGTCTCACTCACTGTGCCTCAACTCCCGTGTGTAGGTGTTGGGAAAGGATCATACATTCCTCTCCCAACGTTCATTAGTTCACAGAGGAGACGTTACATCCAGTGTTGAGATAGTTTATTGTGCCAGCCTGGCCGATAAACATGTGTGGGATTAATTGAAGGGCGGGGGAGATAAATGGCTTGGTGAGCCTCGCCTTTCTTGTCTCTCGCTCTTTGATCATCGGATCAGTGTGCGGCTGCCTTGCTTGTCCTGTGCCTCAATTTACAGGCTACACTACCTGTGGGACGCCTAGCCTGTGGACTGTGTCGCTGTAAATTGAGGTCCCTTTAAGACATCTCTGGAGCTGGGGACTGGTGGTTGGTGACCTGGCTGACAGTTGGTGACCTGCCTTGTGATTGGCTGCTGTGCTGACATAGCCTAGCTCTCTCTAGACCTGGCAGCAGACTCGTCTGAAAGGACTGCTAGTGCCTCATAACTCTCTCTCATGGGAGTGAGTTGCACTGAGCCATTTGTACTGCTTTATAATTTAACTGTTCATTTTCTTATATTATATATCTATCTGTATATAATTTAACAGTTTATTTCTTGTTATATATCTAAATATCTTTATAAATAAATATATTAAATTATCAGCAATTTGGTTTTATCTCTCTAAAGAACCCTGTCTAACACAAGTGTTGAGCCCCTGATGCCCCCGACAGTACCAGGTACAGATTGCTGAAGATAGGTGTTGCCCACACTTAGTGGAGTCTCGGTCAACAAGAGCGGTGGGTGAAGGAGGATTTTCCATACACCCTAAGAGTGGGAGAGGAAGGACACTCAGGGTGGGCGATCTAGAGAAGCTGCGGTATGGGTGCAGGACCTGAAGCACATCTAGCTGGCGTCAGCCTCAGCCCCAGCTTTCTCTCAATAACCCCATGGAAAAGAACCCTACAGTGGAGAAACTTGGGGGCAAGTCTCATAGTCTGATAGCATGAAAAATAGCCTTATCCGGCCACTAAAGAGCTAGATAAGCCAAAGGGCAAGCAGCACGCAGGGTGACTTGGGATAATGGACCGAGAATTGCATAGAGGCGGGAGGGACCCAAACTCAAGGAAGACTCTGGGCAGGTCATGGAGAATGATGAGTGTGGGGCCCTGGAGCCACCTCACTCGCTGTGGTCACACATGCACAGACCAATCACAGGATAGCAAGGCTCATTATTTATTGGACGTTTACAGGAAAAGTGTTCTTCGTGGTAAAGCGCTACAGGGCATGGCACAGAGAGAATTTCAGAGAAAACCATTGATTCTTCAGCGGACGGGCCTTCAGAGGCTGTTAGGCAAGATCTTGAAGATGCTTTTCTGTGCAAGCAGGTGAGGAAATCAGGTCATAGAATTTATCCCAGATGATGTGGGGCTCGTGGAAGAGAGGATCCTGGGGCCCAGGTGAGGAAGTTTTCACTCTCACTGAACACGGAGTGCTTGCTTCACGGGGGTCCTCGGTTGCACTGCGGATGAGGTGAGATTAAACTGGACAATGATTCTCAAGAGCGTTTTCTTGTCCCACCGGAACTGTCCACCACGTGACTGTAGGTTGTCGTAAGAGAGAACGTTAGGAAAGAACGAGTGGGTACATTTTATGGGCTGAGGCAGGGAGGATTCTTTTTGAAGAGATCTTTACTAATTTTCAATACCATAGCAGCTCACAAAGGAGAAAAAGGTCAAATTATGTGAACTAAACTTCGGTTCATGCAGCATTCATACTGATGGCTCTCGCTGCAAGCTGGCAGCTGCTAATGACCGTAGTCAACCACCCGTTCAAGACGTTCATGGAAGAGACTGGAACGAATGCACGCAGGCTGGTGCTCCACACCATGGGCATGACTGGAGCAGGCGATAGTTACATACGTCCGCACGTGGGGAGCTTCCTGGCTGGTGGGAAGGCATAAGCCCAGAAACCAGCCGTGACAGCTGCAGAAAGGCTGGAATTGAGTGCCGAGAGAAGACCGAGACAAAGATGGAGACCCCGCAGGCAGAGATGACAGTGACCGGAATTCCGAAGGGACTGAAGAGTGTTGGCAGTCAGAGGGAGTTCCGTATCTGATATGAATATGCAATATCTGGTAAGGGATCAGACTTTGAAGGGTTCTTAGAAATGGATGATGTTGGTGATTATGAATGAACAAGCTAAAATGTCCTATTTTAAGATGAAGACACTTTCCTGGTGATTTTTATTTGCTGATTTCAAAGATATTGATTGTCAAAAGTTATGCTTCAATTTAAGATAGATCAAAGGAACAAAATGTAAACAATATCTTGCGCTTGTCGTTTTAGGCCTAGGATAATTTCTGTCTGTTTTGTGCATTCGTACTCCGTGGTCTCAACACGGCTTCCTTTTCCATCGTGAGCTTCTTCAATCAGCATTGGCTGGTTACACTTGATTTAGAAAATGCCTCTATTAAAGGAAGGTGTGCTAAGTTTGGCTCTATCCCAGTAACATTAAGTCTCTTGGACAGAAAACTAATTGAAATGGAACTCAGCCATATGTAAAAATTTGTATATAGAGCTTATGAAAGTCACGCATGGGGGTTATTTATTTTGCACACGCACACAAAAAGTATAATGTGTGCATTTTTGGTTAAAACATGGCAAATATTTTCACTCGATGCAAGCCGTCAGTGTTAAGTCTTGGGCATGCATTCTCTGAATGAAGCCCCACAACCGCTCCAAGTTAAGAAGCGGATAGAGAAAAGCAGAGCCTCTTGCCTGGCTGAAGACAACGGCACGCTCACATGTGCCCTTCCTAGAGTGAGAAGCAACAGCCAAGGTTATGCAGAGGTCAAAGGAAGAAATTCTTATTAATTAGAGGCTGAGGTGGCCTCCTGGGTTTGAAGGATGGATTTCAAATACAAAAAACAATTGTGTTTCAGTCTCACAACCTGCTACTCTTTGCCCATTTCAAACTCCAAGTCCTAATGATTTTTAGCACGCCGTCAATTACAGACCCTCTTTCACCAGCACGGAATTCCCGAAGCCCTTCTGTCAGGTAGCTGACGGACGGACGGCGGTGCCTTTCCCCCGTTAACCTCACCTCTTCAACAGCTCCTGGTGGAAGCAGGTCCTGAGCCCAGTCCTCCAACACCAACTGCCAAGCTTTCCACACCTTTCTGACCAAACCATTTTCTTTTCATCTTTGGGCGCCCACCCTGCATCTTTTTCAAAAGCACTGGTTCACTCCGCCCCCGGGATCCCCAAAGTCAGAGGTCACACACCTGGAGTCCTAGACCTCTTCCACACCTCGTTCCTGGAGACAACGATCTGCAGAGACAGAGCAGAATGCATGGGGACCTGAGCTCATTCCGCAGAGAGAAAGCCCTGGGCTCACTTCACCTGGTGAGGCCACCGGGGACGGCGTGGGAGCATCACCTTCCCTCTCGGTACCACGAAGTCCCAGCCATCTACCGCTGCTGTTCACAGACATCCTTTAACAAATGGAAGGCTTTAGGGGACAAAATTCAATTCCCTCACGGTTTAGGAAGTTCGAAGGCTGCATTCGGGGCACAGCTCTAGGAGGAGGCACCCCCTTTTTGTAAGCTCCGAGGGAAAGGCGTTCCCTAACTCCGGCCTGGGGTTCCTGGGAAATCGTCATGTTTCTTGGCACCGATCTTCCCTGGGGCTGAGGTTCTCAGCACAAGGGCACCTCCTCCGCCCCCAGGGTCCCCATCCTATCCAATGGATGCACTCTGCTCCCAGGCCTGTGGCCCCCCTTCCTCAGCCTGCTGCTCCCCTCCATCTCTTGTGAGACAAAAAGGAATGCGGGCCACATGCAGGGAAGGCCCTTTTACACCGGCTCTGGACGGTGACCCCAGGAAGTGGGGTGCCCCACCCTCTGATCCCCTCACCAGTGATTGGCTGGTTGCATCAGGTTATATCATGATGGAAGATGAAAACATGACCTAACTGCTAAATATGGTTTAAAAACAAGAACAGTAGAACACTTCATATTAGCTTTCGAAGTATGAAAATAATCTTGTTTTTTGAGACCATCAAGGCAGTGGTCCTGCCCTCCGGACTCTCAATTCTGAATGGGGAGACCCTT
Source organism: Echinops telfairi (assembly GCF_000313985.2). Taxonomy (NCBI): domain Eukaryota; kingdom Metazoa; phylum Chordata; class Mammalia; order Afrosoricida; family Tenrecidae; genus Echinops; species Echinops telfairi. Next base: position 16,460,438 of record NW_022111310.1, read on the forward strand.
TAGCTCAGCGGTCCTCAACCTGTGGGTTGCGACCCCTTTGGGGGTCGATTGACCTTTTCACAGGTTGCCTAAGACCATCATCAAACACATGATGATTCATCACAGTAGCAAAATGACAGTGACGAAGTAGCCAGGAGAATAACTTCATGGTTGGGGGGGGGTCACCCCCACATGAGGAGCTGTCTGACAGGGTGGCGGCTTGAGGAAGGCTGGGAAGCACTGGTTTAGCCCATGGCTTCAGCTCGACCTTCCAAGGCCACCCATCAGCCCTGGAGGGCATGACAGCCCCACCCCCTCAGCTTTGGGCAATGGATTCGGCCCCATCTCCCTGCCCTTGTCAAGGACAGCGCCACCCACACTCCAGAACCGAATTGGTGAAGATATGGTTCTTGGAAACCTAGGAGGCTGGGGTCCCACCCCTTGAAACCCTAGAGGCCAGACCTCCATCCTCTGAGACTCCAGAAGTTGTGGCCCTCTGCTCAGACTCAGACAGCCCTGATTCCTGTACGCTTCAATTTCTGCTTCCTGGTTTTAAAACTCCTCCACCCCTTAGCCCACTAGGCCTTTGGATCAAACTATTTCTGGCCTGCTCAGTCAAAGCTCTTTAGCTCTGCCTGGTAAGTGCCACTTCAGTACAAAGCCTCTTGCCCAAAGGCACTCAGTCTCCATGCCATCTTATGCCAGTCTCTCGGTTTTACCGCCATTGTTTCTCTGCCACTGCAATGTACCATGTGCACCATCTTCGCTATTACAGCTCCCTCACTCTCTCCTGGGCTTACCCAGAATAGCCTTTGAAGTCCATAATTCCACCAACAGTCTCTGCAGGATAAACTAGGCTCTTAGTACTAGACTCCTTAAAGCTCTTCCAACCTTCACCCAGTAAACAATTCTAAAACTGCTCCCCCATTTTAGATATCTGTTGGAGGAGCACCCCACTTCTGGTATGGAGTTCTATCTTAGTTATCTAGTGAAGCTTTTTTTTTTTTTTTCTAGTGAAGCTTTCACACAAATGCCACAATTGAAAGGCTTTACAAAATAAGAGTTTATCCCCTCAGTCTGAGAAGTTAGAAGTCTGAATTCAGGGCATCACCTCCAGAGGAAGGCATTCTGTCTCGGTCAGTTCTCAAGGAAGGTTCTGTCTTCTGTCAGCACCTGTGGGCCTGGTGGGCCTTGCAGATTTCCGTGTATCTTACCGGCTATCTTCTCCTGGGTGTAGGAGGTTCTCAACACAGGGGCCCCAGATCCACTTCTGCTAACGTGGTGGTACTGAGGCTCCCCTTTATCTGTGTGCTTCTCTCCTTTTATCTCTTGCAAGATAAAAGGTAATTCGGGCCACACCCCAGGGAAACTTTGCTCTCATGGCATCAGCACTGGACCTCAGTAAGGGTGTTGTATTCCTCCCTAACCCCTGACAACCAGTTGGCTGATCGCATAGTGGGGCAGTTACAGTACTGTATAACTGCTAAATGACATCATCACATGGCTGCCAATGCACTGAGCATCATGGTCTAGTCAAGGTGACACACATTTGGGGGGAACAAAATTCAATGATGACACGTGGCAACAGGAAGTGAAAGACGAGATAACGGCACTTACCAACTCTGGTCAGGTCTATTACATTTTTCTCAGGAATTCCATTTTGTTTGCAAGCCTCCATAAACTTTTTCTTAATTTTTTTGCTGACATCTGGTCGTCGCCCTGTGGGCAGAGTGACAATAACTGCTATAGCTTCTGTGCAGATCACTGAAACAAATGAGGAGGGAATACACTTCCCTGATAGTTGAGCTGCATAGGATATCCTTCTGGCCTGATGGGAGATGCCCCCATTTCCCCACCACAGAGTCTGAGGGACTCCCAACGGTGAGCATCTATCTTCAAAGGGTGCGACATCCCAGAGGAAGCCTGGGAGGCCCCCTTAGTCTCAAGGCTCCTGCTCCCCGCTTTCTCCAGACCCCAAGATGACTGTCACATGAAAATACTCTACCGTAGAGCTCCATAATTTGGAACACGGTCCCCTTATTGAGATTTATGAGATGAAATATTATAAACGACTCATAGTTGGTGTCAAGTACTTGAAACATATTCTCTCCCTCATCTGTGGAAGAAGCAGAAAACAGCTCAGAACGTCTGTGGCCCATAAAAAGTAGGTAAACATCTTTTAACTGTTCTATCCCACAAAATAAATTCAAGTGCTTGTCCTTCAAGAGACAGAAAATGAGAATATAGAAGGCCTTCCATTTATATCTCCATGAACTCTGGGAGGTGATTTCTAAGGGAAAAAAGGATACTGGCAGTGTTACAGACCTGGTGCCCCGAGTTCTGACTTCTAGTCTTCTAAACTGTGAGGAAATAATCCGATTTTGTTTGTTAAAGCCATCACCTGTGGCATTTCTGTTGCAGCAGCACCAGATAATGAAGACAGGTAGATTGGCCCTTATTAGTAGAAACATGCAGCCATCGCAACAACTCACCCTCTTATCCTTCTCCCTGAGACCACCCACCTCCCTCCACCATCTTGGCCCATGATGTGTCTCGGCCCCCTCTTAGACACCCCATTAGCTTGACATGCCAAGTGCTGCACCCTGAACAAGGCTGGCAGTGGGCACCAGGCATCGCCAGAATGAGGGTAGGGACCCATATGTTACCCATCTCACATTATGCGATGTTATTAAGTGCCAGACACTGGCTTTTGTAGTCAGAGCTCTTCAAAATTCAGGATATTGGTGGAATCCTGGTGGCATAGTGGTTACACATTAGGGTGCTAATTTCAAGGTCAACAGTTCGAATCCTCAGATGAAAGATGGGGCTCTCTACTCCTGTAAAGTTACAGTTTCAGAAACTCACAGTGGCAGGTCTACCCTATCCTAGAGGGAAACTATGAGTCAGAATCCACTCAATGGAAGTAAGTTTGAGAGTCATTAGATAGTCCCCATTACATTCTTACATAAATAAGTATGAATCAGGAATTTATCAGGGTCATGATGATTCATTCATTTCTTTGCACTTGGAAATAGAACTTATTGACTTTTCTGCATACTTACAGTTGGTGTGATACAGGCCATTTTTGGAGGGCACTTTGTCACAAACAAAATCAAGTGGCATACACTCTCCATCTACCCTGTAAAACAGGATAATCTGATACTCAAGGGATGTTGATGGGGCCTGATTCTGTCATCACTTCTCATGACTTGAAGGTCTAACTCCATTTAACTCTTGGGCGTACATTGGTACAATTTCCAAAGAGTATTATTTATGTCATTTCATTGGATTTGATATTTTTAGAATGAGTCAACTACTTTTAACACTACTATGATCACAACTACTTCCACTGTTGCTATTACTACAACTATTTTTCTGGATTGCGGCAGCCTCTCAAGTAAGTGCTTTACAAATATTACCTCGGTTGGTCCTCACAAAAATCCAAAACTGAGAATTATCACCCCTTTTTCACCCAAGGGAAAATGAAGACAAAGAGAGATTAACTTTCTTGGTGACATAACTGGTAAGATAGTTTCAAATTCAAGCTGTTGTTTCTGTTCTATTAACTGATGGAATATTGCCACACTATTTATGATTCTGTCCCCGGATTCCCCTTCTACCACTTGCATCTACTCCTGTCACCAGCTCTTGTCCTTGAATCTAGAAAATCCCCAGGTCTATCGAGTCAGGGTCTCTGATTTTGCACATGACTCTGCATGTGTGTGTAGAAGGCCAAGACCATATCCAGGCTTCCACATTTTCTCTCCAGCTAATAAATGCTATACTTACTTTGTATGGAATCTAAAGTACAAGGAAGAGTTGTCTAAGACTTGCATGGATTCCACAAACAACCTCATGGGACCATTTACTTCTATCTTTTCTTTGTCATCGGAGGCCAAAAGAATAGAATACCATTCTCCTGCAGCCTGCAATAAATCAGAAAAACAATTGGAAATTTTAGGAGAAAAAGAAGCATCACATAAATATTAGTTCCCTCCTAAAAAAAAAACCATATTATTCCCCTTGAACTCAGGCCTTTGGCTCAAGACTTATGGTGTCGTTGAACAAGATATGAAAATGGAGTTCAGCCAATGGGCTCCGCACTCGGGGCTCTTTGTATTGTTCCTCCAGTGAGAATATAAGTCCCCAAGCATTGCAAACTTTCACAGGGGACAACTGCCCTTACTCCAGGGTCTGCAAACATCCTTTGGTCTAATATGTTGAAGGATCCCTCTTCTCCAACAGGCCCCTGCTGGTTTCAAAATCCTACAGCCAACCCCTAAAGTCAGAAGTCGCTCATGCTGCGCCACCTTTGCCATGTGGAAGCTTCTTGCCCCAATATTGTCTGTTCCTCCCTTGTGAGCACAGACTAGACTCAACCCCAGACACAGAAACAGCAGCTTCATCTTGATAGGAGTCACTATGTCTTCAACAACCGTCGGGGAGAGTGAGTCTTTCCCTAAGGGTGCCTCCACTTCCCAATATTTCCACCCTTATATCTCTTCTGGACTCCGTTCTCTATGCATGAGGCACACCCTCTCCCCTCCCACTCCATGTATTGGTCTGTCATCCACTGAGCTGCAGCCAAGGAATGCCCTTGACCTTATGAAACTTGGCAATCCGTCCCTTTTAGATCTCTTTAGTGACCTTAAATTCCCCAAACAAATTCTCAAGAAAAATAGCACACATTCTAAAGGGCAGCTTTTTGGATCCAGATTGAACTGTGGCTCTGGCCTGGAATCAGAGAGCTGATTATATGTGGCAGGACTGGGGCATAGCCAGGAAATATAATGTGTAGTGAGTCTCTCTTCCACCACTTGTACAGCATAGGGATATCAGTGAGTTACTCCATTTGTATGCATCTCAGAAACAATAAACAAATGAACAAACATGGACCCCGCAAACACCAATCTCCACGGTCCTGAGACCAGAAGAACTAGATGGTGCCCAGCTACCACTACCAACTGCCCTGAAAAGGATCCCGTTGGAAGGTCCTGGATAGGGTGGGAGAGAAATGTGGACCAGAACACAAAATCATCCAAGAAACAAGCCTTACTGATGAGATCCTCAAGATTGTGACCCTTGCCTTTCAGGCATGGAACTAAACTCACCTCCGCTTCAAAATAATCAACCGATCAGAAGGGAAGCATTTACCCACAGGCAAAGTGCAGAGGGGTAGGAAAGAAGGAAGCCTGGGAATAAGAAACCTCAGGAGGAAGCGGGATAAATGTTGACACGCGCAGATAATTGCAATAATGAATCCAACCAGTCAAAACTATGATATTTTTTTGCTCTGTTAACCGTCACCTAAATCACATTAAACAGTTTACTATAATAGGGTTAAATGAAATAATGTCTTTAATGGATGGGCATCTGGTCCTTAGTTCTTTCCCATTCCTTTGTCTTCTTCTCTGCCCCCAACCCGGCAGGATTCAATTAATGAACAAGTATTTAATCACTATGGAAATGCTACAATACCACGGGCTCCACAGAGGAAATTCTGATAAAGCTGAGTAAACTGCTTCGCGGTTGCCATCGCCAGGGGCCCTCGAGTCAGCTTCCACGCCCAGCAGCCATCTAGCTGGACAACAGAATGGAGCACTATCTGATCGTGCCACCCTTGTCGTTCGTTTGGGCCCACTGTTGCAGCCACTGTGTCAGTCCATTTCAGTGTGGCTCTTCTGCTTTGCCACGGATGCCCCGGCCCCGCCTCACCACGCCTGCTGGCCTCTTCTCATTACAGGCCCACAGTCCACGGGAAGTCTCACCGTCTTCACCTCACATTCTTTCCTCTAAGATCTGTTCGTTCGTCTGCGATCCCACGGTACTTGCAGTCATCTTGGAAGACATCAGTTCTTCTCTGCCCAGCTTTCCCAGGCAGATGAGAGAAGCTTGCAAGAAAATTCCACGGTGTGGATCAGGCGCAGCGTAATTTTCAAAGTGACAGCTTTGCTCCTTAGTACTTTAAATGGGCCTCATGCAGTAGATTGGTCACACACACACACACACACACACACACACACACACACACACACACTATAGTACATCATTTGATTTCTTGACTGCTGCTTCCTGAGTGGAGACTGCGAGTCCAGGTGAAGTGCATGCCACTGTCAACCTTTCCCCCATTCATCATGATGCTGTCTGTTGGTCCAGTTACAAGGATTTTGATTTGCTTTGCATGAAATTGTAATCCAGATCAAGGTTGTCATCCTTGATCTTCGTCAGCAAGCGAGGTTGTGCCATCTGCATATGAGCTTCCGTCAATCCTGATGCCCTGTAGATTCAGCGGACACCTTTCTTAGATGGCTGCTCTTTCAAAGACAAGCCTTGAAGAGCCCACACACTGTTCTTTCTGATAGCCAGGCATCACCGGATTCCTTTACCACACTGTTAAAGCACCAATAGCATCGATGAAATTACGCTATGAAAAATGTAATTGGACAAAAGCATATACAAGACTCAACCAAGGCCCCACGTCCACACCGTAGCAAAGGAAGTGAAGGAGGAAGGTGGCATCATACAGAATGTACTGAAGAGCAGAGGCCTGAAAATCGCCTGGAACCCTGGACCTCACTCCCATAGCTATTCTGAAGCTGTGAGTACACTCAACTCCCACCAAGAAGGCAGGGTCAGGAGTGGACAGCACCCTTTGGCTCCTGGATCCCTGCACTGAAAATTTGGAGACAACAAGAGATGACGAGAAGCAGAGGCAGCAGGACCAGGAGACCAGCAGCCCATGGTATAGTGGGCGGAGCTAGGAGCTTTCAGCCCCAGAGGGGAGCGGGAGAGCGGAGTGCTTTGGGTAGGAGGCTTGCTGTTGAGTGGGGTGCCTCCAAACACTTACTGGAGGAGCTAAAACGCTTGTAACACTTATCCTGCAGGACAGGGGCTGTGGGCCCAAGAGCCACGGATCAGAATGTAAGCTGCTAGTGCCCAAATAAGCCTCACAGTCTTAAGTATGATCTGTGACTTCTGGGTGGGAGTTGCACGAATGACTGGACCCATCAGACAAGTCGGGAGGCCAGGAGGGGAACTGTGAGTACCCAAGTTGGTCAAAGGGCTAGAGACGTGTCTGAAGTCCACCTCATAGAAATTCGTCTTGGGCTGTTGGTTTTCTTCCCTCTTGTGTAATTAGAGGAGATCATGGCACCACCCATCGCTTTTACAGATCGGAACAAAGACTGCCATTCTCATTTAAGATAGTGACAACAACCTCACTGTCATCAGAGTCACATTACGACTCACAGCAACCCTACAGGGCAGAGTTGAACTGCTCCTGTGAGTTGCCAAAACAGTAGCTCTTTACCAGAATAGAAAGGCTCATCTTTCTCCCGAGGAGCGGCTGGTGGGTTTGAACTGCTGACCTTGTGGTTAGCCACTCACTCTCTAACCCACTACACCACCAGGACTCTAATGGAAGATAGGAAGACAGGATATGGTTATTGCCTCCAGACAAGTGAAACTCTAACTAAGGAACACAAACTCGCCAGATGAGGGTGGGAGCACCAGTCAGCTGTCACGGACCCCTGTCCTCTCTGGCCTCTGCGAGGCCGGAAAGGGAGAGCTTCTGGGAACAGTAAGCCAGTGTCCATGGATTCAGCCCCAACTCATGGTGACCACATGTGTGTCAAGCATAACTGGGCTCCAGATAGTTCCAATAGTCGGTCTCTTTAGAACCAGCTGTCCAGGCCTCTTCTTCCGTGCCTCGGAGAGGTCTCAGACCCCTAGCTTTTCCATTAGAAGCTGAGTGTTCTAGCTATTGGCACTGCCCTCAAGCAAGTCCTCTTGGGGAGTAATTGTGTCAGCTCCCGGCCAGGGTCTAACTTTCTGGCAGGGAGTAAGGATGAGCGTTGAGTTGCTCTGCCCATCTACATGTCATGGGGAAACGGACTCCGTTCTTTTGGCCAGGAGAGGAAGAATATTTCCAGGGAACAGGTTTCAGTTGGCACAACAGTAGCAGATGAACCAGATGCGCATCAGGCTGTTGGTCACCATCCTGGAGAACTGGTCTCTGGACCTTTTCGTTGTGGGGCCAACTGAGTCTGCTCCTGATTCTTGGAAAGAGTGGCTGGTTGTTCCATGGCTGAGCTGCACCCCTAAAAAAACAATGGCCACTGAATCAACTCTGCCTCCTGGTGACTTCGTGTTGTGTCAAATGAGAACTGGGCTCCACTGGGTTCTCTCTGGCTGTGATCTTTAGGAAGCAGAGGACTGCCTTTTCTTCTGAGGGACTCTAGGGGATTTGAACCACCAGCCTTTCTGCTAGGGGGTGCTTTCGTAGCCATGTACTTTACTGGTTTTGCCACCAAGGTCTCTGGACTGTCCAGACCACCTTACATCCACCAATCTTTTAAGAACAGAGTTAATATCCAATTAGATCGCTACATTTTCAACATGGCAGAGAAGCCTCGAGTCAAGCTGCCATGTCCCGGTCAAGTTGTAATGCTAGCTTTATATGCAAGGCCCTTAAGCTTCCACACATGTTAGTGACCAAAGAAAGAAGGTTAGTTCAAGGTCATATTTGCCCAGGGAGCGCTGAGCATGGGCTTGTGCCAGGGTCCGGCGCCCAAGACAAATATTATCACGGAACTATTTTGCAGTAGTACAAATACCGTCTGTCCTGGAGCCAGACATATCAAAATAATATTTTGATGCCTGAAATATCATAAGTACTCAGTGAACATTAGATAAATGCTTTAACAATATTATTTTATTTAATCCTCATAAGACTGCTTTTTGGTAGATGTCATCCTGTTGTATAGAGGTGTGCCCTAAAGCTCAGGGAGGTTAAGTACTCTTTTCAATATCACACAGTCAGTAAGAGATTCCTTGTTGGAACCTAAGACTGTCTGATCCTAGAGACCCTTCTCTTGTTGACTCCCTACACGGGGTGGGGCTCTCTGTTTCTGATATGAAGAACAGATAGTAGGGGGGGCGGAGGGGATAAGTAATGCTGGAGTCTCTCAACAGTGTTTGCCGGATAAGTGCTACTGAAGAAGCTGCATTCAAGCTTCTTTAAAATGTGGTGCTAATGGTATAGCTAAGGAGCTCTGGTAGCATAATGGGTTATACATTGACTTGCTAACCACAAGGTCAAGAGTTTGAACCCACCAGCCACTCACTCCTCAGGAGAAAGACCGGGCTGTCTACTCCTGTAAAGATTTCAAGTCTCAGAAATCCAATGGGGGCAGTTCTATTCTGTCCACTTGGGTCACCGTGAGTTGGAACTGGCTTTATGGCAGAGTATTGGTGTAGCTTGAAGGGTCTGATCAAGCGCAGTTGGAGTAAGAGTGAGCTCCAGGCCAACCCGTATTTCATTGAGGTTGAATGGGTGGAGGAATGGTTTGGGCTAGGTATTGCTTTTCTAATAAGGCATTAAAGGGTGCTTTCATACCAAAAACCTGAACCCTGGTGGCATAGTGGGCTAAGTGCTGGCTTACTGTTGGGAAGATCACCAATTCAAGACCACCAGCTGTTCTGCGGGAGAAAAAAGAGGCAGTTTGATTCTGTAAAGCTTTCTAGTCTCAAAACTGCTGAAGCAGTTCTACTCGGTCCTATAGGGTCACGATCAGTCAGAATTGACTCCAGGGCAGTGGGGTTGGTTGGTTGCTTCAGACCAAAAATCAAGAATTAATCCTTTAGTTCATAGCTTCACATTAGGAACCTTCTACCATCAATCACATTAAGATTCCTCAACTCAACAGTCGATATAAAAACAAACTCACTGCCATTGAGTCCATTCTGACTCATAGCAACTCTACAAGACCGGAACTGTCCCTGTGGGTTTCTGAGACTATAACCCTTTGCGGGAGTAGAAAGTCTCATCTGTCTCCTTCAGAGGAGTTAGTGGTTTCAAACTGCTGGCCTTGTGGTTAGCAGCCCAATTTGTAACTCACTGTACCACCAGAGCCACCTTCCAAGTCGTTTCAGAAATGGCCTAACGCATGACTCGTCATGTGAATGAGGGGTCCCTCTATGACCAGATAAGAGTCCAACAGCCAAGGAACTTTCCTGAGGAGTCCTCGGGGAGTGCAGAGAATGTCTGTGTTCAGCTGCCAACAGGAAGATTGAAGACTTGAGGCTTCCTGGAAGTGCCACAGAGGAAAGGTCTGCTGATCTACTTACAAAACTCAACCCCTGGAAACATGGTGGAGCTCAGTTCTACTGTGACCCACGTAGGGTTACCATGAATTCGAATAAACTCAATAGCAACTGATACTTGACCTAAACTAACTGGCTAAGTAGAAATAGACTCAGTGACCTTGTCCTCAGTAATACTGCTGATCAATTGAACACGCCATTCACCGAGAAAGCCCGTGGGACCGCTCAGGCCATGTTACAGGCTATCAATGCATTCCCTGTGCCAAGAAGAATAGCAAGAAACACAGCTTATTGGATTCATGTCCCAGGAAGAAAATCTGCCTGCGTTTCTAGCAGCCCAGCATCATATACAATCTGCTGGTATCAGCTCAAATCCAGTTCTGAAATACCTGCTCCTTCATTGGTGGGAGGCTGCCTCAGGAGGCCAGGAGTGTATTGGGAAGTAACACTTGAGAAAGGGGAAAATGGGGGTGGGGGATGGAGGATAGGGCAGGCTTGGAAGGGGGCAAGGAAGAGAGTTGGGGGCAGTAGGAAGAAGAACTGTAATTCTCTGGTCATGGAGAATCCCATGGTCCAAGTTAAGGAGGCTCCAAAGATCAAGATCATTCATGTTTCAGATTGATCCTAGGCTGGACCTCATTAGGAAAATGAGAAAATCCTGCTTCCTCTCCCAAACGCGGGGACTTGCTGTACTTGCTTATGTGAAGAGCTGGGGCCCAGGGCCTGACCCAGAGCAAGTGATCAATAGATGGAAGCTGGTTGCCTTCTTCTACTTTCTTCCATTTCCCTCAGCTTATTCATCCAACAACTAGGCCCTTGGGCCTACTCTGTCCTAGCAATGAGAATACACTGTTGATCCAAATATCCCCAAGTCTTGTCCTTATTGAGTTTTAGAGTGCTTTTCGCTTGCGTGTTTTTTAATATTCACCTTCCACGTTCTAGAAAATCAAGAGCATGACCTAGGAAAAAACACCAAACCAGCTATCTCTCCTCTAATTGCATTCTCTACCAAGCCGGCTTTCTTCCTTCCTTGGTTCCTGGTCCAATTCTCCCCTGGAAAGACTTGCCTTCTCTCTCCCTGTTAAAAGACTACCCTTCCTCCACCACTCAATTCAAGAATTTCTCTTCTTCAATTCTTAGATCTCACATGTCTCTTTTTTTCTAACTCTTCACAACACTTTGAGCTTTATTCTTATTACAACTCAAACTCCAAACACTCACCCCCTGCCACTGGATCTATTTCGACTCCCACAGGCCCTGTGGGAGAGAGCAAAACTGCCCAATGGCCTTCCTTCACAGTAACAATTGGCTCCATCTTTCTCCCGTGTAGCTGCTGGTGGGTTTGAACCACCAAACTTTTAGTCAGCAGCCTAACACCTAACTACGACTGAACTACCACAGCATTTATTTGTTGGTTCATGATAGTATCCTACGATTATTCTCAAAGCCTAGACATAATGCTCATACAACTATATACATGAGCATGTGTCAAAGATTTAATTAACCCACTGAAGGAAACAAAAAGTGACGGTTGGTTCAAATGAGGAATTGATAAGCTGATACTCATCTAGGCAGTATAAGAAAAGTGATCAAATAAAGTCCCTTACGTTAGATCCAAAGTGGTCAATGTCAACAGGGTTATAAAACCAGAGCCATTTCTGTTGAACAGAAATGGTTTACCTATCTATCAGACAAAACTTATTTTGATTTTCTTGGTTGTCCATTAGTCAATCTCTAACTTTATGCAGACCGTGTCCTACACAACAGTAAATTTTAAGGTAAAATTAATTGCTAAAACTGAGACCATTCAGTGTCTCTTAACCATGGGCTGGAGTGTGGGGATTTTGAAGTGGGTGGAGTGGTGGTATTTTGGGTTTTATCAGTAATTGAGAAATACCACTCATATTTGAAGTCCACGACCTGGGGCAACAAAATAAACCTTTGCAATGCCTAGGCCAGTTCCCCACGAGGTAGAATGCTTCACTCGACAGACCGACAGTGGCCCTATCGCATCAAGATGTCAGTTTCAGACAACGAGTCCATGTGTGCTGAGTTGCTTTAGCAGGATGAGAGATACACAGGTGCACTCTAAAGGACAGCTTTGCTTAAAGAAAAGTGCATTTCATTTCTCAAACCTTTTAGCCCTTGCCCAGATTATTCCATACCTGAAAGGCAGCTTCATTCTGCTGCTGCCTTCTTGTCTGGGGACCAGCTCTTGCTTTCTGCAGCTGCCAGTCACACATAGAAAGGATTACTTGAGGGCACCCAGTTTGGGAAGCACCAGGTCATTGCTGAGTACCTTGCCCTGGGGCCAAGAACAGCAGGGACTCGGAAGACATCACTCCTGCCATCGAGCAAGAACAAGGCACCCCAGAGACCACCAAAGGCATTCACTCAGCTAACCCCCATAAAGCTCCACGCCTTCCTCCTCCAAACAGCCACCTTCCCTTTAGTCTTCTGCTCATGGTCATGGTCTTGCATCCGGTGACTGTCTCAAAGCAACAACAACTGGGTCACATCAACTTCTCTGGGTCTGAAAGGACCGGGGTTAGCCTAAAGCAGGCACTATCTTGATATCTTTTTCAAGCCAAATGCTTTCCTTATATATTCACCCTCTTGACTAGCATCCCCCAAAGAAGCAAGTCATTTAAGCCAAGAAACGAAATATTATTTTTTCTTCTGGAAAAGCAGTCTTCCTAAGTATTGCTTCCCCTGTCTTTTATTAAAAACTAGAAAATTAGCCACAAGGTGGTCGCCTAGGAAAGCCTTTCTTTTCCTGTGGCCACACGTCCCCATCAGTTTCTCTTAACTGCAGGGTCCTGTCTGTTACTGTGATGTTGGAAACGATGTCACCACTATTGCAAGTACCTGCAGGATTGCCTACGGTAGGCTGGTCTCAACGTAGCTTATGGTCAAAGACAGGCTAGGAAGAAAAACCTGCCTTTCTTCACGGCTTTTGAAATTAGCCAGTGAAAACTTGAAGAAAAGCAGCAGTGTTCTAGCGGAAGATGAGCGGATCAAATTGGCTTTTCCCCAGAACACAAGTGGGGAAGAGTTGTTTCCTCAAAGTAGATTGGGCCTCAGTGATGTGGATGGAATAAAGCTTTGGGGACCTCGTTTGCTGATGTGGCACTACTCAAAATAAGAAAAAAGTATTGCAAACATCCATTAATAATCAGCACACAGAATATACAAAAGATCTCAAAGGGTGGGTAGAGAAGACAAAGCAAAGTATGTATTACAATGCCGCTTGCAAACGTCTGGAGTTAGAAAACCAAAAGGAAGTCACATGCTCAGCATTTCTCAGCTGAAAGAGCCAAAAGAAAAGATTCAACACCAGGTTAAAACATTGGAGGGCTCCCCAGAAGAATTTATTTCAAAGGACGGCATTGAATCTGCAGCTCCAGGAGAGGGACATATCTGATCAGAGCACACAGGAGCAGATGAAAGGGGAGGAGGAGAGAGTGGAGCACAACCTGGCCCACCAGGCCTTGAGGACGATGTTTCCAATTAGAGCAGCCAGTCCACAGAGAGGACCACATAGCCGGCCCCACTATGAGACATGATGCCACTCACTGACCCATAGCCCTACAGGGGACAACACCGGAGACACAGTGTGGGAATTGCACCCAATCTGATCTCGCCACACCGAGGCAAAACACTAAGGGGGGTGCAACAGAACAGCAAGGGAATCGAGCGGCGAGGTCCCCAGGGAATGCTGAAGGTGGACTTTGAGGCCAGGGTGTGGTGTCCCAACTGACTGGACTAGAAAACACTCTTAAAGACCAACAGTCCTTGAACTAACTACAAGCTTTTCTTTCTTGTTGTGTTTTTTGTCATTGGTTTGTTGTTGCTGTTTTATTGTCTACTGTCGCTTGGTTTTGCTCTGTCTTGTTTTTGTGCATATTATTATCTCTACAGGTCTGTCTAAATAAGATAGGCCGGATGAACAATCTGGAGGAGAAAACAATGGACCAACAGTCCCAGGAGGACATGAGAGAGGGAGAAGTGGGTGGGAGGGGGAGGTAGTGGTGTTAACAAACCCAGGGACA
>NW_022111310.1:16475657-16481659 GCF_000313985.2 Echinops telfairi
AGGGCAATGAATGTACAAATGTGCTTTACACAATTGATGTATGTATGGATTGTGATAAGAGTTGTATGAGCCCCTAATAAAAAGATTTTTTTAAAAGATAAAAATTTAAAAAAAATTGGAGGGTTATACAGGCAAAATATCAAACGATACAGGAACCGTTAAAAAAGGAAACATAAAAGGAATATGCGGTTATTGTACCCAAAAGAATTGGTTGATATTCAACCATTTTAGGAAGTAGTATATGATCAAGAAGTGCTGGTATAGAAGGAAGAAGTCCAAGCTGCACTGAAGCATCCAGGAACTGATGGAATACCAAAGGAGACATTTCAACAAATGGATTCAACCCTGGAAGCACTAGCTCGTTATGCCAAGCAATTTGGGAGATAGTCACCTGGCCAACTGACTGTGAGAGATCCATATTTGTGGCTCTTCCAAAGAAAGGTGATCCAATAGAATATGAGAATTATCCATTAGTATCACATGCAGGTAAAATTTAGCTGAAGATAATTCAAAAGTGGTTACAGGAGTACATTGAGAGGGAACTACCGAAAATCAAGCTGGATTCGGGAGAGAACTTGGACAGAGGGATATCATTACTAATGTCAGATGGATCTTGGCTGAAAGTGGAGAATACCAGGAAGATGTTTATTTGTGTTTTATGTTTTTATTTTTTAACATTTTTTAAATTGTAAATTGGGGGGAGGGAGGTTTACATTTCAGGTCATCAACTTTGTATGCAACAGTTTAAAGCACTCATCAAACCCCACGATAGTTTACCTTTCACTTGCTCCTTGATTTCTCTTCTTTCTCTCAAGGATTTCTCTCTTCTGTTTCATCCAAGCCAGTGCCCACCAACAGTCAAGCCCATTACGTTATCTTCCTTCCCTTGCCCACCCCCACCTGGCAAACTGCAGGTATGAAATTGTTTATCTTCTATTTCCCCCTCTCTAACAGTCATCTCATATCATAGTTGTCCTTCTGCAGTTAGCTAATTTCACTCAGCATACTTTCTCCAAGTCCAGCTAGGTCATGAGGGATCTGTCATGGGTCTTTAGGGTTGAAGCGCAGTTCAGTGTGTCTAGGTACCAGTTTCTTTATTCCTCGTTGTTTGAGGCATTGTCGTATTGCTTTCCACAGTGGTTTTGTTAGGGTTCTCGGGTTAGAAATACCTCAGTCCTTAGCTTTGCATGAGAAAGAATTCCCGCCATAGCCTGGTTTGTGATCCGAGTGGGTGTTTACAAAGGATAGACAGAGTTTCAGGTTTTACACAGCCCCCTCAGGGCACTTCACACCCACATGTGGAAACCTGTGGCCAGAGACACCCACAGCAGAGCAACAGGGAAAAAATGGTGGTCTCAAAATTTCTGGCTTTTCAGGACCCTCCGCTGAGAGGCATGGTTGACAGGACTGGTTGACCCCATTGGCTGAATTAAGCCCACCTGGCCTAGATGGGGCCAATCCAGGTGTACCGTCCACCTAGGTGTACCGCCCCTTCCTGGCTCAGAGCCTGAATTTGGAGCATGCCCAGTAGACAACCTGGTCCCTGTTCTGGCTACCTAACAGTTGTACATATTTATAGTCCCACCAGAAGTGTACAGGGTGCCTATCTCTCCACAGCCTCTCCAGCATTTGTTATTTCCTGCTTGTTTATTGGTTTGCTTGTATGTACTTATCTGTAATTGTGAGTGTAAGGTGATAGCTCATCCTAGGTCTGATTTTCATCTCCCAGTCAGTTAGTGGTCAATCATGAACATTTCTTCATTTTTCTGTTGTCTGTAGGGACGTCATCTTCGGTGACCGTCTGTTCATGGCCTTTGCCCAAATTTTCATTGAGTCATACATTTTTTTTCTCTTGAGCTGTTGCAGTAGTCTATAGATTTTAGAGATCAGTACCTTGTCAGATGTGTCATGTGCAATTTTTTGTCCCACTCCATGGGTTCTCTTTTCACTCATCTTATGAGCTATTTCGATGCAGGGAAGTGTCTTCTTTCCAGTAGGTCCTGGTCATCGATCTTGTCACCTGCCGTGTTTCCTTTCTTGCGTTTGACGTGACTTCAGTTTGTCCCTGTTGTCTCACTGCTGGTCGCTACAGTTCTGGGATCGACCTCTGGGTCTGGGATCCATGTTCAGTTTGTTTTTGTACAGGGGTTGAGGGATGGGCCCATTTTCATTGTTCTACAGATGGAGATCCAATTGTTCCTGCACCCTTTGTTGAAGAGACCGTCTCTTTCTCATTTAATGTTTTTTACCCTCTGTCAAAGATCAGTTGTCTGTAAGTGGATAAATTTGTTTCTGGGCTCTCAATTCTGTTACCCTGGCTTATGTAGCTATCATTGTACCAGCACCAGGCTGCTTTAACCACTGGGGCTTTGTGATCAGCTTTGAGATCAGAAAATGAGAGACCTCCTACTTTCTTTCTTCTTCTTAAGTATTTGTGTTTCATTGACTCCAGAAAGCCACTGAGCTGTGTGGAGCATAACAAGTTGTGTATAACAATGCAAAGAATGGGAATTCTAGAATACTGCATTGTGCTCATGAGGGACCTTTACGCAGACAAAGAAGCAGTTGTTTGAACAGAACACGGGGCTATTGTGTGATTTAAAACCTGAAAAGGTGTGTGACAGGATTGTATCCTTTCACCATATTTATTCGACCTCTATGCTGAGTAAATAATCTGGGCAGCCTGATTACATGAAGAATGTAGCATTAGGATTGGAGAAAAGCTCATTAGCAACCTGCAATATGCAGGTGACACAACCTTGCTTGCTGAAAACAAAGATGACCTGAAGTACTTACTTCAAAGAATTGTGACTATAGTGCACAACTGGACAGTGTTTCATTATTGTGCTTAAGGTCACAGTACTGACCCAGCAGTACCTCTCAGCAACAGGACTTGAAGTTAAAGAGTGCAGACAATTCCACAACTTGGCATATTTGTTTGTGGTGACTGCCTGGATCCATTTCTAAGATGTGATAATTACATAATTGTCAATTTAAGGATTAAGAGTGTAGGGGTGGAGTCTAGCCTGTCAATTAGATCATGCCAATGTGGCCTCTGTGTGGGCATGGCCTTCTCCTGAGACTTCTGGAAACTTCTGATATTCCTTCTTGGAGGCAGGAGACACTTTTCTCTTGGCTCACTCCCTTGGAGACGCTCTAGTGACAAGACACATGGCACTACGCTGGTAGATCCCATGCCCTGGGAACCAGAGGAGCTACGTGGAGACCCCTGCCAGCGTTGAGATGCTTACAGCACCACTGGATCCAAAGACATTCTACCCACTAGCTTGTGATTGTCCTGCATTCGGTGTCGTTGCATGTGCTTCATAAGTCTGAAGAGGACTTTATAGATTAGTATCAGACATATGGGCTAATATCAGACTTATGTATGACCTTGGACTGGACTGGGTTGGGATGTTTTCTTAATGTACAATTACCCCTTATATAAAACTCTATCTTATATACATATGCATGTTTTTGAATTTGTTTCTCTAGTCTACCCGGTCTAACACATAAATGGACATGGGGAGATGCAGCAATGAAGAGAAGATTGTCAAGCTAAAAAGCTCATGACTAGCAGCAAAATATTGTCGGAGACGGTGGCCCTGAGGTTGGCAGACACTCAAAATGCAACTGAGCAAGAGCTGCTTTGACAAAGTAGAGATATAATGACATGGGTGGAGTAAAACTTTCGCCACCTCTGTTTGCAGATGGAGCGTGACTCAAAATGAGGGGACACAGCTGTACACCTCTATTGTAGCTGAAACTTGGAAGTATAAATGTTGGAAAATTGAAATGTAATTAAATTGTAGGCTATCATAAATATTGATATCTGAGATAGTTTATTGTGCCAGCCTGGCCGATAAACACAAGTGGGATTAACTGAAGGGCAGAGAGATAAATGGCTTGGTGAGCCTCTTCTTTCTTGTCTCTCACTCTTTGATCATCGGACCAGTGTGCGGCTCCCTTGCTTGTCCTGTGCCTCAATTTAAAGGTTACACTACCTGTGGGATGCCTAGCCTATGGACTGTGTCACTGTAAGTTGAGGTCCCTTTAAGACATCGCTGGAGCTGGGGACTGGCGGTTGGTGACCTGGCTGGCAGTTGGTGACCTGCCCTGTGATTGGCTGCAGTGCTGACATAGCCTAGCTCTCTCTATAAATAGAGGAAGATCTGGCAGCAGACTAGAATTGAAGGACTGCTAGTCTCTCACAACTCTCATGGGAGTGAGTTGCACTGAGCCATTTGTAGTGCTTCATAATTTAATCGTTCATTTCTTGTATTGTATATTTATCTGTATATGATTTAACAGTTCATTTCTTGTCATATAGCTAATTATCTTTATAAGTAAATATATTATCAGAAATTTGGTTTTATCTCTCTAGAGAACCCTGTCTAACACAATATGCTAGTCATTAATGAGTTGCAATGGATGGGTATTGGCCATTTTGAATCAGATAAACATATGGTTTAATATGCGAGGGATGATAAATTCAAGAGAAATGGTCACATTGATCATCAAAAAAGACATTTCAATATCTATTCCCAAGTACAATTCTGTGACAGGATATATACATGCATACAAAGAATTCAGTTACTACAACTATTATTCAAATTACATACCAACAACTGAAGATAGTGATGAAGAAATGAAAGAATCCTACCAAATTCTTCAGTCTGAAATAGAGCAAACATACAATCAGATGCATTGCTAATTACTGGTGATTGGAATGTGAAATTTGGAAACAAAGAGGAAGAAATGGTGCTGGAACTATGGCCTTGATGATAAAAATGAAGCTAGAGATCTCATAATAGAATGTTGCAACACAAATGACTTCTTCATTGCAAAGATCTGTTTTCATCAACACAAAAAGGGACTATACATGTGGATATCTCCAGATGTAAAACACAGAAAGAAAATAGTTTCCATCTTTGGGAAGAGATTCTGGAGAAGCTCATTATCAGCTGCCAAAATGAAGATGGGAGTTGATTGTGGAGCAGACCATCAATTGCTCATGTGTACATTGAAGTTGAAGAAAATTAATACAAGACCACGAGAGCCAAAATTTCAAGAGCATATAAAAAATTGATTGAACTTATTGAACACTGACAAAAGACCCGATGAGCTATGGATAACATCAAGAACAACATACCTACGTGAACAGGGGGGCTGGAATGGAGATCGCAAGTCCATCTGTAGACAACTGAGCATCTCCTCACATAAGGGACGAGCCAGCCAGGGTGCAGTATAGCACCGACAAAACTACACAACAGTTCTTTAATGCTTCCTCCTCCACCCCACCCTTATCATGACCCTAGTTCTAGCTTACAAAACTGGCTAGACCAGAGCATGTACACTGGTCCAGATAAGAGCTCTCGCCACACATAATTCAGGACAGATAAAATCCTCAGGACCAATCATGAGAGTAGTGATACCATGAGGGTAGGGGGAAGGTGGGGGTAGAATGGGGAGACAAAGGGAACTGGTCGCAATGATTGACATGCAACACCCCCCCCCAGGGGCAGTGGAGGGACAAACAATAGAAAGATGGGTGAAGGGATAGCAGGCGGTGTAAATATGAAAATAAAAATAATTGATAAATTATAAAAGATTCACAAGGGTGGGAGGGTGGAGGAGTGAGGGATGGAAAGAGGAGCTGATACCAAGGGCTCAAGTAGAAAGAAAATGTTTTGAGAGTGATGATGGCAACAAATGTACAAATGTGCTTGACACAATAGATGGATGTATGGATTGTGATGAGTTGCACAAGCCCCCAATAAAATTATTAATTAAAATTTAAAAACCAAAGCATCATACCTGAAGAAAGCAAAGGGTCATTAAAAAGACAGGAAAGAAAATATCAAAGTGGATAACAGAAGAAATTCTGAAAGCTTCTCTTGATTATAGAATAGTGAGATAGTTAATATTTATTGTGCCAACCTGGCTGATAAATACTTGTGGGGTTAATTGAAGGGTGGAGAAATAAATGGCTCGGTGAGCCT
>NW_022111310.1:16484655-16496499 GCF_000313985.2 Echinops telfairi
GGACAGGGCAAGATATGACAAAATAATAATTTATAAATTATCAAGGGTTCATGAGGGAGGGAGGAGCTGGGAGGGAGGGGAAAAATGAGGAGCTAATGCCAGGGGCTTAGGTGGAGAGCACATGTTTTGAGAATGATGAGGGCAATCAATGTACTTTGCACAATTGATGTACGTATGGATTGCCATAAGAGTTGTATGAGCCCCTAATAAAATAATTTAAAATACTAATAAAGCTATTATACATATGAGTTTCTGTGGATTTGTTCCTCTAATGTACCCAGACCAACACAAATAATTAAGGCAGATGGAAGAAATGATGAAGTAAAAGGGATGAAAAGAAATTTTCAAAGGGCAGTTCAAGAAGACAAAGTAAATTATTTTAATATAATGTGCAGACCTAAAGCTAGGAAAACAAAAAAGGAAGAACATGCTCAGCATATTTAAAGCTGAAAAGAACTGAATAAAAAAGTCTTGGGTTACAGCATTAAAAAATAGTCTATATGCAAATATTGGACAATACAGAAAGCAGCAAAGGAAGATGGACAGAATACAGTCAGTGTACCAAAACCAGCTAGATGATATTCAACCATTTCAAGAGGTAGTAAGAACCAACGGTGCTGAAGGAAGAAGTCCACATTGCCCTGAAATGATTAGCAAAAAATGACTCCAGGAATTGACAGAATACCAGGTGAAACATCTCAAAAAGCTGGTGACGCATTGGAAGCACTCACTTGTCTCTGCCATGAAATTTGGAAGACAGCTACTCAGCCAACTAGAAGAGATCCATATTTGTACCCATTCCAAAGAAAGGTGACCCAACAGAATGCTCCAACTATAGAACCATAAAATTGATAGCATATGCAAGTAAACTTTTACCGGACCATCCAGCAATGGTAGTGTCAGTACAGCGACAGGGAGCTCTGCCAGAGGTTCAGGCTGGATTCAGAATAGGACATGGAACAAGAGATGTCATTGCTGATGTCAATTGGATTTTGGCTGAAAGTAGAGACTATCAGAAAGAGGTTTACTTGTGTTTTATTGACTATGCCAAGGCATTGATTGGACTGTGTGGATCACAGCAAACTATGGGTAGCATTGAGAAGAATGGGAATTCCACAACACTGTATCGGGCTCTTGCTGGTCCTTATAAATGGACCAAGAGGCAGTCCTTGGAAAGAATGTGGCATCGGGATCTGAGGAAGAGTTAACAACCTGCAAGGTGCAGGTGACACAACCATGCTTGCTGACAGGAAACAGGCTTGATGCACTTGCTGATGAAGAAATCAAGGATTTCAGTCTTCAGTATAGATTACAACCCAATGTAAAAAAATCCCAAATCTTTACAACTGGATCAACAGGCAACATCATGATAAACGGAGAAAAGATTGAAGCTGTCAAGGACCCTTCCTTCTATGCAGTGTGTGGTTTCTGTGGTAAGGAAATTCGCATCCATCCCTGTTAGGTCCACCAGAATCGAGTAGTTGTAACACAGATCAGATGGTCTACATGTCTACTACAGCTACTATCGATCCCTTTCGGGGGGAAATTGCTGGTCTAATTTAATTCTGAGAGAAAAACCTGTTATTTCAGAGGAATCTGAGGTACCCAGTGTCACTACACTAAATAGCGTCCACTGCTCAGGTGTACCTGTAGTTCCTAATTATCCTGGGTCTGCACCCTATGGGCTCTCCAAGAGTAGTGGAAATTCATCTTAACCGTAACTTGCAACTGTTTGTTCTACAACATGCAGGTTATCTGTATCTCTGTTCAGTGAGGATTTGTGCATAATGGCACACTTCCAGTTAGTAAGCAATTAATGATGGAAATGACTAAGTGTAAATACGTTACTTGGGGATGAAGGAATGTTAACCATGAGCTGCTCTCTCAACACACACACAATATTTACACTGTACAAATCGTTGAGTACTTAGAACAAATAACTTGAACTGGCAATATTTGCAGAGAGGGTATTTAATGACATACGTGCTAAGGGGCTAGCATTATGTGAGACTAGCATTTCATAGGAAAGTAGATGAAGTATTTACTGACAGAAATCAAAGTGAATATGCAAATTTTGACTATTGTTTTCTGTTTGTTCTGAGGAAAGCGAATGAGATAATTTGGTATGTTGTGACATACATGCCAAATACAATTCTATCACAAAGTCATTTTTTTCCTTATGTTTCTACCTTAGTGCAGCAACTTAAATTTTAATATATTTCCACTAATCCTTGAACAGATAGTGAGGTCACCTTTTAGTCAAAGAACAGATTGGTTCATAAAATAAACACTATTATTTGTGAGTACTGTAAACCTTTAAAAGTCATCTATATGCAACAATTACTTTATGGCAAAGACGAAAGAGTTAGAGGACAAGGAAACCAAGTTAATAGAAACAAAACATCTAAAATGGAATTGATGAGATTTTGACATGAGGTGAAACTTTAAATCGAAATCATTGAACAATTGATGTAGTCATTGTTAAGTGGGAACTTAGTTTGTTAGTGTACACCTAGTGTAAACTTATACCAAAAATGCAAATTATTTTAAACAATAGTTCAGCAAACTATTTTTAAATAGTTCAGCTATATTTGTCATATATAACTTAAGAGTAAAAATTACCTACATATGCAATAAGAAATGGTTCACTTGTGCAAAAATCAAACAAACTTATAGAGCCTTCTGAAGAATGATTGAGAATGATTTTGAGACCGCTTCTGGGTTTAAACCACAGTGATCCACCAACAGTGCCTGCAATTGTCCAAGAGCAAGGAGTGATGGCAATACATTTGAAATCTCTGAGTATATAACTCAGGTGTATTAATGCTCTAAATATGAGATTAAAATATCGTGATTTTTTAGAAAACCAGCTTCATTCACCTGCAATAATAATTCATCTTTAGTCTCTTGAAAAGTGGCAAATAGAAGAGTAGAAATACTGACTTATAATTGTAATTCACTATTTTAATAAAAAAAGCTTGCATTTGGTAAGAAAAGATTGAATTTAGTGTATGTTTCAGATGCCTCTGAAATGTATCATCATTCACAAGTGGGTTTAGAGTTTTTTTATTTTACCAAACAACATTGTGCGTCCATGAAAATTTTAATTACTAATTTATGCATATTGAAAGTATTTGAATTGTGATTATATGCACACATGATAATACAATTTAAACGATATTCAACAAAAAGGAGCTCTCCTTCCCATCCCAGACCTCCAATTCTATATTCTATCATACAAAGGCAATCATATTTAAATTTCATCTGTATTTTTTCAAAGACAATCTGTTAACGTAGAAATGTCAATACACCTACAAATACACACATAGCAACATGGAGATTCAGAGGGACAGAGGAAAACGCACACACTCACGTTTGTATACAAAGGAAGTATATGCTAGGTTCTGAAAACTGTTTCTTCCATTTAACAGATCTTTGATATCCTCTAGCATCACAGGTATATATTTTCACCTGCTCTTTTGTTTCCTTCTCTCAATTTTATATAAACATTTCATTCTTACATAAATAACAACCCTGTTCCAGAAGCAGATGACGGCATTAAGAGCTGAGGACTAATACGAAAAAGGACAATTAAACAAATAGACATAGTTCCTTACACACGGCGATACACAGGCTTTGAAATTTAATTATAATTTGTGGTGCTTATATACACAACATCCAAATAACTCAGAAATTATATATACAACGATATATACAAGATATTTGTTCCTCTCATTCTAATTATTCACATCATTGACAATTTTTAAAGTTTTATATTTCAGACTGAAGATCATTTGTAATCATTTTTTTTTTGAAACACTGTTCTCCATAAGAGATTTGGTGTCATGTTTGAACTCTTATTTCCATCCGCTGCTTCAGTGCAAAGAATCATTTTCAAATCCCCTCATACACAATGAGGTGTGACTTCTTGCTAAAGGCTTTTTGACATCCGTTAAATAAAAAATGTTCCTAACTTAAATAAAAGCCTCCGTTCAATCTTAAAAGTTTTCCTACATTCACTTTACTCCTGAGATTTCACTTTTGAGTGAGTTTTCACGTGTTTGGTCAGGGAAGTATTCTGTTTGAACGATTTCCCACATTCACTGCATTCATAGGGCTTCTCGCCAGTGTGGGATCTCTGATGTATCACAAGCTGTGATCTTGCACTGAAAGCTTTTTCACATTCATCACATTTATAAGGTTTCTCCCCAGTGTGCATTCTTTGATGTACGATAAGGTGTGCCTTCTGGCTAAATGATTTCCCACATTCATTACATTCATATGGTTTCTCTCCAGTATGGATTCTCTGATGCTGAGTGAGGCCTTCAATTTGTTTGAAGGCTTTTCCACATTGATTACATTCAAAGGGACTTTCACCCGTGTGAGTTCTCATGTGGTAAGTAAGAGATGAGCTGTGTCCAAAGGTTTTTCCACATTCTTTACATTCATAGGGCTTCTCCTTAGTATGAGTTCTTTGATGTATAATTAAGTGTGACTTTTTACTGAAAGCTTTCCCACATTCCTTACATTCAAAGGGTTTCTCACCTGTGTGAATTCTCATATGTTTAGTAAGGGAGGAGCTATACTTGAAGGCTTTTCCACATTCGTGACATTCATATGGTATTTCACCTGTATGCGTTCTCACATGTTCAGTAAGAGAGGAGTTATATCGAAAGGATTTTCCACATTCCTTACATTCATAGGGCTTCTCCCCTGTATGAGACCGCACATGTTGCATGAGGTTTGAGCTATGTGTGAATGTTTTCCCACATTCTGTACATTCATAAGGCTTTTCACCAGTATGAATTCGTAGATGATCAGTGAGGGCATGTTTATGACCATGGGCTTTGCCACACTGACTACATTCATATGGTTTTTCTCCAGTGTGAACTCTCTGATGTACAACAAGGTGAGACTTCTGGCTAAAGGCTAGCCCACATTCCTCACATTCATATGGTTTTTCCCCAGTATGAATTCTCTGATGATCAGTGAGTCCTTGCTTATGGCTGAGAACCTTCCCACACTGGTTACATTCGTAGGCTTTCACTTTAGCTTCAGTTTTGTCACACTTAGTAGAAGACGAGTTATGGCAGGATGGTTTCTTACGTTTCTTTCCAGTTTGAGTGTTGCCACACTTATCAGATGAGCTATCACTGGATAATTTCTCATGTTTCTTCCCAGTCTGGCGTTTGTGTTTCTTGGTATCAGACAAACTACAACTGAGTGATTTCTTGTGTTCTTTAGCTGCAGCAGACTTCTTTTTCGCACCATTTCTTATATGTACAGTTAAGTCTACGCTCTGTTTCAAACTCTTTCCATGTGAATCAAATTTTAGGCGCTTTTTGGGGGAAGAAACATGTTTTGCACTCACATTAACTTTTTTCTCCAGTGAACTACACTCAAGGCCTTTCTTTCTTGACAGAAGTTCCTTCTTGAGTCCAGTTTCCTTAGAGTGTTTATTTTGAGACTCCTGGTGCTTCTCTGCTGGGTCATCATCTTGCTGGGCTTCTTCTAAAATGGAATTCAATGAGATATTGTTATGAATCTTTCTACCTCATATAAACTTACTGCCATGAAGTTCATTCTGACTCATAGTGACCCCAAAGGACAGGATAGAACTGCCCTGTGGGTTTCTAAGACCGTAACTCTTTATGGATGTAGAAAGCCTCATCTTTCTCCCAAGGAGGGGATGGTGGTTTCAAACTGCTGACCTTGCAGTTAGCAGCCAATGAGTAACCTGTATGCTAATGGAGCTCCGGCCCCAATATAATGGAATGAAATGTATAATGAAATGCCCTGTTGTATGGGGTGATTCTTTATTCAAGCCTAGTCTCCCAAAGTGAAAGAAGTATCAAGTGAAACGGCCCCCATCTTCTTGGACTTGCTGTAGTTATAACAGGGAAAGAAAAACAACAGTGATTAGAAATACTTTTACTTATCTGCAAAGATGAATTGCAATTTAGGCTAGAAGATGAATTAACACAAGGAGCAATAGGTATGGAATAAATGAAGCATTGCCATCCATTGTAGCTGACATTTTTTAAAAGTCTCTATCTAGTTTAAGTGCCCAGCTCTGATAACTGCCAAGTCACCCAGTGGCTTCCTGGGGCTGGGCTACATTACCACAGCTTTCTAGAGTCCAGTCAAGAAATCCATGAATATTCTTCCTCGTAAAATGTATATTCTAGTCTCCACTGGATGCATACATTGAATTAATGATGGCTTTGTTACTGTGAAGTGCTGTCAAGTTAATTGTCTACTTACTGCAACCCCATGAGACAGAGTAAAACTGCCCCATGAGGTTTTCTAGATTATAATCTTTCTGGAAGCAGATTGCAAGATCATTCTCCTACAGAGCCAATGAATGGGTTAAAGTCACCAACTCTTGGTAAACAGTGAAGTGCTTAACTATTGCACTACAAGGAATATTTTTAAGATGGTTCTGATATGTCATATACTTTTGCATAAACAGAAAGCTCATTAGTAGAAATAATTAGACTTAAGTATATAGAGCAGATATATAACAAAGATAAATGTCCCCAATGAGATCATTTGCATAATCTCAATTTCTAATGATTTCCCAATTCCTGGTACTTCTTGGGAAGGTCTGTCTGAAATATATGCCCTTAGGGTTACAATATATATATGAGAAGGCTTCAAAAACTCATGGAAAAATGGAATTGAAAAAAACCAAACAAACCATTTTCCCATGAATTTTCAAAGCCCCTTTATAGGTCTATGTTTCTGTATTAAATTAATAACAAGTAAATATTTGTCATGCAACCAAAAAGACCAGAATGAAGACAATATGATGAGTATTGAATACTTTATAGATGACTAAGCAAATAAACAGGAAAAGATATTCCACTGTATCACTGTGAACAGTATAATAATGGCAATCTGTGTTTTTATAAAAACCCTATAAATATTCTGAATTCTTTCTCTTTCTCTCTTTTTAAAACAAATTATAAAGTTCTCAGTACATAGCTTTGCAAACTTGACATCATCTGAGTTTACTGTATACACATGAGCTTGTTTCTTATAGTTTATAATGGAGCACACCTGTTCTTGTCAGATCAGGCCACTAATTGATATTGTAGAGTTTATAGCCTTGATTTTCTTTTTTTCCTACCATAGTCTGAGCATTGTGGTAGACTGTGTCATTTGGATTTCAGTACTCTTCCTTGTGTAAGGATTTCTCTTCTCTTGAACTCAGGAGTGGCCAGGAGTTCTACTCTAACCAACACTATGCAGATGGGCAAAGAGACTTACAATCAGCAATCTTGAGTTATTATGTGGATCCACTCACCCTTTTTCTTTTGCCAAAAGGCTAGCATGTTCCATACAAAAACTGCACCTTCAACCTAAGTCCCCAAATACAGATAATGTGGAATATGGCCACCACTTGGTCAAGAATTCAGTCTTTCTTGTTGTAAGCGATTGCGATTCTGGGCTCATTTCTTAATGGAATATATCTTATCTTAAGCTGACTAGTACCAGTAACTTAACCAAACTCCCGTAAGTAAGAATGTATTGTTATATAGTGAGCCCTCCACAGGAACCTCTCATATGGAAAGGTTCATAGGAGGAAAATATCAAAATCTCCAATGTTAAAGCATCTTTGTAGTTTGGCTCATCCTTCCCTTGGGTTACTCTAACTTCCTATTACTACTTCCTAGTTAACAAAGAAGGATCTTAGGTCTTTAAAAATAATTTTAAAATTAATTATTTTCTGAAAAATTCCAAAGTTACCAAACAAGGAACTTACCTTCACTGGCTTCTCTGTGCTTCTGTCTTGCTAGTTCACTCACACAGCCTGGCCGTGGCCTCTTCTTCTTTCTCAGCCATGGCTCCTCTCCTTTTTCCAACTTGGAGATTATGTCTGATGGGGCAGTTTCATACCCTGCTCATAGGAAATGGCAGGAATTAAATGCAGAGCAGCAAGTACCATAGAAATCCAGCCCTGGCACATGAGCCCCGGGTCGTTGTATGAGAAAGAAGTTGGGACTTCAAAGGTTTTACAATGTACGTGTCCCTGTACTTCAGCTAAGTCTACCTTCCATTTCGGAAGTGCAGGTCCAAATATCCCTTCTACTGTCCACTAGGGACTGAAACTTTTTGACCCATAAAAATCAAGGTCAAACTGATCAAAGACTTCAGAGAGATAGCATCATAGCAGACACGTTTGTAATGACAACGTGATTGTCCTTACCCATTGACGCTACATTGCTGTAGTTCTCCAGCATCACATCCTTGTACAGGTCCTTCTGAACAGGATCCAGTTGCTCCCATTCCTTCTGAGTAAAGGCCATAGTCACATCTTTGAGTTTTACCATCCCCTGTAATTGTACATTACATCCTTGTTCAGTCTAGTGTTGTCCACATCCAGAGGAAGATTTTGACGAGATAATAACTTGTTCTTATCTTGACCGTACAATATTGACAAAATCCTTAGAGGATGCCTATTTTCTACCCCATTTTGGTTTTTTTTTAGAAATAAATATTATATTATCAATGACCCTGTCATGGATTTTATTTATGAAGATAAATTAAAATGTCACTATTTTATCAAAATTTTTTATGTCTTTTTTCTGTGCTTCTGCTACATTGTCTTTTTTTTTTTTAATCATTTTATTGGGCGCTCATACAACTCTTATCACGATCTATACATGTTGATGTCTCTTTTATAACAGTGGATGCTTGAAGGCTTTGGGAAAGTGTTTATAGGGTTCTGAGATAGAAGGACGGGACCTCTGGTTTTTATAACCAGTCAAAAGATAATTCATGTATTGTGAGCAAAAGAAAGACAATTTTAGCATAATGCACACTATGTACACTTTATAAAGAAAGAGGGAAATCAGGATGAAATCACACAAAGAAAGAGACATGGCAAGGAGGGGGGAAAGAAAGAGAACAAGGAGATGAGGGAAGATTTGGGGGAAAAAGGGAAGATTTTTGAAGAAAGAAAAAAGATCAGAGTAGAGAATTTGAGATTAAAGAAAATTTAATATATGGAGCTTTGTATGGAAGTTATCATATTGGTGAGTGCTTTGGAACATACATTTTCACCACAATGAAAGAGAGCACTGTGAGGAATAGAACCAGTTACATGTCTCGTTAAGTAATTTAATGTGCTTATATGACTGTTATGTTATAGCCTTGAAATCAAGAAATATAATGGAAGAATACTAAGCAAGATTAAACTATAAGTTCCTACTATCACTGGAAGAAAGATGGGCTTTCTACTCCCATAAAGAGTTACAGTCTTGGAAACTCACGTGGGGGCAGGGCTGCCCTGTCCTATAGGGTCATCAGGAGTCAGCATTGACGTGATGGCAGGGAGCATGGGCTTGTTCGTTTATCATTGGAAGGGGATAGGGACAGAAGAATATAAGCCATGCTTCAGCTCTTTTACTCATCATGAAAGGAGAATGAGCAGTTATTGAAATATGATATGTTCAAGCATATCTGTTTAACATTGAACGATAATGCACTACACCTACAGGTCACCGATAACTTGCTTGCATGTCACCAAACTCTAACCCTACAGACTTCCAATCACTGACTCCCAATAGCCCTCGAATACTGGTCCCTGTCCTACCAATCACTGAGCGATGCGGTCCTTCATAATCACTGAGCGCTATAATTCCAAAAGGACTGCCCCACGTAAACCTCCCAATTACAGCAGCTGCCTGCTTCTAAAGACACGCCAATCGTTTATTCCCACAGGATTCTCATTCACCGATATCCGTGCAACATGTTGAGTTGTACCTTCCTTGTGACCCAAACACTGACTCCTCCGAACACCCACATACTTTTATAGAAATCTTAATGACTGACTGTCAGCAAACTCCCTTACGCTTTCAATCTCGTCAGGCCAACCCTTTGCTTGCTTGCCTTCTCTGAAGTCTACTTTTCTCCTGAGAGGCCTGTGGCACAAGCCACTTGTGATTGGCTACTAACCTAAAGGTTGGCAGTTTGAATCCACCGCTCAGTGGTTCTGGGGAAGAAAAGGGCTGCCTGCTGAACTGCTTCCATAAAGATTACAGTCATGAAAACCCTGAGGAGCAGTCCTCATTTGTAACACATGGGGTCACCACGAGTTAGGGGCTTACTCGACCACAGTTGACAACAACCACCTCTATCTCCAAAAGGTCCTACTTCCTTTCAGAGTTCTCTAGTGGCGTTATCTGTCTTCCTGCTCCAGCCTACACATCCCAGGGACCTCCGCGCCCCAAGATGGGGTACACGACTACGTTCCATCATTCCTCCTGCCTCTCTCCAAACCCCTAATTCATTTAGAGTGTCCTCACATCTATACTCATTAATCTTCATGATTGGTATTATCTATCAACTTCTTACTCATTGTGTTGGGAGTCCCCAAGAACACCTCCTGGTTCAACGGCTGCCTAGGAGTGATCCAGGACCCTGACTATAAAGCATCATGCACATGGCTATAATTAATTACCCAAAGGGATACAAAGCAAAGTCAGCAAAGGGAAAAGGTGAAGGAGTAAAGTCCAACAAAAGCTAACATGAGTCCTCTCCTAATGGAGTCACACGGGCTACCCTTAACTCCTCCACCAACGAACTGTGACAACACATGGACACTGTTATGCACAGGAAGGCTGTACAGTCAGTGCATACGGTTTTACTAAGGCTCTTTCTGCCTCACACAGAACAATTCCAGATTTCCAGAAGGAACGCAGCTGTGCAGAGAAAGCCAAGTTGTTTGTAAACTGTCCAGGCACAGGTTTAGGTATCATGGGAATAATTTTCACTGTTATCAAGTTGAGTCTGACTCATAACCATCCTATAGGACAGGGTCGAAGTACTCCTGTGGGTGTCCAAGGCTGTAGCTCTTTATGGGGTCCTACAGTTAGGCACGCGGTGCATAACTTTTACACCACTAGGAATTCCTGTGGTAATACTGGCCCCATCTAGATTTCCAGATGTCAATGGTGGTGAAATGAAATTACTTGACAGGCTCTTCTAGCCATAGTCTGGATCCTCCTCCTCCCTCATGTTCCATATCAATCCTTCAGCAAGTCCTATTGGATAGCATGGGTGAATTGCACAATTCCTGAAAGTGTTCAAAGAGCTAAAAAATATTGTCAGAACCATTGCTGTAATTTCAGAAGAAGAGGGAAGGGGTTTTTCAAATATGAACACAGCATGTTTAGAGAAGAGAAGTTGCCTAAGTGTTTCTAATATATCAAACACAATGCCTATTGTCCAACTGGCCCACCTCTAAAAGAATAGGACCCTACTCCTACAGTGGAAAGATGGTTAAGGAGAAATCACGCAGCTCAGATAAAAGCGAAGAATACTGCATGTGAGGCAGCCAGAAGCAATACTCCCGGGAATATCTTAAATAACAATTTTATTGTTTTGTCAGGTATCATTTAATACCTTCTCACAATATTCTAAAACTTGTGGCATAATCTAATTTTGTATACCTCTTTTATTCTTAAGTATTAACTGAAATAATTAACTAAAAAAGATATAATAAACTACCTTTCAAAATCTTTTTTTAATACTTAAAACACTCATTATGGTAGCAAACTGGTTGTTAAATTATTTGAATTCCACCACTGTCTCTACCACAAATACCCTTTTTCCCTCAGAGCACTTATCAGTATCTGGGATTATCTTATTTGTTTATGTATTCATTGCCTCTTTCCTAGTTCTAGAATGTAAGGATACTGAGAGGGAGGGAGAGATTCTAGGTCTTTTTGAGGCTAGAGTCCCAGTACAGTGAACCCTCGTTTATCGCGGTTAATCGGTTCTAGACCCTACCGTGATAAATGAAATTCCGCGAAGTAGGATTCCTTATTTGTAAAT
>NW_022111310.1:16497798-16500006 GCF_000313985.2 Echinops telfairi
GGGGGTCCTTGAGTCCCGGGAGGTGCCTGGGCCATGCTGCGGGGCCCCAAGAGCCTCGTTTCCGTGCTGCTGGGAAGTGGCGGTGCCAGAAGCGCCATCTCCGTCCTCCCTTCTTACCGCCTGGAGACGGTAGAACTTGGTCGGCAGGCTGGTCACCTGTCAGGTCTGCGGTTCAAACCCTGAAGCTGTTCCTCAGGAGAAAAACGAGGCTGTCTGATCCTCAGAAACCTCTGCGTCGTAATCCACTGATAGAAAGCGTTTGTTCTGATTTTTGTTGGCTGCCTAGAAATTGAGAACTGCAGTGCCTACCGCAGGCTCCAAAGAGCTGCTCGCATCCCTAAAAGAAATTACAGGGGAAGGAGGAAGGTCTGGCGGGGAAGTGACATCGTTTTACAGTATGGCAAATCCTTCCACATACGGAGAGCCTGAGACCAGTAAGAAACATGCGGTAACACGCCAAGTGGACACACAACTCCTCAAGGAGAACCCAGATTTGGGGTTGGGATGGGGGGCAGGTATTTCTATAGGTAGTCAGGCAATTAGAGTAGCGCATAACTTCTCAGTGCTGTTTCACGACTTTCCTTAATTTCACAATTATATGCTGAGCGTTCATGATGTGAAAACCAGGCGGTGTGCTGCTCTGGGTGGTCGGTGTTGGAGAAATACTGAACAAAACCCATTCCCCACTCCGCACACCTCCCCCCCCCCCATAAAGGCAGCAGAGAGCAAAAACACTTTCAGCACCAAGGAAGTACGAAACCAAACTGTGATGTATGCGTGAGATTTCAAAGACAGGAAACAACCTGACCCTTTAGAGAGCCCCTTGCATCCAACAGAAGGATGTAATAGCACCGTTCACATAGCGCAAATTCTAATTTCACGTCATAATTTGCGCTTACTAATTGCCTTGGTCCAAAGAAGCCATAAAACCTTCTCAAGCTTCTATCGCAGGAAGATAGTTACAAACGAGCCAGTCACCTACCTTCACACACACACACACACACACACACACACACACACACACACACACACACCTCATGCCCCACCCCTCCATGGAGATGAGAGTTGTGGACATTCTCAATGATTTCAACCCTGTTCTCCCCTTAGCTCTGATTTTAGTGTCAGCTAGCCCCTGGAAAGAGACCAGGGGATGGAAAAGGGCATCATGGTTGGTACGTGATGGGGCGGAGAAAAAGAGGAAGGCCCGTGATGAGCTAGGTTGATTCCGTGGCTGTAACAATGGGCTCGAATATAAGAATGAGACCCAGCAGCATCTCACTCTGCTGTACAAAGAGGCACTATGAGTCAGAAGCAACCCGATGACCCCCCACAACAACAAACATTTTCCTGACCTTCTTTGCTCTCAGCCAAGATCCATCTACCTCTAGCAAAGCTATTGCCAGTTTCACCTCCTGTTTTAGAAGTGTGGCAGTTCCCTGTCCATGTACTTCTGCAATTATTGTTTCATTGGGTTCAGTAAAATTCTACTTGAGTGTGATTAGGGATATTGTGGGGTTTGGGGTTCTTAATTTCCCCCGAAATAGGCATGCTGATCGGTCTCTTCTTGCTGATGTTAGATACCATCAAGTCAGATGAAACTTGTAGCGAACATGTGTACAAGAGTGAAAACTGCCTGGCCCTGGACCATCCTACCACCTGCCGTGATCTAAGGCACTGCTGTGTCAGTGCACCTCATCGAGGGCGTTCTTTTTGCCGACTGTTTTACCAAGCCCTGGTCTCCACTAAAACCCGTCCAAAGGATGTCAGATAACGTTTCGTCGTTCTCACATCAAAGGAGCCTTCCTGATTCATCCAAGACGGATTTAGTGGTTCTACTGGAAGTCTGCAGCACTTTTAATATGCCTGCCCAGCACCAGAATTCAATCACGTCAATACTTCTTCAGCCTTCTGATCCAATGTCACTTGTACTTAAAGGGATGGGACATACCATGGCTTGGGGCAGGTACAACGTAGCCCTCAAGATGAGGGACATCTTTGTTGCTGACACTGCAAAGAGGCCTTGTCCAGCAGATTTGCACAATGCAAAACCTCATTTGCTACTGGTCCAGTTGTCGCCCTGTGGCCTTTGCAGCTGGACTCCTAAGACACCCATTGGGTTTGGCATGATGTTTCAGTGACTGTGCCCTAGTCCTTCCTGTCCAACCATGGAAACAGTAACGTTGTTTCTCAAGTGTGTGCCCAGTCCTC
>NW_022111310.1:16500106-16501234 GCF_000313985.2 Echinops telfairi
CGCGGCCGGCCCGCAGCCTCACGCCCACCCACAGCGACCTGACCTCTCTCCCAGCTGGCGGCTAAATGTGTATACTGTATATTGGTGAGAACTTTCAACCAAACCAGAAATAAATTGCTTTCAAAGCGAAAATCTGAGACCGCTTTTTGGATCCAGGCAAACAATAATTAAATGGACTTGTAGGAAGGTTCGTGGGTATAACCTCTTTGTCTAGTTCCCTGTGGGGGTTTAGAAATGCGGGGAAAGCCCAAGCCGCTTCACTACTGACCACATCACAGTCCTTTGTCCTGAGGTAGAAACTGCTTATTCCTGGTGATGCCCAGACGAAAACAAAACAAGGGATCTTCTCCTTTGAACTCCTGTTCCAGCTTTTCTGGGTGGTGAGCACTAGAGGGTGATTTACAGAGGGGCACATTATCCCGAGCAGCCCTTCTCTACCAGGCAGGTTGAAGATGTCTCTGGGAAGGGACGGCAGACACAGAGGCCGTGGGTCTTCTGGATTTACATGATGTCTCCTTTTTCTAAGGAGATTGGAAGTGGTCTTGTCACCCAAGCATGACGGAGAGGTGAGGGATCCTTTGCGATGTCTCTAGTCCATGAGCATATCCTTCTTTTGCAGGCTTTGGAGCAAAGGCAAGTCCCAGCACTGAAACCAGAAGCAGTTGGAGCCGCGTATCCTCAGATCCTACCCGCCACCCCGTCTAGCAAGAGGTCAGGTCGCTGTGGGTGGGCGTGAGGCTGCGGGCCGGCCGCGAGGGGGCGCGCGGGCGCCGAGAACCAGCCGCGCCAGGCTGCGCGCGCAGCCAACGGCCAGAGAGGGCGCCGCGGCGCCGCCGTTGACCGGACGCGGGCCTGGCGTCCAGCCACCGACTTGGGCACTGAAGGAAGGGGAGCGTTTCCCGAGGACCGTCCCTCTGGTCCCTGCCTGCCCGAGGGAGGCGCCATGGGGCCTGGCTTCACCTGGGCGCCTGGCGAACAGTTGAGTAGAAAGCTTCCTTCCGCAGGCTGGACCTGACGGCCCAGGAGGCTTCTCAGAGCCGAGTTGGTTTCTGGAACCCTGAGCACAGGGCCTTTTGTTTCCGGGGCTTCCCGTGGTTCACATTCCTCACCTTCGCCTGTGCTGTTTTA
>NW_022111310.1:16501334-16503099 GCF_000313985.2 Echinops telfairi
AGTTTCTCCCGAAGCCCAGGGGCCAGGAGCCAATCTGCTCTCTCAGCACCAGGCTGGTTTGGATCTGTGGTTGTAATTACATTTTCCTTTGGTTTCAAACATGTTCATAAAAATGTCTTCGACGGTTACTGCTGTCCTTTTGTGGTGCGTGTTTAAGTTTCCTCCACGGAGACACGGTGCCTCGTGTGCTCACACCGGCACACCTGTTCATGGTCGGTCCCTCCCACACATGGGAAGAAAGGCACGTGTTCAGCTTCTTATATGTGTGTGAAGAGTTCACATCGAACATCATTTCCTAGTCGCCCCGTCCTCAGAACACATGCCAAGGAGACCTGCTGGCACTGTCAGGTACGCCTTAGGCTACTCACCACAAGGTCAGCAGTTCAAACCCCCCAGCTGCCTGGGAGGAAACATCAGGGCTCTCTGCTCCCATAAAGACTTGGGGCCTGGCAACCCCTAATCGCTGCTCAGAGTCAGAAGTGACTTAAGGGGGGTGGGTAATGACTAACACAGGACAACCTTTGTAATCATCGGCTGTAGGCTGAGTGATGGCGATAGAAGGTTTGCTTTGTTCAACAACATTTAGGAAAACATTCCAGCATTTAGACTTAACAGAGTGTCTTGCGATCCTCCGTAAGGGCAATTTCTGGGTACACACAACAGCACGGTATCTAAAACTCCACCGCAACGTCCCTCTGCTTTTCTGAGCTTATCCCTCTCTGCAAAGCGTTCCCTAGTGAAGGGTCAGGAGACTGCTGGCGCCCTGCTGCTACCGAGCAGCATGACCACGAGAGAGGGTCGTCCCACAGTGCCCACGACTCTGCCAGCCCCGTCAGCTGCACATGTCGGGCTCTGCTGCACCACTGCCAGAGAGGCCGCTGGAAGGACAGCCAGCCCTCCACTCTTAGGCCACTGTGAGCCAGTCCCAGGGCAGCTCCATTTGTGCCAGAACATCGGTTGACATGACTGTCCTTGGAAAAACTTCAGTCACATGTGCTGCAGACTAGTTAAGCCAAAAACAGGCAAGGGACAGTCATTCAACCAAGACTCCCCCTGAAAGAGGGCGATCTATTGCCCGTGTTGCTTTCCGTATCCAGGTTGGCAGCTCCCAAGGCTCCTGTGCCCCTCACCCTTGGCCACGTGAGCGTGCTAGGCTGCCCGGGAAGCTGCAAGGCACAGAGAGGAGGGGGGTCCCGCCCCCACACTGTCTGTTTTCCCGACAGCAGGTGCTCACTTCTTTCTCTGTCACAGTTTGGCGTCTCTGCTGACCTGAGACCTTTCCATCGTGCCATTGCGCCAGCTAGTCGACGAAAACAAGGGGGCAAACCCACTGTCCCCAAGTGGATCCCAGCTCCCAGTGCCTCTGGATCAGGGTCCCGGGAGTGTGCGTCTCACTGGGGGTGGGGTGGGGGGGCAGCCTCTCCTCTCTCAGGCCGAGCCAATGGTGAGAGGGGGCCAGTGGGAGCCGCTGAGGACACGCCCATGCCTGACCCACTGCACCACCAGGGCTCCTTTCAGAGGGGAGGCTCCACTTTGATCTGCCCTGGGGCGGGACAGGGGGTGGGGGCTCACTCTGACACCGTGTTACTGCACCGCTCTGGAAGGGAACCAGCACTCACTCTCAGGGCTGCCTGTGCCATCGTGGATTCTCAGAGGACATCGACTTAAGGACTGGGAATACAGTTCCATAAGATTAAAGCGATCTGTCATGGTGAGATAGAAGACCTCCCTCCTTTCATGGACTCCAGAGAGACCAGGCCCTGGA
>NW_022111310.1:16503199-16505381 GCF_000313985.2 Echinops telfairi
TTTTAGCACAACTTACTGTGCGACGTCCCCACAAATTCAAGAATGTTTCCAGCACAGACAGAACGGCGGCGAGGGAAGCGCTGGCCGCTCAGGACGTGATCGCAGAGCAGAGGGGCCCCTCCTGCCACCTGCATGGGGGTCCCCGCAGGGCGCAGGGGCCCCCTGGTGGCGCAGTGGTTCCGAGTTGGGCGGCAGGCGGCGAGATCGGCAGTTGGAAACCACTGGCAGCTTCGTGGGAGAGACACTGGGCTTTACGGCCGCGAACAGTTGCGTCTTGGATCAACGGGGCTCGCTGTGAGTCAGCATGGACTCGATGGCGGGGAGCCGGTGCCCGCACCAGCCTGGATGCCGGAGCTCAGAGTCCTCCTGCATCCATTTCAAACGACCTGAGACCCACAAGAGTCAGTACTCACAACATCAAATTCTGTTTAAGCGTTTCAACTTTACCCAAACAGGAATCTGTTAAACTTTTATTTTCCCATCTTTGGTGAGAGGAGCTTGAGCAATGTTTTTTAAAATGTTAGCTTCCTGGTATTTCTCTGTGTCAGCGGAAGCCAGCCTCCAGAAGCCGAAGGGGGCCTGTAGGCGCGCTTGTAGGGCGATAATCCGTGGAGATGACAGTAAAGTCAGAGGATAGGACAGGTGGGAGGGAGAACACAACAAGGGAGTCAGACACATTTTAGGGCAGCAGGCCCCGGGCGCTCACGCCTCTTGATGGTCCATGTGGACCTGGAGACGTGAGAGCGAGCCTTTGCTGTCTTGGGGGCATTGAAGGTAGCCATAAGACCTGCATATTCAGCAGTTACATCGTCACCAGCTGGGGGTATCCACATTAAGGTCCCTGAGTTCACAGGTGAAGCGGAACACCTGCATACGGGGAAGACCTGGGGGGAGGGGGGGGTTGGGTGATTGGCGGGAAGCGAGAGCAAAAGGCAGTCTGTCTGCTTCTGGTGTTAAAGCTGGACCACGTAGCACTAAGTCATGAATTTGTAAGAGGTAACTTTCAGGTGACGCTGTTATGGGAGGGTATCGTGGGGACCGATATTAATTCTGAGAATGTGATTGGGACTCACCTCTACTCATAAGGGTGAAGGCCTCTGAGTTAATTGTGCCAACCAAAGTACCTAGACCAATACAGCCTCCGTCTACCCCAGCAGCCAGCCGGCCAGGCTTCGGAGCATCTGAAAATAAAAGCTTCATCCGTGGACACTCTCTTCCATGTCTCTAGTCCATGAGCATATCCTTCTTTTGCAGGCTTTGGAGCAAAGGCAAGTCCCACGTCTGCTGCCCACGTCTCAAATTCAGTGGAGAGGATTGCATGTCTGCAAGATCTCTCCACTCCCCAGCTCCAGTTCTCTTGAGTGTCAGGTGACTAAAGCCCCACCCTCCACTCCACAGGGACCGCCAAAGATGGAGCGATCTCCAAGTCACTTAGAGATTGGTCGGATTGCACGAAGCAAAAGTTGAGAGTCAGATGAGGAAGATCCAAGTACAGTGATGGTTTCGTGATTGTATCTTTTCATTTTAACGATGACTTGATTGGGGGCTCTTAACAGCTCTCATAACGATCCCTCCATCCATTGTATCCAGCATGTTTGCACATAGGTTGCCATCATCATTTTGTAAACATTTACTTTCTAGTTGAGCCCTTGGTATCAGCTCCTCTTTTGTCTCTCCCTCCCTACAGTGATGGTTTCCTATCTCAGCGAATTGATGCCGATGCAGCTTGAAACCCTTGACACTGGAATAGTCTCAGGCTTCATGGGTCCCAGTAGCGAAGACTTTCCTGCCTGGCAGCAGCTGGTCAATCAGGTATATTTGTAACATACAAATGTGCAGTGAAGATGCCTTTAATTCTGAACTCCATTGACTATGCAATTTTCCCAAAGGAGTAGTGGGTCCTCTCATCTCATCAGATCACTGATATACATTGCCAGTGCCTTGTCTTGTCTGAGGCGTTCATTTCGAATTTAGAAATTATATCCACGGCCCTTGGAAAGTTGTGCAGTGTTGGACGGCATTGGCAAAGTCGCTTTCTCTTCTTGGGTGGGAGCGCGTGTTGTCCCCTGGTCCCATGCAGCTTTCTGTACAGGCAGTGTGCAGCTTCACTTGTTTCACGGCCTTCAAAATGGCCCTCCACAAAGGAGAAATGGCACGAAGATGCATCATTTGTTTGCATCCA
>NW_022111310.1:16505481-16506522 GCF_000313985.2 Echinops telfairi
AGGGTTGCCTGTCTGAATTTGCTCCTGGGGTGAACTGACTGCCTCTGGTGGGCTCCTGCAAGCCCCTCGTGGAGGGTCCTTTTCCAGACTGCTCCTGCAGGATCTGTGCCCTGAGGGGTATGGCAGCAAACCATGGAGGCAGACGTTCTGTCCCGAGGGAGCAGGGGGAGCTTTGGCTCTGTCTGTCTGTCACTGGGATATGCACAGAGTCACCCCTCTCTCTGGCCCAGAGCCTCCCACTGGACCATGCCACCCGGCCCTTTCCATGTGATCCCCACCAGGAGAGGGGCCTCTCAGCCCTCAGCCCCGGATTCCGCCGATCCACTTCTCCCCTCGGATCCCACATTGTCCGGGACTGTCAGTCCCTGTTCCTACTTGCCTTGTCTCCTCCACTCCCAGAGCACAGCCAGACTCTGCAGCCCCTCCCTCCACACCTGCCATGTGGCCCCTTCCTCTCTGGCTCCTCCCTCTGACGGCCCTCTCTCAGGATCAGAGGCTGAAGACATGAAAACAATTGTCTGAGCTCAGATGCCAGGGCCCTGAGAGGGCCTCTCCACTAGGGCTACCCCCAGGCCCCAGAGGTTCCTCAGGCCAGAGAGCAGAGGCCCATCGTGTTGCGTTCTCCCACCCCTTCCACAGCAAGAGCCCCAGGGAGACCGTGAGGGTCAGGAGAAGGTCAGATCCAAAATGGGAGATAAGGTCCCCTCTCAGGGGGAAGGTGACCTGGCCTGGGATTGGCAGAGGCTCCTGGGAACAAGATGCATGGCTTGGCCACAAGGTCATTAAGGATGATCTTTCTGAAAAACAAAGCTCAGGAAGAGATGCTTGCTTAGCTACTTTCTACTTCTGTCCATCAGAGCGCAGAGGGTCCCCAGTCCACGTAAAAGAACCCGGAGGGGGCTCAGCCCCCTGGAGAGCCAACAACCCAAAGAAAGGAGAGCATTCTATTCGGACCAACCAGAGGAGGTTGGAGACAAGGCCAGCTGGGCCCAGAGGCCTGGAAGGTCCCCAGGTGTGGCAGTGGTCCACCCACCACCACCA
>NW_022111310.1:16506622-16507744 GCF_000313985.2 Echinops telfairi
CCCCCCCCCATCTCAGGTAAAGGGAGGGCAGGAGAACCTGCCCTTCCAGCCATGAACAAACAATATCAACATCTGCCAAGAAGCATCCGGGGCCTTGGGCAGACACCACAGTGGGGACTTACTTCAAATCTGGGGGCCCTGATCACCCCCTGAACACGGTACCTCCTGTCACCTTGTCCTCGACCCCAGGAATGGGACCAGGGCCCGTGGCACCAGTAGGCAGGTCCATGTGCACACAGTGCTGGGTGAGCAGGCTCAGGGGGACTCTGGGGATTGCTGGTGCTGACCCTGTGCTGGCCGGCTACCGGCCTGGTGCAAAGGCTCCATGCACACGTGGGCTCCGGCTGAGGGAAGGCCTGAGCGGGGAGGCCCACTCTCAGGAGATCTGCACAGCGTGGGTCATAGGCAACAGTTAGGGTCCTCACAGGAGCCAGGCAGCTCTTTTGGGCGGGCTCTTATACCAGCCCTCATAGACCTCACCAGCAAGGCCCAGGATGAGGGGGGTGGGGGTGGAGGAGGTGAGCAGTGACCTTATAGGTTGGTGACTGAGGAGGAGGTTGTAGGAGGCACTGGCTGGGCTCTTGCTTTGAGCAGAGAAACAATGTCTCCAGAGATGCTGGGAGGTTGCACACGCCCTTTGTGGGGACGTGGCCTTGCTGTCCTCCCACAGCCACTCCTGCAAGCCTTGGGTGATGCCAACAGGCGGCTGCCAGGGCCAGGCACCCAGAGGAGCTGCCTGCGCCAGCTGGGATGCAGGGATATAGCTCCCTGAGGAGCACCTGCGGCTTGTGCAGCACAGGGGGCACACAGTCGGTCAGTGGGTACAGCGTTCCGGGGCTGCCCCTGCCTTACTCCTCAGCTCACTGATGCCAATCGCCACACAGCCATGTGTCTCTGCTCCCTCTGCATCCAAGTTCTCAGCCAAGGTCCCTGAAGGGGCATGGGGCGCAGCTGCTGAAAAAGAGGGGCCACGGTGAGTGGAAGCACCAACCACGAGGCCCAGGCACCCAGGAGTCCCCGAGAACCAAGTCAAGACCCAGCAGTGCCACGATGTCCGTCCAGAGGGGCGGGGAGGTCGAAGGCCCACGTGCACGCTCCTCGCCCTTCCCTCCCAGGGTCTGG
>NW_022111310.1:16507844-16514867 GCF_000313985.2 Echinops telfairi
GACTTGCGTGCACCAATTCGTTCTGTCCTTAATTTATAATCCACAGCTCTAAAGTGAGCTCATGCACTTGAAATCACAAGAGGGAAAACTCGTGAACAAACAACAGGAACACAGGAATCATTAACACAGGCATCTCCACAACCATTCTCATTTCAGGACCTTTCTAAAAGGCCCCTAAGCCTTTCCTGTGCAATCCGGACCATGTGCTGCATAGTCAAAGAAAAGAAACTGAAAAGGCTTCAAGGTAGGGACTTGGACTGAAAGGGAGGAAGCCTACAATCAGGAGAAGAGGGTGCTGTGGGCTCACCTGTGTCCTGGCCGGAGACCCAATGCCCCGGGAAGAGCCCGTGCCCACGTTCCTGAGCTCTCATAAGGAGGCCTCTCTACTTGGTGAAGATTCCAATTAAATAGGCAGGGTTTTAACTTTGGTTTGTAAGGATTTTCTGGAATATGTAGTGAGCAGGGTAACTTTTGGCATGATGCAGGGTTCTGCATTGGGGATTCTAATGTATTTTCATTAAATTCACAATGAATTCAAGGGTATTGTGGTTGGCTGGCTGTTTTTAGGAACCCAGCTTTCTGATTTAAAGAAAGACAAGGTTGCCTTCTGAGTGTTAACCTTGGGTGGTACTAATTTCTTTGAGAAGATTGGTTCTCACTGTGGCTGCAACAATGGGCTCCAACCAAACAACAATTGCGAGGATGGCAAAGGGCCAGGAGGTGAGCCTTCTGCGATGCAAATAAGGTGGAACCAGGCGGCCCGCCCATAACAGCAATCTTCCCAAAGAGCTGGAAAATCAAGATGTCCCACAGAGCCAACTCTTCCAAGATGCTCTTCTGCTCGATGGCCCCACCCTAGCCCCTTTCCTTCCTCACACCTGAGTTCTTGGATTTGCTAGGTTCACGGACACTCACCAAACTTCAAGGCCATGTGTCACGTGGTGGTGGTGGTGGTGAGTGCTGTTCAGTCCCCGAGTGCACGTGAGCCAAGTTCAGGGCCCTGAGCCAGAAGGCCAAGAATGTCCACAGAGCACAGCAGATCTTCTCGTGTCTGCAAAGCTCTCTCAGGAAATGGAGGTGTGGTTTTAGCACAGTAGAGTGGCCCCAGCATCTTCTACTCCCTGCCAGGAAAACAAAGGAGGCTGCTTTATGTAAAGGTGTCCCCAGGAAACAGAGGCTGAGATGTGGTTTACACCCTCCACTGAGGTAGCCTGAACACGCCCCCAAGCAACAAGGCCTGGTTCACAGCCTCTGCTAAAGCCAGGTGTTAATCCCATTTTAGCACTGTCCATTAACTTAAAGGTGTCCCTGGGAACCAGAGGGTGGGAGGGGTATGGTTCACACCCTCTTAGTAGACCAGGTACTCTGGACAGGCCCCAAGGAACAAGGGTGTGGCTTGGTTCACATCTTCTCCTAAAGTCGAGTCTTGCTCCCACCTTAACTCTGTCCAGTGGTGTACTGGAGGTGTTGTTTTTAGGAGCTGTCCAGGCTCTTCTGACTCACAGCCCCTGTGTGCAACCCAAGGAAACACTGCCGGGCCTCTGCCTTCCTCACACCGATTCCTCTGCTGGAACCATGGATGCAGCCACGGTGTGAACCCATCTTGCTGAAGCTCTTCCTCCTTCCAGTGGCTCCGTGATGTCCATCTTTGACCTCCTCATTTCTGCCATGTGCCTTAACTTCAGAGTACACCCGCCCTGCACAGGTACACAGGTTCAAGGACATCTGACATACGGTCTTTCCTTTCTGTCTGGTCTTTTACATGAGCTGTTGCCATGATGGTCTTGATGTCACCCCACAGCTCAGCAGGTGTCCTGTCACCGGTGCTCAACGCATCAGATCTGTTCTTGTGATGCTCTTGAACTTCAGGTGGGTTAGACTCAAGCACATATTTTGGCTCTCATTGACTTATTTTTATTTTTATCAGCTTCAATACTAACTTACACATGCACAACTGATCGTCTGTTCCACAGTTAGCTCCTGCCCTGGTTTTAGCTGCTAATATTGAGTTTTTCCATAGATGTAGTCAATTGATATTTGGTTATTCCATCTGGATCTGTTCACATGTAAAATCGTCATTTATGAGGTTGAAAATAAAAAGCTATTTGCTAAGAACAAGTCATTGTTTTTCAAAATACTATCATGCAATATCTAGCTTCCTTTCTATCAACAAGACCATATTTACAATATTTACCATATTTAGCTCCCAGCTTTTGTATTACAGTCACCAATAATCATCCATGCATTTTAGTCCCATGTTTGATGAAATTCAGACTGAAGATGTTAGCAGAAATCTTCCACTTCTTTATGGGGTTGGTGCCTCGATTTGAATAACAGTAGTATTGATTGGATTACCTTGAAGGTGGATAGATATAATTCTATCACAGATTAATATTATACTTTAAAATCAATGATGAAATATATTTTCTGATGATAAATGCAACCCCATTTCTTGATCATTTCATTCTCAGCATAGTTAGACTGTATAATTTTACAATTCTAATATAGTAGAATACAGAATTTCCTCCAATATGGGATTATAACCTCAGACATAGAGTCCAGATTAAAAACTATTACCTAAGAAATTATGGCTTAGAAGGGCCATATTAATTGACTGCCAACTCAACTTGACCTTTTACTGAATAAGATCAAGTGGACTAGTCAATAATAAGGAGACACTTATTTTCCTCCTAGGCTGGTGGTTGCCCCTTGCTTAAAATAAATCAGGTAATAATAGTTATTTTCATGTATGGTACCATGTTAGTGAGGGTTGACTAGAAAAACAAACCAGGGCCATTCACATATTTAAAAGACAGAGCTTTATATTCAAGAGCAATTGTATACTGAGAAAACATTCCAACCCATTCCACAGCAAGTCCATAAGTCTGATATTAGCCCATCTGTCTGATGTTAGTCCTCTTTAGATTCTTGCAGTGCATGCAATGATGCAGAATGCAGAGAGA
This sequence comes from Echinops telfairi, assembly GCF_000313985.2. Lineage (NCBI taxonomy): Eukaryota > Metazoa > Chordata > Mammalia > Afrosoricida > Tenrecidae > Echinops > Echinops telfairi. The sequence goes on from NW_022111310.1 coordinate 16,510,808, forward strand.
TCACAGGCCAGTGGGTGGAAGATCTTGAGGATCTAATGGCAATGGAAGCATCCACAGGGTGCTGGTTGCCACCATGAACCAGAGAGAGAGTGTGCCCCACCTCTAGGGAGGAAGTCAGGAAGTTCCTCATGGGAATCCTCATGGGAAGGCCAGGCCCCCAAGAAGGCATCAGACTGTGCACAGGCTAGACTCTACTCTTCATTCTTAAATTCCTCAAGTTCACACAAGATCATGTAACTACAACAGGTACTGAGCTTCCTGGAGACAGTAATGAGCTGGGCATAATTTTATTTTGTTTTGGAAATTTAGTTTTGATTTTATATGAACAGAAGTGGACCATCTACCAATATTTCAGTTTATTTAAGTTGTTAAGTTGAATATGAAAGGGAATTTGTAGCTAGTGCCAGAGTATGGATTTAACTGTTTGGTGTTAAATGATAACAGCTTTTAACCAGGATCCCAAGAGAGTTACAGAAAGGGGCAAGGCCCTAATATAAAGAAATAAAGCTCACATGTAACAGATTATACAAAAATTGAAGTATATTTCAGCTCCCTGTTTTTCATATCTAGAAAGTGCAGATCTAACAAAAGGTGCCCATACTCTTTCTATGTACAACGCCAGTTTGAGCAATGGAAACAATACTGTTGTCGGTCTGTTACCCAACAAGCCCAGTGTTTAGTTCTCAAATGATACGCCTCTAAGTTTAACAAGGGTTCCAGAGGGCAAAAGTAAAGGGCTGCGGCCACATTCCAGATCAAGGGAAGGAACAAATACATTAACTGAACAACAGCAGGTTTAGCCTAAAACTTGTTGAGAAGCTTAACATCATGTCAGCTTTGCTTTCATTGGGAAATCAGGGATCATTTGGCAACGTGGCTCTTACTAGTGGTCAACACTGATGACGTCAAGGGAAAACCTGAGAACGACCCCCTGTGAGGCATGGAACATTGTTGTTAGGACGCAGTCTGAAAACTCATGCATCTCCGTAGCAGATATGTCCCTCACGTTGTTTACGTCCCCAGAGGGCATTACAATGCTTTGCACTCACACAAAGACTTGACCATGGAAGCTGCTGTCCTAGGCATAGCCACTGCTAGGAATGAACCGTGCTGTTCACAATGACTGCGAGTCCAGGGAGTCATGCAGGCTGCTAGCAGGGCAGCGAACTGAATTTACCCTGTGGGCATGCTCTTCCAAACAAGAACCCAGCAAGGAGAGTGTGCACATTGCGGAACCACCCGACGTCATCCTCCGTGCCATGGTGTCTGTGTCCGAGGGTAGAGACCCAGCAGGACAGAACAGGACTGGCCCAGGAAGTCCCAGAGAGTAACAGTTTTTCAGTGGTAGAAAGCCTCATCTTTCTCCCTTCAGAGGCTGGTGGTTTTGAACTGCCGACCTTGCAGTTCGCAACGCACTGCATAACCCACTACATCACCAAATCTCCTTGGACATGGTGAAAGAGCCCTGGAAATACAGGTGTTTGCCATAGAAGACTTCTCTGCCCAGACCCAAACAAATGTGTTCACAGGTGTCGGTTAATCTGCACTGTCTCAGAAGACAGGAGGAGAGGTGACAGAATTAAGATGACTGTTTTTGCACAGATTGCCCATATCTTTGAAATAGAAGCAACATCATTTTCAAAACATGTGTGTAATAGCTCCAGAAGACATCTGTAGACTACAGCAAGGAGAGTGTACACATTGTGGAAACCCCCACGGTCATCCTCCTTACCGTGGTGTCTGTTCCAGCGGCTAGAAACCCAGCAGGACAGAGCAGGACTGGCCCAGGAGGTGCCAGAGAGCAACACTTGTTTAGTGGTAGAAGCCTCATCTTTCTCCCTCCAGAGACTGGTGGTTTTGAACTGTGTTTACAGTTGTCGGTTAATCTGCACTGTCTCAGAAGACAGGAGGAGAGGTGACAGAATTAGGATGAATGCTTTTGTAGAGGTTGCCCTTATCCTTGAAATAGAAGCAACATCATTTTCAAAATGTGTGTAATAGCTCCGGCAGAAGACATGTATAGATTACGTGATGTATGATGTATAGTTCTTGATGTATGACTAACAGTCACTGTTTTCTTAAAATGTTTCCCATATTATTTATATCACTTGGACCTTCTCTCATGTTCTGTCTTGGGACCAATTTGTAAATGTAAGAATAGTTGCCCAGCAGCTATTGCAATATGCCTCCAGCCCGTCTCTATCCTTTTAGTTAGAGGATAGAGACCTTCTTCCTTCTTCCCCTCTGACAGTGTCAAGTACACATCAGCGTTTACGTTACAGACCTGGGCATGTATAATGCTTTCTTTGCTTCCTGTGGGAAGGTGCCTCCTTTCCACTTTCTTCTTTGATGGTATCAATGTAAAAGAGAGGAATGTTTCAAAATGCTTACAAACAAAAACAGGGTGAGGGCAGGAGCCTAGTGGGGTGTCTCTATGTAATTAACACACTGAAGAAATCAAGGGAGCAAACTGGTGAAGATTGGAGTACCAAATTAAAATGCTTGATATGTTGTATAGTGTAAATACTTGGAGGTCCTGATCAGGTCTCATGTGCTTTGCTGCCTGTTTCATTAAGACGTTGGCTTTGGAACATGGGCGGGTAGCTGTTTTCTGATAACAAAGGCCTGCTCTTTGGTCACAATGGAAAAATGAGTGGTTCCAGGGTCCACCAAGCCTCACGGATATTCTATATGTTGTATTAAAATATTAGCACTCTTGGCCTTCAAGTGTATATATTGATACATATAAAGATAGCAAAAAAATATCAATGTTTATATTGTTTTGAGAACGAGAGGGGTTGGAGCAGAGAACCAAAGCCCATCTGCGGAACAATCCCCCACAGAGGGGCCACAGGGAAGGGACGAGTCAACCAGGTGCAGTGAAGCATTGCTGAAGCACACAATATTCCTCTGGTTCCCTGAGGCTTCCTCACCCCCCACTATCTTGACCCCATGGCTGCTTCTCAATTCAGACTAGACCGGAGCATGGACACAGGTATAGATAAGAGATGGGCGCTCACGACACACGGAATCCAGGAACAGGAGTGGGAATAGCGATACCAGAAGAGTAGGGGGAAGGCGGGAGAGGAAGGGAGGAAGGGGGAACCGATCCCGATGATCGGCACACAACCATACACCCCTCTTCAGGGGCAAAAACAACGGAAAACATGGAGGAAGAGAGACAGCAGTCAGTGTGAGAGATGAAAATAATAATGATTTACAATCTATCAGGGGCCATGAGTGTGTGGGGGGAGGGAGGGATAAAAGCAGAGCTGATCCCAAGGGCTCAATAGAAAGCAAATGTCTAGAAAGGAATGATGGCAACACAATACAATCATACCTGATGCTATTGACGTATGGATTGTAACAAGAGTTGTAAGACCTCCCAATAAGCTGATTTTTAATACAAATAAATAAATAAAATTGCAATGTTTAGACAGAAAAAACACACATTTAAAAAAAACACATGTTTTAATATAAAAAGCACCCCAGTCCCCAAATGCCCTCTGCATCGAGCTGTCTAGTGGAATGGGAATGATCCATGGGTCAGCATGCAAAGGCTGACAATGAAGCAGAAACACAAAAGGCACCTTCCCTGGACGCAGCCACGTACGTCCTGTGAGGCCCGGCAGAGCGACACTCTTGTGGGCAAAGCTGAAGGGCAGAGGAACAAAGAGGAGTCCTTGCCTCACAGGCCCACGGTCTCCTTAAGACTGATGGGCTGAATCACTGGCCTGAGACATGGAAACGTGAAATCAAAGCCCATCCTGGTACGCACTAACAACTCCTTTGGACAAAAAGACAAACTCATCGCTGATCCAAATCCACGAAAATCACTGCACGGTATGCACAACAACAAAGAGAAAGTGACAGAGAGAGAGGCTTGGGAAGAGAGAGAGAAGCCAGACCCACACCCAGATTGATCCCTTCACCAACCTCCTGGAAGGAAATCCTCTCTCCCAAGTATTCTCGGAATTCTATTCTCTCAGTCCCTGGAAACTTGAGTGGATCTGGTCCTTGTTATCAGGAAGTGGGGAACCAATCACTGTGGCCCAGGGGA
>NW_022111310.1:16515075-16516369 GCF_000313985.2 Echinops telfairi
GTGGCCAGAGAGAGGAGGCTTCTCTCACAGACACGGTGATCGTGTGGGCTCCCAGCGATTCCAGACCTCTGAGGAGAAGGGAGGCCAGCGAAGATGCTGTGAGAGAAAGTCCAAGGTAGACTCTGAGCAGACCCTGGCTGGTTCTGAGAGGAGACAAGGTGGGTTTCTGATCTTCTTTGTGCAGAATGGGGGTGACCATTCAGACAGCCACTCCCTGGCTGTCATTCTGCTGGGTGAGAGAGTCCTCCAGGGTGAAGGTCACACCCCTGAGCTCTCTAGCCCTCCCAGGTGAGCCCTCATCCTCGGGGTCTCTACCCCAACAGGTGTGGGGAGCCTGTGAGGTATAGCAAGCCTCCTGGGTAAGGATGGGTGTGCTGGGTCTCTGGTGGGAAGGAGGTGCTCCAGTCGTCTGGGCCCTGCAAGGTGGGCCCACAGTTGACTCTGGAGTGTTCAGGCTGCTTGGCAGCACTGTGTCCAGCAACAGCTCCTAGAGAGGCCTAGAACCACTCATTCTCTGCCCATGTCTGCCCCACAGCTGTCTCCCGGAAGAGCATGGTGCCCAAGGAGGGCAGGCACCCGCGGTGCAGAAGCTGGGATGGCTCCCTTCGCAGTCACCGATGGAGCCAAGGAGAAGGAGAAGAGGGGAGGAAGGGCAGAGCAGCCCGGCTCCCAAAGAGACGTGCTAAAGCCTCGGAGTCCAGCCCAGCAGAGGGCCACTGCACAGAAGGTGGTCAGGGGCTGCGCATGTAGTGGGGGCTCTGCAGGGTGGGGGCGTGTCCTGGGGCGGGCTTGGGGGAGCTCCTGACCCTGGGGGAGCCACTGTCCTAAGGCACTGAGATGACGCCTAGGCCCTGGCCTATCTTTCCACAAGGGACAGCAGGTACAGCCCCCAGGGTGGGTGTGGAGGGGCTGTGGGGCTGTTGGGTGCTGCAGGGTGAGGCTCAGCTGACTGCTGGGGCACCTGGCCGCTTAACCCACAGCACCTGGTCCAGCAGCAGCTCCCAAGAGAGCCAGGAGCACTCGTTCCTTATCCATGCCTGTCTGTCCCCACAGCTGTCTCCCAGAGAAGCATGGTGGCCCAGGAGCAGAGGCATACTGGACATCGAAGCCCCCACGGTTCCCCTTGCAGTCGCCGCCGGAGACAAGGAGAAGGGGTAGTGGGGAGGAAGGGCCGACCAGTCGGGGCTCAGAGCAGACCTGCTAACCGGTCAGCGTCCAGCAGATCCAAGGGCCACTGTAGTGGAGGTGGGTCGCGGCCTGAACATTTTGGGGTTTGGCATGGTGTGGGGAGGGG
>NW_022111310.1:16517991-16523328 GCF_000313985.2 Echinops telfairi
GATGAGCCTCGCCTTTCTTGTCTCTCGCTCTTTGATCATCGAACCAGTGTGCGGCTGCCTTGCTTGTTCTGTGCCTCAATTTACAGGCTACACTACCTGTGGGACGCCTAGCCTGTGAACTGTGTCACTGTAAGTTGAGGTCCCTTTAAGACATCTCTGGAGCTGGGGGCTGGCTGTTGAAGACCTGGCTGGCAGTTGGTGACCTGCCTTGTGATTGGCTGCTGTGCTGAGATAGCCTAGCCCCCTCTATAGAGAAAGGAAGACCGCAAACTTGACTTGAAGGACTGCTAGTCGCTCACAACTCTCTCACGGGAGTGAGTTGCACTGAGCCATTTGTAGTGCTTTATAATGTAACTGTTTAGTTCTTGTATTATATATTTATCTGTATATGATTTAACAGTTCATTTCTTGTTATATATCTAATTATCTTTATAAATAAATAAATTATCAGCAATTTATCTCTCTAGAGAACCCTGTCTAACATAGCTTGGAAACTTGATTGTGGTAGCAATTGTACAATTCTCTTAACATGATTGAACTATGGAATAATATGTTTATTTCCCAATAATAAATTTCGGTAAAAGGCAGGCAGAAAGTATGTTGGTGGTGGGTTGACATTTACAGAACTTAGAGGAGAGGAGGTTAAAACAAGGGTATGGGAACATACAGGGCTTTGTAAGGACTCAGGCACAGGTTAGAAAAAACATTTTTTGAGGGGGAGTGAATTGAATATTTTTTTGAGAATCAGGTCACCACTAAAGCCACAGGCCTAACTAACATACATACTGCTTCACACCTGCATTTCTACTCACAAACTAATCGAACTTTTGGACAAGCAGAATAGGATGGATAAACCTGCATTTTCCTGTAGAATTCATATTAGGTCAAAGGTACAGTGGAACTGACAGGAGAGTCCCAAATGGAGTCACTTACATCCAAGGACTTGGCCTAGACAATAGCCAGAAATTTCCATCATATCAAGACTTTCAGCTTTGGAATGTTCTTTCTCAGAACTAACTCAGGAATAGCCTTATCTCCATTTCTTTGAAAAAGAGGTAAGACCACTCCCCTACGTTTTAGGTCAAATCCTCCTGAGGTTTTTGCTATTTGTAGCCCAAATCATTCTCCACTTCTTGTCTCCTTGGAAAAGGGGAATTCATCCCTTTTCCACGCCTATAACCCCAACTACCAACAATGTTGGTGCTGCAGTGGTTAAGTGCTGGGCAGCTAACCGGAAGTCAGCGGTTTGAATCCACCAGCCAAGCCCAGACAAGGCAGCCCGAGGGCCAGGTCCACTCTGTGGAGCATCCACTAGAATCTCTGAGTCCGAATTGGTTTGGCGACCACGATTTTGTTGTTGTCGTTTAATTTCAACTACCATATTTATCCAAGGCCCGTTTTCCTTGATTCTTTGTATTCTGAGAGCAAACCCAAACCAAATTCACTGCCGTCCCAGTCGATTCCAACTGACAGCGACCCTGTCAGACCAATGAGAGCGGCTCCTGGGGTTGAGACAGTCTATCTCTCTGGAGTCGGAAGCCCCTTGACGCTTCTGTTCATAGGCCACGACACCATGGAGCCAAGAGTGAGCACCATTAGTACCCCAGCACCCAGCATCCACATGGGTGAGCGCTTCCGGCCAAAATGTAGACCGGCTGTACCAGGGAGGAGAAATTATTTATTCCACAAGAAACGGAAGAACAAGACTGTAAGGTAGTTGAAAGGCGCCAGAAACCAAATCAGTCGAATTAGAACAAACAGGCTTTACTGGGGAGAAAAACCCAGCCTGGGCGAAGTCCCACGGTCCATAGTGTTTGGGCCAGGGGAGTCGCACTGCAGGCTACAGGGGTGATACTTATATATGGACAGGTATGTCCGGGTTTCTGGAATGTAAGGTGTCTTCCTGGTTCCGGGTGTATTCGTGCCAGGTGCAGAGCGATGGGCCGAGAACAACGCGGACACTGAGCCAAACGGGCCATGCCGGTGCAGAACGGTCGAGAATAAAGCGGGCCAGCTCTGGTCAGCTCCGCAGGTGTGTGTGGGAGATTCAAGGTCACTCGCTGCTAGTTGTTTCGGCTAGCTCTGGTCAGCTCCACACAGGTTGGGGAGATTCAAGGTCACTTGCTTCTAGGAGCTGACCTGGTATTGATCCCGCCATACAGACCAGGGAAGAGCTCCCGTAAAGCCGAAAAGGATGAGAACACACCCTAGGGAGCTCGGCAGGCGCGCCCTCGAAGTGGGTGAGGGCAGCGGGACCTTTCTCAACCCGCCGGAAGGAGGGGAGGGGGCGAGACCGGGCGGAAGTGGGGGCTGTGGTCACGTGCTCGGAGAAAGTGTCGCCCGTTTAGAGAAATTTCACAGGCCTTCCAAGAACTACAGACAAACTGCCAGGGCAGTCCTCTGAAATGTGCGTCTCCAGGAGACAAAGCACACTCGCCGAGGGGCCTGACTTCTCCCCCGGAAGGGGTCGCTGGAAGCGGAGCGCCTGGAGGATTCTGGGACTTGTAGTTCAGTCTCTACGCCTGTGTTCTTCCGCTGCCACCGGCGCGGTCGCGCCGTCGGTTCCACTTGTTGTGAGGTCTCCGCTCGGATCCCTCCGCACCCGCGTGGGTCCCGCCGGGGGGCGGAGCTGGGACTTGGCGGGAAACGCTGCCCGCTGCAGGTTGGGGAGGTGGCCCGGCCGGGAGGGAAGAGCGCCCAGAGCGTGGGAGTTTCTGTTGGCTGCAGATCCCTGCGCTCGTTCCCCGTGGAAGTGAGAGACGGTGACGTAGGGCGCACTGCGGGCTGCTCACGGACAAGGCAGACCCAGGAGAGGGGATGAATAACCCATACAAAGTCGTCCCTGGAACTCAAAAGAGGGGGCGATCAAACTTGGGGTCCCAGATGTTTGGAGTGAGAGAAAAGGAATGAGGTTCGAAAGGTGCCAAGCTCCCATGATTTTTTCCAAGAAAAAAGCATGCCCTGCCTTGTAGCCCAAAGAGGTTCGAACTTTCAGCCGAGTTCCACCATAACCCAGCAGCAGCGTGCGCCCCCACACCCCGTCTCTGGCAGTAAGTATGCTGTGTGCGGTGCTCGTGGCTCCTTCTTCCCCCAAAGGATTCTGGAGACCGCACCTGCCCACTGTCTTGCCAACCCCATTGTACCCGTCCTCTTAGCCTTGGCCGCAGAGTGGGTTACGTGCTCCTGCAAGGCCGTCGGTTAGAACAGATTTAAAGTGTCAGAAACGTAAAGGGGCAGTTTTACTCTGCCCTATAGGGTCACTGAATTGGAACCCACACATGGCTTTTGGAGCTTGGGGTTGATTGGGGCCAGTGAGAGCCCTTGGGCACCAGCGTGTCTGATGCATAGAGGAGGTGCTTACCAATGTCTCAGAACAGTCTTCAGTGAAAACTACAGCAGCAGCAGCAGCAGCAGCAGCAAAACACAGGCATAAAAGTCACATATTCCATTTCTAGGGAACACCCAGAATAGGAAAACCAGTAGAGGCAGGAGACAAGGTAGAAGGTTGCTGGGAAAAAGTGGGGATGGGAAGCTCCGTTTAATGAGGATGGAGTTTCCTGCGAGGGTGATGAAAACATCTTGGCACTCCCACAAGGTGACAGGTCTTCACCGTGTACGAAATGCCTCTGACATGACTGGTTAACTTATGGAAGTTTTACCACAATTTTTTCAAAGCCAATCCAGACACTTCAAAAAACAGTGAACCCTCAGTTGTCTAACTCAATTCATTCCAAATCAGGAACTGAACATACTTTTCCCATCAGTAACCATGGGAAACCAAATACCGTAATTGGTCTGAGCCCCCCAAATGACACTTACAAATTCACTTGGAAGGTGTTTAGCCTTCTGGAATACCCCTGCCTCAGACGCTCGATCACCGTCCAGTTGTTTAAGATTTATCGAAAATAGCAGTAACTTATCAACCTCTTCTTTGTTTCAAGGTGAACAGTTTCACACCTTTCGCTACAGTAGCCGCTTTAATCACACTTTCCCCCAAAATGTTGGTAATGTCGACTTAGCTGCCAAATCCGGCAAGAGGCGGCCTCATTCAAATTTCCCAATGGTTTCTTTATTGTGGTTTTGAATGAGTCTTGTAACACACCGACACAGCACTCGGTGTTGTCTGAGGGGGAAGATATCTTTTGAACTTTGCTGTCCCAGGAGTGGACAGTTCGAGCTTGGAGCTGTTCAACAACCGGGTAAATTGTCCGTAGCTGCCATGGACTTGGCTCCACTTTGAACAGTCCCTGTTCGCACCCGAGCAAGACACTGCTCAGTCCCACACGCCTCGCGATTGTTGGTCTGTTTGCGTTCAGTGTTGCCACCACTGTGCTGATCCATCTCTTTGAGAGTCGGCTTCGTGGGTGCTGACCGATACGATACTTTACCCATCAAAGTGAAGTTTTTTACCAGGCACTGATCTCTCCTCACCACATGGCCATCCTCACTTCGAAGGAGCCTTCAAGTGGTGTTTCCTCCTTCTGGTGGTCCATCGTTCAGTATTCTTTGCCGACACTGTGCTTCGGATTCTTCTTTGTCCTTCTTGATTCGTTGCCCATCTTCCACAGCAGTGGGTCTCAACCTTCCTAATGCCACGACCCTTTAATACAGCTCCTCGTGTTGTGGTGACCCCAACCATCGGAAACATGTGTTTTCCATTGGTCTTAGGTGACCCCTGTGAAAGGGTCATTAGAGCTCAAAATGGGGTCGCGACCCACAGGTTAAGAACCGCTGCGTTAGAGGGTCTGACGGGAGAACCGGTGCTGGGACTGTAGTTGTTCCTGATTCTCGTGGTTCCAGAGAATGAGGCGTGGAAGAAGTGACAGCATTCAGGGAGGGGAAGGAGGCCGTGGAGAATTTGAACAAAAAGCCCAGCAGGAGAGGTGAGACTTTGTGTGGGGGATGGTGACGGGAAAGGGCAGGGAAAGGTGCATTAAGGATGGTTTTCAAGGGAGAAGAGCCTAGCCGGCCGATCTCACAGCTTCCCTTTCTCCTGTCCGCTCTCCCTTGGCTGGCCTCTGGTCTTCCCCAAGAAGAGGAGGACATGCCCACGTTAGAGGTGAGTTGGGCTCTTTCCCTGAAACGCCTTCTAGTTCAGTGATTGCGCTCTCTTAGTAAAGAGTAGAGATGAGTGAGATGTGAACTTCAGGGTTACACAAACGGCTGCGGTCTGCTGTCACCGCCAGCTCAGCGCTGCCTCGGCCGCTGCCACCGCTGTTCCAGGAGTCTCAGGCCATAGGGGTATTAAGATCAACCTTCATTAATTATCAGATTCTCTGCTAGACAATTCATTATCACTTACTCATTTAGCAGTACATGTAGTAGAGAGTATTACTC
>NW_022111310.1:16524863-16527166 GCF_000313985.2 Echinops telfairi
CTCCAGTGTTGTTCCCTGGAGGGCTATGGGTCAGTGAGGGATGTCATGTCTCATAGTGGGGCCGGCCATTTGGTCTTCTCTGTGGACTGGCTTCTCTGAGCGGGGATATCGTCCTCAAGGCTTGGTGGGCCAGGATATGCTCCACTCTCTCTTCCTCCCTGGTCATTTGCTCCCGTGTGCTCTGATCAGACATGTCCCTCTCCCTGGGCTGCAGATTCAGTGCTGTCCTCTGAAATAAATCCTTCTAGGGGGAGGGGCAGGTGTCCACATAGTTGGGATTGGGGCCTGCTCCTCAGCCCTCTCCACTGGTTCCCTACTCCTTGCCGGGATGTTGCATTCATATCTTGGACCACTGGGTTGAAGTCTTGTCTGGGATTGATCTTAAGGAAACAATCTAAGACAACTGATAGAGAAAAATGTTTTAATAGTATTATTTAAAAGATGATACTACTAAGTGGGGGAGTCTGAAATAATTCCGTAAGTGGGGATACTGTTAGCAGTAATGATCAATTACACTAGCAGATCTGGATTTACGGGCCTGAGTCTGAGTGGAAGCCTGGTGGCACAGTAGGGTATGCGGTGGACTCTAACTACAAGGTGAGCAGTTCAAACCCACCAGGCATCTGCGGGAGCGCAAACTCCCGACTGGAGCCACTCACTCACATCTGAACTGACTCTGCTGGCAGGGGCTTCTAGACCTTGTTTAATTTTTAAAAATCATTTTATTGGGGGCTCATACAAATCTTATCGCAATCCATACATACATCCATTGTGTAAAGCATATCTGTACATTCGTTGCCCTCATCATTCTCAAAACATTTGCTCTCCACCTCATTTAATTCTTAAAGCAGTACTACACGGTACAGTTTTCCTGTAACCTAACGATACCGCTAAGCACCAGGGCCCCAGAGTTGAAGTGACTGTCCAGGAAGTGGTGTTATTGTTGTGCACTGTCAGGCTGAGAGGAACTCACAGGGACCTTCTACGGCAGAGGAGAACTGGCCCCCACGGTTTCTGAGGCTGGCACCTTTGCGAGAAGGCTGTCCATTGTTTTCCTCCCCAGCGTGGCTGGTCCATTTGAACTGCCAGCCTCTTGAGCAGCAGCCACGTGTGTAACCATTGTGCCACCTGGGTTCCCTCTAACCAAGCAACAGGGTCAGAATGCAAAGCCTGTCTCTAACCCAGAGAGACATTTGCCCAAAGCTGCCCATTCCAATCATGTCTAGCAGTCAAGCTCACTGCCATCACATCCATTCTGACTCACGGCGACTCTGTAGGACAGGGCGGCACCTCCCCTGTGGGATCTTTGACTGCAGCTCTTTAGGGGAGCAGAAAGTTTCCTCCTTATCCCTCTATCAATCCTTCCAAAACCAACTCACTTCTGTCGAGTGAATTCTGACTCATGGTGACCCTGTAAGGCAGAGAAGAACTGCCACTTTGGGGTTCCAATGCTGTAAATTTCCTTCAATAAATCATTTTATTGGGGGCTCTTATAACAAGCCATACATCAATCATATCGAGCACATTTGTACATATGTTGTCATCATCATTTTCAAAACATTTTCTTTCTACTCGAACCCTTGGCATCAGCTCCTCTTTTTTTCCCTCCCTCTCCTGGCTGTCAATCTTCACAGAAGCAGAGAGCCTCATCTTTCTCTCACAGAGTGACTGGTGGTTTTGAGCTGCTTACCCCACAACACCTCCGGGGCTCTTTGAGAATCCTTTAGAAATAACCACATCGTACTCTGTCCACGCATGCTCTGATCACATGGCTAAAGTTGAGCAGCTGAGCTGGCACAGTGCTTATTACTTGTGTTCTTGTCCTGTGGTTATCTAACATATTGAACAACAGGTGCTACTGCTGATGCTTTTCCTGAGTGCCTGAATTATCTTCCTCCGAATTTCTAAGTATCTTGAACCCAAGGGCCACATCTCATGGCCCTATGTTCTGTTCATAGTATTTAACACAGCAAGCAGTTTTGAAGAACTGACCAAATGAATAGACACCTAAAGAGAGTGTCCTTACAGTGTGGGAATTGCACCCAATCTGATCCCGCCACACCAAGGCAAAACACTAAGGCCGTGCAACAGAACAGCAAGGGAGCAGAGCGGTGAGGTTGCTGAAGGTGGGCTTTGGGGCCAGGGCGTGGTGCCCCAACAGACTGGACTGGAAAACACTCCTAAAGGCCAACAGACAGTCCTTGAACTAAATACAAGCTTTTCTCTCTTGTGTTTTGTTTGGTTTTTTGGTCATTGGTTTGTTGTTGTTGTTTTGTTGTATATTGTTGCTTGGTTTTGCTCTG
>NW_022111310.1:16529090-16538040 GCF_000313985.2 Echinops telfairi
TCGGTGCTATACTGCACCTTGATTGAATCATCCCTTCCTTATAACCCTTCTGTGGGGGGATATCCAATTGTCTACAGATGGGCTTTGGGTCTCCATTCCAAACCCCCTCGTTCGCATCAATATGGTTGTTTGTTTTGGATCTTTTGATGCCTGATCTCATCAACACCTCATGATCACACAGGCTGGTGTGCTTCTTCCATGTGGGCTTGTTTGCTTCCCTGCTGGGTGACTGCTTGTTTAAATTCAAGCCTTTAAGACCGCAGACACTATATCTATTGATAGCTGGGCACCGTCCACTCTTCACCACATTTGCTTACACACACGTCTGTCTTCAGTGATCGTGTTCGAAAGGTGAGTATCAAAGAGTGCCAGGTTATTAGAACAAAGTGTTCTTGTGTTAAAGAAGGTCTTGAGTAGAGGTCCAAAGTCCATCTGCTGTCTTAAGACTTAACTACAAATATATGTACATTGGTCTCTCTCCCTTTCGTTATAAATTAATATATTTACATACATACATGCCTATAGTTTTACCTCTATAAATAGCTTTTGCCTCCTATTTCTTTCCTCTATTTCCTTTCACCTTCTACCTATCCCACTATCATGCTCGCCCTCCATTTGGCTCTCAGTAATTCCTCTAGGATACATTGCACTTGATTAAACCCCACCAGGCATTATACACCCTCCTCACCATCCATTTTAGATCTCTTGTTGTTCCCTTGCCCTGAGTTATTTCCCAAAGAGCTCCCTCAGTGTGCAGTCCCATCAGCACCAGCTTCTTCCCTCTTGTCAGTGAGGCCTTTTTTCTGGTTTAGCTCCTAGTTTAAGAAGTGGGGTGTGCTCGACAGGATTCTCTAGAGAAACAAAACCAGAATGCTAATAATTATATATATATATTTATACAGATAGATAGATAACATAAGAAATAAACAGTTAATTAAATTATAAAGTAGTACAAATGGCTCCATGTAACTCGCCCCGTGAGACACTGGCAATCCTTCAAGTCTCGAGGGATGCCGGGTAGTCCGCTGCAGAGCAATTCAGGCTATCCAGGCACAGGCAGCAAACAGCAAGGCAGGTCACCAACAGTCAACCAGATGACAGGGTCCAACAGTCCCCAGTTCAAGAGATGTAAATTCCAAGGGTGTGGTAAAGCAGATCTTGAAGGAACCTCAAGTTACAGTGACACAGTCCATGGGTTAGGTGTCTGTCCTACAGGTAGTGTAGCTTGCAAATTGAGGCACAGAACAAGCAAGGCAGTCACACAGTGGTCCCACGATCAAAGAACAAGAGACAAGAAAGGCAAGGCTCACCGAGCCATTTATCTCTCCACCCTTCAATTAATCCCACATGTGTTTATCAGCCAGGTTGGCACAATGAACCACTTCATGGGGTGTCTCTATTGCTGTATTCTCTCTTCCCCCCATTCTTTTCTTTTTATCTGTAGGTTGGGTGGTTGGCTTTTAAACAACAGAATATTCCCTGTGCCCTCACTTCTTGGGGGGGGGGGATCAAAACGAGGTGTATGTGTTCAGTCTCTCGTTACAGCCTTCATGGAGTTTCTGTACAATTGTGGAAGCGCAGTGGACTGGAGTCGGCAGTAAGGGAGGGAAAGAAGGGGACCCCTGTCTACTGCTGCCTGCCAGACTCTCAGGAGTGTGCCCACCCCCTGTTCTGTGGGGCACAGATGTGACATTTGGCGGGAAGGAGGCAGATGCTTAATACTTCAGGAAGCAATCGCTTTCTTTTGCTGTTGTTGAAACAATCACTGTCACAGACGTGGCTGTGCACTTCGCCAAGGAGGAAATGGGATGAGCTGAACCCTGCTCAGAGATGTGATGCTGGAGAATTACAAAGACTTGGTCTTAGTGGGTACGGGCAACTTCCTCATGCACTTGGCAACCCACCTAGTGATTGTCTTTGTTCCTTAAAATGACTAGAACCGTGAGATGCATGAAATTCTTAACTAAGTTTGAGCCTGGGCTTCAAGGAGCCTTCTTTTCCTGTCTCGTTTAAGTCCAAGGATCAGATGTTTCTGGTCTTTGTACCAATATGGAAGTATATGTCCATTGTAGAACTCAATGGGCACTTCTCACCGCTGTCCAAAAGCTACACTGTCTTCATCTTTCCAACTTTCAAACCCTATGGATCATAGAGCCTGACACGGAGTTTCAGATTCCAGTTGTCGCAGCTTAGTCACTCAAGCCCTGTGTCTTTCTCAATGGTCAGGCAGCCGACTCTTCAAACCAGACATGTGATCTCCCAGCTGGAGCAAGACGCGCGGTGGATGATGAAGAGAGAACGCTCAAGAGCTGGCCGTCCAGGTGAGAGCCCAGCGGCAAGGAGTTCTTGCAGTCGACTGCCCGAGAGTCAGTTCCTCCTGAAGTGCTGGTAAGAGAGCTTCCTGCATTCTGTCTACCCAGCAGAGGCAACGGAGGGCACTGGACGTGAAAACTCCACAGAGCCCTCCGGGCCTCTCTTAGATGTCATTTTTCTGACAGTTCCTCCCATGTGTTGGAAGAATAAACTGCCCTGTTGCCGATTTCAGAAGCCCTAGTGGTATAGTGGTTAATGTGTTAGGCTGCAAACTGCAAGGTTAGCAGTTCAAAACCACCAGCCACTCCTTGGGAGAAAGATGAGGGTTTCTACTGCAGCAAAGAGTTACAGTCTCAGAGACTCACAGAGGCAGCCCTACTCTGTCCTTTAGGGCCACTATGTCAAAACTGACTCCATGGCAGTGTGTCTGGTTTTGTTTCCTTATTTATATGTATTCTGTAATGCATCTATCGCTGCTCTCTTCCCTTAATACCTGTTTTCATGACTACTTTTTCACTATACCTTCATGTTTTCTTGCCATACCTGCGTCTTCCTCTTCTTACCTTCAGACATTCAAAAGTCTTCCTGTTGCATTATGTAAGAGTTGGTGTGAAGATTCACAACGGAAAACTTAATTTACAGTGGCTTACCATTGGCCTACTAACCGTAAGGTCGATGGTTCAAACCTGCTCCCATAAAAATGGCTGGTCTTGGAAACCCTGTGGAGTTGTGCAGCTGTGGTCGGCAGGGTGCTGTAAATCAGAATCAGCTCGATTGCGGTGGGTTTTTTGGCTTCACCAAATGTCTTCTTTCTGGGCACCAAAGAAGAGAGTGGTAGGTGCCCACAGTGCCAGGGTGCCACCTGGGACCAGATTGTTCGCTCTCTGTCTTGTCTTCCTTAGCTCGTGCCCTTTATCCTCCTGGGTGTTGCCTTTCGGTTATAATGTGATGGGGCCCCTCAGCCTAGTGTGCTGCATGGGAGCGGGAAAGAAGTAAGAGGCAGTGGGTGCAAAGCCCATTTAGCCTCCTTGTAAAGAACCTTCCTGAGAACCCTCCTCTCCCCACAGGGACTTGCTTACGTCTCATTGGCCAGAATTGTGGCACAACTGCTACCCCTGAGGACAGAGGGACAGAGCAGAACTTTAGCTGGACGAAACCTGGGCTTTCTTGTCCTCAGGAAAGGGAAAGAATGGCATCTGCCAGAACTATCAAAGAACATGCCAGTAGATGGCGCTACCACCTTTGACACAAGCTTGCTGGGTACAGTCTTTGGGGAAAGATTTTGGCACTGCATTAAAGCCCTAAAAATGATCCTGCTCCCACCCAACGGTTGAACTTGTAGAAATCTGCCCAAAGAAAACAGTCAGGAATAAATACCAAGAATTACCCTGTGCATAATTTTGTTTTAAAATCTTCATTTAAAGACGTTTTCTTTTGCTCTCGTGAATGGACAATACCTTTACACAGTACAAGATACAAAAGGCCTTTTCCAAGAATTATCTCCCACCCACACTTGGCCCTCAGCCAGTTAGTTCCTTTCCCCTAAAAGTAATCGGTGTTACCAGTTTCCCAAAGTTTGTGTGAAATGGAGTGAAAAGAGAATGGAAGGTTTCTGTGAACTTTTTGAAGCGCCTGATGTTTCTGGGGTCACCCTGCTTTGTCTGCCCTTACTAGTGCGGGGTGTAGAAGGGACTCAGCCAGCACCATCCCAGTTATGAGACAAACTAGGGTGTGGACTAAAGATAGTTGGCAGTCAAGCACTCTGGTTACTCATCAAGGCGAGGTTAATGTCAGAGCCAACGGAGCCAGTCCCCTGAAGGCTGACGTTGGACAGACTTCCCACTCGCGAGGGAGGCAGCACTGAGCAAGGACCGGACGCCCTTGAGCAGGGAGCTGGGGGCAGAGTGGTTCCAAGAAGGACAATAGGAGCTGTGTTATTATTCCCCAAATCTCTCATCTAATTGCATCACGTTACTACTACCTTTGGGGAAAGAGCCAGGTGGAGGGAGAGAAGGCAGGAGAATCGTCATTTCCCCCGGAAGGACATTTCAGAAAGGGGAAGCGTTTTTCCCCCAACAAATGCCCTTTACTCAGAGTGTCTGTCCCCTCCGCGTCGTACCCATGACCAGTTTCTAGACGGGTCCCTGTTCTTTCAGTCTTGGCTGGCCGAGTCGTGTGTCCATTCAGCTCCCTGTATGTCTTGATGTCCCCAGAACTTAGAGTGGGTCTTTCTGTGGGTGCCGGTCACAGGGAAATTCATTGCAGAGGAAATGATGGCAGGAATTGATTTGTGTAAAAACTAGGCAAAGCTACAGAGCTAGAACTCATGCAGACGTTTTACATAAATGGAGAAAGGGTGTGTAGTGCCTTTCCTCATCTGTGAACTCTCTGACCGCTCTGAACGTCGGAGTACTTGGTGGTTTGAGTAGGGTCACGTGAACACTGCTTTCCCTCGCTCCTCACGCAGCCCCGGTGTCTCTTCTTTCACGTTCTTAGCATCTGAAGATGGAGCCCAGTGTCCCCTGCTGTAGACACACTCCATGCCCTCCCTGCGCCTTCCTGGCCGAGCAGTAGCCGCTGGGTGGTTGGAAGGCTGAGCTAAGCATTTAGTCCTTCTGCTTACTGAGAGCTCTATTTCTTACAGAACGCTGGTATGAAACCGACTTGGGAAATTATCGAGGAGAAGCATTTGAGGGCCTTTCCCGTAGATCACATGGCTCCGGGCAAATCTGGGGAAGAGTGGCTGCTCTGGTAACTGAAGGCAGACCCTCACGGCGGATCTTCCCGGGGATGACCCAGGCACTCGGGACTGGCTCTTTCATCATGTCTGTCAAAAGTGGGAAAGAGCCGGTTTGCGGATTTCCACACTGAGCGTGGTGGTGTGAACCCTGAAGAGGGAGAGTCCAAGTACTTCCACAGCAAGCTCTCCCACAGCCGTGGTTCTGCGTGGACAGTGAGTCGAAGACTTCTCAGGGACGTGAAGAGCACTCTCAAACCGTCAAGAGGAGGGGAAGCCCTCCCACAGAACGTCGTTGAGGGCACCTGTCTGCCTTGGTTGAGCAAACCTCTGCCCACGTAGCCTGTGGAGAGAGTGCTTGGGCCAGTCCTCGGCTGTGGTGAGGGTGAGAACATTTACAGGTGGAAACTTCAGTCTCTCATTTGTGGCCCTCAGAGCGCCCGCACGGGAGGGAAGTCCATGGAGCCACGTCAAGGTAACGATCACAGAACCGTCCTGAGCAACAGATGAGAGAATTCCGGCAGCAGAGGAATGGGGCTGACGCGGTTGGGACTCGGGACGGGGAGGAGGCTTTCCGCTGCCCTCGTCAGGACCAGCCAGGGGCGGAATCAAAGGAGAAGCCCTGTCAAGGCAAATGGCTGTTGTGGGAGAGAGTGTAGAACTAGAGCGGCCTCCGTCAACATAAGGTCATCCACATGGGAAGAAGCCACACAAGTGTGGAGCCTGTGGTAAGGGAGCAGTGGTCCTCACACCCACTCACTAGAGCGCCCACCCAGGAGGGAAGCCCTGTCACTGTGGGCTGTGCAGCCGGGCCTCGGGGACCAGGTCTAGCTTGCATACTCATCCGCAGGTGTGCACGGGGGAGAAGCCCCACAAGTGTGAGAGTGCGGGAGAGGCTTCGTGTAGAGCAGTGACCTTCGCACCCACCAGTGAGTTCACACAGGAGAGGAGCCCTCCTGGCGTGGGGTGTGTGTCAAGGCCTTCACCCTGAGTTCAGGACTCCCCTTCATGAGCGAATCCACACAGGTGAGAAACCCTATCAATGTGCGATGAGTGTAGCAAGGTGTTCAAGCGGAGCGCCCACCTCGTCCTTCACAAGAGGGTGCACACGGAGAGGCCCTACAAAGGCGCTTTCTGCGGTGTGGTCTTCAGTGCCGGAGTGCTCATCACCGAATTCCCTGCAAGTGGCCTGCAAGTGCAGCGAGTGGGGCAGGCTGTCGTCCACCCCTGAACCCTGCACACTCTCTCAGCGCAGCCAGGGCTTCATCTCCCCCACTCAAACCTTCACCTTCACCGAGAGTCCACACGGGAGAGAACCCTCTAATGTGAACCCTGTGGGAAAGGCTTCACCTTCACATCTCACCTGCATCAGCATCAGAGAATTCACATGGGGAGAAGCCCTTCGGGGTGAAAGTGGGCTTAGTGCTTCTGTCTCAGCTCCGCCCTGGGTGTCCGTGGGAGAGTCCGAGTGCGAGGGGGGCCCTGCTAGGGCCGTCCATGCATTCCCTAAGACCATGGTCCCTAAAGCACCAGCCCTCAGGAGCACCAAAGAGTGCCCAGTGGCTGCTGAGTGGCATGGAGAAGCCGGGGTGCCCACCCTGGAGGAGGAGTACTTTAATCCAAGGTTCACGGATCTGCAGAGCAACCGAGGCTGTGTGTGAAGTTGTATCTGTGTGTGCACAGCGGGCGCATCGTGTTCTCAGGCGCTGTGCACTGTGACTCAGGTGCTGCTGCCAACCAACCCCCAGAGCTTTCACAGGCAGAGACTGGGCAGAAGTTAACGTTCCCATATCCGTCGCTCTTCTGTGTCCAACAGCTACAGACTAAACCCACTGCCGTCAAGTGCATTCTCACTCAGAGAGCCTGTGTCGGTGTGCGAGACAAACCTTGCTGAGTGTAGATAGGGTCCCTTTCTTCTGGAGAGTCCCAGCCTCCCACCTCTGGGCTACAGCCCAGCCACGCCCACCTCACAGCGCCCTCCGCAATTTAAAAGCCAGATTGAAGAGCAGAAAAACTTCCCTTTCAGGATAGCAGCCAGAGATGTTTAAAATCGAAGGGAAATGATAAAAACTTTAAAGGCTAACAGAGTACTTGAATCAATGAAAAAACCATCAAAACAAAAGTGAATGCTTACAGGATACTGGAGTGAGGAGACTTCTCTATAGAATGATAAAGAAAATATACTAAGTAAAAAATAAAAGAGCGAATTATAATATCACAAAACACCATTCAAAAAATTTAAAACGATAATGTAACCAAGGGTTGCAGAGATTGTGTGTGCTTGTGTGCACACACCAAGAACTTACACAAATCAACAAGAAAACATTAATAATCCTCATAGAAAAATTGTTCAAGAACAGGTTAGTCACATAATCCCTCATCAATGGAGAGAGTTTTAATATGTCTTCTTTCATCCAGATGAATGTTTGGATCATTTTGGTAAGTTTCAAAAAACTCTCACAGAGATTTTTTTCATGAACACGTAAGTAAAACCATTAACTTTAAATCAGCGGTTCTCAATCTGGGGTTGCCCAATTCATAGCAGTAGCAAAATGAAAGTGATGAAGTAGCAACAAAAATAATGTTATGGCTGGGGGCCACCACCACATGAGGACCTGCATTAAAGGGTCGCGGCGTGAGGAAGGCTGAGAGCCACTGCTCTAAATGCATCGGTTCATAGTCTCCATCGCGCCTCACTTTGTAGCTGCCATCCTTTATCCCTAGGAATGTTTCTGCACCTCCTTTCAAGAAGATGATGAAATGTTGGTCAGTTTCATTCATCTTGTTGCAGGTCCGGGCGTACAAAACACACGTATGTTTTTCTGGCCAATCCTCTAAATCACAGAACACGGAGCGGCTGGTCTGCCATTATTTGCAAACTCCGAAGGCTTCATGCCAGTCCTGCGTGTTCTTTCCTCTCTCCTGCCTTTTCCAAACCTCACCCCTCCCTCTCCATCAGAAGGGCTCACACAATATCAATCCCCCAATTCTTGAGATTGCAGTATAAAATTTTGCTTAAAGATCTCGGACTTGCTTTGGGGAAAGGCTTCCCGTCAAGACCCTGTGAGGGATCTGGGTGGAAGGCTGCTCCCAGGCTTCAGGGTCCACAGCTGGCCCTTAGAGTGCCTTCATGTAGCTTAATGACAGGTACCCCCTCAGGACACTCAGCTTGTGCGGGCTACACAGCTGAATGCAGACTTACACAGGGACCAAGAATCTGGTCATGGATGAAAAGGGAGTTTCCTATCAACCAAGAGAACCCTGTTTGCCTTGGATCGGAGCGTACAGCCTTGGAGAGCAATATCCAACCCGAGATCAATCGGGCCGTCTCCAAAGTCTGACCTTCCAGTTGTGCAGCGGTCCTTGGAGAGTGACTCTGCGCTGCCATTGTCCTGGGTGCAACGGAAGGGGACACTTCCAGTCCCGGCCACCCTCACCGTTGTACTATGTGTGAGCTGTTGTTGTGGCCGCTGTGTCCATCCAGCTCGGACCAAGGGGACTTGAATCGTTTCTTCTTACAGGCTTTCCACTCCAATCTTGAAAACGGATAATTCAATAACATGAATAATGAAAACCCAGGACCTACCTTTCTTTTTATTCTTTATCTGTTTTCATCTTACGTTGTCTTTCAACAGCAGTGTGAACAACCCGGAAAATATTCCCAGAGTAAGGAATCTTTTTTTTTCTCCCACATTTGCCAAAATCATCACTTTGGTTTTGATCATCAAGACCATAAGAGCAGGGTCTAGAGCCAGGAATTGGAGAACTCTTTTTGTTTGTTTGTTTGTTTGTTTAATCGTTTTATTGGGGGCTCATACAACGCTTATCACAATCCATACATACATCAATTGTGTAAAGCACATTTGTACATTCATTGCCCTCATCATTCTCAAAACATTT
>NW_022111310.1:16540972-16543194 GCF_000313985.2 Echinops telfairi
TCGTAACCACGATGCCACCAGCACTCCCGTACAACAACCGCAGAATGCAATGGTGAGCGTTAACTTAGTAATGTCTGTAGAACATGGTGCTTACAGAGCAGTTCCTGGTGGACAGGGCCAGAAAACCAAACTCCCGGTCATCAAGTCAATTCCAGCTCCTAGTGACTACAGGACAGTAGAACTGGCCACTTCAGAGCAGAAACCTTCATCCTTTTCCCACGGAGCAGTTGGTGGATTTAAACCAGTGACCTTGTAGTTAGCATCCCAATTCTTAACCGCCATGCCACCAGAGAATGCGTAGGGGAAAAGATCTTCAGATCCAAACTACCTCTGCTTGAAGGGGCATCTTTGGTTCATGTTAGTATCTGAGAATGAGCCTCCTCTGGGGTGGTCCCTGGTGCTGACTCCTCGCCAGCACATCCTTTGGATGACCTGCTCCGCTACCTCTGTGCCATAGTCCTGACATGGGAACTATTGCCTCCATACCAGTCAGAAGCCTCTGGCAGTAACGGCCTAGTTCCTGACCTCTGGCAGCAGCTGTGGGAACAGCTGGACAGTATCAGTGTCCCACTCAGCCTCTGAGTGCGGGTGCATCTCCAGGGAGTGGTCCAGTTCACAGCCATCAAAGCTGGCTGGACCCGCAGAGGCGATGCCTTCAATCCTGTCTTCCCTTGCCCTCTTTAGCCTTACACACACACACACACACCCTAAGTGACCTTGACTCCTTCCCCTGGGGTGAGGTCGAGGCAGCAGAGGCAGGTGCTGGATTCCAACTCTGGGTCTTTGACAAGCCTGGGCGTGAGATCTCTGGCTAGCACTCCTCCCTCTCCAAGGTTCCTTCTCTCCTGTACCACCACCTGGGGCCAGCTAGAGGGCCACATCTGACGGGTCATCCTGAGGAAATGGGCCACTCTCTAGGAGCACGGACTCCTAGCAGCTCCACCAAGCTCAGAAAAGCATCATTGTGTGACTGGCAGGAACCCTGGCTGCGCTTCCTTTCTCGTGTGGTAACAGGTGTCCCGTGAGATCTCTCGAGGAGACAGGAGCAGGACACGGCTGGACCTTGCCCTTATTGCTATGTCCTGTTGGAGAGTCAGATCTCACATTGGGTCAGTGTCTGGAAGGTTAGCCATGGGCAAGGAGATTGTTCCTAAAACACCAAAGACTGGGATGTGCCCTTGGCTTCAATACTTACATTCAGCACATGTCTGTTGCCTGCAGAATGGGTAAGAATACCCAGACTCGTGGCACACTCGCTGCGCTCTGTTAGCATGAGAATAAGGACATTTCCATGGAACATTCTATTTTAGGACGAAACAAGGTAAGCCTCCACAACTGTGAACCTAGCCTCCTTCTCGCTAAAACTCACTGCACCCAGTTGAGCCCCACTCATGGTGACCTTGTAGGGCAGACGTGAACCATCCCTTCGTGTTTCCGAAGCTGTAAATCTCTGCGGGAGCAAAAGTCTTATCTTGGTTCCACAGGGCAGCTGGTGGTTTCAAACCGAGGGACTTTTGGTGAACAGGCCAACATGTAGCCCACGATGCCACCGGGGTTCCTAGCCTTCTCAGACCAAAATATATTGTCATAGGTTTGTAAATTTCCTGCACGACTACTTCCCTTCAGGTTTTGTTTCACATGTTTGTCTAAAGAAATGGGCCTTTGCTTAGTAATGCTGTGATAGCATCAGCTTGGGTAGCCAGACCCCGTGGTAGAACTCCACACACAAGCTTTCCCTGGGCGCCACGGGACTGAACCTTTATTTCTGTAATGTGGAGGCCTGACGGGATTTGAGGTAAGTTGGCTCCAGCTGGCACCTCTGCCCACTCAACAGGCTCCGCTGAACGAGTCCCGCCCCAGCCACCCACGAGGGTAGGAGAGCGTGGCTTCCTATGCTCTCAGGCATAGGCAGTTCTTTATCTCAGTGCTTAGAGCAGGGGGAGGGCAGAAGAGTGGGGTTAGAGAAGGACTGGGTGATAAGCTTTGGAGGCACACCAGTGTGCAGACACCCTCCTCTAATGCTAGTGGGGTGACTGGCGGGTCTCCTTGACGTAGATCAGGCTGTCTGCTCCGTAAAAGACGAAAGTCGCAGAAACCAAGGAGGCCGTGCTGCTCTGCCCTATGGGCCACTCTGAGTTGGACATGACTGATGGCAGCGGGCTGTGTGTGGTCTGTGCTTTCACTCCTGGTCGTGAGCATCCTCACCACCCTGCCTGTGTGTG
>NW_022111310.1:16543918-16556021 GCF_000313985.2 Echinops telfairi
GAGTGGAAGCATTTCAGCACTGGCAGGGGTCTCCACGTGGATCCTCCAGTTCCAGGGCTCTAGCATAGCTCCATGTGTCTTGTCAGCAGGAAGACGAAGCAGTGAGTGTCTCCTGCCCCCAGGGAGGAAGACAGGAGTTCCCAGAATCCTCATGAGAAGGCCATGCCCACACAGAGGTCTCATTGGCTATGGCTTGATTGACAGGCTAGAGCCCCCCCCCTTCACAAGTTGACAGGAGATGATGTAACTGATCCTCGCACACCTTTCATAAAACATTCTATTTCATTGGTTTTAGTTTCAAGTAACAGGTCCATTCTAGATCCATTTAAAAAAAAGTAATTTATTGAAAATCCTATAAACCAAACCCGCCGCTATGGAGTCAATTCTCACTCCTAGTGACCCTGTATAGGGTTTCTGAGGCTGTAAATCTTTAAGGGAGCGGAAAGCCTCAGCTTTTTCCTGCAGAGCAGCTGGTGGGTACGAACCGCTGATCTTTCGGGTAGCCGTCCAGCTGCTTACCTGACGCTGCTACCAGACTCCTTAGAATGTCGCAGCCCTTATTCGCAGACTTGTTGGGATGACTGAATGAACTAATGCACTTACAGTAATGCCTGGCCCATCCTACGTGCCATGTAAGTGTCAAAGGTCATTCTACTACATGCTGCCACCTGCTTACTCTCCCCTCTGTCCCCCCAAGCTGATACCCCTTCTCCAGCCAAGTCAGAACCCTCTCCATCCTCACAGGACGCCCTGCTCACACCTCTCCCTCCTAGATTTCCCTCTCGCCTGCCCCTGCCTCACTGCCACATGTTCCGATCCAGATTTCAAAGCTCAGCTCCGCCTTCCTCCTACAGGCAGTGATCTCTGATTCCATCAGCCTCGCTTGCACGTCATTGACTGTGTCTGCGGTGGCTTAATGACACCTTCTCCAGCACCGGAGCCTGTTCTGCACATGCAGGCCTTCGGGGTACAGCCTGGGGGCTTACCCTCCGTTCTCTCCGTCTCCATAAATCATCACTCGATGGTGGACACCCACTCGATGTTTGCCACAGGCCGGCAGGGTTCCAGCAGCTTTGTCTGCAACACATCCTCTCTCTCTCATTTTCCCAGTTTTATTGCCACATAATCCACATCATACAATCATCAATCATGTCAAGAAGAATTGTACAATCATTACCACAATCAATTTCTGAACCTTTTCTTTCTTTCTCCCTGCCCCACCCCCCACGACTGTATCACCTTTAAAACGAGCTGTGCAGTCAAATTCAGTTCCAGTGCTCCCACCCCTTCCCACCTTCACTGCTTATTCTGGAAATCCCTTCATCCTCCACAGCTTCCTTCATACCCCACGTCCCCTACAAAGTCTTACATCAGGTATTGTCTCCGTGCATCCACTCCTTCTGTGCTTCATACACTGGTAAACCCAACAGAAGCACTAAAGACAAAAATGAAGTGGTAAGGACAAAACAATTGCAATATAAAGATAAAAATACCGCAGTGAGCAGGAAAGAAAAGACCTCTATCATAAGGTGACCAGACGTCCCGCTTTTGGCGGGACAGTCCCGAATTTTGGCGTTTTAAAAAAGTCCCGATTTTTGGAAAGAATGCACGACAAGCTAGGGAACGGTCTATTTGGTCCATATAGACCAAATTTTTAATCAAGAACCCCACCCCCGCCCCCGGTCAATGGTGTCCCGCTTTAAATCTGGTCACCTTACGATCAGTATCCAAGGAGCCAGCCTCAGGCAGGAGATCCTTGCACCTAGAACAAATTCGGGTCGGGTCTAGAGGGAGGTCAACCGGACAGGTATCAAGTTAAGCAGGATGACAATGGCCTATGTTTGGTAGTGCGGCCGGTCCAGACCTTTGCCTGTGGTTAGGGGTGATCTGCCAGTGGCTTACTCTGAGAGATACTCTGATTACGTGAGCCTTGCATGCTTTCACAATGTAAGCTCTGATCCTTTCCCTTTGCCGCATTGGAATTTTGTACTTGTCATCTTTGCATCACACAAGCTGGTGTGCTTCTTCCATGTGGACTTAATTGACTCTGTGCTTAGATGGCTGCTTGTTTGAATACAAGCCTTTAAAACCCCAGACACTATTCCAGTTGATAGCTAGGCACCATCTGCTTTCTTCACCACACTTTTCTGTAGCACCCTTATCTTCAGTGGCCACATCATGAAGATGAGTACTGAGCAGGGCCATGTGATCAGAACGAACTGCTCTTAGATTGGGGCTAGCGTTGAGTAGGAGTCCAGAATCCATCTGCTTGTCCATGGAATATGCACAACAGAGGTTTACCTTGGCAGTTGTCTTATGACAAAATCGAACCCCTATATGACCCACTACATTAGACCAGCAGCAAATCAACATGCAGGGGGTGGGGGACCTAAAGGCAGGGAAACAAAACCCATAGAAACAAAAAGTACAACATTGCCAATCACCCCCTGGGGCATAAGGCGACTGCACTGATGACATCCGTTTTCCCAGTGACTCAGCCCTCGGACCCTGTCGGTATGAGTAGTCTATGTGAGTAGAGATCCACCTCGGGCCCATGAGATGTTTGATGGCATTCAACTGAACTCTGTGTGCCCTAAACATGGGGCTGCGTGCCAGGCAGAAACTTCCTGGGTCAGTTCTTCCATGCGCAGTTCCTTAACCAACGGATCAAAACCTGTCATGTCACCGAGAGGGGATATGGAGGTACTAAAGATATGGTGGTTCTGGGTCCCTTACCATTGGACACCCCGGAGGCTCCCCTCAAGGTGCAGTGACCGCCCTGTCCACAGTCCTGGGGTGGCCCTTCTCTGCTTCCTCTCCCTTCTGGGTGCAGGCAACTCTGGGGCAGGGCCTAGTTCATTTAACCGGAGCTCTGTGTTAAATCCTTCTGGTGTAGCTACCGGCACGGTCAGCGTCCAAGGTCAGCGTGGTGTTTAGTTCATGGCATGGTTCACTAAGGGCTGGGTACAAACGCATTCGTAGACTCTACCCAGGAACATAAAATCTGGCCCGTTGTCCCCAGGTTCCCAACAGTGATTGTTTAACACCCCTTCCCTTAGTGAGGGTGCTTCTCCCCAGCCACCCACCATACTTGCCAGCAGAACCATCATTATCTCCTCCACAATGGGATGATCGCCTCTCCTGCTCCTAGCTTGGTCTTCTGGCCAGGATTTCCTTTCGATCCTAGTTGGGGGCGGGGGCGGGAACAGGGGGCTCAATTTGTCCCAGCTTTGTCTGGATGCTGTACAGCCTCATGGACGGTCACCTCCTATTTCCCCCCTCTTGAGGGAGTGACCCCGGACAATGTGAGGTCTCTCTCCTGTGGAGAGACCGAAAGGGAGGTGACATCACTTCTCTCTTAAGGAGCCTTGCTGGATCCTGAGTGGGGCTGCTCACTAGAAGACCAGGAGTTCAAAACCCCCAGCTGCTCCGAAGGAGAAGGATTTGCAGACTCAGAAACTCACCTGGGCACCTCTGTCCTGTAGGATCGCTCGGAGTCAGGGTTGACTGGACAGCAGTGCGGGTTTGGTTAGTTGGTTGGTTGGTTGGTTGAATGTCACAGCCACCCTATGCTTCCCCGTTTGACAGTGAGGGAACCCGAGGCACAGCTTTCGTGGCTTCCTTGAGCTCACACAGGCAGGAATCAAGCCCAGAGGGTGATGCCCCCTGGGGCCCTGGGGTGTGTCCTGCAGCGCCTCCCTGCACACGGAGCCAGGGCAGCAATCCCAGCCCTGCTCTTGCTCTGTCCGAGAAAGCACCTCCTTTCCTGCCATTCGTTCTCTCGATCAGATGTCAAGTACTTATTAAGAATAACCCCGAAGGCCCAGTCAGGTCAAAATGTCCCATATTCCCCGTGCTGGCTTTCCTTCACCCTGACAAGCAAGTGGAGGAACCAGTTAGGGAGTGCCTGGTACAAACCCAATGTCTGGATTTCCTAGTTACCATGTCCATCAGTCCCTAGTGGCTCAGGGACCTTGGGGAGACAGCAGGCACACACAATGCCTCAGCTCCATGACAGCTTCTTCACACGGCCCTGCCACAGAAGCCCTGTGGGGCAACCGGTGGGAGCCCCGGGGAGGACGGTCCTCCTCACTGCAGGGACGAGGAAACAGCTTCAGAAGGTCGCTATGACCCCTCCAGAGTCAAGCACAGACTCGCAGAACGTCAGTGATAGGAAAGGAGTCAGAGATGACAGAAGGCTCCCCCCTCCCCCCTCATGTTCCCGATGGAGACATGGAGGCTCCAGGTCATAGGATGCAGCAGGAGTGACGAACCCTCCGTTCCCGAAGTCCCTGGTGCTGTGCTCTTCCCACTGAACTGTGCCTCAATTTCTTCATCTGTAAGCAGAAGATGAGTGCCGAATTGCCAGGGTGGTGGTGAAAATGAAATACGTGAATGCCTACAAAGCACTTAGAAGTGAGTTTTCTATAAAGAACAGATATTACACGATGCTGGGAACCCAGGTATCACCGTGAGCTCAGTGTGCATCCGCTCATGGAAAAGGATGGGGCTTCAAACCCACCAGCCACCCTGCAGGAGAATAATGTGACAGTCTGCCGCCCTTTGGATGTACAGTCTCGCACTGTACAAGACCGTGGGGAGGTTCTGCCCTGTCTGATCGGATTTCTAGGAGTTTGAATTGGGCCACAGGCACCAAGTTTCATTTTTTGTGTATGATGATGCCAGTAATGTAGATTTTGATAGGATGCAGCTCATTGTCGCCTTTTACTCCCATTTCATATTTACCCCTGACATCTTTGGCTACAACGATCCCAAACAGACTTTTCACAGGAGAGTCCGTCTTTTGTTCTCTGCCGTGGCGGACAGAGAATGAGTTGGGTCATGAAGCTCAGTGATTGCCAAGGGGTTGGAGAGCATTGCCCGGAGGGGAAACCCCAGATAACTACAAAGCACCAGCTCCGAAAACCACAGGCATCAGGAGCACGACAGTCCTCATTCCGAAGAGGAACACGGTGGCAATGGCCATCTGAGCCCAGCTGGCTACTCACAAAGAGTCATTGTTGATGCAGATGCAACCTTATTCGTCACCAGAAAGGGCAGCCGAGGCCTCGGGGCAACAGGTGCCAGTCAGCAGAGCATAAAACAAGCTCTGTGTGTGCCGGCCTCTCTCCTCGTGCTCCGATCTCACACTGCACTTTACGGCTTACTGAACCTGCCCTTGAACGTGTCAGCCCATCCTCACCGCAGCCGAGGCAGCGGTCTTCTGTTCTCAAAGATTGACATCTCTGCTTTCCCACGCTGGAAACGGAGAGGCAGGGATCACTGTGTGATTTTATAACACAGCGTGTCCACAGGCAAACTACTGTCTTTGATTCTCTGTTTAGTTCCGTCCAAGTCTTGGCTCCAAATACCTGCTTTGCCCAAGGGATTTGGGCTTCCTCGTTCTCAAACAAGTTCTCTGAGAAGCTTTATGTAGTTCAGTGTGAAGGTCATGTTCTTTCTGTGTTGTTTCTCTCTTCTTCTTTGTGTCTGCTCTGGGCTATCATGGAACTAGGATAAACCCCTAAATATCCTCACTGTCTAGTGGCTGGGATAGAGCCCCCCAACACCCCAATTAAAGAAGCACAAAACATTTATACACCAGGAAATACCCAGGCCACATAATGACAGTCTCCCCTTTTAAGTGCTCAGATTTCTGTATAAAATAATATTCATAACCATCACAAAGAAAGTTAGTAGCACAGAAGATAGCCTGGCATGGCAATCCCCCTCCGAGGTATCTCCGCCTCCCCACTAAAGAAAGCATACATCCACAAAAATACTTGCACAGAAGAATTCACTCTGCTTGGAAGCAACCCAAGCGCCCATCCACCTGAACTCATACAGCCTCCCGGATGACTACTACTCGGTCATACAACGGAATGAGCATCACACTGGAATATACATGGGCCTCAGAGACACCAGGTTTCCTGGAAAAGTCAGACACAAACGAATGCACACCTTCTGGATCTATTTGCGCGACGTTTTAGAACAGGTCAAACTAACCATGATAAAAATCAGCATGATAGCTGGTGGGGGTGGGAGTGGGGCAGGAGGTGAGTGGGAACGACTGGCCAAGAAGGGGCCAAAGGTAATTTTTAGGAAGATGGTTTTTATTCCTCATTTTTAAAATCCAAACTGGGGAGAGAGGGTAAGAATCCCTTGAGGGAAAACGTGTTTTCTCTGCATCCATGCATGAAGATGACTTCATACATGCTAGAAGGTCACTTCAGAGGAAAAGATTTTCAGAAGTGGCTTTTTGCTACTCAATCAGCCCAAGGCCACCTGGGTACCTGCTACAGGCATGGAAACACCAGCAGGTGGGGAGTTAGAAATACACAAACAGGAGAGGGCCTATTCAGGAGGAGCTCACAATGACACACAGGAAGCAAGGCAGTAAGAATAAGAAAAAGGTGCCCAATCTTATTCAAGAACATCCGTCGCTGGGACAGAAGTTCACGTTAGTATGGCCTCCAGACTTTCTGAAGACATGGAGGAGGGATGATCCCCAAACTTTTGCCCTGAGATGATCTTTAAACCTTGGGTTTTAAATCTTCCCAGAAGTCTTCATCAATAGTTTCTCTTAACTAGTAAAAAATGCCTACCATGAGCTCTTTCAAGAGAGCTATAGGGTGCAGTATAGCACCTTTGAAACATACAACTTTCCTCTAGTTCTTTAATGCCCCCCCCCACACACACACACACTATCATGATCCCAATCCTCCCTTACAAATTCGGCTAGATCAGAGCATGTACACGGGTACAGATAAGAGCTGGAAACACAGGAATCCAGGACAGATAAACCCCTCAGGACCAATGAGAGTAGCGATACCAGGAGGGGAAGGGGAAGGTGGGTATAGAAAGGGGGAACTGATCACAATGATCTACATAGAACCCCCTCCCAGGCAGACGGACAACAGAAAAGTGGGTGAGGGGAGACATCAGACAGTGCAATAAATGAAAAAACAGTTTATAAATGATCAAGGGTTCGTGAGGGAGGGAGGGAGGGAGGATGGGGAAGGGAAAAAAAGAGGAGCTGATAGCAAGGGCTCAAGTAGAAAGCAAAGGTTTTGAGAATGATGAGGGCAACAAATGTACGAATGTCCTTGACACAATAGATGGATGGATGGATGGATGGATTGTGATAAGAGTTGTACATGCCCCCAATAAAATGGTTAAAAAAAAAGAAGAAAAGAAATATACCAGGGCTTGGGTCAGGCCCACCGGGAATTCCAGTAGCAATACTTTTTTATTTACCCTGATCTAAGGGAACAGAATGCTGTCTTTTCCTGTCCCGCTGTATTAGTCTAGGTACTTTAGAGAAACAAATCCACAGCAACTCATGTATAAGAGAGAGTTTTATGTAAAGAAAGTGTGCATCATGAAAACATCCCAACCCAATGCTGCCCAAGACCACAAGTCCAACATTAACCCATTAACCCAATACCAGTCCACAAAGTCCTCCACCTCACAAAACAGAGGCAATGATGCCGACTGCAAGAGGAAAGCTGAGTCAGTGAACAAATAAGCATCTCAGCGCTGGCAGGGGTCTTCACACAGCTGCTCCAGCACCCAGGGCTGCATCGGGATAGCTCCATGTGGCTTCTCCTTGGGGATGTCTTGTATGAAGTCAATCTTGCAAGCTGAAGCAGGGAACTGCTAAGGCAGCTTCACCCTGGTGCGACCATCACAAAGCAAGAGTCCGGAGAACTAGAAAGGCGAGGCTCACCACCCATTTGTCCCTTCACCTTTCAACCAGCCCCACATGTGATTATCGGCCAGGTTGGCACAATGAACTAACTCACCTGCCTTCATGGCTAACACTGTATTTGAATTCAGTGTTGCAATTAGGTGTAGTCTCTTCCAACTTAGTGCAGGTCACATATAGTTGTAAAAATGAACTCCCTCACTTGTCAACCTCCCACAGGATTCTCTGCCCTTCTGTATTTAGGATCCAAGCCTTGCAAATAGAGCAAATAAAGCAGGAGCTGGTCAATCTTTGATTGACCGCCAAGTCTCTGTTTCTGGGTAACTTAACATGATTGAGTGCCAGACTCACACACTTCAATCCCTGGGCTAAATCACGTACAGTGATGCATCAGTTGTCGAAACCAGTCTTTCCAAATTCCTGGTCGAAGGCTGAAAAGTTGAACATATGTTTCCATGAGAAGTAATGGAAAACCAAATCATTGGTGCTGAGGCCCCCAAATTACACCGACACGTTCACTTTTCCAGGACTTTGGGACAAAGTTAACAGCCCTAGGTTATGGAAATACCCCTCACATGTCTAAACACAACACGCACAGTACATCAAATACCAAAACACAGTACAGTAACCAGAATGAATCTATTTGTCCATTATGTCTTGTTGTTTTAAACCTGTCAGTTTTCAGAAGGGTACACTAGCATGGGCTGCACTCTACCCTCCCCGCTAGCACAACTCAAGGCCTGGCAATGCCTTTTCCTCTTCATTAACGAAGGTCCTGCTGGGCACCTCCACCCCTGCCCCAGGAAAGTAGTTTTATCGCAGTTGAACACTTGCTGGGGACCAAACCCTCAGCCTCCACATCTCCAGCAAATGCAGCCCCAGATGGATCGGCTTCATCTTTCTTTGCACTCGCCCCTCCCCTTGCCTCACCACCCAGTGTTCACCTGTTCTCTGTGAATCGGCCACGGCTGGCTTTGAGCGCTTCGGGTGCTCAGCCCCGGCTCTGCCACCTCTTTCATGACATCACCATGGAGCCTTCTAGCCTCCTCACAGGCCCCGGTCTCAGAGGAGCGATCTTCTCTGAGACTTGTTATTTCTTCATCACCCACCTCTCCAACGGTCTGGGTTCTCTGTTTCCTAACTCACGATTTCACACCTCTCGCTCCAGCAGCCACTTTAATCGCATCCCCCCCGCCAGTGTTGACACGGTTGCAGCTTTCAGTTGCCAAAGCAGACACGCGGCGACCGGACTCAAGTTTCTCAACGATTTCTTCCTTTAACTCTAGGGTGGTCCTCGGGTTGCCTCGGAGCTTTACTGCTGGTGCCACTCACTTTCTCTGGAGCCACGGTTACGAGGTTTTATGCAAATAAAGTGGGGGGGAAAGGGGGGTGTGGTACGATGGTGAATGTTGTCACACCTTAACACGAGCCCTCTATGCTCTCTGAGGGCCTAAAAGGGACCATAAAGGAGCAAAACCGTTGTGTGCCAAGCAGCAGGGCAAGGGCCGGCTTTCCAGTAGGGTCCCTAAGAGACACCTCAGGAGGAATGGTGGCAGGGTGGTCCCATCGCAGCAAGGGAACAGCAGAGACACCCAGGGGCCTAGCAGCCCGAGGCAACTAGGCGCAATCCCATGTGTGGCCTCTACCTCATTGTAAACGTGGTGTGGCGGGAGCGTCTGGTCTCCTCTGCCTCCACAAGGGGAAAAGAGGTTCAAGATCACCGGTCCAAGGCTGATGATTCCTATGAAGCAGAGGTCAGACATACTGCCCTCTCCAGCCTTTTCACAAGTAGGACACCAACCTCCCCTCCCACACCACTCTCTGCTTCTCTGCTGGTTTTGGTCATTCACTGCAATACTCACACAGGGGTCATGGACCATACTCATAGCTTTGGGATTTATTAGGGAAGGGACAGGTTATGGTTCAGGGTCAGGAATGCCAGGGCACAGTTCTTCAGCAGGATAGCCTCTTTTCAGTTGTGCCCACAGGCAAACCTCTCTCTGGCCCTCTGCCTCGTCCTGGCCTCTGTCCGCCTCAGGCAACTGTGATGCAAAGCTCTTTACGCTCTGCTGCAAGTGTCCAGAGGTATCCCACCTCACCGGTAAGTTTCCACCAGAAAGCACTCCGCTCTCGCTCTGTGCGACATTGGTAAGCCTAGTCCCCCCAGGTGTCCAGAAACACCCTGCTCAGTTAGCAAGCCTCCTGCTCAGAGACTCCGCTTTCTGCCTCATGGGCCTGGAAGCCCACCTCCCACCTGGTCTCCTGGTTCTGCTGCCACTTCTAACTACCTCTCGGGAGTGGTGGCTCTTGGTCTCCCGGGTCTGAGAGGCTCTGAGAGCAGGAATCCCCGGGTTCAGACGATACTCTCTGCTCTTGCGTCTTCTTTTAGCTGTGAAGTTCCTCCCTTTCTGCCTCTGGGATGGCTCATATTAAGCCTAGTGGGTGGCAACACTGACAAATCCCCTGTCAGGGTTCCAGGCACTTTATTTTGTAAGGTCCCACACCCACAGGAGTGCTCTGCACCTTAGTTATTTTATTAGCATGCTGTCTAATTATTTGGTGGGAGCTACAAAGAGCATGGCTAGAAGAGCCATCTTAAGTAAACAAACAAACAAACAAACATAAACAAACAGAAGCTCAAGGCGCCATCGAGTGAGTTCTGGCCCATAGTGACCTTAGGCACAACAGAACGACACGCTGCCCTGTCCTGTGCCTTCCTCACCAGTGTTCCCACGCTTGAGCCCATTGCTGCCGCTACTGCACCAGTCCATCTCCTCCGGGCCGTTCTCTCCTTACCCGCCCCTCTGCTTTACCAAACAGGATGTCCTTCTCCAGGACTGCACTCTCCTGACCACATGCCCAAAGGATGTCAGACTACCACTCTTTACACAGACAATGGCGTGCGTGACAAGGCAACACTGTCCATGATATTCATTGACAGTGGCAGTGCCCGGCCCACCAGATTAATACGCTTCTTAATAAAGGAGGAGGGCATTAAAATAGTAAGTATGTGGTAGTTCTGGGCCACCATTCACTGGGCATCTCCAGGCCAAATTTAGTGACTCATTATCACCAAGAGAACGCAGCAGGAGTGAGGCTGCCTTGCTTCTGAGGCCTGGATGCTACAGGGAGTGCCATTGCCTCTTGTACATCAGCCTCTCACTTTGGAGCTCGAAGTTCTTAAGTAACCCCCCCTGACTTTTCTGAGGCCATCACACACACACACACACACACACACACACACACACACACACAGCCTTTGTATACCATTCCAGTTAACAGCCCAGTGGAACTCCCAGTGCCCAGTCAGCACCAACTGCACCCCAGGGGAGCAAAGCTGTCACAGTGCCCAGCCCAGTTACAGGACTCCAGTCAGGGGTGGGGAATGTCCGTCCCGAGGGCAGCATAAGCCCGAACAAGCATCAATACTGTCTAACGTCACACGCCTCACCCAAGAGAAGCAGTGGCAGCCATGACATTACACCAAAGATCCAAAACTAAGCCTGGCTGCCATTGAGCCAATGCTGACTCCGTGGGTTTCTGAGACGGGAACTGTTGACGGGAAGAGGAAGCCCAGTCTTTCTCCCAAGGAGCTGCTGGTGGTTTTGAACTGCTGACCCTGAGGACCGCAGCCCAATGTGTAACCACTACACCACCAGGGTTCCAAGCCATCACATGAGGGGTGAGGTAATTAAAGGTTTGACCAGATACGGCAGACTAATTTTTAGGTTGCTAATTCTGTATGGCACTCAAAGTATGTTCTAAATCAGAGGTTCTCAACCTGTGGATCTCAGACTTTTGGGGGTCAAATGACCCTTTCACAGGGGTCGCCTAGGACCATCAGAAAACACATATTTCCGATGGCCTTAGGAATTGAGACACTGCTCCTCCATCCGTCTCCAGGCAGGTCCGCCCACATGAGTACCCAGCATGAAGGTTGTTACCCATGCTACACCATGCTTCAAGCCAAAATTTCATTTATTTGTCATTAGAAATAAATATTTCACAATATATTATTATATATTGTTTTTGTGATTAATCACTGTGCTTTAATTATGTTCAATTTGCTACAATGAAAATACATCCTGCCTATCAGATATTTACATGATGATTCATAACAGTAGTAAAATGACAGTTATGAAGTAACAATGAAAATAATTGTATGGGCCTGGTAGGGCATGGTCAAGGGTAATGTAACAAAGAGGAATTGCTGAAACCTTGGTGGGGACTGAGCATGATAGTGGGACAGGGAAATAGAGCAAAGAGCTGGGAGGCAAAGGGCACTTATAGAGGTCTAGACAAAGACATGTACATATGCAAATATATTTATATATGAGGATGGGGAAATAGATCTATGTGCATATAGATTTAGTATTAAGGTAGCAGAAGGACATT
>NW_022111310.1:16558708-16562309 GCF_000313985.2 Echinops telfairi
GGGGGCGAGCAGAGAGTAAAACTTAACTGGTTGTTGTTGTGTGCCTGAGGAAAGAGGAGGAGGAAGAGAGATAAAATAGATTGAGCACAGGTGTGGTGGGGTGGGGGCCTGTGTGGTTTCTCTCAGTCCTCAAGTGAAGTCCTGACTTTAAACTTGGCCTTTGGGTTGTGGGCAGCTTGGCTCCTGCTTTCTTCAGCCTCATCGCACAAAGTCCACTCTTCATCCATCTATCCACCAATCTATCCTTCCTTCCATCCTTCCATTCATGTTTTTTCTCTCGCTCGCCCTCTCTCCAGGCTGCACCACGCAGAGCAGCTGCACGCGGCTACCCATGGAC
Source organism: Echinops telfairi (assembly GCF_000313985.2). Taxonomy (NCBI): domain Eukaryota; kingdom Metazoa; phylum Chordata; class Mammalia; order Afrosoricida; family Tenrecidae; genus Echinops; species Echinops telfairi. Next base: position 16,559,046 of record NW_022111310.1, read on the forward strand.
GCAAGATGACGGCAGCAGCATGCGGAGGACATGAGAGGCTGAACCCCGTGGGAAACACGCAAAGGGCTTGACCAGGAAGGGTTGGACTCCACCCTTCCGTCCACTTATGAGCGTCGATTTTTAGCCAGTGAAGGGGCTGTTAGGGTCATTCATTCCACTCCTTCTGGTGCAGATGGGGAGGCTGGGGCTGAGAGAAGGGCCATGGTGTTCTTGGGGGGGTTACACAACCTTATCTGCACACCAAGGCTAGTTGCTCAGCAGAAGCAACATTCTGTTGACAAAGCCTTTTCCTAAGACCTCAAGTTCCTCAATCGTGTTTCAGAATGAGAACTGACTAGCTTTCCCCTCAACGGACTGGTCACAAGCCGAGAGGGGCATCGCAAGGACATCAGCAACAGCAGCCTCCACAGGCTGTCCACGTACAGAAACTAGTTCAGTGGTTCCGTGTCCAGTTCTTTGCTGAGGGGAGGAAGGCGGACAGGAGGCTGGGCGGCTCAGAAAGAAAGGCGGCACTTTAGGATTTGGGGGTTCAGTGGTGTAACCGGAACACAGGAGGAAGTTAGCATGAAGGTCATCAGATTGTGACAAAGCCAACAGAAACAGCTAACTGCATAAGGCTGTGCTGCAGGTCCTTGGACAAGGGGGCGGGGGGAGGCAGTGGCCCAGGATCCAGCGGCAGGAAGGCCACGTCTCCCAGGTGAGGCCCTCTCACTCACCCTATGGTGCCGCTGCCGACTCTATGACCCTATAGGACCGAGTATTAGAAGGTTTCTCTAGTCTAGTGGGTAATACCTCGGGTCTTGGCTTGCACGATGAAAGAATTGACGCCGCCGAAGCCCGTTTTGTGATCCAAGCGGGTTTTTATGAAGGACAGGACACGTTTCAGGTGTTACAGTCTCAAGGAGGTTCACAACTAACTGGGCCCGAGCAACCTCGTGGAAAAGAGCACCCACATGTGCAGAACTTGGGGAGAGGGATCCCAGCGGGGTCAGAGGTTGAGGGAGCAAGGGGCCTGAGGCTGAGAAGGCCAGAGAGCAAGGGGGCAAGAGAGGCTGTGGGCCCCGAGTAGGCCCAGAGCTGGCGCACTGTCCCCTGCAGCTAGGAGCCTGGAAAGAGAGAGCAGCCTTCCCAGAGCCAGGATATTTTAAGCCTCTGGCCGGGGAGATGTGGTTGATGGTATCGGTTGACCCCATTGGCTGGGTTGAGCGCACCTGGGTGATGTCATGAGCCTGGGTGTGAGCTTGGGTCATGAGCCTGGGTCATAACCCTGGCTGGGGGCTTGAGTGTGAGCATGGTCAGTTTGGGGTCTTCATAAACGTCTAATGGCTACCTGATTTACTCCCAACCTCCTTTTGGGGGCCTTTGCAGGCATGGGAGGGACAATGCCCCTGTCCCTAAATCCAGCTACCTAACAAGTATCACAGGGGAAGAAAGTCCCATCTTCCTCCCTTGGAGGAGGCTGGTGGTTTTGAACTGTTGACCTTGCAGATGACAGCTCATCTTGTAACTACTAAGCCCCCAGGACTCCTAGGGGAGGTCCAGAGGGGTGAAACAGTAACCTCCCATCACCAAATCCCTCCCCGCTTTCGGCGCCCAGAGGTTTCCATTATGCCCATAGCCCTTTTCTCCATGGCTGCCTCCTGGCCTAGTTTCTCACCCCACAACAAGGGCTCTACCCCGCGGGCCCCTCTTGGTGCCTCCAGTGTATCCTTTCCCCAAGACTACCACATCCCCACTGTGCCCTCGCCCTCCCCGCACACCCGCAGACAGAGGTTCGTAGACACTGATGACTTGATGCAATTTGCTTGACCTTTGCAGGCTGCTTCCTCCAGCAGGAAGGGAGTGTGTGCTGCTAAGGATAGTAACCCCACCGCCAGGTCCTTTGCCAGCCCCACTCCCAGGGTCTCCACTGAGACGCTCACAGCGCCTTTCCCAGGAAGCCTCGAAGCCCCTCTTTGACAGATCGTCTATTCCACTAACATTTCCACTTTACTGACCAGGAAATTGAGGTTCAGAAGGGTAGAACTCTTTACCTAAAGTGTCATGGCTAAAACTTGATGGTTTAGGATCAGATTCCAGGCTCAGTGTCTGCTAATAGTTTCTGGTAAACTCTCACCAAATAGATTGTGAAATTAAATATTAAAAGTCCCACGAACTCTCCAACAAAAGAACTGAATCAAGAAAATGGACAGGAAATACACAAAAATAGAAATAAAAATTCTAAAAAAAGCTTACCGTAGAAATCCAAGTACTAACACAGCCTAACAACTACACAAAATTGTTCTCCGTGTCTTGGCTTTGAGGCCTGTTCCTGGGGTAATTTGGATCGCTGATTCAGAACATCACGCTGGAAAGATCACATCAGCTCTTGTTTCTTAGATATAGTATTTCACTATATTTCCATCTATTAAGTTATAGTAACTTATTAATTTATCATCCTAGTTTTGAATATGAGAAAATATCAGACCCCCAAATTACAGGAAAAGACAGAAAAGATAAGAGATATTTTTTAAAGAATTAATTATTAGGGGCCTTCTGAGGGAAACAAACTGTATCTGGACCTTTGGTGGCTACTTGGTTACACATTCAGCTGCCCAGCATGAGGCCAGTGATTGGACCCACCAGCCACTCTGCAACCTTTAAAGAGGTCAAGGTTTTGTAACCCCAAAGGGGTCACTATGAGTTAGAGTCAAGTAGACGGCAGTGGGCTTGTCTGTTTGGTACGGAGGCTGTGCACTCTACACAGAGACTCTACAAGTCGGACGCTGCGAAGCCGGAACCCAGCTTGAGAAGAGTGGAAATAGAAAAGACGCATGTGTGGAGGGGGTGGGGCCAGGTTAGAATGTTGAACATGTAGGGCTTCATAGCAATTTTCCTAAATATTATGAAGCTCCAATTTTTCCTTCTTCAAATTATGCAGTAAATATTTAAGAACACACTTTAATCTGTAGAAGTCAATGCATCATTCGTGTGAAATGTTTCAGTGGTGACGTTGACTCTAAGCGTCTCTATGAGCCTATATTCATAGCTTTAGTATTAAGGTAGCAGAAGGACATTGGGCCTCCACTCAAGTACTCCCTCAACGCAAGAATACTTCGTTCTATTAAATTGGCATTCTATGATGCTCACCTTCCCGACACAACTGCTGAAGACAAAGCAGGTGAATAAGCAAATGTGTGAAGAAAGCTGATGGTGCCCAGCTATCAAAAGATATAGCATCTGGGGTCTTAAAAGCTTGAAGGTAAACAAGCGGCCATCTAGCTC
>NW_022111310.1:16565583-16566873 GCF_000313985.2 Echinops telfairi
GAGGACATCGTGTCCGTTTTTCTCACCCCCAGAATGCCTTAGAATTTAAGACCCTTGAAGCAGGTTCAGGCCGTTGCGTCCAGCGCCCGCCCCAGCCCCTGCCAGGCGTCTAAAAGGAGAAGGAACTGAGAAGAGCTCCTAAGAAGTCCCCCCGCCAGGCCGCAGCTCCACGGGACCGTCGCGGTTTAGAAACGATGACACGTTTCTCAGCGTTAAGTGAGAACGACGAAAACAAATCTCTGCTTGGCAGCGGCCCCTCCCACTCGGGTGGGGCCGGACGGAAAAAGCACAGATACAGTTCGATCCAGCTGCCAGAGGCTGAGATTCATCCCACGTGGGAAAACTAGATTGGGGCCCCACCTTGTGTGGCTGCAAACGGAAGACCCGAGTGTCTTCCCTGGAGGCAGGGTGTCGTGGTTTCGAAAGGAGAACTGGCAGGACGGGGCTTTCCACTGCCGTGAACTCACAGGGCCAGCTCTACCCTGTTGGCATCGACTCGGTGGCGGTGGAGCTTTGTTGCTGGCTTGAATCTTCTCTCGAGACAAGGCCAGAGCAGAGTAGGCTGGAGCCCCTGAGTCGTGCGCATGCGCAGCCCCTTTGGCACCAATCGGAAGGGTACAGGTTTGAGTCCACCCAATGGCGCTGTGGAAGAAGGCCTGGCAATCTACTTGTGAAACAAAAAGCAGAAAGCCTCGGGTGCCATTTCTACTCTGGTACATAAGGGGCTGCCCTCAGTGGGATTCGCTCTTGGCAAGTCCATAGGTTAGACTGAGAGGCTTTAGGGGAGTCTTTGGACTCCCCAAAATGCGTGGGACCTGATACTTTCTTAGGGTATTTCCAGCTTTGAACATTCTCTCAACCCTCTCGTCCTTTCTTGCTGATTCCACCTCTGCTTCAGAAGCTGCCCTTCAGACAGCAGCTGGGCTCCAACTACTGACATTTTGGGTAGAGCTCTGTGTGTAGCCCACTATACATTTTGTTGTAATAAGCCATTTCTTTGCCGTCCCCCACCCCGCCCCCACTAGACAGTTAGCTCTAGGAGGGTCCAGGATTTGTCTCACCTTTCTGTGTATCCGTGGTCCAACAAAAAGGAACGTTTCTTGATGAAGTAGCTCTCCTCTGGGGATGTCTTAGTCTACTGCAAAAGGTGCCAGCCCCAGGCTAACGTGAGGAACCCAGTTGTGGCACTTGTTTGTCTGATTGATTAGCCACTGGGGACATTCCAAGGAGCTTTAGTGGTGCCGTGGCGAAGGGCTTGGCTGTTAACCAAATGATCAACATTTTGAGCCT
>NW_022111310.1:16567739-16571614 GCF_000313985.2 Echinops telfairi
GAACATTTCCCATGTTAACAAATCATTCTTCTCACAATCCTAATGGGAGACGCAGGGGTAGTAAGGACGGAAAGTGACCTTTGTTTTCTTTGTTACGGTATGTTGTTAACTTTTTGCCATGAGCAAGCCCCCCCTTCACATGAGGAGTGAGGGGGCTGCTTTAGGGTTAACTTCTGCGCGATGTCTTAAACGACGGCAGCAGTTTCCATTTGGAGACCATGGCCGAATTTACTTGACAACCCCCTCGAGGGAGGCATCCCCGGTTCAGCCCATTTCTCCACGTGTGGTCGCACAGACACCTGCCCCAGAAACGCCCTGCGTGCTCGTTACGCCTGTTGAGGTTTGAGCACAGCACAGCCTTCCCGGAAAGATCTCTGGCTCTCTGATTACGCTTATTTAAGCCGATTAACAACAGCACCCACCTGTCCGAGATGCCTTAGCGACGGCTGCGCAGCAGGCTGGCAGGTGAGTGTCGTGCAGGCACACGGGGTCCCTCAGCAGACCCAGACCCTCCAATGAATGCGCTTGGGCCCCGCGTCGGTACAGGCGGGGCTTGGAGACATGAAGGGAAAGGCTTGTCTTGCTGAATGCAGGGGGTAGAACAAGCAGGTCGGTTTCCCAGTCTCTGCCAAGCTGGGCTGTTCGCTGTAAGACTGGCAGTGTGTGTGTGCCCAGGAGCTCCGTAGGAGGAAGACCTGCAAGCCGTTTCCATAAAGATGCCAGGCAGGAAACCCCTACGGGGCAGTTGCACTCCTCACAGGAATAGCTCGTGCGGCCTCTCTCCCAGGATACTGCTGGGTCACTTCGACCCACCAGCCTTTCAGGCAGCAGCCTGGTGCTGAACTCTGCACCACCTGGACTCCTCTGGGGCTTGGTGGCCACAGTGGCGTTGGTGCCATCAAGCCAGTTCCGGCTCCTAGTGAACCATGTGACAGAGGCGGAAGCCCGTTCTTGACACGGGGAGGCTATGAATCAAAGATGACTCAGTGACGGCAGTAGCCAAGGCCAGTGTTGCAATGCCCACGTCTGCATGCAGGGGGTGAGCTCAGCCAGAAAACCCAACCAACCCCAAACACTCACCCCAGAAGCACAGTCGCTCTTGAGTGGAGGTGGGGTAGGATAGGAGTGGCGCTCAAGCTGGGAACCTGCCCGCACCAATTTCATGGGCGCGTGCAGTGGGCTCCGCACTGAACTCCTAACTGCAGGCCCAGTGGTTCAACCCCACCAGCCGCTCCCCGAGAGAAAGGTGGGCTGTCTCCTGTACAGATTTGAAAGTCTGTAAGGCCAAAGGCAGTTCTAGCCTTTCCTGTCGGGCCTTGAGGGCTCAGGGTCGCTTGATTGCTGTGAGTGAGTGTGAGTGGGGCCGAGCCTACAGAGAGGGAGCCTAGAGGGCCCCCCCTGCCCCGCCTCCCCCCTCCCGTATCTAACAGATGAGACGGAGACCAGAGGGCACCCTGTGGGTGGCAGTAGCTCAAGGGCCTGCAGCTGGTCCCTGGCAGAGCTGGGAGGCAGCTCCAGGCAGGAGCGCCTTCTGTTGGCCGCGCCTCCTTTGGCGACTCCACTCCTGAGTCCTGATGCAGGGGTCTGAGGTGACCCACCTGCATGTTTAATAAGGACCCTGAAGATTCTAAGGAGACGTGCTCTCTCTCCTCACGGTGCCATTTGCCGTTGCAGGACTTGTGACTACCCCACGGTGCCAGGCTAAAACCAGGACTCCCAGGCCAGGCACCGTTCACTAAACCCAGCAGATCACTCTGGAACTTATTCTGCCTGGTCGATCCAGGTGGAACAGCAGCTGCACATCCACACCCATGTGCCCCCCAGTGTCCTCCCCTCCCAGCCCTGTCTCCGGCGGTTTGCGCCTGGGTTGTGGCCTTGCCTGTTGCTCCTCAGGCCAGTCCTGTTTGTTTCCTGTGTTCATGTCACGTAGCTTTTTCTCCAGCTGCTGACTTGTGGTTACGGACGATCCTGGGGAGGGGCTCCTCGTGGCTGTGGGCTGAGGCTGAGACCCGCTGTCCTTTACCCCCACCGCAGTTCCTTCCTTCTTTCCGCACAGTGACTGTATCGACATCTGCTGCTGCACTTCCATCTTCTTTCTGCTCGCCCGTTGCAAAGGACAGCGGCTACTCTTACCGGCACACCTTAGTGCCCAGTATCCTTGTGTCACATGAGTGGTTGGCACAAAGGCCCGCGCTCTAGTCCCTACGCGGCTCTGACTCACTGTGTGACCTGGGCCCCATGTGCTGCCCTGAGTGGCTGTGCAGGAAGGATGGCCATGAACACCGGATCTGACGCCACTCGACCTGGGCGACATCCTAGCTGTGCAAGGTTGGCAGGTTACTTAGACTCTCTGTGCCTCTGCTTCTGGTCTGTAAATAAGGTCAAGACGAGTACTTTCCTCATATAATTAAACGAGTTAGGGGTAAGTAGCCCTTTTCAGACTAGTGCCCATCACAAGACAGAAACAAAAACAAACTCACTGCCGTCGAGTGATTCCGACTGATGACAACCCCAGTGGATGGTGCAGAACTGCGCTGCTGGGTTTCAGAGATGGTAACTCTTTGTGGGCTTAGAAAGCCTCGTCTTTCCCCCAAGGAGCAGCTGGTGGTTTCAGACTGATCAGCAGCCTATACACGGCGTTACCACTCCCGCCACCATGGCACCTCACCAAGTACTGGCTCCTATAACATTCCTTCCAAATAGAAACAAGACTGTTGCAAAGGAGCACTTCCCTAAAGGTCCTCTACAGACACGCTCCTGCAGGAAGCTCAGCAAGAAGGCAAATGGCAGGAAGGACAAGTGTTGAACTGTGCTGGACCGAATTCCACTCTTCTCCCAACTTCTTGACCACAGAATCCACGTTTCAGCGAGCCTCCCAACACTCCGTGGGCTTCCCGGGCGCCACTTGGAGAACCTCTCTGAAGGCCCTCCTGCTTCAACATGCGTGGACACACCTGGCTCATGGAAGGCCTGCCGGGAGTCACCCAGCTAGCGCTCTCCCGGCATCCCCAGGAGGCAAGCGAGACTCAGTGAGGCATTACCCCATTGCCTGGCTACCTCCCCTGGATCCTGCACTCAGCCCACCGTTCTCCTCGGTCTCTTGTGATCCTAAGTCTTCAGAGCAAGAGGGTTGAAGAAGGCTAGCAGAGGGAGGCTCAGCCCATGGTTTGGGGCTGTCGTCCTTAAAGAGCAGTTTCGCATGGGGTGACTGGGGTTTCTAGGGCCTCATGGAACATCCCTGGCACCAGGCAGAGAGGCATTGTTCTGTAGAGCGCAGCTTCCTGACCACATGGGCCCCGGTCTGCCTGCCCTTTCCCCGCCACCAAGGCTGCTCAGCTTGTACTTCCTCTCTTCAAGAACTGATGGCCCACAGACTGCACGAGAACCCACAGCTTCTCCCCACGTCTCTTCCCGGAGCACAGGTTGCTTAAGCTGAGGATGACCAGGCTTCTTCTTAGGAGGTCTTGAGCAACCCCAGGCCCATCTTCCCATCAGGAAATAAGATGGGGGTGGATGGGGGTACGGAGAGGGCCTCAGCCTTGGACCGGGTCAGGTTCTCTTTTCAAACTGCAGTTTCGGCAGAGCTTGGGTTCCTCCTCCCTCTGTGCCCAGAGCACCTGGGTTTTGTGTTTCATATAATGAAGGTAGTTTTAAGTAAAATTTTGTTTGAATAAAGTGTTCTCAGGCGAGTGGACTGAAAGCCAGACTCCAAGGGCACTTCTGGTTCTGACATTATCCAAAACCCACCCACCGCCATCGAGTCGATTCCAACTCATCGCCACCCTGTCCAGGGTCTCTGAGGCTTTGTAAATCTTTTCAGGAGAGCTGGTGGGTTTGAACTGCCAAACTTGTGGTTAGCAATTTAACACCTACCC
>NW_022111310.1:16572201-16594904 GCF_000313985.2 Echinops telfairi
TACAAACGTTTCTCATTGTCGGGGTGCTAAGTGATTTTTTTTTTCCTCTATAGATTGGGCAGTAGGCCAAATAAGTTGGGGATAAATAAGTTTTGGGGTAGAAAGGCCAGGTTTGAATCCCAGGTTTGCCAAGATACTAGTTTTGTGGCCCTCAGCAAGTTACTTCTCTGAGCCTGGTTTTCCCCATAGTTTTTCTGTCAAAGGAGTCTAATTGTTCATGTCACACAAACTTGTGGGGCTGAAGTGCGGTATCCCAAGCCCTTGAGCCTGAGGCTGCGGCCGCTGCACCTTCCTGAGCGGCATCTTCAGTGGCACCTAGGGCAGGGCTAGCAACCAGAGAACTGGGTTGCGGACCCACGGGGACCTTGGGTGAGGCCCTGCCTCTGCTGGCCAGCATCACCGCCAATGGGCGGACATTTCTGGGTGACTGAGGAGGCTGCTAGAGCGCATTAGGGACCATGCTGTCCTGGGCCCGAAGCGCTTTGTGACGCGAGTCCCTTCCCTTCCAGATGCATTTCATCTTCTCCGATGAGGTGGTGCTTCTCTTCGATTTCTGGCGTGTCCACAGCCCAGCAGGTACGCGTGGGGGAGCCCAAACCTGACCTGGGTGTGGAGAGCCCAGGTGCTCGCTGTTGGGCTCTGCGGGCGGGTAAGGGAACTGGCCCCCTTGCGGAGGAAGCTTTGGGCAGGAGCTCTGTATGAAAATTTCTCTTTGCCACCACCCCTCAGAAGGCAAAAGGCTCTGCTATCTCACTGATCCTCACAAAGGCCCAGAGAGGGAGGCAGCCTTCTGTGCGCCAGGGGAAGGAGTCGAAGCGGAGGGCCAGGCTCATCCAGGACAGTGAGCAGCAGAGCCAGAACTAGATGCGGGCCTCCTGCTGCCTCCTGGCCCCTCCCTTACCCAGGGCCCCTTGCAGCACGAGCAGCAGCCCAGAGCAGCGGCTGCAGGCAGCTCAGATGAGAGACCAATTTGAAAAGGGGGTGGGGGTGGGGAGATGTCTTTGATTTGAAAAGGGGAGAGTTGGACACTAAATCATGATGAAATTCAGCTTCATCTTAAAAGTATCCCGTAAGTGACCCCAAATGCCCATCACTGCAGATGCTGATCAAATAAATTAGTCAAACCACCATGTCTGCCTGTCATTGAGTAACACATCACCACAGCACCTACTGGCGGAAAACACCAATAGGCATTGTGATTCTCACTCAAGGTCCCAGGAGTGGACTGCATTCAGCTAAGTGGTCCTTGCCTCAAGGTCTCGTGCATGTGTGGGCAGATGGTGGCTGGAGCTGGAGTCATCGCCTGTGGTAGCAGTTGTCAGCCCGAACCTCATATGGGTTGTGGACTTGGACACCTCCCTGAGGTCTCCTATGACCTGGACCCCTCCCACAGGCAGGATGGGGTGTCCACGGGCAAATGTCCTAAGAGAACTAGGTGGAAGTGCATGGCGTGTTGTAAGACCCAGCCTTGGCCATCGCGTAGCCGGACTGCCACCATTATTGCTGGAAGCAGTCACAAATGTCTGTCCAGGTTAAAGGCGTGGGGTCGAGGAGGCCGCCCCCACCCCCCACCCCCACCCATCCCTGTTGCAAAATTGTCAGCATTTGACACTGTAAGAAAGCATGTTGGGTGGGATAAGTTGTGGTGGCCACCTTTGTAAATTAGAAGCAAGCCATCGCAGATTCTATGAAGCTATTGGAAGAGATGGGTCATCTGTGGGTGCTGAGGGGGACCCATCCATATGGAAGCCCCAGTGGGTGATGAAATCAAGGTGCAGGAGAATTCGCATAGATAGGTTGATGACATTTAGACAGATGTTTTTACGAGGCTCCCTGAAAGGCTGTGTAACCAATTGCTAACTGAACTTTCTTTAGGGATGGGGCTGGGGCTCTGGAAGACTGGGTGGGTGGGGAGACTGACTTTTCCCTGTATGCTCTTTTGTACTATTTTAACCCGCGCCCCCCCTCCCCCCGTTTGTGGAGTTATCTGTAATTTTACATTGTAAGCATCTGCAGAGGGAACCTTGACGCTCAGTAGCGTACATCACCAGGCTGCTCACTAGTCCCTCTGCTTGTAAAATACAAGCAATTAGCCAGTCAGGCTGCACAGCACCTCTCGTACGCCTTCCATGTTTCTATAAAATCATCTTTCTGCATGTTTTCCTATCACGGAGGTGTAAACACTTACTGTAGAGACTACAGAAAATTAGGCAAGGATCTGCTTGCTGCGTTCCCGTCTCCGTTTCTGTGTACCTCCGTGTAAACGGGAGCTTGCTGTACAGACCCTTCCTTTAAAAAGAAGTTGCAGCAGAGATTTGTGCAGACAACTGAGCGGGTACGCCGGGGTGCATGGCTTCTGCTTCTCCTTTAGCCCCTGGCTTTTCCAGGAACTGCGCTCCCTAGCCCCACCACAGAAGGTCTAAAGGAGAGAAAAAAACATCTCTTTTCAGTGCAGAACAGGGCTGGGCGAGAAGATGCCCGAGAGGCGGATACGGGGAGTCAAAGGAACGGGGTGGAGGGCGCTTGCCCTGCCAGGTCTCTGCAGCCCGACCTCCTCCCACAGGCATGGCCATTTCAGTGGCCGTGGTCCTGCTCCTGGCTGTGTTGTACGAAGGCATCAAGGTCGCTAAGGTCAAGCTGCTCCGCCATGCTCTGGAGAGCCTCCCGATCCCCACCAGCCAGCAGCTCATGGAGGAGACGGATGGGGAATCAGCAAGCTCAGATTCGCTCTCCGTTGGCAGAAGCCACCTCAGGTAATAAGCACTGGGGTGGGAAGTGGGCCCTGGGTCCTCACATTCACCCTGAGTAGATGAGCCCAGAGAGCATTCACCCAAATTCACAAAAGGACATTGAGACCCAGGATGTGCCAAAGTGCTTACAGAAGTAGAAAGGTGGACATCTGGTCTCTGGACACCCAGTCTAAAGCTCTCCACACTCTGGACAGGCAGCCCCTTGGCAGGCTCAGCATTTCTTTAGGGAGTGGTGATCTTTACAATACTTGTAGTGTAGGACTGTCTGGCAACAGGGGTGGCAACCTGCCCCCAAATCTCACTAGGCTCCCAGACCCAGGAGTTGTGCAACTGTCCTAAGCAAATGGCCATTGTCAGCAATATACCCAGCCTCCTGGCTTCTCTTCCCACTGTGCTAGGCCAGCCGTTTAGAGCCCCGTTTCCTCCTCTAGCCGTCTTCACCTGTACTTAACAGAGCCTGCCTCCTCCTCGACCAGCCGGATGACAGGGGTCATCTCAAGGCTTCACAAACACCCCACAGGGCAGGCACGCTTACTCTCTAGTTTACTGTTGAGAGCATTCCTGGTGGCACAGTAGGTTACCAGCTGGGCTGCTAAACTGCAAGGTCAGCAGTTTGAAACCACCAGCCGCTCACTGGGGTAAAGATGAGGCTTTTTACTCCTGTAAAGAGTTATGGTCTCAGAAATCTACAGGGCCAGTTCTACCCCGTCCTGTAAGGGTTCCTGAGATGGAATTGACGGCATTGAGTATGGCATTTCACTGTTGAGGAAATGTATGTTCAGAGAGGTTAAGACACTTGCCATCTGACCCAGTAAGGGTCAGGAGCGGGAACTGAAATGCCACCAGTTCATGCTCATCCTGTCTGCAGGACTGTTGCCTCCCACACTGGTGCCGCCGGGTTCTGACTCAGTGACCCTCCGTACAGTAGAGTAAAACACTGCCCGGGCCCACACTGCTCTCTGCCCTGTGAGAACCCACTGTGGCAGCCTTGCCAAGCCATGATGTCCGCCTTCAGCGACCAGTCCCTGCTGTTAATGTGTCCCAAGTACATCAGACAAAGTCTTACCATTCTCCCTCCCAAAGCCCATTCCAGCTGTACTGCTTCCAAAATGGATGTGTTCAGATTCAGGGAAATATCTCAGACCTTTATAATTCTCCTTCTCAGACAAGTTATATTACATATGCCAGCATCTTCCTTTTTGCCTAGGATGCCAAGAGCCAAACACGATCTAAGGATTGTCCTAGGCGCCTTATACAAGCCCTTCTCTAGTGTGATGTCTGATCAGGGATGCAAAGGATAAATATGCTGCCCTGTCACTGCTCTCTAGTCTAGCCCATGACATCAGCTCCCGACCCCTGGCACAGCGCCAACGTTAACACGATCTCCCTGCATGTCTAGGTGGTTTCTGTGTCACTTCGGCCAGTCTCTAATCCACGTCACTCAGGTGGTCATTGGCTACTTCATGATGCTGGCTGTCATGTCCTACAACACCTGGATCTTCCTCGGCGTGGTTGTGGGCTCAGCTGTGGGCTACTACCTAGCCTACCCACTTCTCAGCATGATCTAGCTGGTGGGGCGTGCAGGCACCGAGGGCTGGAGGGGGCCGAGGCAATGGACTTCCAGCCCTTTGTCCTCTCTCCGACTACTCCCCAGCAATGGAAGCTTTCAGCTGAGGTTGGCTCCTGCCCCCTGGAGCTCCCTGGCCAGCCAGTGGGGGCCCAGGCCTACTCTTTCTGGGCCTGCATAAGGCTGTTGGACCAAAGGGAGGAAAGAGCAGAGGCTGGTGCAGGACGCTGAGTCCTGGGCGATCCTGGGACTCATAAAGACCCTCGGAGACAGCGACGTGGGCTCTGCAGTGATGAAGGCAGGGAAGCTGGAACCCCTTGCTCTCCTGCTCCGTGCCTTATCTCGAGGAGCGTCTTCCACGGGCTGCCTTCCCGGCCTCTGCGTGGGGACACAGACTACGCTGGCTCCTGTATCTCACCTTTTTGCCTTTGGACACACGAAGATGGTCTCTTCTCTGAATCATGACGACACACTGAGATTCACACACACACACCAGGAGCTCCTGGTCGACAATTTTGCACATTAATCAGGGCAAATTTCTAATGAAATTATGACTTTTATTTATGATAAACGGCAGCATCTGACGAGGCCGGGTTCCCTTTCTTTGGGTCAGGGTGGGGGTGAGCAGAATGAGTGCTAGTGGCTCCGACGCAGCCTGGCGAGCTTGAGCTGGGCTCCTGCAGCAGACTGCCCGGTCCGCAGCTCAGGGAGAGCCCGCCGGCCCCAGAGGCCTCCCAAGCTCGTCATGCAGAACAGAGCAGCACGCGGAACACATTTAAGGATATTCCCTCACTGCTCACCTAACAGGGACCTGGGGGGAAATGCTGATTAAGTCACAGGGTGTGCTGACTGAAGGTGCAATACATGGTCAGGCCAAAGCTGTTACATTTGTTTAGATGGGACTCTCCTGAGAGCGGAATGGCTTCACCTCAGAGGACAGAGACCCAGGGAGGGAGCATCACTGTTGTATACTGTATGTCCTTACTCACGCAGCACACGGGCTAGGTAAAAAGATGGTTAATAAATTTAGGGTATTAAGATACACCTAAAAAAATAGATACACTTTAATAAAGATGTTACTTCTAAACAATCTGTGACTGTTCTTTTTCTTCTCCCGACAGCAAATGCATGAAACCTTAACTGCAGAGGCTGAGGGGGGTCAGAGGAGGTGACAGGACTGTTTGTGGGGCTGTCAGAGGGCAGTCTGCTATGAAAGACAGATGGTAGCTCTGCAGGGACAGCCAGCCCTCAGACATGGTGCGCAGGCACCTGGGACACCAGCTCAGTCACCTGCCATCCTTTGTTCCTGTAACAAACACTAGTCCCTGCCTGCCGGGAAACAGGTGCACGGTCACATGGACTGTCAACAGTAGCTGGGCAGCAGCATTAGCCCCTTCTCTGGGAGGGTAGATGAAAATAGAAATTTAAAAAAACTTTAAATTATGGTAAGAACTACCACTGAAAGTAGAGTCTGTGACACATCCATGCTCTCCCCACGTGGGCAGACTTCCGAGGGAACTGGAAAGCTGCCCCCCATCCTGACTGATGCCCAATGACTCATGTGTCCATGTCTAAGTTCTGACCAGCTAGGTTCCCTCCCTAAAGTATGGGGGGGGGCAGTCACTCCTTTGGGGCAATTCATCTGAGGCTCCTGGGCACAGAGGGCTTTGTTACCTCCGCTCCTGTGTGTGTGTTGGATGCAGGAGGCAATACAGTGCTCTCATTTCAACACTCTTCAGAGCCTGCCAACTCACAAAAGGTGGTACTTTCCCTACTTAAATTTTCTTTTCAACCTGCCTGGCAGTATACTAAGAACTTCACAGGCATTACCTTATTTAATCCTCCTCATGGTAGAAAGTACGAGGACGCTGAGGCATCGAGAAGCCTGTCACCCAGCCGGGAAGTGGCAGAGCCAGCATTTGGAGCCTGGCAGCCTATGATGGTCAACTCAGATGCAGGACCCGAAGCTGGGAGAGTAAGCAAGCTGGCCTAGGGCCTGGTGAAACAAGGTCACGAAGCCAAAATGTTTAGTATTTTACCCTAAGAGTGGAAATTCTGTCTCAGGGCACCTGAGATAGGACCAAGAAATGCATTTCTATAAAACATACCCCCTTCTCCCTCCCAGGGAGTCCTTGCTGATCAGGCAAGAGAAATGTTGCTGTTGGTGGCCACGAGCCCAGGTTCCTGTGTCCACTGGCCATGACTGGAATTCCTGTTTTGCTGCATTACTAGACATGTCATCGTGGGCAAGCCTGAGTCTTCTCCTCAGGGCAGCAGTGTCTTTCAGAGGGGGGACAGTGCCTGAGATGGAAGTTTAATATATGATCACTGTGATTGCCTTCCAAACCCCGGAAGCCATGCGGAGCAAAAGTCAAGTTCCTATCTTGAAATTGGGAAAACCAGGGAATTTAAAAAATGACTTATTTTCTTTTTGCAGAGCTGTTGAAAGATCTTGAGATAAGAAAGGTGACCACCACATTCCCTCTGGTCCTTTCTCTGCATTAGTTGTGGCCCTTGAGTTCAGAGGCAGTGGAAGTTACTCTCAGAGAAGAACTGTTCGGTGCCATAATGGACAACAGACAACTGCTGCCGCTCCTGCGTGGTTTCCTGGGGGTCCGGCCATCTGTGGACGAGCTGACACAATGCCCTGACCTTAGAAACTGGGCCAGCAGAAGAGTGACTTTGAAAGACAGTCCCAAGGTTAGGTGCCAAAGGGAATAAGCCACAGGCTCCCATGCTCACTAACTGACCCAGCTCTGTTGTAATCCTGCCCTCAGATTCCCGGAGAAGCACAGCCCTTAGACCCCACCTTGACTTCTCCCCAAGGGCTTGAGCCAAGTTTCATTGTAGACATTTATTTTAATTTTGTTAATTTCAAATGCCACTGACATGTTTCGTCAAGTTTAAGGCGGATGTCCCAGGATTGCAGGGAAGGCTATTAACTGAATAGAATTTAGATCATGTTGTTCACCCTAAGCTTTACCCAGGAGGCCTCAGCCCAGCTGGCAGGTCTTGTTGCTCAGTCGAAGTTGGACTTACAGTGAGGTGCAGCTGGAGGAAGTGCTCCCGGGAGAGTCTGAGAGTCTGTGAGGACTGCAGAAAGCCCCGAGAGGACTCAGGTCCCGGAGGTGAGCCGCTAACAGGAGCCCTAGCAGCTCTCCCTCCAAAGGAGGCAGAAGACACCGGTGTCCACTGAGGCAGGGTCACATCCCTCTTCAGGGCAGGTGGAAGCACAGAAGTGGGCTGATCCAGGCACTGGAACTATGTCATCAGAATTCTCACCTTTACCTCCCCCAGGGCTTGCCTAGACCCAGAGCTGCTGTGCAAAACCATGCTTAGAGAAGGGCCGGGCAAGAGACCTTGGCATCAGTTTCCTGGGTCTTCATCCCAACCAGTCAATGTCATCGTCATCATCATCATCTCCAAAAAGGGGTGTTGGGGGCGGGCGTCCCTTCATGCTCTGACAAAACAGGAAAGAGTAGTCAGTCCTCACTTGTCCCTGCACCAGCCGAACTGCCTGCATCCATAAGGCGAACAACCCAGCAAGTCTTCCTGGCTCTCTAGGAGGAAAGGAGGCTGTTGGTTGGTTTTGCCGAGAGGACCAACCCCGAGGCCAGCAAAATTAAGTTTCCAGATCCTGCTGAGACCAGCATGCAGAGAAGGAGGCAATCTTCAACACAGAACAAAAGACCAACTTTGTTTGGCTAATTTTGGCATTTATTTGTGTAGCACAGGTAGTGATTGCACAGATTTTCCTCTCATGCAGTGCCTTACACATTTCATGTGGGGAAAAGGGTGGAAGAGGAGAAGTGGAGGAGGAGACAGAAAGGGAAGCAAGAAGCCCTGGGGGAGGAGCGGGGACTCAGGAGATAAGGGGCTGGGAAGAATACAACCACATGGAAGAAAACACTTGCTGTGGCCTGTCTGGTTCTGGATGTGACCTCACCATCTGAGAAAGTTGAATTTAGAGGCTTGGCTACATTCCTGAGTAGAAACTCCCAACAGACGGGGGCAGCCAGGAACATGGGGCTGGAGCTGCTTGTAGACCCCAGTCTCACTGGCCCCTCCCTCTATTCCTCCTTCCTATTAGGGATGGGGGCAAGGGGGAAGGAGGGGCTACAAAGAATCTTTTATCCCTTGCAAGGGACCCAGTCCCATGGGGGTAGCAGGAATTGATTTAGTCATGGACTAAATCTACTAGTCTGCTCTGGAGCCCTGGTGGCACAGTGAGCTGAGCACTGGGTTGCTAACCCCAAGGTATGCAGTTCAAACCCACCAGCTGCTCCACAGGAGAGAGCAAGCTGTCTGCACCTGTGAAAGATTTACTGTCTTAAAACCCCTAAGTAGGGTAAGTTATGATTGCACTCGTGTTCTACTCTAGAACAGAATGCCTTAGAAGACTGGGGGAGTCAGACGCTTTAGCATCCCACTGTAGGGTACACAGCCCAGCTTGCACCCCTTAAAGTACAGCAGTCTTCCCAGGATACAGGGGCACCTGGCCATCCTCGTTGTGCTTGCAGAGCTGCACCCTCCCGGCCCCAAGCCCACTCCCACAGGGCCCTGCGCACAGTGTCCAGTGGGTGGGCCACCAACAGATTCCATTTCTCTGCCCCAAGGGGTTCTTCTCAGAGCCAGAGGGGAAGGGCCCCTGGGTGGTGGTGTGCGGACTTGGCAGTGTCTGAAATTCCCTTACCACCTCATCTTCATCCTCGTCCTCAGGATCTTCTTTGAGGCTTGGGACTTCCAGAGTTGCTCCTTGAAACAGGTCATCTTTCTCATCCCCAGAGAGACTGAAAGACAATTGAGTCGCAGAAAACACTGTTGTACCTGCCCCGGGCCACAATGCACACCAGGTACAAGGGTTCCTGAGGTCCGGGGTCACTGTCACCATCTCTTCCCACTGGCTGGCCCCCTCGATAGCCTACAGCTAGAGTGATCTTTTGAAAATAAGAAATCAGACTATGCCATTCTTCTGTTTAAATCCCTTTAGCAGCTTTAAAAAGTCCAAGTTCTAACCGAACTCAAATGATCCAGCCTGTGCTTAGTGTCCGGCTTCCCTGGAACACTCCTCTCCTTTGGTTCCTTGTGCCTTTCAGTTTCTGGATGTCTCTCCACTCCTGGGCCCAAGCTGCTCTCGAGAGCCGCCTTCCACCTCTGCCTCCCACTCTTGGTATAGATGAGTCCTTCTTGTTCACGCCCTGGTTTAAATCTTACCTTCTCAGAATCTTTCTCTAACAACCATGTCTGTTTGGACCGAATTATGCCCCTCAAAAATCCATGTACCCAGAAGCAACAAAGCCCACATGGAAGAAGCACACCAGCATGTGTGATCATGAAGGGCCGAGGGGGACCAGATATCAAGCACCAATGGGGGGAAAAAATCATATCATCGTGAATGAGGGGAGCGCGTGATGGGGACCCAATGCCCATCTGTAGACAACTGGACATCCCTTGCAGAGGGGTAGTGGGGAGGAGATGAGTCACTCAGGGTGCAGTATAGCAATATTGAAACACAACTTTCCTCTAGTTCTTAAACGCTTCCTCTCCCCCACTATCATGATCCCAGTTCTACCTTGCAAACCTGGTTAGACCAGAGGATGCACAGTGGCGCAGATGGGAAGTGGAAACACAGGGAATCCAGGACAGATGAACCCCTCGGGACCAGTGGTGAGAGTGGCGATACCGGGAGGGAAGGGGGGTGTAGAAAGGGGGAACTGATAATAAGGATCTACATATGGCCTCCTCCCTGGGGGAAGGGCAGCAGAGGGGTGGGTGAAGGGAGACGCTGGGCAATTTAAGATATAATAAAATAATAATTTATAAATTATCGAGGGTTCATGGGGGAGGGCGGAGCAGGGAGGGAGGTGGGGGAAGGAAAATGAGGAGCTGATTCCAGGAGCCCAAGTGGAAAGCCAGAGTTTTGAGAATGATGGGGGCAATGAATGTATAAGTGTGCTTTACACAATTGATGTGTGTGTGGATTGTGATGAGAGTTGTATGAGCCCCAATAAAATGATTTTTTATGAAAATTCTGTTATGTCTGTGGTTATAATCCCATTTAGGAAAGGGTTGTCTTTATGTTCATGGGATATATAATGAGACATGAAAACGAGGCAGGACTGGTATAGGGTGTATCTTGATCTAGCACTCAGAAGAATTCAGACTTCTAGCCTCTTAGACCATGAGAAGAGAAATGTTGGTCTGGTCAGGCTGTCATCACTTGTGGTCTTTCTGCTCTGGCGGCACTAGCTAACGAAGGCCGCCCGAGGTGCCAGGGGAGTGGAGTGCCGCTCTAACAAAGACCTAAGCTGGGGGAGCCGTTGCAGAGGTGAGCAGTGGGAGGAGGTGAACAGAGTTGCAAAGTGCCCCACAGTAAGAGCTGAGGTTGCCTTGCAAGAGACTTGTGGTAGATATCAAAGGCAATTTTGCCATGGGCTCTTCTAGTAGGAAATGAAGAAAGGTGTACTGAAACCGCTATTGTCCTCGAGGATACCAACAGCACCAGCACCAGATTGGTGCTAGCGACAGGACTGGATGTGCTTCTGGTGAGGCTGTAATAGAATATGACATCACAGAACAGTTGGTGTGAAAACGTCAATGGGAACTTAACTTGTGTAAACTGTAACCAAAAACAAGATTTAAAAAAAAGCTTTTTAAATGAACATGTAATTAAACAATGAAAACAGCAGGATGCTTTTTATCCAGCGGCAAAGCACTTGTCTAGATGATGTTCAAGTGTAGGGTGGAAGGTGGGACTTGTCAGTGATAAGCATGGATACTCAGGTGAGGAGATTTCTAAGGAAGCGCTTCGGGGCCTCCTGCTTCTCACGGCGCACAGGAAAATGTGAGAGGAAAGACATGGGTTTACCAAAACACTGGGCAAAATGGGAACCGACAGTAAGAGGTTTGAGAAAGTCTGTTGTGCAAGCTATGGACACGTGTCTGAGAATGTTCACCAAACATGGCCACACGATCTTTTTTAAGGAGATTATCTTCCAGTGACCACAGAACAGCCAGCCATCAGCTTACACTGAAGCAGACAGAGAAAGAAAGGAAGGAACGCTGCCTGCCTCTTGGAATTCTGTAGGCAGGAAACGGGGCAACATGTTCTGACTGACATCCCGGGAGCAGCTGGGAGGTCAGCAGAGCAGTTGCAGGAAGCATAAGGAGCAGAGCCTTCTTAGTTTCCAAGGGTAGATAGAGCCCACAATCTCCAGGATCTCAAAGGGTGGGGCCATCACCTCAGGTTCAAAGAGCTGGATCTTTGTCCACCTGGTCCCTGGGGGGATAGGGCTACCATCCAACGTTGTTGGGTGGGACTGCTACATTCAAGGGGCACAACCAGGGAGCCAGGGGGTGGGGCCACCACTAAGACAGACTAGGAAAATGGAGCTAAGCTGAAGAATTGCCATCTCAGAAGGCTTACAGTGGAGCTGCAGTCCGGGGCGGAGATACCTTTATACCCAGAATCCAGAAGTTGTGATCAGCACCTAGAGTATGGAGGGTGAGGCCATTGCCCAGATGGTCTCAGAGAAGACGGTTATCTTTGAGCCTTGAGAGCTAGTGTAATTTGTTCTACTGGGTTTGGGAGTTAGTTAAAGTTTATTGTGCCAACCTGGCTGATAAACACATGTGGGGTTAATTGAAAGGCAGAGGGATAAATGGCTCGGTGAGCCTTGCCTTTCTAGTTCTCAGGTCTCCTGCTTTTTGATGGTCGGACCAGGGTGCAGTTGCCTTAGCCAGTTCCCTGCTTCAGCTGGCAAGACTCACTGCCTGCAAGACATCCCTGAGGAAAAGACACATGGACCTACCCCGATGCAGCCCTGGGTGCTGGAGCAGCCGTGTGGAGACCCCTGCCAGCACTGAGATGTTTACACATTCATTGACTCAGCTTTCCCCCTGCAGTCGGCATCATTGCATCTGTTTTGTGAGATGAAGAGTTTGTAGATTGGTGGCAGACATAAGGGTTAATGTTGGACTTGTGGGCTTGGGCAGCACTGGGTTGGGAAGTTTTCTTGATGTGCACTTAACCTTTATATAAAACTCTCTCTTCTACATGAGTTTCTATGGATTTGTTTCTCTAAAGTACTCAGACTAATACACCTGGTTATTCCTTCTTTCCTTCTAATTTCTCCATTTGTATTGGAAATGTCTATCTTGTGCCTAATTTGACTATGGTACTTTAGAAATAGATAACTTGTAGCCTAGATCCATAGGTTTACAGATGAAGTATAACCTTGTACCAAGATAGAATATACGTAAAGTCTCACCCATACTTGATTTAAATGGTTCACAAGATAAGATTTTAAACTTGGGAGTTAATTTAAGGTTTTGGGATGATGAGGTGTTTTACATGAGGCAAGGACATCTATTTTGGCAAGGGCAGGGGTGGAGAAGGAGTCTTCGTAACAGACTGGATTAACCATTGGGCTGCTAACTGATCCATCAGTGGCTTGAGCATGAGCCATCTGCTCCAGAGAGAAAGATGGACATAGTTTGCTTCAATCCATGGTTTACATCCTCAGAAATCCAATGGGGCAGTGCTACTCAATTCTATAAGGGGACTGTCAGTCAGAATGGACTTGACAGCAGTGGGTTTAAAGGATGAAATGTAATAGATGGGATTCTGTCCCCACCTCAAATCTGTGTCGTAAATTCTGTCTTGTGAGCCTGTGCTTATCTCCTGACTTGGGGCTGGGTTGTCCTTAATAGGCTTGTTAGTGAGCCAGTGTAGAATGCGTGTCTTGAGTCAATTTCTTTGGAGATATAAAGAGAGTCAACAATTGAGCGGAGGAGAGATGGGGTAAGACGGAAGCCAAGACACGTGGAAATCTCTGTAGAACCAAGAAAAGAGGCAGCAGAAGTTGAAGATACACAGCCTTTCCCTAGAGCCAGAGCTCCGAACGGAGACTTCCATCCTCCCAAAATGAGCAACAAGTTTGTTTGGTAAAGCCATTCACTTGGGGTATTTCTGTCACAGCAGCACTAGGTAACCAAGACATTGCCTAAAGCAGAATAGCCCCTTCTTATTTTTTACCAATTCTCATACTTATTTTCTTCTCTGTTGGGAGTGAAGGTGCCTCAAAATAAAAAACCAAATATTCCCTTCCTGCTACTCCATCACAGAGCCTTGCACATAGTAGGTATGGTGCTGATAAAGGTACTGTGAATAAGCACATGAATGAGTTGAGCAAGTGAGCTCAACTCTGAACAATGAGTTGCCTGGCCTGAGAACACCAGACCTCCACATGCAGCCTCCTGGAACGTGTGTGTTTATGTTAACATACCTGGAATGCTGAGAGCCATGACTGGATCTGCGGGCTGCCTGAGCTGGAGGGCTGGCCTCTGAGTCCAGTAGTTTCTTGCAGGGGCCAGTGGAGCTAGCGAGATCCTCCTTGTTACTGAGCTCGGAAGGCTGAGGCTCTCCTGGGCTTTCAGACCCTAAGGTCCGTGGATCCGCTTCCCTGGGCTCTAAAGCCAAGGCTGATTTTGTGGAGCGTTCCTGCAATGGGCCATCTGAAATCACTTCCCCGACCGAAGCCTTTCTCAATGGGTCATCTGATTTAGTGGTCACTGGGCCAGGAGCAAGTGTCTCCTGGCATTCAGGGTCCATGTCTACAGAGCCTGGAGGTCTGGGTGGGACTGAAGGTGGGGGCCTCAGGACTCTGTGGGATGGAATGTCAGTCACTTCAGGAAGGAGGGAGTCATCCTCTAGCCCCGAGAGTGCCTCTGATCTGGAGGTCTCCCCTTTCCTTGTCTGGACATCCTCTGGGGGAGTTGAGGGAGCCTGAGGAGGGGATGGCACGGTGGGGGGCTCCTGCCTCTCCCTGGGCAGGGAGTCTTTAGGCAGCTCAGAACTGGCGGAAACGGACTGCTCCTGGGAAGGCCTCTGAGGTCTCTCTGCTCCTCCTCCTCCTCCTCCACTGCGGCTCTCCCCCTTCTCCTGCTCCTGATGGTTTAACAGCTGAAGTGTCACCATCTGTTCAAAAGCCCAGGAGGAAGAGCAGATGGTCAGGGCCAGGAAAAGGGCAGGCAGCCCTAGTTCTTTTGTCCTCTTAAACACAGACTCATCGTCTGGTCCAACTGGTCCCGTCTCTTCCCGTCATCCGAAGCACACCCTTTCTGCCCAGATAAAAGTCAGTCCAGCAACTGTAATTACTAATGATTGACTTTATATTCCTCTATTCACCCTTTAGAAGGTTAAACAGTAAGATACCCATTTCCACAAAATAATGAACCTTAATCGTATTCATGAGGGTCCCCAGCACAGTCCTGCCATTGTAAGATTCCTCCAGGTCAAACTCGCCCCGCAAGGACTGGAACACCTGGTTCATGATCTGCTTGACCTAGGTGAGGACGTGAGGAGAGAGGGAAAATGAGACATGCTGCCAAGATCAAGTCATTAAGTAATGCAATTACATTTCAGAGGGGCTCGGAAGGCTAAAATGAATCCCTACAGTAGGACCCCATTGGTCATAACCTGAGGAACTGCATAACCTTGTTCACTGCTGAGAGAATTATGTCAAAATAATAAGTAGCATTTCGTGACAGTTAGGGTTAGCTGTAGGGAGCCCCGGTAGCGTAGTGGTTACATGTTGGGCTGCTAACCACAAGGTCGGCAGTTTGGAGCCACCAGCCTCTCCCATAGAGTCCAGTCTCGGAAACCCATTGGGGCAATTCTACCCGTCCTACAGATGAGTCAGAATTGACTCGATGGCAGTGTGTTCTTGAAGGCCAGTTGTGAGAGTCCCGTCAAGGGCAGGCAAGCGTTGTGGGGAGGGGGGAGGCATGCTCAACAATGGACTACTTAATGATGGCTTATTCCCACTGTCACCTCTGAGCGTTCCCAGGCCAATGCACATCAGTGGCTAGTGGATGCTGGATAGACTCCGTGGCCCCCATCCCCTTTCTGTGGTATAGATGTACTGGCCCTATCTGGGAAAAGGATAAGGACCTTTTGGGTTTGCCACCAAGGTGGCTAAGTTCCAAAGGGTGGATTTTTCCTTAAGGCGGCTGGTTCGAGCATCACTGAAGTGAGAAAATAAAAACTATCAACACAACTTGGGTCCATTCTTTCTGAATGTTTAACATGCACATTCAGCCCCTTGATACTCTACGGTTTGCTTCACCTGCAAAGTACCAGCTCACCTTCTCTGAGGGGTCTGAGGCAGCAGCTTCATCCCCAGACATTTGGGACTTGCTCTTCTCCAGCTCCTTGACGTACTCTTCATTTTGCTCTGTCAGAGCTGTGACCTGGGCCTGGAGAGCTAAGCACTGCAAAACAAACAGACTATGGCTGTGGCCTAAGGCCTGGATGATAAGGGGAGGGTCAGGACAGACAAGGGGATGTCGGTCTCCTGGTGGCCAGCCACCCTCTGCCCGCCATATACATGCTGGCTCAGAGCTGTGCTCTTGCTCAGCACTCAATCTCTACTCACAACCTCACTTCCTCTTTTTGAACAAGGCCACTTGTCTTGTTCCTGATCAGGCCAAGCATATAATGAAATTAAGGCGGGGGGGCATCAGTGCTAATCACACAGACACATGACTAGTGAGTGTTACAGGAAACCTATTCATCTATAAGGCTGACTTCATTCACCAACCCTGAGTCAAAAAAAGTTTTCAATAAGATACTTGAATGAAACAAAGTAACTTCCAAATAGAGGGCTTTCATGCCAAGACCCCAAACTACTTCCTACAGCTCTTCTGAGCCTGCTGATACTATTCTGATACTCTATTCTCAAGCCCTTCTGCAGTTGCTTTACCCTGTCCCCCTCTCCATCTTCTCAAAGCTACTTGTCCTGCATGGCTCTGCTCAAATGCCCCTGCCTTGAAGAAGCCTTCCCTAGTCAGCTCCAGCAAACACCACTGCTTCTGGGCTCCACTCTTCTTTCCTGGTTGTGAGGTTCTTGAGGATAAAGTGTTTGACCTTTCTAAGAACAACGTGTGTAACAACTGACATTCAATAACTATTTGTTTTATAAATAAAGGATTAAATAATAATGGAAAACATGCTCTGGAACACTGGTGCTATTTTTTTTTCTCTCCGGTTCACTGATCTGCATTCAGAGTGTATGTGTGAAAGATAATGGACAGAGTGCTAACTAACTGTAGTTTTGTTTTTAAGCTACTAACACATCTTAGGTCCACATGAATCTGTAAGACTCAAACAACTTGCTTGCATCAGGCCCGTCTTAAGCTACCTGGGTCAGGGAAAACATCTACCTTGCCCTGAAGTTGTGTCAGTGTCTGTTGGTTGGCATCCCTCTGTGCGCACACCTCCTGAAACTGTTGCAGGTGCTCATCCTTGGCAGAGGCCAGCAAATGTTCGCATTTGGCTTCCCACTGGGTCTGTAGCTCAGTCTGCACGAGAGACAGCTGCCAAGAGAAAGCAGTGACCATATCCTCGGTGGTCCTGCCACACCGGGGAAAGCCCACCACTCAAAAGGGCAAACGCAGCAGCTAACTAGATTTCATAGGGACACACTGCTTCAGCGATCTTAATTATTTTTTAAAGTAAATGTACTTTTTAAACCTAGGAAGAAAGTTTCCATTGTTGCCAGGGCCCCAAAAGGGCAAAGACAAAGGCATCACTGTTTACATTAGGCAGGATCATAATGTGACCATCACTCTTCAGAGTTGGAAACCTGAACTATATCAGTGCAGGACTTATTTTTGTCAAAATTCCTGACAGTGATCAAAAGGAGGGCAACAATTCACACTAGTTAAATTCACAAGAAAATTGACATACACATAGGAATTTATGAAATTACAACGAGAGAGGCACCTGGCATATCCTATCATTGTACCTGGTTTCCCTTTCTCATCACCAAAACAAACCCCCGTCTTTCCAAAGAAGACCATGTACTCCAAGGATAGTGTTTGGTGGCTGAGGACACTGGCCTTACAATGTCTGGATTTTTTTTTTTAAACAGACCCAAAATGTTAAGATTTTATTTGCAAAGCTTTTTTTGTTGTACAGAAAATAAAAATGTGGTTCCAATCCCAGTGTAACTGGCAGCCATGAATGGTTAAGACTCACTGGTCACAGCTACCTGGGCTACAGCGGAGTCTCACACGGACACCTAACAACATTTACAATTTTGGTGGGGCGAACTCCCCAACAATGTTTGGAATTTTAAGATTTTTTCATGTTTGTCATGAATAATTCATCGCTAGATCTGGGTGGTGTAAACATCCTGTTTCTCAGTACCTGCTCTGCAGTTGCTTGGTCTGTGGACACCCGAGCCTTTTTCAGGAGCTGTCGAAGTCTGTCCAGTTCCTCTTGGTGTGACTTGCGAAGTTCATCGATCTCCTCCTCCACCAGACAGCGCTCTTGAGCCGACTTCTTTTTCCTTTCCGAGAGGTTCTTAGGGCAAGAGAGCCAACATCAGCCCAAGCAAATTAACAGAGGATAAATGGGGCAGGTAGGGATGGCAATGCTAAGGATCATGCCATTCTGGAAACAATTGTGTGTGTGTGTGTGTGTGTGATTTTTCCCAATATCTTTAACATTCTTATCCTAGGTGAGGAGCAAAGAGAAGGAAACAAGGAGAGCCGTAGCTACCACTCTTTTAAGAGATAAGAAACATGCTAACATTGGTGTCGGTACCAGGGGATAGACACTCTCCTAGACTACTGGTAGGAAAGTAAATTGCTACCGTCTCTCTGGATGGCAGTTAGGCAGTTCTGTGAAAGACTTTAACATGTGAACCACCCCCACAATTCTACAAATTGGCATTTGTAGTGAGGAATGTTAGATTCTAACAGCGCTGCAGTTCGCAACCTGTGTGGGTCGTGACCCTTTGGGGGTTGAATGACCCTTTCACAGGGGTCGCCGCGTGACTCATAACAGTAGCAAAATTAGTGATGAAGTAGCAACAAAAATAATTTTGTGGTTGGGGGTCACCACAACCCGAGGCACTGTATGGCTGAGAGCCACGGAGTTAGAGGGATGCTCACTGCAGCAGTGTCGACAGCAATGGAAACCTGAGCAGTCAAAACACCAACAGACAGTGGTCACAAAAAAAATAATAGAAGAAATCAGAAACACAGACAAAGATTTACCCCTTTCTGAGAAAGGTACGAGGTCCAAATAGTACTATGGATGAGCTTTATTGAAACCTCGGAGAATATTCTCATATTTAAACTGCTGGAAAAAGATAGGAAGGTCCCTACTTTGTTCATTGGGTATTACCCCGATGTTGAAATTTTAATGATAGCAGATACTATAAGTACAGTTAAAAGATAGGAAACTAGAAGATCATTTGCAACAGGACTGACCAAGAATTAATATCTTAAGATTGCCTATAAGACAAATTAGCATTATAATAGATAAAGGGCAAAGAACATTAAAAAGAGAATTTACAGAAATACAAATAGATACTAAATATAGGAAAATTTTACTATTAACAAAGTACATATTAAAATGAGCTCTATTTCTCTTATCAAACTAATAAAACTGAGGAAAACTGATCTATGCGGAATTCAAAAGGAAACCTGTTCCCATGGTGCTGCTAGTATAAAAAGCACTCTCTTCTGGGGGATAACACGGCACTACTTCTGTGTTGTTTGGTTGTTTGTTTTTAGTATGTAATACATTTATTAGCTTTGGCATTTGAAACTTTTAATACATAATACATTTATTAGCTTTCACATTTTAAATTTGAGGTTATAGAATGCATTCATTTTTTGTTGTTGATATATATATATTTTTAAATCACTTTATTGGGGACTCGAACAACTCATCATAATCCATTCGTCCGTCCGTCTGTCCGTCCATCCACCCATCCATCTATCCATCCATCCATCCATCATGTCAAGCACATTTGTACATTTGTTGCCATCATCATTTTCAAAACATTTTTTTTCTACTTGAGCCCTTGGTATCAGCTTCTGTTTTCCCCCCTCCTCCCTCCCTCATGAACCCTTGATAATTTATAAATCATTATTTTTTCATGTCTTACACTGACCGATGTCTCCCTTCACCCACTTTTCTGTTGTCCATGCCCTTGGGTGGGGGTTACAGGTAGATCACTGTGATTGGTACCCCTTTTCTCCCCCCACCTTCCCCTTCCGCTTCTGGTATGGCTACTCTTGGTCCTGAAGGGCTTATCTGTCCTACTCTTGGTTCCGCTTCTGGTATGGCTAATATTGGTCCTGAGGGGCTTATCTGTCTGGGATTCCCTGTGTTTCCAGCTCTTATATGTACCAGTGTACATGCTCTGGTCTAGTCAGATTTGTAAGGTAGAATTGGGGTCATGATAGTTGCGGGGGAAGAAGCATTAAAGAACTACAGGAAAGTTGTGTTTCATCAGCGCTATACTTGCACCCTGACTGGCTTGTCTTTTCCTTGTGACCCTTCTGTAAGGGGATGTCCAATTGTCTACAGATGGGCTTTGGGTCTCCACTCCCCGCCCTCGCCCCCATTCATGTTAATATGATTTTTTGTTCTGGGTCTTCGATGCCTGATACCTCATCCTATCGATACCTCGTGATCACACAGGCTGGTGTGCTTCTTCCATGTAGGCTTTGTTGCTTCTCAGCTAGATGGCCACTTGTTTATCTTCAAACCTTTACGACCCCAGATGCTGTTATCTTTTGATAGCCGAGCATCATCAGCTTTCTTCACATTTGCTTATGCACCCGCTTTTGTCTTCAATGATCATGCCAGGAAGGTGAGCATCATGGAATGCCAGGAATGCTAGAACAAAGTGTTCTTGCATTGAGGGAGTACTTGAGTAGAGGCCCAATGTCCATCTGCTACCTTAATACTAAAACTATAAATATATGTACATAGATCTATTTCCCCATTGTCATAAATATATTTACATAGGTACATACCTGTATTTAGAACACTATAAATGCCCTTTCCCTCCTAGTTATTTGCTCTATTTCCTTTTACTTTCCTCTTGTCCTGGCACTACTTCTAAACCACTTAGCTGAGTAACCTTCTCTCTGACCCAGCAAAGAGTTTAGTCTGTGGAAAAACTCAAACAAACTTGCAAAATTAGCTATATAATACAATGATGTCCACTGCAGCAAGGCCAGAAACTTAAATATCCATCGACAGGTAAACGGTTACATAAATTATGGTACAGACTTTCAGCAGACTACTATACAATTGTTAAAAAGAACGAATATGATTTAAATGTGTTTACGGAGTATAATGCCTATAACATACAAGGTAAAGGGAGCATTAAACATAATGTTAACAAAAACGACACTTATGTGTTTATATACACAAAGCAAATCTAGGATGACTTATTTACTATTTATTGCGGTTATCTCTAAGGTCTGAGAAGAACCACTCCTCCCTATGAGTCGGTTCTGCCCCCGAGACCCTTCAGGACCGATGTGCTCCAGCGGGTTTCTGAGGGTGTCATCTTTATGGAAGCAGACTGAGTCATCCTCCTGCATAAGAGCGGGAGAGTTTGAACGGCTGACCTCGTGGTTGACAACACAAGGCTTACCTCACTGCCATGAGAGCTCCTTAGGCAAGAGAACAGAAAGGGCTAAAGACATTGCTTTATTTTAGACTTTTCTATACTATTTGTACTCGATGAATACAATGACTATATATCCTTTCATATAGATTCTTATATATCCAATTCAACTTTTAACACGTGTGCAACTTACTGACAGCAATGATAGTACTTCCAACCCTTAATCAATGCCTTTTCCATTAGTTAACCTCCTTTCTCCCCTCCTGACCTTGAAAACCACTAATAACTGGTAAGTTTGGTCTCTATACATTTGTCTTTTCTTGTCCTTTTAGATAAGTGAAGTTATACAATTGCCCTCTTGTGATTGGCTTATTTTATTCAACAAAATGTCTTCAACTCCGTTCACAACGTATGTAGCAAGTATCCAGACTTCATTTGTCCTACTGGTTAAGCAGTAGTCCATCATATTTATGTACCACATGTCACCCATTCATCTACTGGGGGCATTCAGGCTGCTTGTACCTTCTGGTTAAAGTGAATAGAGATGCAGTGAACACTGACATACAAGTCTCTTTCTGAGCCTCTGCTTTCAAATCTTTGCAGTATATACCTAGAACTGAGATCAGGGAGGACGATAGGCTGTCTGCTTCTATAATACTCTATACAGTCTCTTTGAATTGGAATCAACTCGATGGCAATAGGTTTGTTTGCTTGCTTTCTGAGGGGCCTTAATGGCACTGTCAGTTAAGTGTTGGGCTGCTAACTACCAGGTCAGCGGTTCAAATCCATCAGCTTTCTTCAGGAAATTCTGTTTAAATAAAAGAGGTGGCAGTGGTTTCTTTGGGGGGTGGTACTAGTGGTTTTTTTGGGTTTTTTTTAGGAACTACCCCCATTTTCCACATTCATACCATTTTGCATTCCCACCAGCAATGGGTAAAGGTTCCAATTTCCCACATCCTCACCAACCTTTGTCATGTTATTTTCTGTTGTTTTTAGCCACCCTAGTAGAAGTTTAATGGTTAGATTTGAATCTCTGATAGCTAATGATAAGCCTCTTTTCATGTCTTGAGTGGCCATCTGATTGTCCTTTTTGGTGAAATGGACAATCAAGTCCTTCTTTGCCCATTTTATAGGCAGGATAATCGGCATATATCATTATATTGAAAAGGAAAAGGAAACATGCACTTTGAATGGCTAATGCTGGCCACTGGGTTCAAAAGAGGAATTTGAATTGGAGAACTTACTTTTTCCAGAGACTCTTTCTCAGCTCTAAGGTCAGCCAGCTCCTCCTCCAGAGAAGTCACCTTGAGCTCTAGTTGTTTACGGCTCTGCTTTTCACTTCTGAATTTGGCCTGTGCTTGCTCAGAAGTTTCTTGGACCTCTAGGGACAATAGCAGACAGACGTGACTGGGAAACCGCAGCCACAGTGGGCAGTAGGACACCCCACAGCTCGGCGGTGACTTCCCGATCCTGTCAAAGAGCAGCTTCTAGTCACTTCTTACAGAATCGCCTCACTAACCAGCAACAAGACTAACCGGGCCATGAGCTAACTCGCACTGCAGTGGGGGAAATTCCTTGGTATAGCTCTTCGATCCACAGGCTTGTAATGCACACCCAATGACTCGGGAGAGTATGCAAATGGGACTAGGAGGGGATGGCTCAGTTTTGTCATTCCCCCAGGTATAAAACGAGCCATGTTTGAAGCAGTAACAGAGATTCCCAAGACCATAAAGAAAGAAGAGCCATATGAGCAAAGCACTAAGATCATGAGACAAAACAGTAGGCTTCCTAGACCATGGAGTGAGTAAAAACGAGTGTCTTGGAATGGGGGCTGGCAAGCAGACTGGGGTGCCCACTGGCCATTTATCAGTGCTAAAGGAGTATCTATAACATTTGCCTGAGCAGAGGAGAGGTCAAGGGGCCTTGTTGCTGATCATAGTG
>NW_022111310.1:16596441-16597648 GCF_000313985.2 Echinops telfairi
ATGGGAAAAACTCATGTAGGAGTGGCTTTGTTTCAAAAAAGGTGAAATGTTGATTGATCACAAACCTTGTTCTGGACATCCGTCAACTCCCTAACAGACAAAAATGTTGAAAAAAATTGTGCACTACACCACCAGGGCTCCTTAAGGAAAACTACCAAACCAGACTCCCAGCTCACTGCCGTTGAATCAACACTGACTCATAGCAACCCCGTGAGTTTCAGAGACTGTAACTGTTTACAAGAGTAGAAAGCCCAGTCTTTCCCCGAAGAGCTGCTGGTGGTAGTTTTGAACTGCCAACCATAGGATTGCAGCCCAACACATAATAACTACACCACCGAGCTCAGCAACTGGTAAATTCTAAATGAACAGCCAGTCCTTCTATTGTCCTTTATGTAAAACAGTTAGGGAAGTCTACTGATTGATTTTCAGCTCAGTTCATCATAAATTTCATGACCAGTATGCTACATGAATTCCTTATGTTTACGAGGCAAAATTCCCTTCCACCAAACCCATACCTGAGAGCTTGGCTTGCAGTTTGGAGAGTTGGCCCCTGAAGAGATCTGCCTCTTTCAGGCTGTCAGTCAGCTGCAGCTGCAGCTCGGTTTCTTTCTTTTGGTGAACTGTCATTTTCAGCTGCAGATGAGAGACCTGTGCTGTGGCTGCTGCTAGCTCCTCTGTCACCTTGGCCTGAGCGGGAACAGGATATGATGCCATTCAAAACATGGGTATTCTGTCTCTAAATGGCACATCAACCTCATGTTAACTATGATGACTCAACTGGTAGAAAAAGAGCTGAAACCACCTTCAAACCTCACTGAACTGAAATCAAGCTGGGAGAATATACAAAGTCTAAGACTCAGGAATTCTCTTGAGGAAAGCTACCCTGGTAAATTATTATGTAAGAGTGTAAAGTTTCTGCTCTAAGAATGTCCACTGAAATATTACATATAGTTGCAAAAGAATTGGAAGATACAATCCTGGAAAACTAGCAAATTAGAACATATGCCGTTATTAAAAATGGGATGGTAAAAGTATGGTGCTTCCTTCCTGAATCAATTGCTGAAGAAAAATGTGAACATAAGCAAAGGTGGTGAAGAAAGCTGATGGTGCCTGGCTACCATAAGATATAGCATCCGGGGTCTTAAAGGCTTGAAGACATACAAGCGGCCATCTAGCTGAGAAGCATCAAAGCCCATATGGAAGAAGC
>NW_022111310.1:16599872-16602474 GCF_000313985.2 Echinops telfairi
AAAAAAGTATGGTGCTTTATGTGTCTTAAAGGAGCCCTGGTGGCACAGTGGCCTATTTTGATGCAGGCATTCGAAGTCAGCCACAACTAGGGATGAAGTAAGAGATCAAAGATATATGACTTGAAAAAATAAAAGATGTATGGTTTTAATAAAAGATATTGTGGCTAAGGGAACAGAAGATGCGCAGAAGAGATAAGACACCTTCATCAGAACATGGAGAAATCGAATAAACTCCACAGGTTCAAAAGTATGCTCCACTCAACAATTCACATTTTCAGAGGACATCTGAATTAAAACTGCAAATGACTTCAACATCTGAGAAGCAACAGATAAAAGGCGAAGAACTCCCAGCTGAAGAGTGCCGGCCAAGCAAGAGAAACTCCATGTCACTGAGAAGAGTAGCAAAGGGGGCTGTCAGAATGGGTCTATCAGAATTCTAATCCAGCAGCGTTGCACCAGCAGAGGCCCCTGGGGCTGGTAGAACTTCCTGGTTCTGGAATGCCTGAAGGCAAAATGAGTACTTCAACTGCCACATGATGAAGTTGCAAAATCAACCTACATGTCTATTACCTAACACAAAGGAATGTTTCTTAGATTTTGTCAACAGAATAAATATTGCTTTAGATAGGCTAAGTCATTCTCACATTGATCAAATGACTAAGACCAGTGGTTCTTTTCTAGTCCAATTATGACAAAGCATACCGTGCTTCCCCGAAAGTAAGACATCCCCCCAAAATAAGACCTACTTACAATTTTGCCTCTCGCTGAAATATAAGGCATCCCCCTGAAAATAAGGCCTCCCTGATAAGAAAGCCCCCCAAAGGTACCGTAACTCTGGACTCTGGACCTTAACGGCGAGTGCTGGCGCGCAGGTCTCTGTTGACTGCAGCGCAGCTGGAGCAGACAGGAAGTGCAAGTAAATGTACCATAGATTATGAGTAAGTGTACCAGAGATTGTTGTACATGGAAATAATGGTAGTAACAAGCAATTCTTGATACTGTTGGATTCAGTTTGTCTGGTTATGCTGGTTTGTGATGACAACTACTACCGTACCGTATACAGGTAATAAATCTCCTTTTTTCAACAATCAATGTGTACCATATTCTTCTTCATGGAAAAATAAGATATCCCCTAAAAATAAAACCTAGTGCATCTTTGGGAGCAAAAATTAATATAAGACACTGTCTTATTTTGGGGGAAACAGGGTAGTATAAACCATAAATCGAAGGTGGATATTTATTACAATGTGGTGGGGCATTTCTAATCCTCTTCCCAATGATGGCAAAAGCAGATGGGTTAAGTACATACACAGGGTCACTCCTTAGCTCTAACCTTCCTGACCTGTGCGGTTCTCCCGGTTAGTTTACCTTCTCTTGCTCTGCATGCAAAACTCTTGCCTGTGTGTTTTCTGTGGCTGTCTGCAGTGAGCTGTTCCTCTTCTCCATCATCAGGTTGCTCTGCTCAACAGATCTGTAATACAAACGCACACACACACTCTTCAACCACCTGAGATCGCCACAGCCCACACAACCCACTGCTCTGTGGCCACACCCTGACAACGTGGAAGCAGTCTGCTTTCCTTGGATCTGCAGTAGTGGATTTTGGAGGCAGGAACCTGCCAGAGGAACCTGCTCGGTGTAACAAAGGGAGGCTCTGAAGGTGTGTGGTGAGGAGGAATCAAGAAGGAAAGAGAAAGAAGCAAGCAGGCTGTAAGAAAAGGGTGGAGAAAAGAAAGCCCCCACCATGCCTGCTGCCACCATATGGGAGACAGGAGACACTGGCAAAGAGGAATATGGGAGGAGGGATTTTTATTTTTTTAAGGGAAACGCAACATCTCTCAAGGGTCCCCCAAACCTTCAGAAGTATCAAAACACCCACAGAGCACTTGGATTTTAGATGGTGACGCTCCAGTGGATAAAACAGTCAGCCCACACAGAAAGGAGAAGAGTTGACATCTGAGTTTTCTGAGTATTAACCCCAGATGAGGAACCTCGAGTTGAGCAAGAATAAGTAAAAGAGCCCAAAGCAGTAAATGTGAAGCAGACACAAGTCGGCTTTGCATCACAGGCCCACTGTGTTCTTTTTACCAAAGAACACATGTCAGGAAAACAGTATAACAGAAATCCACACAAACTTCCCTGATCAAACAGGTCTATTTAACTCAAGCATTGCCACTCTTGTTCGTCCGAGTCACTGCCCCGTACCGGCTATTACCTTTGATTGCGCTCAATGAGCTCACTGATCTTGTTGTTCTGCTCTTCTATCCGACCGCTCTTTTCAAGGACCTCTTGCTTCAATCGTTCATTTTCCTAAATTGAGAGTGCACCGTGTACAATTTAGGTTTCTTAAAAGAAGAATGGCAGATACCAGGTAATCAAGTCCAACTGACAGGTGACATTATTACAACTTCGAAATTAAGAACTAGAAACCATGTCATATACTGTAGATAAAAAGCGCTACACACCTACACACACACACACACACACACACACACACACACACACACACAGACCTAATGGATACAAATCACTATGCCCAATGGTCTGAATGCCTAGAAGGCCATAAAATAAAGTTAAATTCAGAAATATAAGCAGAAAGAAT
>NW_022111310.1:16602782-16632220 GCF_000313985.2 Echinops telfairi
GAGGGCGACAAATGTACAAATGTGCTTGACACAATGGATGGATGGATGGATTGTGATAAGAGTTGTATGAGCCCCCAATAAAATGATTAAAAAATTTTTTTTAAATAAATAAAAGTTTCTGATTTTAATGGGGAAAAAAATTGTTTCCTTCTAATTAAATGGAAAGCAGTAGTCACTTAGACCAAATTAAGCCATTGTGGATTTTCCAGAATGTTCTCAATCCCATGTATCACATGTCCTCACTTTTGTGAGGAGAGTTTTGAAAAGGGGGTCCGTTTAGGGAAAGAGCAAAGGGAAGTCTTCAGGCTGAGCGGTCTGTCTGCGATCACCCTCACCTGAATAATTCGCTGGATGTTGTTCATAATCATGCTTGTTTCCATTGTAACTGACATGCTAGGAATGAGCAGAGAATTGCCAGCACTGTGCCTCTGTAACTCTTCAACCTACGGAAGGGATTCCACAAACTATGAGTAGGACAGTTTAAAATCCACCCGCTGCCACTGAGTCGATTCACACTCACAGCAACTCTACAGGGCTGAGTAGAACTGGCCCTTTCAGTTCCTGAGGCCGCAAATCTTTACAGGAGCAGAAAGCCTCACTGTTCCCCTGGGGAGTGGATAGTGGTTTTGAACCACCAACCCTGTGGTTAGCAGCCCAACATGTAACCCACGCCAACACCAGGGCTTCTTAGAAGAAGCCAATTTACCCAAGATCCAACCACTTTTTTGAGAGGGTTAGTTTCTGATACAGTCTCTAAAGGTAAGCTAGAGTTTAAATTTGTGAGTGGATCCCACAATGATAACTATTCTTCTTGCAAAAACAACTGCTGACAACTACGAAGAGGAAGAGTTTAACTATAGTACTGCTTGCAGGGTATATAAATATCTATACTTTTTACATCCCCATTTTGACACAGCCCCAACCCTGATTTGGTCACCTTGGTCATGAGATGATCCATTTTATCAGCCACTTTGCTTACTGCCATTCGGATTTCAGTGTTATGTTGCCGGGCTTCAGTCATGAGAAATGAAGCCATGTCACCTGATCCTAAACAGAACACACACACACACCAAAAAGAACCGTTATGAAACTGGAGCATAGGGTGCTGGGTAAGAACAGACCAATAGCTCTTTCAATAGATCAAAGAAAGAAATGAACACTTCCACACACGATGAAATGCTGTGGCTGGTCTCACACTATCTGGTGTCGTCGAAACAGTGGAGGTACAAGGGTACCAAAGAGCACAATCAGCTACGGTCCTGCAGAATGCATCAAGGGCTACAACTGGGCCAACAGCACAGTATGTCCTCTTGGGACTGCCATGGCACTGGCAGCTCAGACAGTTGCCCCATTCATCTAACTGCACATCAGGCATGGCACTGGAGCCAGCAATACAGCAATGAATGAACCCTCAGTGAGCTCACAGTCGGGGGGACGGGGACACGAGGACCCTAACATATAAATATATAATTTATAATAGTGTTTTAGGTTTAAAAAAGCGGACAGTGTACAAGACACGAAAGTAGCACAGATAATTGCAAGATTAACTCTTTGGAGAGCCACCTACATGGCTGTATCTCTGGGAGGAGGGAATAATAACAATCAGGATGGCGTCATAAAGAAGATGGCAGCTTTGACGGATGGAGAAGGGAGGGCAGGCAGAAAAGCTGCATTACGGAAACCCGTACCACTCTAGAACCTCAAATTCTGCTGCAGGACAGACTTGCTTCTTCCTTTCCGTGTCCATGGTGATTATGATGAAATAGATGAGCTCAGAACAGGAAGACAGGGGAGGGCACCATCTCACCTGTTCATATTTTATTTATTTTTTTTTTTTGTTCATATTTTATTTTGCTTTGGTTTTTACACAGGACACCCGCCCCTGTCCATACACAGAAGAGACTGGGAAAATTACTGAAGACTTTGTTATCACTCATCTCTCATGGACAGAGGGTTTCGTTGGCGGGGAAGGTCAGTGTTGCTCCTTTGTATGGTCTGAGTTTTTTATAAGGGTATATATCATTTTCATAATTGAACAAAATAGATTTCATTGGCGATAACACCCAGTTATCCTTCTTACTCTCAATTTCCTCCACTGTGTTGGTCTTCTTTCTGTTTCCTACCAGCAGGCCCCTCTACAGGCATCAACAAAGCAAGCAGGAGATGTGCAAGAAACAAGGGACAGGGAATGGCGTAAGGGATGACTTCCTGTTACCTTCGTTCCCCCCCTCTCATGTTCTTCCTTTCTTTACATCATCCACATTGCTCATCTATATCATGTTCTCCTCTTTGAGGAATTGCTTTTAACATTTCTTTCTCAGGGTTTGAAACATGCTATTGAGGTCTGGCTCAGTTTACAGAGCAAGTAAGTTTCCATTCAACAATTTGTACACATGGTTTCACGATGACCCTAGCTGCATGAGCCTCAGCATGACAGCACCCTCACACTTCTTTCTTTGGGGTCCTTATTGGCACCCCCTTCCTGCCTTCTGTGTTTTGTTTTTGGGCAAACACTGTCCTTTTGTACGGATGACCGTTCTCAGGAGCATGTTCCTCACTTTTTAAGCTTGTTTATTATTTGGCTAAAAGGTGACCTCTGGGAGTGGGTTCAGTTCCAGCCTAGAAGGGAGCCAAGGAGGCAATGTCTTGCGTGTTCCACGAGTTTGTTAAACCAGAATGTCTGGCCTTTTTTATGATTTAATTTTTTTCTCCTACACTGTCCAGGACTTTCTATCGTGATCCTGATCAGAGCAGTTGGTGAGGAAGCTAGACACCATCCATCTAGCTGTTCAGGTTCCAGTCTGTAGTTAATGTGGTCCATTAGTCTTCTGGACTGTTTCCTGGAGTCTTGGTTTTCTTTGCTCATCTTTACTCCAGACAGGAAAAGCCCATTATTCCTATCTTAGAGGGCTACTCGCAGGCTTTTAAGGCCCTAATCACTACTCACCGAAGTAGGATGTCTTTATGGGCTGTGTTATGCCAACTGGACTAGCTATTCACTGAGACTATAAGCCACTATAAGTGGGCAGGAAGGATTTTCTTGGTATGATGAAATGTTTTAAAATTAAGTAGCTCTGTAGAGTAACTAGATATTTTAAAATTAAGTAGCTCTGCTTTAAAATTAAGAGCTCTGTAGATTAACTAAAAAAATCATTGAATTCTTACTCTTAGAATGAGTGGATTTCATGCTATTATACTTCAACAGGTAAATTATACCTCAACAAAACTGCTAAAAATAAAAATCAGAAGCAAGGGTAGAGAGCTACTTGAAATGACTCCTTACCTTGAAAATGAGGAGACTGAGAGAGTGGTGCTGGATACAAGGGCCGAGCTGGCTGCAGCTGGGAAGTAACAGTTGCTGGCTGGGGATAAGCATAGGCTTGCATACCTGCATAGGGCTGAGAGTTAGAGCTGGTTTACAAAGCATTCATGTCTGTCTCTTTTGTTTACGTCCAGTGGTACTCAGTGACGAACGCCTACCAAAGACCATGGGAAAGGTCTCTTGGATTAGTACCCTGTCTTCTGGTTAAACAACTTAGGTAAGAATTCATTTCCCAACTATCGGGTTTATTGAATTTCTTCTTCTTCTTTTTAAAGCAACTAAGCAAACTACTCAGTAACTGAAGTATAAGGGAGGCGTTCCTTGAGAATTTAAATGAAATCTCCCAGTTTCCCAAATTGGGATGGTCTGGTTTGCATCTCCCTGAGATTCATCTCTGTGACCAAGTGTCTTATTTTCCTCTGCTCTTCAGTCTCAATTGTAAAAATGATAGCAATCCCCCCATAAGGTTGCTGTGTGGACTAAAGGAAAGCTGAAGGGATAGTTCCTAACAGCTACTAAGTTAAGGGCCTGGCAGAGAGTAAATGTCCAATAAACATCACCCATTATTAAAAGATATACTCAGAATTATTCTTCCTTGAAATAAATAAATCCTAACTCTGCATCTATTATAGAAAAATCTAATCTAAAGGACAGGAATCCTCTACTGGGGGGTGGAGAGGTGAGACTGGAGAAAGGCAAAGGCAGGATGGTTTTCTTTTTTTTTTTTAAATCATTTTATTAGGGGCTCATACAACTCATCACATTCTATACATACAGCAATTGTGTAAAGCGCATTTGTACATTCATTGCCCTCATCATTCTCAAAACATTTCCTCTCCACTTAAGCCCCCGGCATTAGCTCCTCATTTTTCCCCTCCCTCCCCGCTCCCCCCTCCCTCATGAGCCCTTGATAATTTATAAATTGTTATTTTGTCATATCTTGCCCTGTCCGACATCTCCTTTCACCCACTTTTCGGTTGTTCGTCCCCTAGGGAGGAGGTCACATATAGTTCCTTGTAATCGGTTCCCTCTTTCCAACCCACTCTCCCTCTACCCTCCCAGTATCACCACTCACATCATCCGCCCTGGATTCCCTGTGTTTCCAGTTCCTATCTGTACCAGTGTACAGGCAGGATGTTTTTCATTTTTGAGACACCCCACCCTAATGGGGCACAACGCCCCCGCCACCACCCTACCCCTTCTAAAATCACTAAGGAAGTGAGCCGCTGTGATCCATGGAGGTGTGCCTAATGAAATCAAGAGTACTCAAGCAAAAGAAAGATTCTCCCACCGTGCAGAGAGTCAGCAGAGGCAGACAGAAGAGTGTACTTCAAACGGCTGTGTTGGAGGATAATGCAGTGATTTTCCACACAATCTCCATCTCCCACCCACAACCCCTTGCTGATCTGTGTGTGAAAAGAACAGAACATACAACTCAAAGTAGACGAGTGAAAAGGAAAGGCTGCACGCACTGACAGGGCCCTTCCCACACGCCAGGACTCGTCCCACATGCACTGCCTGCGAGCGGAGTGAATCTGTGTAACCACCTTTGCCTGGTATTCAGATGAGAAAACAGTGGTTTGAGAAAAAGAAGGAAAAAAATTAAACTGTGATTTGTGGGAACTGTGTGAATTGGGCAGTAAGAATAACAGAATCAGAACCACAAGAAATGATAACTTATCATTACCATGGTTTTAAATGGTTGTTACCTGAAAGGACTGGGCATTTCCAGCTGAGTGGGAATCCAGAGGGGCAACTTGCATTAAGGCAGCAGAAGGTGCTTGGAGCCCAGAAACAGATGGCTGAGGCACTAAGACAGAGCAAGAAGTTTTCACTGTTATCCACCCCTTGCTTCTCCTGGGTTCTAGCACCTTCACACTTGACCACTTTCCTCACTCCGTCTCCTAAAGCCAGCTGTCCCGGGATCTCGGCAATGAGCAAGTGGAAGGAAACCGGGCATTCATTCCCTTGTGCTCAGACCAGCGATGTGGTTGAGAGGAGGTGCAGAATACACACAGGGAGGTGTCTCCTGAGCTGAACGCAGATTTCCCAAACTGACAGTGCAACATAGCTGATGACACGGCAACCAGACCAAAGGCATTTGCAGGTCTGAAACTGCCTACCCAAGGACAAGCTGGTAAGCTGTAACACTACTCTGATTCTTAGTACTACAACAATGTAACTGAACCAGTCCAGGAGTAGTGATGCTAATCTTGGTGCCAACCCAATTCAAGGCCACAGCACGGAAGCTCGGCTCCTTACTTTGTGAAGTCATCTGTGGTAATACTGGATGGGCTGCCGGAGGAGAGGACGGAATGGACGGAGCCACCACAGGCTGCCCCAACCCTTGCAGGGCATTCACAGCCT
Source organism: Echinops telfairi (assembly GCF_000313985.2). Lineage (NCBI taxonomy): Eukaryota > Metazoa > Chordata > Mammalia > Afrosoricida > Tenrecidae > Echinops > Echinops telfairi. The sequence continues at coordinate 16,608,472 of NW_022111310.1, forward strand.
AAAACAGGACATGGGTTTTGATTAATATGTATTGGCCCTTATTGAAGTTTGGACTTACTGTCCAACCTATGTCTGCTTACAACCCAGGCTTTCTGGACAAAGAATTGAAAGAGTTTAGTCCGGTGTTTCCCAAAGTAGGTGATACCACCCTCTGGGGAGAAGGGGAGGGCACTGGAACCATCAAAGGCAGTGGGGGTGGGGGGGTACGCTGCAAGAGCAGATACCTAAACTTTATCCTGGGCTAAGGGCTATAATACCAAAATTTATCATTGCCAAGGAGGTGTGGAGTAATTTTTTTCCTGAAAATGGGGGAGTAAACCAATAAACTTGGTAACCAAGGGTTTAGACCAGTGGTTCTCAACCTTCCTAATGTCTCAACCCTTCAATACAGTTCCTCGTGTTGTAGTGACCCTGTAAGTGGGCATATCTGCATGTGGGCAGACCCACCTGGAGATGGATAGAGGAGCAGTGTCTCGGTTCCTAAGACCATCAGGAATATGGTCTTAGGCGACCCCTATGAAAGGGTCATTCGACCCTCAAAGGGGTCACAACCCACAGATTGAGAACCACTGGCTTAGACTGTGGGAGAAAAGCACTTACTTTATTGCACTAAGTTCCCCTCCCTTTAAATTACATAAAATGCCAAATATAATTAATTTCCTCAAACATGATCAGCTGTTGACATTTTAAAATCTGAAACAGCTACACTCATGGTTCTGCAAAATGTGTCAAACTAGTAACTCCCTGAAGAACTGGTCCAATGCTTCCCGCCAGAAGCAGAGGGTCTTAGAATAAGGTGACCAGATTTTAACATTGGTAAAGCGGGATACCATTGATAAAACTCATATCCTGGCGAAATAGCCACACGGCAGCCGGAAACCGTATACCCTAGCTTGTCGTGCATTCTTTCCAAAAATCTTGACTTTTTAAAAACGCTGCGGGATGCGGGAAAAATTGTTAAAAATCGGGACTGTCCCACCAAAAGCGGGACGTCTGGTCACCTTATCTTAGAAGGATACTTAGGGAATGGCCCAGCCCCCCCCTCTTCTGCCAATTAATCTCCATAGGCCTCAAGGCCTTCCATAAAAACCTTGCTATCACTGTTTTTTAATAATACAGCTTACGTTTTTACTCCTCATTCTTTTCATAAAACCAAAGCTATGTTGGTTTTTAAGCAAAGTTCTTTCTGTTTTAAACAAGGAAGAGAAAACCTTGCAGTATGAATGTACAGACACTACGATCTGTGGCAAAGCGGTTAAGGCCAACAGCGACCTAGCGACCCCCACGGTGGGGGGCGAGGGGGATGGCAGTCTGCTGCACAGAGATGCACCGCCTGGGCAACCTTAGGAGCTGGCCCACGGTCCTCGGGGCTGCTATGAGTTGGACCTGATGAAAGAGCAATGGGGCTTTTATAGTGCAAGGGCTGAAAACGCTTTGGCATAGTTTTACTTTAGAACATTCTCTTAATTCCTAATACTTTCTTATGGAAAAATACCCCATTTTTAGATCATTGTAGATCTAAAGCAAGCCAAGTATCTAACAATAGAGTAAAAGAAATTAGGATAAACCAATATAATAGAATGCTGAACTATCTTTAAAGCTAATATTACATAGGCATTTATAGTGATACCAATGTTCATGATGTAATATTAAGTTTAAAAATAAGTTTATAAAACAATATATAAAAGATATACTCTTTTGTAAAATGTTTCTTTTTTATTTCTAACTTGTTATTCTACAATGAGTAAGTACCACTTGAACATCTCCGTAGCCGGGGTGGCTCAGTGGTTGCTCAGTGGTTGAGAAACCTTGCAGTATGAATGTACAGTTTTCTCTTCCTTTAAATTACATAAAATGCCTAAATATAATTAATTTCCTCAAACATGATCAGCTGTTGACGTTTTAAAATCTGAAACTACAATGCACCAGCAGTTCGAGGCCACCAGCCAGCCACGCTGAGGGAGAAAGACAGATTTTCTGCTCCCACAGAGTCACTTGTCTCAGAAACCCTCAGGGGCAGGTCTGACCCACATGACAGGGCCTCCAACTTCCTAAAGGGTCACTATGGTGTCACTCTGAGTCAGAATTGACTTGGTGGCAGTGAGGAGACCTGGTGGTGCAGTGGCTAGAAGTTGGGCTATTCACTGCAAGGTGGGCAGTTTGAAGCCACCACCCAGCTCCTCAGGAGACGGACAGGGCTTTCGACTTCCATGCAGAGTTACCGTCTGAGAAACTCACAGGGGCAGTTCTACCTTAGCCTTTAGGTGGCTATGGGTTAGCACCGACTCATGGTAGTGAGTGAGAAACATTTCAATACTTTATTTTTTTTATTTTATTTCTAAGATTCTATTATCCAAAAGTTATTAATGGAGCACCCATTATGAGTTGAACATTATGCTTCTGACTAAAAATTAATCTTTACTAATGTAATAGATTCTAGTAAATTATTATATTAACTACTTAAAACTTTCTGGTATTTGTGGAAGAGATGTGGAATTGCTTCCATTTCTCAAGGGAAGTGAAAGTTTCAGGTTCCAATTTTTATCATTTTGCATGGAATCTTTCTAAATAATTAATGATTCTGGATTAAAGGAAGAAAGAGCAATAATTTGAACCAAAGAACCAAAACAGGGTACCAAATGCATCACTCAGTCTATTGTATCCGGGGGAACATACCTCAGTTACTGAATCATTGGAATCCAGCTGAGGGGGAAGGATGGGCAGCATGGGCTGACCCATCTTGGCCATCCGAGAGATCAGCTTGGCCTTGACTGTATCAGGATTCTAAAAAGAGAGCAGGCAGAGAAATCACTGTAAGCCAATGTCAGTATCTTCAGGTACCTTTATCCCTTCAGCTCTTTTACCAAACCCTTCAACAAGCTCAGCTGCCATGTCTACCTAAAGCCATTTTGTCTAAAAAATGGAAATCAAACATGCCTTTCTTTTCTTTTTTAAAAAGATTTCTTGAGCAGAAGTATACTTGTACAAAGTGATCCACTCGACAGAGAAAGAAATCATCATAACCTCTATTTTCATTATGGTTAAATCACAAACATAAGCCTGCATCAGAGTGAAGTTTCTTAATAAGGCTTTTCCCTAAGTCTCTGTAACTCCCACCAAATGATTGGGAGTGGTGTAGTGGTTATGCATTGGGCTGTTAACTGTGAGGTCAGCAGTTTGAAACCACGAGCCAGCTCTGTGGGAGAAGAATGAGGTTTTCTATTCCCGTTTAAGAGTTAGGCTCAGAAGCCCAAGGGGCAGTTCTACCCTGTCTATAAGGTTGCCACGAGTCAAAACTGACTAGATGGCAGTGAATTTGTTTTTAATACAAATAGGGTGTGTGTAACAGCAACAGAGGGGAATGGTCAGTTTTTGTTACCACCCGCCTGGGTCTAAGGAGGAGCCGTCTTTGAAGCAAGAGCAGAGAGAAGGCACAGGGCCTGGAGAAAAGCATGCTCCAGAGCCCTGTCTGAAGTGGCCGAGGCCGAGAGAAGAGGCACCACAAACTGCCGCATGGAGACCACAGGCAGAGCAAGAGGAGCAGCGCCAAGACAATGGGGCTATGAGACAGAGCGACAGGACAGCTTCCTGCTCAGGGATAGCAGAGGCCAAGAGCTCATGTAGCTGAGAAGCTGAAAAGCTTGGCTGCTGGTTGAGGAAAGGTGTTAATGTAGATTAATGACACTATCCTTACTGTTTACTGTTCCTGACTTGTGGTAACCTATTAACTTCCCTAATAAGCCCTTGTAATTGTGATTGCCTGTGAGTTCTGTGTGACCACTGTACCAAATTATCAAGCCCAGCAGAGAAGTAGAGTGACTTGGGAGGAATGGTTGGCATCAAAGTAGATACAGAAGGCTGGGACATAGAGGCATTCCTGACCCTTGCCTTAAACCAATGGAGATGCCAGAAGAGGTCAGCTTTGGCCCCACTCCATTGATGACCACTACAGAGATCAGCAGCTCAAGGGCAGACAGCTTATAAAGATATGAACACTGATCTGTTAATGCAGACGCTCAGGCTAACTTACACACACTGACTCCCAAGTAAGAGGAAATAAATAGAGGCAATGACTGATTTTTAGTCTGAATCAATAGTTCCCATTTCTTTTCCCCCTTAGCCCACTGGCAGTTCAAACCCATGTAGCAGAATTATGGAAGAGAGAAGTCTTAGGGATATGCTTCTCCTAAGGCTACAGCTCAGGAAACCCTACAGGGCAGTTCTGTTCTGTAACACGTGTGGTGGACCTGAGTCGGATGGGACTGGCGGCAACTAAGAACAAGCTGAAGCACACTAGGGTGGGGGACACAGGCTGTCTACTTACTGGACTGACTGTAAGTTGTTCATTGAGGGAATTAGTTTTGGAACGAAGAGCTGGCTCCCTGAAAACAAAGAAAAAAGCATATTCTTAGATGAACAATTTCCTATCCAAATGGTTATTTATATATATTTTTATTGGATACACAAGGGGGCTTCAAAAAGCTCAAGGAAAAATTCTATCATCTTTCAATTCTATTTTTCCATGAGATTTTTAAAACTCCTTTATTTGTACTTATACTCATGGTCCCATTGTCTTAGTATTCTTATATCACCTGAGTTAGCACATTTATAGTGGCCATTTGTCAGGGAAAGCTGATGCAAGGATTTCCCCCATTTCCTCCATCCAATTTCCTTCTGTTGTTGTAATGTAAAATTACCTTTGTTTTCAACTACATCTTTGTTTCTGAACGTCTCTGCAGTTCCCTTGATGAACAGAACCCCAGCATCTTACCCTGATTTGAAAGGCACTGCTGTGGATGGTGATGGAGCAGGATCAGCAGAGAGGTTGTCAGCACCAGGTGTGGGAGAAGGGGCCGTGGAATCCCCCCGGGAACTAACATTGTGTCCATCAGAGCCAGAGTCTCGGGCTAACTTCACCTAGGAAAAGATCCACCACAGCTGGGAGACATGGTAGACAAGACGCTATTCCCACTCTATTGTCCTTTTATTTTATTTATTCTTCATTTCACAAGTTTATTTACTTGTTCATTGTAGTCCGACACAAACATATAGATAAGCAGAAAGAAAACAGTAATAACCACCTGTAATTAAAGTACCAAGCACTAACTTTCTTAGAATTTCAGATGTATTAGTTCGCATTTTTCTAAGCATTATTTACACAAACCCCTATATTAAAACATACACACCAAGGGGGGCAGAGTCTAAAGCACAAAAACAAATTCACTATAGCAAGTCAATGCTGACTCATAGTGACCCCTTGTGGGTTTCCAAGACTGTAACTGTTTACGGGAGCAGGAAGCCCAGTCTTTCTCCAGAGGAGCTGCTGGTGGTTTTAAACTGCTGACCATGCACATGGCAGTCCAACATGTAACCACTGTACCACCGGGGCTCCTCAAGTGGGGCAGGGTAGAGTAATTTAATGGAGGGTGGGGAGTGTTGATAAGAAGCTTAAATTGTTGAGCTCAAAATTGATCATGTGAAATGTAACATTTGTGATTGTATTTTATTATACTCATAAACACTATCACAATTGAACCTAATAATCACTATGTGAAAGCAGTTTTGTTTGTTTGGAAGGGGAATGTGGTGAAGTGAGATTTCTTAAAATGGCTCTTCTGTCTATCCATATCTCTGTAGTTCCCACCATATGACTGGTGGGACTATGCAAATAGAGTATGTGAAACACTAATAGAGGGGTCTGGCCAGTTTAGTTGCCATTCTCCTGACTTTAATAGAGATACCTCAGAAGCAGGAACAGAAAGAATCCCAAGAACATCAAGGAACAAGAGCCAATAATGGGCGGGTTTGAAATCCTCGGCTGAAGTGCAGAGTCTGAGACCAGTGGATCAGAGGCTGTGGTCTGGACACCATAGGACAGAACAAAGGAGCCAGGCTGAGACAGAGCAGAGGGGCTGTGCCCTTGAGACTTGAAGCCAAGACTGTGCAGGGGGTGGGGGGGCAACAGTCGAGCGTCCTGGCCCGCAAAGGCAGAAGCCAAAGGACCACATGGCTGAGGTCCAGAGACAGAGAAACCTGGCTGTTGGCTGAGGAGAGACGCTATTGTGTGGTGCAGTGACTGTATCCTTACTGTTTACAATCCTGACTGGTGGTACCCTGTTAGATTTCCTGATAAACCTCTGAAGGGCACCTGTCCCAAGCCATGGTATTTTCCATCGCCTTGTATACATGTGAACACTGAGCACTGAATGACAAAGACCAAAGAAGACTCAAGCATTTGAATCATGGTGCTGGCCAAGAATATTGACAAAGCAACAAAGTATGTCTCAGAAGGAATACAGCCAGGATGTTCCTGGAAGTGTGTTGAGAGCTAATCTCATGACCTTTGGACATATTGCAAGGAAAGCTTGGGCCCTGGAGAAGGTCAGCATGATTAGTAACATAGAGGGCAGCGGAAAAGAGGAACGCCTTCGTTCGACAAGATGGATTGACAGTGGTTGCAATAATGGGTCCTGTGAGCATGGCACAGGACCGGGCAGTGTTTCATTCTGTTGTACAGAGATAGGGTCACTATGAATCGGAACCAGCTCGGTAGTTTACAGGTTACCACCAGCATCTAACAACAACCAAGAGTCCTGTACGTGAGTTAAAGAAGCCAGCAGAGAAGTAGTGTTTTGGGTGGAGTGGTTGGTGTCAGAGGAGGGCAAAAGAAGGAAGGGGGGTAGAGGTATGTCTGACCTCTGCCTTGAGGCAAATGGTCTTTGGCTGCTGTAGCAGTGGATGATTCTTCTCCCTTTTGCAACCAAAACCATAACCTCTTCTAGACTCTGCACAGAAAGCCTAGAAAGACATTAACCTTGGTCTTTAGATTCCAAAACAATTGCGCTTCCCACATTAACTAAAAACATACAAAAAACAAAATCTATGTCTAGAAAACTTGATTTTCAAACGAAATTATTTCACTTAATGAGTAAAGCGGCATCCTGGAAGGACATCTCAAACAACACAGTGGTTTCACTCACCCGTCTAACCTCCACCTCGAACACCAGGATGGAGTCCGATGCTGGAGTCCACCCTATGACTCCTTCAGAGCCAGCAGCGCAGGACGGGGGGATAATAAGCAACCGCTTCCCTCCTTTTTTCATACCCAGCATTCCATCCTCCCAGCCCTTTAGGAATCAGAAAAGGTGACAAACTCATCAGACACAAGCTTTCTTAAAAAGAAAAAGCAAAGTACAAGATTATTGGGTTTCACTCAACCATCTTTTTCAGGTTGACACTATTTTTACAGGTCAAGTGTCACAATTCCACCCAAATGGGTTATAAGGTTCCTAGAGTAGCATTTCTTTTTTTTCCTCTTTTTTATCGTTTGATTAGGGGCTCATACAACTCATCACAATCCATACATAAATCAATTGTGTCAAGCACATTTTTACATTCATTGCCCTCATCATTATCAAAACATTTGCTCTCCACCTAAGCCCCTGGCATCGGCTCCTCATTTGTTCCCCTCCCTCCCCGCTCTTCCCTCCCTCATGAACCCTTGATAATTTATAAATTATTGTTTTGTCATATCTTGCCCTGTCCGATGTCTCCCTTCACCCACTTTTCTGTTGTCCGTCCCCCAGGGAGGAAGTCACATGTAGATCCTTGCAATTGGTTCCCCCTTTGCAGCCCACCCTCCCCCTACGCTCCCAGTATTGCCACTCACACCACTGGTCCTGAAGGGAGATTCCCTGTGTTTCCAGTTCCTATGTGTCCCAATATACATGCTCTGGTCTAGCCAGACTTGCAAAGTAGAATTCAGATCATGATAGTGGGGGTGGGGGTGGGGGGGAGGCAGGGGGAAGCATTTAGGAACTAGAAGAAGGTTGTATTTTTCATCATTGCTACATCACACTCTGACTGGCTCTTCTCCTCCTAAAGTAGCATTTCTAACCCTATTTGTAAACACTGAAAATCTGTGGTTAGATGAAACACACTTATTTTAACTGAGGACAGTAAATGGAGGAAATAAAAGAACTGTAACAAAAGTTATCATTTAGTAAGCCTATCTTTCCAGGTATTGGTCTAAGTGTCTTATGTACATTATAGTATTTACTGGATTTTGCCACAAATACTTGTGAGCTTTTTAGTCTACTTCACCCGATCCCCAGTCTTTTCATTAGCACCCTATGCTAATTTTTTTTACATTATAAAAATACTTTGGGGGGAGGGGAGGGGCACAGTTGCTGAAAAAGGTAGAATGGACCTATTATTTGCTTACATAAAGGCTGAAAATAATATCAAAGTGTTGGTAGCATTATCCCCATTTCACAGATGGGATGTTTACATTTACTTAACATCCCAAGAGGTTACAGCTAAGAACATAGAGTTGGTAAGTTTCTCCACAATTCACACCAGACCTGGCTAGCTTCAAAGTCTAACCCCTTTAACTGCTATGATCTTCAGGAAGAAATCTTCCAAAATCTCTGGGGAAAGAAGTCAAGTAAAAAAAGGTATGGAGAAGTCTTTTCTCCCATACAGATAAATGACTACTTCAAAACGCACCGATCAATGTGTCCAACTACAATGATACACCACATATGCAAAAATATTCATTTTCTAAACCACCTGTATGCATAGTGGCCATGAGCAAATTTACAACTTGAGGCCAGGTCCTTGGACTTAAACCCCAGTGCTCCACCTGCTAGGCCACAGTTAGCACTCACACTGTTTGGGGAGTGCTGACTGAACACAGCCCAGATGAAGGCAAATGAACTCACTACGACACACATCAGGGAAGAAGTTCCACCTCTTTCCTCTATCAGGCCTAGAAAACACCCCCAGACCAACTGCCATCGAATCCCTCTTGACTCATCGTGACGCCACAGGACAGAGTAGAACTGCTCCCCAGGCCTTCCAAGACTGCAGAAAGCCTCGCCGCTCTCCTGCCACTGGGCCACGGAAGGAGAGAGGGCAGGAACAAGGCAAGTATGCATATTCAACGTAGTCTCACAGGTACAAGTCTCCCAATGCAGGCAGCAACCACATGTGTCCTCTCCGACTTGTCAGCCAAGCCTTTCTAGACTCAGAATTCACAAAATGTAATCTACATTATGTCAACGGTAGCTGATTGAATTATGTAATAAAAGAGCTAAACCTTTACCTTGATGACTTTTCCGGATCCTAATTTCAGACGAAGCAGTTTGTCTTTGTTAGCAGTGGAGTCAAAAACCTGTAATTCCATCAGTAAGATAAGTCAGCCAATTTAAAAACTCATCATCATCATCATCATCATCAAGATAGTCAACTAACTACATGACAGCACAGGCTTCTGGACTGGGGAATGTTGATAAACTGGGAAAATAGCTCTGAAAGGACCTGAAGGATGGGCTCACAGCTAAGGTGTGACATTACACTGAGTACCTCTGAGACACTGCTTTCCAGGTTTAGAAAATGATGTGTTTCCACCACTATGTATGTCAAAGCATTTCTTGTCTATAAAAGAATTTCAAATAAATTATGTGTTGGAGGCTGACACCAAGCCCACCAAATAAACAAGGTAAAAACTATGAACCACTCTTGGGGGAAATTAAAAGCTTAAATGACGTAGTCAGGTCAAATCAAGATTAACATTGGACCTGAAATCCCATTTTTTTAAAAACTCAACCGAAAGCTATCTTATACTCTATCGCTTCTGAGTATATCCCACCTGTATTTTGAGAAGAGCTCAAGAATAGAGTTGTCTCACTGAACACTAATGATTGAAGACACGATGAGCCGTGGGAGGCCATCAACCACATTGTACATGAAGAAAGCAAGAGGTCACTAGAAAGACAGGAAGGAAAGGAAAGGCCAAAGTAGATGTCAGAAGAGACTCTGAAACGTACTCTTGATTGCAGACTAGCGAAATCACACGGAAAAGTGATGAAGTGAAAGAACTAAACAGAAAATTACAAAGGGCAGACTGAGAAGACAAAGTATTGTGATGAAATGTGAGAAGACCTGGGGTTGGAAAACCAAAAAGGAAGAACATGCACAGCATGTCTCCACCAGAAAGGACTGAATGTAAAAAATCAAAGCCTCTGATTACAGTATTAAAAGATTCTATGGGCAAAATACTGGATGATGCAGGAAGCATCAACAGAAGATGGAAGGAATACACAGAGTCACTGCACCAAAAAGAACTCGTCAGCATTCAACCATTTCAAGGACTGATGGTAAGAGACGTCTAAACGGCACCAAAGGCATTCTTGAAAAGCAGAGTTCCAGGATGATGGAATATCACTTGAAATGTTTCAATAAGACAATGAACCACTGGAAGTACTTGGCTTAGGCCAAGATCTGGCCAATGTACTGGAAAAAAATCCTTATTTGGGCCCATTCCTAAGACAGATGACCCAGCAGGATGTGGAAATTATTGAACACTATTACTAAGTTTGCAGAAGACCATTCAACAGTGGTTGAAACAGTAGATCAACAGGGAGCTGCCAGAAATTTAAGCCAGATTTAAAAGAGGATGTGGAACAAGGGATATCACTGCTGATGTCAGATTACTCTGGGCTGGGGGCAGAGAATATCAGAAAGATGTGTACTTGTGTTCTATTGACTAGCACAGGCATTCACTTGTGTAGATCATTCAGTAACTAACTGAATAGCATTGTGAAGAACGGACACGCCAGATTACCTTGCTGTGCTCACACAGACCTGTCTACGGTTCAAGAGGTCGTCATTAGAATAAAACTGAGAGACTACTGCATGGCTTAACATCAGGAAAGGTGTTGTGTGCCAGGATTGTATACGTTCACCATATTTATTCAACTTGTATACTGAACAAACAATCCGAGAAGCTGGACTGTCTGAAAAGGAACCTGGCATCAGGATTGGAGGAAGGCTCATTAACAGCCTGCAATATGCAGATGACACAACCTCACTTGCTGAAAGTGAGAAGAACTTGAAGCCCTTGCTGCTGAAGATCAGGGCCTGCAGCGTCCACTATGGGTCACACAAAGAAAACCCACATCCTCACAAGGCAACCAGTAAGGAGCATCATGATACGTGGAAAAAAGATGGAAGGTGTCAAGGGTTTCACCTTGCTTGGATGCACAAGCATGCTCATGGAGGCACTCTCTTTTTACAAGAGCAGAAAGCCTCAACTTTCTCCCATGGAGCAGCTGGTGGGTTTGAACTGCCAACCTATGGTTACAAGCCCAACACTTTAATCTCTGTACCACCTTGGCTCCTGGGCAAAATATACCTATGAACAATTAACAAACATACTTGGGAAATGAGTTTCCACTTTCCCTAAGAACCAGAACCACAGTGGCTCTGCACAGATTTATATATTACCCTATGTCATGGACATAAGGTCGCAATGGATCAGCAGTGACTCCACGGCGCTGAGAGCCCTCCATGAACACTAACTGGGGATCCAAGCAAGATGAAATCCTTGACGGCAGCAACACAAATGCCAGGTGATAGTGACTAAAACAGGGCTTCTTGACAAGAGCTGCGAGCCACAATCATAACGCCTGATGTTTGAATAGCTCTGGCTCTCCTTAAGCAACAAAGGAACTTGCAAGGGTACATTTTCTTACCTGGCCCAGCCCATGATTCTGGAAGAGCCAGCCGGTATATGCCACTTCCAGAGAATCTCCAACTTCTACAGCAGAGCCCTCCGCTACAGTGAGGTCCTGTGCGAGCACCACATCCAGGGCAGGGGCACTGTTGCACTTGGCAATGCACACCTACAAGATAAAACCGTGGCAGCATAAGCCTACGTTCAGGCTTAGCACATGCTCACTTCACTATGCTCTTTCCCAAACAGTTGAATCCACTAATAAAGCAAGACATTTTATGAAGCAAGCCATTCCAAAGTTATACACCTTCCCAGGAATCAAAGTGGCTAAGACAATGGCTTTGACATCTAAGGAGTTAACCACTTACAAATTCTGTGACCTTGGTCAAATATTTAACCTCTATGTACCTAAGATTATCCATTCATAAGTAGAGATAAAAACATAAGGTGGTTCTGAAAATTGCCTGAGCCAATACAAATATAGCACCTGGCACACTATCTGGCAAATAACAGTATCACAGATCATCACAGTAAACTGCTATGATCTACTATTTCAGCATTTAAAAGCTATGAAAGAAAAGAGTGCCTCCCCAGAACAAAATCACACCCAATGTGAATGGGTGGGGGGTGGTGGTAAGGAGCACATCGAGTGGAGACCTAAAGCCCATCTGTAGACAATTGGACATGCTCTCACAGAAGGGTCACAAGGAAGAGGTGAGCCAGTCAGGGTGCAGCATAGCAACAATGAAACACACAACTTTCTTCTAGTTCTTTAATGCTTCCTTCCCCCCACTATCATGACCTCAATTCTACCTTACAAATCAGATTAGACCAGAACATGCACACTGCTACAGATAAGAGCCCACAACACAGGGAATCCAGGATAGATAAACCCCTCAGGGCCAACAATGAGAATAGAGATACCAGGAGGATTAGGGGAAGGTGGGGGGGGAGAAAGGGAGAATCAATCCCAAGGATCAACATATAACCCCCTTCCAGGGGGACGAACAACGGAAAAGTGGGTGAAGGGCGACAGAGGACGATGTAAGATATGAAAATAATTATAACTCATCAAGGGTTCAGGAGGGAGGGTGGGCGGGGGAGAAAGGGGGAAAAGTGAAGAGCTGCTATCAAGGGCTCAAGTAGAAAGAAAACGCTTTGAAAATTATGCTGGCAGGATATGTGCAATGTGCTTGACACAATGTATGAATGTATGGATTGTGATAAGAGATGTAAGAGCCCCCAATAAAAGTATTTTAAAAAAAAAGAAAAAAGAGCCTCTAAAAAACTTCTAAAAGGCATCAAAAAAGGTCCTTTACAAAACCACGCTGCACCTTGAACTCATGCTACCTATTGCTATCACCACATTAGCACAGATCACGGACAAAGGAATTGGATGCATTTTTTGTGAATATTCTATAGTCAACGTTTTTGTTGGTATATGTTAAAAATCTATCACTCATTTTCCTTTTGAAAAAGTTTCATTACGGCAATCAAATAACTGTTAACTAAAAGAATAAGACATCACTTTATACCAAGCAAACAGGACTAGAAGGAAAGAATAAAGGTAATTCTCAGTGCTAGGAAAGGCATGGTGGGGAACCCAGTCCTTCTGTTTCTAGAACGGGTCAGACAATTGATTATGAGTGTGATATAGTGCAGTATTTGTGAAAAGCATCGTGTCAAAGTATATTCAGAACCTAAACACATCTGGATTTGTTGACACATCGATACTCACTTTTAGAATTTTAGCCTGGGAAATAACCAAGGGAGAAGGGGATGGATACAGATTATACACAAAGATGCTTACTACTGCGTCATTTGCCTCTTGTACAACAATACCTGAGAAGATAGCTTTACTTATTCTTTATGTGGTGGGAAAATGTTTTAATCAAGTAAGTTTTATATTTAGTCTTTTTTTCTTTCAAAAGTTTCATTCTCAACGAGTATGCCTCTATGTCTCTAAAATACAATAGGCTCAAGTAACAAATTTAGTAGGTTTTTTAATGTTTTCCACTAACGGGGAGTAGATTATCTTTAGGAAGTAGTGAGTTTATCTATGGTAATGAGAAACTTGGCATCAATTCAAGGTAATGGTCACACACAACTTACCTAATGTCAACAATATCACTAAGTCATACACCAGAGAAAAGGCAAAATGGCAAATGTGTTACATGAGATTTTACATCAGTAGCAGCAGTCAACAATTACATAGAACATGCAGCTGCTGAAACTACGTAGGTACAAACACCTTGTGGGATTAGCTTTCTTGGTTCCAAGTAATAGAGCCAGGGCTTCATGGGACTGTTCAACCAATTTGCCTAACACTGAGAGTTTCCACTGGGCCTCCAAATTCATGAATAGTGCCTGAGGTCTTAAAGGCTTGCAAGCACCATCTAAGATACAATGATTAGCTTCTATTTTCCAGAAAAAGCAGAGGAGGCAGCCCAGGTATTGGAAAAGGAATTGGACTACGTATCTAATAGCCTCCAATATCTCCTTTGCATGTGACCAGAAAAAGTAGATGGTGCCCAGCCGCTGTAATTGAACATTTGATCCAGGGTTCAACAGAAGAATCCTGGTCAAAAGGGAGAAAAATGTGAAACAGAATTTCAAACTTCTTAATAGAATCCAGACTTACGCGATCCAGTAAGGCTAGGAACCCCTAAATCTGTTGCCATGACAAAACTTTTGGACTTTAAACCAATACTATCCCCTGAAGTAATTTTCAAACTAAAATACAGTTTAGCTGACTTTGTAAAGAATGTTTACCTTGAGCATTATGCTCTTGTAATGAGTTACCTGTATCTGATCAAATTAATCATGGTAATAACTTTAGAGCTTAGGGGGCAGTGAGTCTAAGTCAATGAGGCTGAAACAATATGGGGGATGAGAGTGAGAATGGTGACACAATGTGAGGAATGCAAACAATGCCACTGACCTATACAGTAAATTGTTAAACCGGAGTGTGATCTGCTGTGTATATGTCCACAAAATAAATACTTATCCAGTGATATGTTTTCCATATATTTTCTTTAAAATCGGGGCACTCTAGACATGTGTTCTACGTTTCACAAGAAAAATAGATATTACCTGTTTGCTGAACTCCACAGCAGCCTTTTCTGACTCAAACATGATGGACCAGTTTTGCCTCTGGTCATCATAAAAGGTGCTATAGTTATTGGGCTGAACCTGGAGGAGAAACGTTGGAATAATTGAACCACAAACAATGAAATGCCTAAACCGGACTGCATGGAGAGAGACCTAAAGTACAACCAAGAAAGAGATATCTTAAGGAATTCTCTTCTTCCTCCCATCTTCCACCAACCACACTTCATACCATATTCTTAGATGGTAACAGAGACCTTTCTGTGAGGCTTTGTTAAGATACCCACACCAGTGCTCAGGGTGAAGCAGATACAATGTGTATCAAATATACTCAGATTGATCTCCCCTACAACTATCCCAAAGGAGCTAATGATTCCAATATGAGGAAGTCTTACCAACAGCTCAAAGTGCAGGTGAATCCGGGCTACTGTAACCGGCTGCTGCTGACTAATATAAAGAAGAATCCTATACTGTACTCAAGCAAAAATGGGGCAGGGAGAGAGAAAAAAAATGAGGACAAGAGCTAAAAAAGACAATACAAAATTAGCACTACGATGTCAGGAGTCATCCTTCATACAGCTGTAAAACTGAAACTAACCCAACCCCTTAAAGCTTAGACTGTAAATAGTATCTTACTATCCATCCTAATTTTGCTCCTCATTTTCACCTTACTTCTTAACTATAACTAGAGATATTTTTATTTTGAAGACTTCATTTATATGAAGGGTGACTAAATGCACAAATCTTAAATTCAAATTTTACACCTATTTACCTACATATACACATATGTATACACAGACGTATAGCCACATGGTCACCACCTAGATTAAAAAAACAATGCAACACCCCAGAAGATTCCTCTGTGCTCCTTCGTAGTCAGTAAACCTCACCCTCAAGTAACCACTTTTCGGACTTCTATCACTGCTGAGGCTTGCTATTTTCAACCTGTATATAGTGGGATCCTATAGTGTGTCTTGCTTCTGTTAGTCAGTGTTATGTGTGTGATTCATCCTTGTTTCATGTACCAGTCCTTTGTCCTTTTTATTGCTATATAGTATTCTATTACATGGACATGCCACAATCTACTATTCTTTTCTCTTGCTTATGAGCATTTGCATTGTTTTCAGTTAGGAGTTATTACAAATAGTGCTTCTATGAGTATTCTATTCACATCCTATATAATCATATTTAATACCCACAACCATCCTAGGCCTGATATGCAAAGGGACGGGCACACACAGAAGACAGGAGCTAATTCATACTGGAGTACACATGCAGTGTGAGGCACTCACCTCTCTGGCTGTGTGATTCCCCAGGACTGCAGCACCAAATTTGCCCTGCTTCACATATTGGCCATTTATGCTGGAGAGGCAAGGAAAGCACAGTCTTAGTCCTTCCTTGCACTATGCAGGACCAGCTTTCTTTCTGACACCTGGAAGTGGGGAAGGTCACTGTGACAGAGTCAGCTCAATGACTTTTGGAGAAGCGGGGAATCTAGTCTTTCTGTTTCTAGAAAGGGTCAGACATGAACAGTTTATGATTTAAAGCTCTTACACTTTTTCTTTACACTCTAAGTATCTACTATTCACAATATCTGATTGGAAAGACTGAGCACTTACAAACACTCATATGAGCACTTACACAGGCAGTTATTGAGATACAAGCACTTCCCCAAGGAGACAGGCAAGATAATAACTCTGTAAGTCTTAGGTACAGGAATCTCCAAATGAAATGTTAAAAAGCCTTACTGACGCTTTGTTGACAGAAAGCTAAGTAGCCATTCTGCAATGATAAGAGGCTTACTAAAGAAAGATATTAGCTTGAAACCCCAACCTATCTTCAGAAGACATTCCTTCTCAGCTACTCACTATCTATACGCATGGACTGCTGTTGCAACCAGTACTGTGGAGGTGCCTGTTGTAGCTGGTGCCGTTTTCTGTGCTGCCTGGTTTCCTGAAAACAGAGAAGAAAACAAAGTTGTCATTCATTTATTGCTCGAAACTGATTTTTGACCTTTAGGCTTTTTAAATCCCTTCTTTACCCCTCACAATGAAGGCATATGCTTTCATGATGCTGACCCAATCTGAGCATGAGGAAACGAAGTTCTAAGCAGCCAAGTGGCTTAAATGACAAGAGCAAGTCTAGGACTAGAACCCATGATTCCACATACGTTAAAATAAAGAATCTTTGGCCTAGACAACAACCATTGTCTAGAAAGTAAAGTCATCATCCATTTAGTTTCTTTTCTCTTTCTAATATTTTCTCAGCTCTAATAAAGGAAGATAAAGTTATTCCTCCTACTTCCCTTATACATGGGACTGGAAATTTATGATCTGATATTTAAATCACATCCATTATTTAACTCCACAAAGTACTGTAAAACAACACTAATGCTTTTTTCTTTTTAATCATTCTACTGGGGGCTCGTACAACTCTTATCACAATCCATACATACATCCATTGTGTCAAGCACATTAAAACAACACTAATATTTTGAAGCAAGACATTTCGAGCGAATCACATACCTACACTTACTATGTATGTGTGTTGACAGAAAAGTAGTGAGATAACATTGGCGTGAACAGGGCAAACAACAACTTATTTTCAAACATTTTCTGCTTGGATTTGTCTTTTCTATTGACACAATTCCACCATGCTTTCATGCCCCTCATGAATGTTATGTACGCTACAGAACAGTTCATGAAAAGCATTAAGGGGAGGCCCAGCTCCACCATCGCCTGCGTCGCCAGCATGCCACCCTACACCATCGTCTACTTCCCCGTTCGAGGGCGCTGCGAGGCCATGCGCATGCTGCTGGCTGACCAGGGCCAGAGCTGGAAGGAGGAGGTGGTGACCAAGGAGACTTGGATGCAGGGACCGCTCAAGGCCTCTTATCTGTACAGGCAGCTCCCCAAATTCCAGGACAGGGACCTCAGCTTGTACCAGTCCAACGCCATCCTGCGGCACCTGGGTCGCTCCCTGGGCCTCTACCGGAAGGACCCTCGGGAGGCGGCACTGGTGGACGTGGTGAATGACGGCGTGGAGGAACTGCGCTGTAAATACGGCTCCTTCATCTAAACCAACTACGAGGCTGGCAAGGAAGATTACCTGAAGGCACTACCTGGGCACCTGAAGCCCTTTGAGACCCTGCTGACCCAGAACAAAGGGGGCCAAGCCTTTATCGTGGGCGACCAGATCTCCTTTGCCGACTACAACCTGCTGGACCTGCTGCTGATCCACTAAGTGCTGGCTCCCAGCTGCCTGGACGCCTTCCACCTGCTCTCCGCCTACGTGGCACGGCTCAGCGCCCGGCCCAAGCTCAAGGCCTTCCTGGCCTCTCCCGAGCACGCCAACCTCCCCATCAACGGCAATGGGAAACAGTGAGGGCCGTGGGAGCCTTGGGTGGGCGTGGGGGCCGCCTGCCAGCCTTTCCTGGCCCACCATCAGCCACTGCTGTCAAGACACTTCCCATTTGAAGGGACCCCCTTCGAAGAGGGCAGAACTGCTCCCCTGGGTTTCTGAAGCAGTCAATCTTTATGGAAACTGACTGCCCCATCTTTCTCCCTTGGGGGAGCTGGTGGGTTTGAACCGGCTGAGTTTTCAGGTTAGCACCTGAGTGTGTAACCTGTGGTGTCCCCAGGCTCCTTCTCCTCCCTTTTCTGGAGCAATAAAAGTTGTCTGAGGAAAAAACAAAACAAAACAAACAAACAAAAAAAGAAAAAGCATTAAGGGGAAAAAGCAGGCTGGTAATACCACTATCCAAAAATAAACAATGCTGATAATTTTATGTATTTATTCCCAGTCTTTTTTTCTGTACACATAAACCTGACCGCTTGACTTTTCTTATCTTTTAAAAAATAAAATTTAATGATAGGATTTGACAACCTCATTTTCTCGCCTGATATATTGTAAGCATTTCCCTAAAAACTTCAGAACAGTCCCTAAAACAAGGATAAAATTGTCTTTAAAATGCTCTTGAATGCCTACATAGAATCCTGTCTATCTCTAATTTGTGTTACTTAAAAAAAAAAATTAAGGTTTTGTTACATCCTGCCCAAATGCCCTTCAAAACTGCCACTCATACCCACGGGTAGTGAGCATACAAGTTCTGCACCCTTGCCAACAGAGGGACACATCTTTTAAATCGTTACCAACTTGATATCTCAGTAAAGAGAGAGGAGTGCCGTCTCACTGTTGCTTGCCTTTCCTGAGAGAGGCAGATTTGCAACGTTTATACTAGTTTTGCATTAGCCATCTGTAATTTTTTACTGAATTGCCTATACATGTCATTTGCTTGCTTTCTCAGTAAGGTGTTCAAATTTTCCTTGTTTTGTAAAAATCACAAGATGGTTTTTATTCAGTCAGTTTTATGTAATACTATCACAGACCTTTTCTCTGGAGAAGCCATCGACACCAGGATAAAAAAGTACTGAGACCAGAGTGATGAGAACAACTCTGAAACACTAAAAACAAACAAACAAACAAACAAACAAACGCCCCAATGTCTCCACAAGGTCAGCCTAGCATCCTCCTCCAGGCTAATTCAGCCTTTCCCTGTGTACTCAGCCCAGTATCTCCCTGCCAGACCCATGGACATCAGCAAGCTAGCTCGATGCCAGTGGGATAATTGGGTCAGATGCCCACAACCATGTGAGCTTCTTCTTTCTTATTAACTTGGCATTCCTCCAAAACCAGTACTGTTCAGATTCCTAAATATCCCATTCATGAGGATTTTTTTCAATATGTAACGTCAACAATTTTTCCCACAGAGCTTTCTTGAATTTTAATTTTAGTATTTGTTCTTTTTTCCCTCTGCTTTCGTTTTCTTCTTCTTCAAAAAACCTCCTTTATTAGCAATATACTGACTTTGCTATCTTTAATACTTGTCACTTTCTCTTGAATTCCTTTTATTGCCTATTCATCTTTTATCCTTGAAAAATTCTTCCTTTTAACTTAAAATTTGTTTTCCTTTTAACTTTTATTAAGAATATTGAGGCAAAATAGGTTATGTTTGTTTATTCCTGTGTTTCTTCTGATTTAGCCTTCAATCTGAAATAAGTTTTCCTTTCCTTCCTCATTCTTTCCTGAGTCCGCCCCCTATTGGCTACTTATTTCTGAGAAGGAAGCACGGGGCAGGTGGCTTTTCTAACATCACAGAGGTGTCTCCTCTGTTGTTGTTACATAGAGTTAAAAATTATCTTGCCTTCCTTCCCATAGGGAGGCCCACTTTTATTTGGAATGGATCTTTCCTTTGCCTCGAATGTCCCTATCCTCCTCAATTTTAATTCCACTCCCAGCAGGTTCTTTTGAGTAGGGAGCCCTATCCCAGAGGGTCATCCAAATGGGCGACTTTCAAAAGCTCATGTGAGGATGACTCCTCTCAGTCCTATAGATAGCACCATCAATTCTTACACCACCTACAACTAAAGTGGACAAAACCCCTTCCAATTTCAGGTTAACCTGCTAGACTTCCATTGGGCATGTTGAGGTGTATGCTTGTATTTCGGGGTTTATAAAGATACTTTCCAGTTGGTTTTGTTAGAAACATTATCTTTAGGTTTTGGATATCTCTAGCTAGTGGCCCTGTTTTTATATTAAGAACTATGCAAAAAAAATAAATAACTATGCCACCCACTAACCCACTCCCGGGGAGGGTATTGTTTATGTCTCCACAGGAAAGGGAAAGGGACCGGACCTCAACCTGGTGCGCCAAGCCTTGAGGGCAACATCCTGTCATGAAGCAGCAAACTAACAGAGAGGTCTGAGGGGCCAGTCCGCATCCCAGCTATGCTGATCCCCTCCCCAGAAGATTGCACTACAGAGGACAGCACTGAAGATACAGCCCAGGGAGAGAAGTGGGTCTTCCCAGACCACATAGGAGCAAACTAAAAGAGAGAGAGAGAATGAGAGAGAGAGAGAGAGAGAGAGAGAACCATATCCTGGCCCACCAAGCCTCGAGGACAACACTCCTGCTTGGGGCAGCCAAAGCACAAAGAGGACTGTAGGGCCAGCCCCACCATGAAAAACGATGTCCCCCCACTGACCCAAAGTGCTATAGGGGATAGCACTAGACACAGTGCAGGAACTGTACCTGGTCTGACCCCACACACTGGGGCGAAACACGAAGGGAGCAAAGCACGAAGTCCCTGAGGAATCCCAAAATAGACTTCAGACTCGGAGCGCAGGGCTGGGCCCCTCATCAGACTCAATCGGAAAGCATACATAAGGGTCAGCAGACAGACCTGAAACTATTTATAGGCCCTTTTTTCTTTCATGTCTATCTAAGTAAGACAGGCAAGATAAACAATTCTGAGGAGAAAACAGACCATTGGTGTGGGGGTAGGGTGGGAGTGAGGGAGCTGGGGACAGGTAGGTGGGGAAAAGGGAGGGGGAGCCAATAAACCCAGGGTCACGGGAACAACAAAAGATCTAAAATCGATGGCAAGGAGTGTGTAGAAGGCCTGATAGGGTTTGATCAAGTGCAATGTAGCCGAGAGGAATTACAGAGAGCCAAATGAAGGTCAAACATGATAGTGGGACAGAAGGAAAGTAAAAGGTAACAGAAAAACTAGGGGGCAAAATAAATTTATAGTGATAAATATAGGCATGTACATATGTAAATATATTAGTACATAACAATAGGGATACAGGTCTATGTACATATATTTATATGTTAAATATCAAAGTAGCAGACAGACATTGGGACTCTACTCAAGTATTTCCTCAACGTAAGAACACTTTGTTCTAGTGATATGGCATCTTGTGATGCTCAACTTCCCAACAAGATTGCTAAAGACAAAATGGGTGCATAAGCAAATGTGGTGAAGAAAGCTGATAGTGAAAATATAGCACCTGGAGCCTTGCTTGAAGTTAAACAAGCAGCCATCTAGCAGGGAAGCAACAAAGCCCACATGGAAGGAGCACACCAGCCTGTGTGATCACAAGGTGTCAAGAGGATCAGGTTATCAGGCATCAGAAGACCCAAAATAAAAAATCATTATTGATGCAAACGAGGGGGGGTGGAGTGGAGACCCAAAATCTGCTCCCCCCCGCCCCCAACTACCATGACCCCAGTTCTTCCTTATAAATCTGGCTAGACCAGAGCATGTACACAGGAACAGATAAGAGCTCTCGACACACAGAATCCAGGACAGATAAACCCCTCAGGACCAATAATGGATGTAACGATAACATGAGGCTAGGGAAAGGTGGAGGAGAAAGGGGAAACCTATGGCAATGATAGACAGATGCTCCCAGGGAGAAAGACGGGACTTTCTACTACCATAGCCCCCAGATTCACAGGGGCAGTACTACCCTGTCCTGTAGTGTCACTATGCATCAGCACTGACTCAATGGCAGTGAGTTTCATTTTGTTTTGGTTGTTTTCTGACAAGAAAAACAAGTGATGGCAATGGATAGTAACTGAAGTTATTAATTTTTCTCCACACCCATTAACTGAACCACTTTAAATAAATTCAGAAGCACCCCACTGATGAAGAAATGCACCTGGGAAAACATAAAGTTACATATAGCTCATTGAAAGTCTGCAGGTTACAGCGTGGAGAATAGAGCCAAAAACCTAAGAAAAGTTAGTAAAAGTGGCAGGCACAATATTTATTGCAAGTATTAGTATTTTTGGTAAACGACCAGACCAAAAATATTTTAAGCATTATGGGCCATATGGTATCTGTCACAATTACTCCACTCTAAATATCTGACAATATCCCCAATGTCAGCATTGGGCCTAGCATGTAAAAGGCACTCAGTGGTTTTATATTTAATCAGCAAATATTTAATTAATGTCCTTGCTTCCTGTGTGCTCAGGGCTATTACTGCTAGTTGTTCCTCTTCTACTATTAAGTTCATGCACAAAGTTAGCGAAGTATAGATAGAGGAAGGAATAGAAGTTTTGGAGTCAGTCACAATTCACAATTCAGGGTTCACAATTCAATTCTGTCACTTGCTAGCTATGTTAACTTGATCACTTTGCTCAACCTCTCTCAGCCTCTAAAACCGGGGGCCGTCTCATCACCTATTTCTCAAAACTGCTGTGATAATAAGCCAACCGATGGAAAAACTTAACGTACGACTGACACAGAATGGGCATTTTAAAAATGTGAGTCTCCCTTTCTCTCCTTTCATTCAACTAACCTGTTAAGACACAAACCTAATGCACAATTAACTCACCTGTTGCAGCTGTTGTCTGGCCTTTCTTAGGCTGCTTTGGGGCGGTATACTGGAAGAACTCATTTCCATGGCCAGCAGCTGTCTGATCCAGTCCAAAGAGAGAGGCCAATCTGGCACTGTTAAAAGAAGGAGAGTTCAAGAGATTTCTTTCTTTTTTTTTTTTTATCAATCATTTTATTGGGGGGATCTTACAGGTCATATAACAATCTATAATTCAATTGTATTAAGCACACTTGTACATATGTTGTCATCGTCATTTCCTAAACATTTTCTTTCTACTTGAGGCCTTGGACAAGAGATTTATTTAGACATACTTGAGTCACAATAAAAGCTGCTCACCTCTAACCTTGAACCTCACCAAGACATCCTTGAATGTATATTGTACCCTTCAATACTACAAGTGGGAAGCCAAGTGTCTTTGCAACCAAGGCTGCATTTCTGATGCGAACATCATCAGCTGACCCTGTCCATCACAGGACATCAAAGAATTTCTTCTTTCTAGATCTCAAATTTCTCTACCTGCAAACTGAAGTGATTGGCCCAAATGCTTTCTATGATGTCTTCAAGCTCTAAATTTTTGCCTTGAGGTATTCAGTTTCTAGGCATTCCTGCTGATTACTCTCCCCGCTGCTATTTTTTAGTTTGTTGCATGGAGCTAAAACTACACTCCACCCTTACTCATCAAACACGAGCCCTTCAATCAATTCATCTAACAGGCAGGACCATTCTTTTTATCACTTCCTTAATGGCTTCTTATGCCCCCACCGTTCCACTGACTTAGTTCTTGCTAAGGTCTCCAACAACCCGTTACTAAACCCAGTTTAGCACTCCTTCTTTTATTTGACCTCCATATCACCTTCTTCATACTGTCACCTAATTTGTTATCCAAATACATTCTTCTCTTGGCTTCCGTGGAGAAACCTACAAGAAGGTGGG
>NW_022111310.1:16632320-16636983 GCF_000313985.2 Echinops telfairi
AGGTTGGTCTAAATAAGACATTAACCAATTTTAATGTGATTCCTCTCCTGTTTATATTACATCTCTCTGGCTTCTTACTTCCTTGGACCCTTTAAAAGCTCATGTCCCCAAGGTTTCATGTTCTCTCTCCCTATAAACAAAAACACCAAAATCACTGCCATCAAGTTGATACTGACTCATAGAGACCCTTGTAAGAAAGAACTGTCCCTGAGGGTTTCTGAGGTTTTATCTCTTTATAAGAGCAGAGAGCCTCATCTTTGGCCTGTGGAATGGCTGGTGGGTTTGAACCACTGATCTTGTGGTTAGCAGCTCAGTGAATAGCCTATTATGCCATCAGAGCTCCTTCTCTCCCTAAGCAATCTCACTTGTTTACCTTAGCATCAAGTGCTATGCAAATCTTATGATGTTCAAATTTCCGTCACTAGCCCAGAACTTGCCCAAGTGCCAAAGCACACAGCTATGTTCCAGAAAACACAGATGCAGTGTGTCCAAACCAGGACTCCATACCTCACACCCCACTGCACCAGCCAAACCTGTCTTCATGTGTTGTGCTCCCTCCTTTCTTGTTGAAATCTCTAACATTCCCCAAGACCACCCTGCGTTCAGGGGTTCACTAAGAAGTTCAGAGCACTAAGCATATAGTTGTACTCTTGGTTAAAACTCCTTATAAAGGATACAAAGCAAAATCAGGAAAGGAAAAAGGTATACACGGGGCAAAGTTCACAGGGAGCCAGATACAAGCTTCCAAGTCATCTCCCAGTGGAATCCCACAAAGAATGCCTAATTACTCAACCAATACCCAAAGTTTTTATTGGGGGCTGGTCATGGAGGGTACCCTTTTGCAGATACCAAAATTCCCTACTTCCTGAAGGAAAATTAAGAGTTCCATGTACACCATTCATTGGAACAGTCTAGGCATGATGAGCCTCTCTTTCTATTTAGGGAAAACTTCCAGAGTAGAGAATTCTATACCAGTTAAGTTCCTAGATGCTCGCTAGGACCATCTATGCAGCCTTTCTAAGGTGAAAAGTCTCAGGCCGACTCTAGTAACTATTTTCTGTACATATCCACAACCAAAACGGAAACCTGGGCATCATCCTTGGCGCTATCCCCCTGGTGTTCACGTCCAATCTTCTCCCCCGCCCCAGCCCATTCGATTTTCTTTCCTCCATACTTCCCCAACCAATTCCCTTCTCCCCACACTCACTGCCACTTCTCTACTTCAGGCTGCCAACATCTCTGCCTAGCTCGCTTTACTGCAACCTCCTTGTTTATCTCCCCGTCTGCGTCTTATCTGCTTCCTACCCATTCTCTCCTGGCATGTACTGATCTTTCCAAAAACAAAGTCTGTGTCCATCTTTCTCCTGCTCAACACCCTAATCACACCTCAATACTTCCAAGATAAAAATCCAAACTCCACAAGACAAGTTTACAAGGCCCTTTGTGACCTGACATCTCTTTAATTCTAGTTCCCTATCCGGCCACTTCTCATTTCCCCCTATATGCTACAACCACACTGAGGAATTTTTAATTTCTCAAATAAGGCAGGATTTTTCTAATCTCTAGTCTTTGGATATGCTGTTCCCATTGCCTGAAACATTCTTTCTATTCCCCCTCTCCCTGTGGAAGCTGCGCTAATCACAAGTTAAATGATCTTCCCAGGGACCACGACAGACATGACCAAAACCAAAATCAAACCTGACCCTAAATTCACTGCCATCGAGTTGATGCTGGCTCATGGAGACCCTACAAGACAGGGTAGAGCTGCCCTATGAGTTTTGGAGAAACCTTGCCTTTCTCTCACAACGCAGCTGGTGATCTCGAACCTTAAGGATGTCAGCCCAACATATAACCATTATACCAGCGCTCCTTCCTATATAGGGTTTCTAAGGCCATAAATGTTACAGACAGAAGCATCTCTCTGTCTGCCTTCTTTTTAGTCAATGCTGACTCATAGCGAACTCTATAGGATAAAGTAGAACCGCCCCTGTGGGTTTCTGAGACTATAAATCTTTAAGAGAGTAAAAAGCTCTTTCTTCGGAGAAGCACCTGCTAGTTTCAAACTGCTGACCTTGAGGATTACAGCCCAATTCTTAACCACTATGCCACCAGGGTTCCTTACAGAAGCAGATAGCCTTATCTTTCCCTGGTGGACAGCTGGCGGGTTTGAACCATCGATCTCGTAGTTAGCTGTCCAGTGCTTAGCCCAGTGCCACCAGGGCTCCTTGTGGACTACCACAGAATCTTATATGTCACTGAAGTTGATGCACAAACAGAAACTGATGACACGGTGTACTGTTTTTTTGTTTTTGGTCTTTTTACTGTTTTATTACAGTGTTGTCGAACTTTCTGCTGTGGTTTGGGAACATTTCCAGAGCAAATCAGTTTCCATTCAATGATTTATCTGAGTTTTGTTTTGTGACACGAGTTGCAATCCCTCAGTGTAACAGCCTTCTTCCCACTTCCTCCTTAGGTTCCCTATCTTCATTAGTTATTCTTTCCTGTTTCAAGGAACGTGCTGCCCTTTTGGTCTCATATGATTGACTGAAATAAGGAGTGTGCTCCTCCCTGATGTTGTCAACACTATTGTTTGGATGAAGGTTGATCCCCAGGGATGGGTTAAGGTTTAGGCTTTAAAAAGCTGTTAAAAGGCCAGCTCTGTAAGACTAGTAAGTCTGGTCATTCTTATGATTTTGAATTTTGTTCTACAGTTTGTTTGTTTTTCTCCTGTTCTATCCAGGACCTTCTATTATTATCCTGAACTGAGCAGTCCTGTGGTCTCAGGGAAGTAAAGCTGTGGTTCATGCGGTCCATTAGTCCTTTGGACTAATTGTTTCCTTGAGTCTGTTTTTTGTTGTTGTTGTTGTTCTCAGATGAAGAGACCAATAGTTGCATATTAAATGGACACTTGCAAGCTTTTAAGACCCCATTCACTATTCAAATTGGTGTATGTTTTACTGCGTATGATTTTCAAAATCAAAATAAAATTTCAATGTTAAACTAAGTATACACACAGTAAATTAGTTATGAAATGGACATGAATATGTGCTGCACTGGCTTGTTAACATAGTCTATTTAAAGGAAGGAAGAGACTCCCAAGAATAAAAGAGGAACCGAAAGGTAGCTGCAGTGTTCACTGTCATATGCTTTACTTCCTTTAGAAACAACCAAAGGAGAAATGGCTACCCCTTGTATATATTCAATCTGCAGTTACATTTGGTGTGCCTGGTTATTGTTGGGGGAGAAAGTAAGTTATCTGTTTAGCTTTCTTTGCTAAGCTATTTAGCATCAAAGTAGCTATATGTAAAGCACACTCAATGACCTCAATGTTTCAGGTTCTTGTTGGGCCTACTTGGGGAAGCAGCATAGTTGGGCTACTGAGAACTTATCTCAGGCCAAGAATCTGGAACAGAGCAGTGAACTGATTGCCCTAACATACCTTCCAGCCTTACGCTTCCACCTATTAAGAATGTGGATTGGTGCACTGGGCTGCTAAGCACAAAGTTGGCAGCTCAAAACCACAAGCCACTCCACAGGAGAAAAGAATGTGGATTTAAGCTATCTCCTTGAAACTTTCACAAGAGACCCAATACCTAATTGTATACAACAGGTTCGTATGGGAAAGCATTCATTGAAGAGGCTGACGGACACAGCCGAGCACGGCAGGAATGCTGAGTTCTGCAGACACTTTAGTGAATGTTATTGGTGGAGTAGGGAAGAAAGCCAAGATTTAACTCAAATAACTGAGCAACTAAAAGAATGTGAAGTGGGTAGAAGTCATGTAAAGCCGGGGAAAAGGCAGCCCAAGGATAGATAACATAGGGCTGGTCATGTCATTGTTAAGTAGCATCAAGTCAGTTCCTCCCGCAGCCACCCTGTGCACAACGAAACACTGCCCAGGCCCGTGCCATCCTCACCACTGTTCCTATGCTGCAGCCTATTGTTGCAGCCACTGTGTCCATCCACGTCCTTGAGGACTTCCTCTTTTCCGCTGCCCTTCCACTTAGCCATAGTGCCAGGAAGTAAGGGTTGGTCCCAGTGTAAGTCAAAAGATTCTAAAGACCAATGGAGAACTACTATTGCTTTATGATTATTCATGCAGGTGGGCTTTCTAACCGGTCTGGAAGTAACGTGGGGGCAGGCACAGCTTCTGCACCGTCTTTAGCAGTTATCAAAATGAGGAGCACATATTGATGTGTTCATTCATTCCTCAGCACGTATGTCATTTGTTAAATAGATGTTCAAAGAAAGGCTCTGCAAGGATGAGAATTTGGCAGCTCTGTCTGGAGGCAGTCAACTTGTTGAGTGACCTGGGGAGGCTAAACTGATTACTCAGACTCACATGCATAAAGTCTATAGCTTTTTGAATTGGTTTTGAGCTCTAGAGTTTATAAAGTGCAACTGCTTAGCTATTCATTCAACAGGTACTACCTGAGCATTCACTATGTGTCAAGAACTGTGTTGGACAGAAATGACCAACATAAGCAGTCCCTGTACACTGGGGCTCATAATCTAGTGAGCTCCCCTCCCAGGCCCCCCACCCCCCCACTCCAGGATCCAATTAAGGTGTGGTGTGCAAGGATAGAGGGACCCAAACCTAGCTGTGGAAATAGTGAAGCAGTTTATTCTGCCTGGGATGTGGGAGTAGGGGAAGCACCCAATA
>NW_022111310.1:16637789-16648970 GCF_000313985.2 Echinops telfairi
GGCGGTCGTGGACACGTCGCGCTCGACAGAATTAGAGGGGCTTCTGAGGAGTCGTCGCGGCGTGCGGGCTAAGGTTCTGTGAAGAGGCGCAAGGGGCGCGCTGGACCGGAGAAGGTAAAGCCTCCCTCCCCCACCTTTCGCAGCCCCGGCGGGGACACTGCCCTTTACCCTCCAGGACAGGACCCCCTCCCTCAGCACCCTCCTCGGCTCGCCGAAAGGGGAAAGGGCCCGGGGCTGGCCGCTTGGAGACCTGAGCTCCGGGCGAGAGCCCTGCAGTAATGCAAGTGGAATGACCTTGGGGCCGGGTGCTCGCTCCCTCAGTTTCCCCGTGCATACGCCGCGCCCGGTGATCCCCTTGCCCACTCTCTCCCACCTCGCGGTGTGTTCAGCGGCCTTTTTGCCCAGTGCTTGCTTGCCCGTACCGGGTGGTCCAGAGCCTCTGAGACCTCAGAGGTCATCGAACTCGGACCTAGACCCGCCCCCATCCCAGGGTTTCCTGAGCGCTGGTCAACGGGGGGACTGGCCCGAAGTTAGAATGGGAGTCAAGGGCAGAACGGGGCAGGACCCCTAGGCCCTGAATCAGGGTTTAGCGAAGTGAGGAACGGGGAGTCCTCCCGGCCCCCGTGGAGTCCCGTGGAGAGGTTACGCTAGCCTGGTGTGCCCCACCAGGGAAGTCGTGGCCGCCAGCCTAGTGTCCCTGTAATTCACTGGCACGGGAGGTGCGGTGGAGCCGGAGGGCTCCGAGAAACTTCCGAGAAGCCCCAACCTTGGCATGGGGTTCGCCTGTCTTCTTGCAATAGTCCTAAATCAGCATCCCTGGATCCCATCGCCGCTTCTTCCCGGGTGCTCACAGAAGGCATTTCTTTGGTTAACCTGCCTCAGTTTTTGGAACCTTCTCCTAGTGGGCCTGACCAAGCGCCACCGTGGTGTAGTAGATGGTGTCCCGCAGTAGCGTCCATTTCCCTGGAGTTTCTCACTAGAGCTCTTTTCCTCAGGGCTGCTTCTACTGCCGGTGCCCAGTACCTGAATGAAGGTTTTAATTGGGTGGTTTGAAATGGCAGTGAAGTCGTTAGAGCTCTTTACCAGGAAACTTTGTACCTCTAGCAATGCCGCAAGTGGCAGGGACCATTGTATCACCTGGGTGCCTCCTGTGTCATATTACAAACACAAAAGCTGCTGTCAAGTCAGTGCCAACTCGTGGTGACCCTATGGCGGTCAGAGTAGAACTGGGTTCCACAGAGTTTTCGATGACAGATTTTGTTTTCATTGAATCACCAGGCCTTTCTTCTGAGGCACCTCTGGGTAGACTTGAACCTGTAACCTTTTGTTTAGCAATGGAGCACCTTAACCATTGGCACTGCCTAGGGACTCCTGACCCATTATTCAACCTAAAGTTTGATTCTGATTTGGGATAACCAGGATGTGTCACACAGTCGATTTGCTCCTGGGTATGGTCTGTACAGAATGGGATCACCAGGCTTTTGTCAATGGTTCCACTTGAAGAGTTTGAACTAACAACTTTTAGTTTATAGGCAATCGTAAACTGCTTGTGCCACCCAGAGGCCATGACCTAGAATAGGTCCTTTTCAATTCTTTCTTAGATTGAATAATGGGACGCATCCTTGTTCCCTTATTCCTTAGTTCCGTGTCAGCATTTGTGGACACAGGACCCAGAGGGCCCAGCAATGGCACTTGCCTTTGATAGGTAGCTTCCAGAAAAGGAAAAAAACAAACAACCCTGTGGACCTGTTGGGAATGGCCTAGGTTGCTTTGTCTCTTTTGTTGGTTGAAGGTGGTTTTACTGTTGTCTAAAGTTTTAGGGGAAGAGAGAGGGACCATAGCATAGCTAGAAATACAGGGGGGTGTTGTTGTTGTTTTTTTAAGTTGATGGAAAAATCCATTATCTTTTTTTCCATTCTCCATCAACGTTCTGAAGTCCTCAGGTAATATATCTATGTAACTATAAGCAAATTGTTTCTCAGTTCAGCTGAGGAATACGACTATTGGTTTGCTTCTTGTGTTTGTTGTGCAGATTCAGATGGCTAAAGCAGTAGAGGCTGTGTTAAAACCGTGAGGGGACTGGAATCTAACCACTGGGGTAGCAGGTCTGGTTAGAATGTGAACTGGGCTACCCCTCAGGGGAGAAGAAAGAAATTGGATAACTGATATAGCCATTCTAACCTCTCTTCCCCAACATTGGTCCACATGGAAACCTCTGAGTACTGCGCTTAAACGAAAATTCTAAGGGAGCATCTGAGCCTTTATCTCCATCCTTTGAATGAGGATCTTTTTTACCAAGGATGTTTCTACAACATTGAAATTTGTTTCTCTGTATCTTCTGGATTTGGTGTTTTACATTGAGAATTTAAGATAAACTTTACACAAGTTGCCTTTCACCTAGGCCCAGACCAAGGTGACAAGTTGTACTTAGCTCAAGAAAAACAGACAAATAATACAAAGCTCATTGCCATTTAGTTTGATGCCGACTCAGCCCTGTAGGAAAGAGTAGCACTGCCCCCTGTGAGTTTCTGAGACTGTAACTGTTTGGAGGAGTTGAAAGCCCCATCTTTTTCCCACAGAGTGGCTGGTGGTTTTGAACTGAGTTCTTTGAGGATGACAGCACAGTGTATAACCACTATGCCACCAGGGCTCCTCTCAATAGGAGGTAGATTTTTTTTTTTTTATTCTAAGGTGGCATTGCCCAAAACTCACCCCTGAGTCACTTCCAACTCATAGCAACACTATAGAACAGAGTAGAACTGTCCCTTTGGATTTCTGAGGCTATACATCTTTACATGAGCAGAAAAGCCTCACCTTTCTCTAAAAGAACAGCTTGGCGGGTTTAAACCACTAATCCTTGTGATTAGCAGCCCAATAAGGAGCCTGGGCTCCTTATTGATGTTTAAAGATCCAAATGATTTCGGAGTACGAAGTAAAAAGCAAGACTTCCTCACTCCATGTGACTAGTCTTATAAACCTCTGATTTTTATATCTGTATCTCTCCCTCTTGTTTCTAACTTAAGGAACCATGATGGTGTAGTGGTTACAAATTGGGCTGTTAACCTCAAGTTTAGCAGTTCAAACCAGCCGCTCCAAGGGGAAAAGATGCGCCTTTCTACTCTGAAACCCAGAGGGGCAGTTCTACTCTGTCTTACAATGTCAGCCATGAGTCAGAATTGACTCAGGGGCAGTGAGTTGTTTCCCACTTGGCTATCCTGTTCGTACCCAGAAGAAAAAGATAATCACCACTGGAAAAGCAAGTAAAGTATACCCTACTGGCAAGGTAACTGAACAGTACCCAGCTAACTGCTGTGCGGTCAAGGTTTTCAAGCCAGGCATGCTTGGGAGAGTTGGGGAGTAGAAAGGTTTCTGATGCCTCCACTCCCACATGCAACTCTTAGCATAATAATATATTTTCAGTAGTTAGCGAATAATAAATTTTCGGTAATTTCTAAATCTGACAAGTCATCAAAAGTCTGGCGCTTTCATTAAAATTAAACGTTTATAAAAAATTAAAAAGCTTATAGTAGGGCCTGGGAAGGAAGCACTTTTGAAGTTCTTTGCTCTGGGTGATACAGTTTCATGATTTAAGTAACATCCCCATGCCCGAGGAGTGGCCCATCCGTAGGAATGCAAAGCCCTGCCGAGAAGGAAGGGGTTGAGAAGGGTCCACCCTACCTCTTTCCCTTTACACAATGGCCCTAAGCTTTTGTATACAGTCAGCTTTTGTAGGCTGGGATATTATGTAATACAGCATAAGGAGATGGAAGTCTGCATTGCAAAAATAAATAATGAGAAAGCATCTGGGGGAAATGCATGAAGAGAACAAAACTCAGTCAACCAGTGAAGTATTGGAAGACTTTTATTAATCAAGTTGAGTCTTTTTCTAGGTCGATAGTAGAGCTATTACAATACTATGCTAAGTACTTAGGTAATTTTGAAGCAGTGTAGAACACTGCTAGTGTAGAGCACTAGTAATCGAACTTTTTAAATGGAAGAAAGAAGAATGCTACTACTGCTCCCACATTTCCCATCCTTTTGTCCGCTGCTAACCTTTTACCAGCATCTACACAACCTAGGCCATAATCCTTCTCGTAGTGCATTTTCTATTGTACTTATTTGTGTATTTCCTTCCAAAAAACTCTTATCTGAAGCAATTAAGAGCTTTTCTCATGTTCGTATTTATTCACTTAATAGACTTTTAAGGAACCCTGGTGGCACAGTGGTTAAGAGCTCAACTGTTAAACAAAAGGAGAAAAATGTGGCAATCTGCTTTTATAAAGATGACGGTCTTGGAAACTCTATTGCATTCTGTCCTACAGGCTCACTGTGAAACAGAACAGACTAGGTATCACATAATACAATGTACTTCATTGGATTATACCTTGTTAATTAATGTTTGAGTGGGACACAATTTCCTGTTTTGTTATATAATATAATTAATTGGATTTATTTTATTGAATGAAAAAAAACAGTTAAAATGTTTCTAATTTCTATCCCATACTAAATTAATTCTCAGTATTATTCCCAGGCAATCTAACAGCATTGAAATCCTATATGATTAAAGGAAGGTTTGAACAAGGAAGACCTTTCTGCCTGGGATTATAACAAGAAGGCAGTTACAGAATTGCGTTGCCAATATATAAGATTCTGACTAGCCAGTGGTCTTTGCATCAGGCTGTGTTGTTAGGTGCCATCAAGTACGAATCATAGCAGCCACATGCCAGGGTTGTGAATCTGTACAGGAGCTGACTGCGTCATCTTTCTATTGTGGAGCAGCTGGTGGTTTCAAACCGCCTACTTTTGGTTAGCAGCTCAATGCTGATCACACTGCATCACAAACACTCCTTAAATCAGACTGTATAGTTTAGGTGACATGAAAGTGAATCCTGTTTGTGATTTAGACATCTCCTTTCAGGGATTAATTTCCTCATCTAATAAACAAACATGGTATTATAATATCTTATCTATTACTTTATGATTAGAAAATACTTTGGAAAAAAAATACTTTGATATATATTATCTTTTTTGAGCCTCACAACCTGGTGAGATTGACAAAGTAGGTATTTTTACATCTGTTTTGCAAATGAGTAAATGAAGTCCTTACGGGATTCAGATCACTAGTTCCCAAATGTGTTTGGCCTATTGTCCCCATTTTAGAAAAAAATTACTCAGCACCCTCCAGCTATCAAAATCTTTTGTACTGTAGTTTATAATCCAGGATAAAATATTGGTATCTGCTTTTGCACCCATCCAACAACACCACCACCCCTTTATTATCTCAGACTCACTTTGAGAAATACTGATTTAGATGGTTTGCTTAATGTCACATGACTAGTGTGTAGCTAGAGTGAACTCAGAGCCTTTGATGCCTACTCAGGGACTCTTTCCACTCTATCACTCTATATCACTTTATATTAAATATGCTTAACATAATTCATATTAAATTCATACTAAAACACTCATAGTTAGCAGACTGGCAGTGTATAAATACCAGCAAAGGATCCCGCCAGAAGAGAATGAAAGGGTGCATCTTGTGATTGCTTTATTCTAGGATGTGGCTTAGCCAGCAACAAAAGATTTCAGAGAAATGGAGTGTAGTAGATGGGAGATCCACTCCCTGTTGGACTTAGGCCTTTGTGTCATTGCATAACTGAAAGGCCTTTTCAGTTTGTTTGTTTGACATATCAAATTTGAGTTGTCCTATTTGGACTAAACAAATAAAAGCTTTTCTAAATGCCTGTGTGAAGAATGTAGTTGTACACTTGATCTTCTTTGTACAGAAAGAGGGGAGCAGGCAAGAGAAATAAGAGCTTTTATATTATTTGCCACCAAAACAGGATATGTGAAGCCTAGAAACCCCTCGCACCTAGCTGCTTTGCAGCAAATCATGTGGACTAGTAGGGAGAAGGTAAATGGTTAGCCTACGATTGAAGAGCAAAAGAAAAGCACGAACAAAAAGCTGTTTACCATTGAGACAGTTCCATAGGGACCCCATATGTTTCAAAGTAGAACTGCACTCCATAGGCATCACAGGGTGGATTTGAAGCAGGAGCCTCTCCATTAGTAGCCTTGCACTTAACTGCATCTCCTAGACTATAGTGTTATGGAAGCCTTACATAAGAATGTTATGATTTCAAAAAAAAAAGAATGTCATGGTTCAATTAACTAAAGAGTATACTAGTTACTCAACAGCATGGGCCTCAGTTTCCCCTTTGTAAAATGAGGAGCTAGATTTCATATTTTTTTTCTTAATTCCTACATTTATTTTTAATAGGAAACATTCACATGATTTGCAGTTCAAAAGGTACACCAAAATCTTTAGGGATAAATGTTCCTTCTGCTCTTCCTTACATCTGACCAACTCACCTACTAGAAGCCACTCTCATGCTTGCCATTCCACCACTCACACCCTCCGTGTCTATGAGAAATATGTCTGCTCGCCCTCCCCCCTTTTCTAAAGAAATGACAGCATACAGTGCACCATGTTTAGCACATTGCTTTTTTCATTTCTTAATAGACCTCGGATATCATTCTCTGTCAGTATAGATGGATTGCTACCATCGAGTGGACTCCCACCCCTCGTGACCTTCTGTACAATAGAACAAACATTGCCTGCTCTTGTGTCATCCTCATGATTACCAGTACGTTCAAGCCCACTGGGGCTCTTGCACCCATCTATCTCACATAGAGTCTCCTTCACCCTTGCTTTCCTCTCACCAACCTTGATGCCCTCCTCTAACCATGAGTCCTTCTCGATGACATGTCCGAAGCAGACAAGTCTGACAGTGATTTCCTGTGATCTGTAGGTTTTCTTTGGCTAATTTTTAGAAGGCAATACCTAGGTCTTTCTTTCTAGTCTCTTGTAGTCCAGAAGCTCCTCTGAAACCTGTCCCCGCTGGGTGACCCTGCTGGTCTGTGAGATGCCAGTGGCATAGCTTTCAGTAACACAGCAAAGCGTTAGCTGCCATGGTATGACACACTGACAGATGGGTTGTCTGTGTTATTGTTAGGTGCCAGTGCGTCAGTTCCAACCCTAGCAACCCTAGTCACAACTGCACAGAAGGAAACACCGTCCGGCCCAGCGCCATCCTCACAATTCTTCCTCTGCTTGATCCCACTGCTGCAGCCATGGTGTCAATCCATATAGAACATCCTACTTCTTGTTTATGGCTGCAGAGTATTCTATTGTGTGGAAATATACTACATTTGGGTTGTAGTTTCAATGTTTTACTATTACAGACAATTGTATGATGAATGATTTTTGTATGTATAGTATATATGCCAGCATGTCTGTAGGATAGTATTTAAAAGTAGACTTGCTGGGTCAAAGATTATGTGCATCGTTACGTGCTAACTAAACACTTCTAGTTCTGATACTGTATGAGACTTTATTTGCAAGTGAATAAGTAGTAAGAGGGATGAGCAGGTGTTGTTTTCTTGGAAATATTTTCATTTCTTTTCATCTCTATAGTTAGAGTTTAAGTCTTATGTAGGGCCAAACATAGATAACTGCACCAAAATTATGTTGAGTTACAGACTTGACTAAAGTCACCTTTATCACAATCCTAGAGATTTTTTTTTTACTGCTTCTGTGTATGGTATTTCTTAAAATTTAAATTACAAAGTGGATATTATAAATTCAGAGCAAAGAAGATGCAAGTACTTTTACTAGTACTTGCAGAGTTTGGGGGATTTGCTGTTTATCACAATCTGTGTTGGGAATGAAAATGGAAACATAGCAAAGAAAGCCTAGCAACAACCCAGTAGCTTCATACCCGTCTAACTTCACAAGGAGAGAGAATTGATAGAGGAGTAAGCCCAGAGCTGAGTCCTGTGAGGTGGAGGTCAGCTGTACCTACTCTCTCCAGCTCTTTCTTTTACCATTTCTGACACTCGTCCTCCCCATGACACACAGAACTCACGGCCATACTCACAATGATATGGTTTATTAAGGAAGTAACCCGGGATGAGGATCAACTCAGAAGTAGCAGAAGACAGGATACAATGTCAGTCAAGACAGCTTCTAACCAAGACAACCCTCAGCTTCTGTAGGCAGCCTTTCGCTTGACTATGCAGCAGGCTCTGCCCACTGGTGGGTCTTCTCTCAGCCTCTACCATGCTCAGACAAATGTTAGAGCTCTTTAACTGCACCAACAAATGCCCAGGGGCACCCTACTGCCAGCAAGCCTCCTGCCTAAAGCTGCTCAGCTCTCTCACTCTGGTTGTACTGGTTCCTGCCACTCATACTGCTCCTACCTTTTCTGTGTCACTGGGTTCTTATTGTGGTTGCCTTTGCTTGCTGGCTTAAGTAGCACTCTCTACAAGATCTAGGAGAGTCTCAGTACAGGGACCTTGGGTAGTAAGGTCCCCTCAACCTCTGAGGAATTGGCTCTTATACTTATGTAAATTATTCTTTGTCCATTTCAGGGTATTCTTCCACCAGACCTCCACTGACTAACCAATCCCCTTGGTAAGCCAAAGTCACTTATTTTTGCATGGTAATTACAGACCAATAACAAGGCACTCTGTAGCCTAACTGTTTTTGACAGAATTATAAACCCAAGGCCAGAAAGAATTGCAAACCTATTATACTGTACTCACTGATATCTGTCTGGTTATATGCACTATCTGCCCTGGGTTATTTGGGTGGCTGTGGAGTGTATGATGGCTTTGTAAGGTCGGTGACACCATAACAGTCACTCATCTTTTAGAAGGTCTGGAAACTATCAATAATTGTGTCAATTTCTTCCAGACCTCATTCCTTATTAACCATCCTTACCAATCATCCTTCCTCCCCTTCCTTAACCTCCTTCATCTTCATTTGTAAGACCACGCAGGTTTAAGCTAGAGCCTCCATTTTCTTCATCTTTGAGTTTCTTATAGCCCCTGGAGTAAAGGATCATTAGTAAATACATGTTAAATGGATTTGAGGTCAAAGTGATCTCATCTCTGCTTTGATAGCCTCTTTGATTCCATATCCTTCCTTTTCCTTGCACAGCCATGACATGCCCTTCAGCCCACCCCTAGAACACTTGATATGGTTTGGGCAGGGACAAAAAAGTAAATTAACTTGTAGAGGAGTATGTGTTGCTTCCTTGTGATTCCCACTACATTCTTTGTGTTACACTAAAAACTTGGGAGCTTATGTATTTAGTAACACAGTAGTGAGAGCTATAGTGTTAGTGTAGCTATAGCCATACTCAATAGAAACAACATCCAAATAGGTAGCTCAAAATAAACAGGTATCTCTTCAACCTCATATCTTAGTTTGTGTGTATGAAATCATAAAGATCAACGTGAATATTAGATGAATATGAACTTAGATTTATAAATGAATAAAGTTGTACATTTGTAAGTAGCAATGAACTAGTCTTGGTTTTTCTGATTTTAGAATAAGGAAACTTGTCTATAGCCCATGCTTTCAGCACTAGTAGTCTGTCTGTGAGTTAGCGCTGATAACAGGCCCACTTTGGACTACATCTGTAAGTTATAGATGACAGGATTATAAAGCCTAGTTATGTAGCTACCGTAGATTCTCCCCAGCTTCCCAAATATAAACTTTCTTCAGTGCCATAATTCATGATTCCCAAGAATAGTAATTGCTACTTAGGTGCCAGCTAGATGCCTCACTGGGCCCCTTTTTGGTCTGCTATTTGGACAGCCTGTAAAAGGTCTGTGAGCTTTCTAAAGTCTAGCCATAAAAATTTCATTCAGTGTAGCCCCCAATAAATGATTTTTTTCAATGTAAAAAAAATTTTCATTCAGTATTGTCTCAGAAATGCAAGGTACTGTGTTATAGTTTAGATGAGTGACTACCCTATGTCTGTTGTTGCTGTTAGTTGCTATTGAATTTATTCCAAGTCATGGCAACCCCTTAACAAATTAGAATGTACAAGAAATAATATAGACAAAAACAAATAATGGCTCTCATTTCCATTTCAAGATGGGATTTTAAGTACATCACCTTTCTTTTCCTAAGTTCTAATGAAATTGATACAGAAATAATAAAGACGAAAAGGCATCCTTCAAAATAGAAAGTAGAGGGGGGGCAGTCAGACACTTTTTGAGTCATTTTAAAGTAAACATGATACTAACAGCATGCTTCAACATAAGTAATGGAGAACCTCGCCTGTGAAGTTAAGGGAGAGGATTCACTCACGTATCCCTGAAAAACCCCAATTGAGAGCTGCAGAGGTTAAGAAAATGAGTTAGCAATGGAGTATTTGTGTAGGACAAATCAAAGAATTTGGGGAATTATACATGTGCCATTCACAAAGTATCTCTTCCAAGTTTAGCGAGAATAGTAGATTAAGAAATAGTAACATTGAACAGGTATCAAAGAATTACTGTATGTAGATTAAGTGCTTAAATGTACACTGTCATGAGGTAGATGCCATTGTCAGCCATATTTTAGAAGAAACTAACCTGTCTTCTTAACCACTATGCTAGTACCTCAGACTCCTAATTATAATTCTTAAGACCATTTAGGTTACTTTTATTATCCCCTTTTTGCATCTGAAGCACAGAGACGTTAAGCAATTTGCCCAGGGGCCCGCAACCAGTAAGTACAGTTCTACCAGTTAGACAATACTCCATGATCTTCTGTGCACTTGGAGAGCTGCCATAACAAAGAAAGGCGAATATTATTTCTACCCACAACTTGCTCCTTAGCTTGTGTTTTGGTGGCAACGCAAGACCTGAAACTGGACTTCCAATTGTAAGAAGAGTGGTTAATGGTTAGAGGCAGACTCGGAAATGCTCAGTTGGCAGCAAATCCTCATTTCATTAACATGTTGGAACTACATCCAGCAATTTCTTCACACGGGGAATTTTTTTTCTATATTTGTCTCAGCAAAACAGAACACTTTTGAAATCTGTCTTCCTGGCAGTTCAATCGCTATATTTCACAAATGACTAGAAAAATAAAATTACAGAAAATAAATAATTTCCCATCATCTCACAGATTTTACTAACATAGTAGATAAAAAGACCTCTTTGAAATCCCAAAGATGAGCAGGGTTTTTTTATCGTTTTATTAGGGGCTTATACAACTCATCACAATCCATACATACATCAATTGTGTAAAGGACATTTGTACATTCATTGCCCTCATCATTCTCAAAACATTTGCTCTCCACCTAAGCCCCTGGCATCAGCTCCTCATTTTCCCCCTCCCTC
>NW_022111310.1:16650949-16652391 GCF_000313985.2 Echinops telfairi
AGTGGTTCAAAACTTACCAGCCACAGGCTATGTGTTCCCCAAACCTTATATAGGGTCACATTGAGTCAGAGTCAGTTCAATGGCAGTGGGATCCTGCGCCCATAAAAATGTATGGCCTTGGTGCTATAAAGTAGAGGTGCAGCACAAAAGAGGCCCTCAACAAGATGGATTGACCCAGTGGGTGCCACAATAGGCTCGAACATATGAACAGTTGTGAGCGTGGTGCAGGACTAAAGAGTGTGGGTATTAGCTGGGTCCAAATTGACAGCACTAGCTACGGCAACATGAGTTAGAATCAGCTCAGTGGCACTGGGTGGGTATGTGCAAGCTTTCAATGAGACTAGGCAAGCTCTGGACCTTTTCTGGACTTGCTGCATTATAGTTGTTCCTGTTTGGATTTTCTTTCTTGTAGGGCTCTCACAAATTAAACATCGAGTTCTTAGTTTCTGTGCACGATGTACACAAACTCGATGGCAGTGACTGGTTTGAGTTACGTATGTGATACATCAGATTGCTTCAAAACAATAGTTCTCAAATTTCAGAATGCCTAAAAATTATCTGTGTAGCTTGCTAAATGTTCAGATTTGGGGCCCCCCTTCATAGGATGTGATGTAGGGGCCTAACGCTGGACTCCATAGTTTCATTTAACCATGAATCCCAGATGATTCCGATTCAGGCAGTCTTTGGACCAGGTGTTGAGAAACAGGCCTGTTAGAAGGAAATTAATTAACATTCGTTATTTACTATATATTTATTCATATGCCAGCCACATTCAGATATATTTTTACATTTTATTTATGCTATCGTGGGGGGAAATGTTTCTCATAATAATAAATATTTGGAGGGAGGGTAGGGTGGAAAGGAGGAACATATAACATCCTTCCTGGGGGACGGAGAACAGAAAAGTGAATGAAGGGAGACGTTGGACAGTATAACAAAATAATAATAATTTATAAATTATCAAGGGTTCATGAAGGAGGGGGTAACAGGGAGGGAGGGGGAAAATGAGGAGCTGATACCAGTTCTTTGAAGAAGGTTGTTAGTATTTGAGTCAGAATAGCGTTAAAATTATAAAGTGCTTTGGTTAAGATTGACATCTTTACTATGTTGAGTCTTCCAATCCATGAGCATGGATGTTCTTCCATTTGTGGAGGTCACTTTTCATTTCCTGTAGGAGGGTCTTGTAGTTTTCCTTGTATAGGGCTTTAGGGATTTTTTGTTGTTAAAAATATTCCTAGGTATTTCAGTTTGTTCTTGCCTATTGTGAAGGGTACTGCCTTCTTGATCTCCTCTTCCATGGTCCTGTCCAATGTGTATAGCAAACCTACCAACTTCTGTTTGTTGATCTTGTATCCTGCCACTCTTCCATATTCCTCTTGCTGTCAGTACTCCCATTGTGGAGCTTTTGGGGTTTTCAATGTATAGGATCATGTCGTCTACAA
>NW_022111310.1:16653854-16656590 GCF_000313985.2 Echinops telfairi
TTCTGAGATCCCAGATGCTACTCACCAGATTAGAATGTAGAACATTATCTCTATGACCTGTGTTTTGCTCTTTGGCCTGGATGTCCCCAGGGCTATGACCATAAATTTAGCCAGGTGGTGACTTTTTACAGCTTCTGTTCCAGATGTGGTTTCATCGCTTGAGCAAATCAGTACATCTCCCGATACCTGGTATGCAGATACCAATCTGGTCAATACTTTTTTTTTTTCTTCCCTCAATTCCAGTTTGAAAGAATAGCCAGAAGTCTGTCTTCATCT
Organism: Echinops telfairi; assembly: GCF_000313985.2. Taxonomy (NCBI): domain Eukaryota; kingdom Metazoa; phylum Chordata; class Mammalia; order Afrosoricida; family Tenrecidae; genus Echinops; species Echinops telfairi. The sequence continues at coordinate 16,654,131 of NW_022111310.1, forward strand.
GGCAAGAGTAACAGTAAACCTTCTCCGTCAAAAATATGTAACACTCCAGCACTATGTCATAATTTAGCCCACAGGGCCCCTGATTGCATTTGCCTTGCACAAGATGTCATGCTGGTCCGTTGCATTGATGACATTATGCTGACTGGACCTAGTAAAGAAGTAATCAATGATTCTAGGCTTATTGGTAAAACATCTGCGTGCCAAAGAGTAGGAAATTAGCCCCACAAAACTTTGGTGCCTTCAATGTCAGTGAAATTATTAGACGTCCGTTGATGTAAGGCATGTCAAGCTATGCTTACTAAAGTTACCTCAACTCACTGTATCGACTAAATTGTGACTCACAGCAACCCTATTAGGCAGGGTAAAACTACACCTCTGGTTTTCTGAGACTATAACTGTTTATGGGAGTAGAGAGCCTGGTCTTTCTCTGCAGAGCAGCTGGTGGTTTCAAACTGCTAGCCTTGCAATTAGCAGGCCAATGTGTAACCCCTACACCACCAGGGCTCCTTTATAACTTATTACCTCTTTAGATTTTTGTAGTAACATATCCCTCATTTGGATGTAGTACTCTGGACTATTACACACTTGTGATTCAAAAAGCTGCAAGTTTTGAGTGGGGCCCAGCATAAAAGGAGGGCTCTGTGCAAAGCAACAAGTTCAGGCTGCTGTGCAAGCCGTTCTGCCATGTAGGCCCTAAGATCCAGCTGATCCAATGGTGCTTGAAGTGCTATTGTTAGCTAAAGATACAATTTGGAGTCATTGTCAAGCCCCCACTCTTGAATCACTGTGCAAACTCTTCGGATTTTGGAGCAGAGCCCTGCCATCCTCTACAGATGACTATCCCCCCCCCCAAAAAAAAAAAAAAAAAAAACACACACACACAAAAAAACCCCAGCTTTTAGCTGTTTCTAGGGTTTTAGTCAAGACTGGACCTTGAGTCATTAAGTCACTACACAGCTTGTATTAGCTATCGCAAACTGGGTGTTGTTTGACCCACCGAACCATAAAGTTAGACATACACCACATTCAATGGAAGTGGCAAATATGAGATCGGACTCAAGGAGCAGGACCTGAAGTTAGAAATAAATTGCATTAGGAAGTTGTCTAAAAGCCCATAGTTTCCACTCCTGTCACATTTACCTTAAGTTGCAATCCATATCTAAGGCTTCAATCCTTGATCTTTACCAGAAAGCCCACCTCACTTTCAGCAAGCAATATTAAAGGTTGTTAATAAGCCTTTTTCGGATTCTGATGTCATGTTCCTCATATAGTACAGCTTCTTTTTTTTAGTACAGCTTCTCTTGATTATTTGCTCAGCATGCAGATTAAATAGATAAGATGAGAGGATACAACCCCGATGCACACTTTTCCTGATTTTAAACCATGCAGTGTTCCTTTGTTCGGTTTACAAAACTGCCTCTTGAACCACGTAGAGAGTCTGCATGCGCATATTTAAGTGTTCTGGAATTCCCATTCTTCTCAAGGCTGTCCATAATTTGTTATGATCCACACAGTAGAATGCCTTTGCATAGTCAATAAAACACAAGTAAACATCTTTCAGGTATTTTCTACTTTCAGCCAAGATCCATATGATGCCAGCAATGATATCTCTTGCTCCATGTCCTCTTCTAAATCCAGCCTGAACTTCTGGCACCTCCCTGCCAATTTACCGCTGCAGCCATTGTCCAACGATCCTCAACAAAATTTTACTTGCATATGAGATCAAAGACATTGTTTTATAATTTGCACATTCTGTTGAGCCACCTTTTTTGAACTGAGTACAAATATGGATCTCTTCCAGTCAGTCGGCCAGGTAACTTCCAAAATTCCTGGCATAAATAAGTGAGTGCGTCCACTATTCCATCAGCTTGTTGTAACATTTCCATTGGTAGTCCATACATTCCTGAAGCCCAGCTTTTGGCTAATGCTTTCAATATAGCTTGGGCTTTTACCTTTAGTAACATTCATTCTTGATCATATGCTACCTCTTGAAATGGTTGAAAGTAAACTAGTTCTTTTTTGTACAGTGACTATATTCTTTCCATCTTTTGATGCTTCCTGCATTATTCATTATTTTGCTTATAGAATCTTTTAATATTGCAACTTGAGGCTTGAATTTTTTCTTTAGTCCTTTCAGTTTAGATGTTTCCCTTTTTTGGTTTTCTAACTCTAGGTCTTAGTACATTTCATTATAGTACCTATATACTAGAGTATAAGCCGACCCAAATTTTTCAAAAATATTTATTTATTTTGAAATTTTGGGGGTCGGCTTATACTTGAGTACATACGGTATTTTGTCTTCTCAAACTGCCCTTTGAAATTTTCTGCTCAAACTCTTTTACGTCATCATTTCTCCCATTTGCCTTAGCTACTCTATGATTAAGAGAACGTTTCAAAGTCTCTTCTGACATCCACTTTGATCTTTTCTTTCTTTCTTCACTATGATGTGCTTGATGTCAT
>NW_022111310.1:16658540-16660317 GCF_000313985.2 Echinops telfairi
CTTTTTAGTGAGGGTTGTTCTCTCCCCACCTTGCCCCTTTCTATCACTGTAATTCTGTACTATGACACCGTGCTTACTTCCTTCATATTACTTAGCACAGTGTGTAAGTATATAACCACACACACACACACAGACAAACCCATTGCTATCAAATCAAATTGCAACTAAGAGCAATCCTATGGGACAATGTAGAGTTTCCAAGGCTGTAAATCTTTATTTACAACAGACTGCCAGATATTTATTTGCTCACTTGTTTGATGTGGTTTTTTTCTCTAGACTTAAGTTTCACAATGGCGAGTACCTTATCTATCTGTACCTGGCTCTTTTAAGTGGGTATTGAAACCCATGTGGACTTTATAAGAATTAATAAATGCATTTTAATGAATATATATTTGTTCAGTGCTCTTCTAGTTGCTATGAGGAGGTCGAAAAAAAGTTTCTTGCCCTTAAGAAACCTGCTTTATGAACATATAGAATTTTAAAATCTTGTGTTTTAAGAACCAAAAGTCAACATTGCCATAAGGAAAGATTGTTAGGAAATGTCAGAAAAGGGAGTTCTTCCATGGGGAATTCAGGGAAAACTTTGTGAAGGAGGTAACATTTTAACTAAAGAATGAGCTAGATTATAAACTCAGAAGAACAAGAGTTTTAGCTTAATTTTAGCTTTATGATTTAGCTTAAATCTGGAATATTTAACTGCATAATAAATGTATAATGAAAAATAATGGCATGAGTTGCACATATAAAGAGACATGGGGGTGGGGTGGGGAATTCCTGGGAATTGAACAACTCAAAGAACACATACAAGGGACAGACTACTTAATTTACTCAGAAAGAGTGTAAATCCAATTCATTGGAACCGAAGAATGTGGAGAGGATTGGGTTGAAATAAAGCTGGAAAGGTAAGTATGTGGCAGAAAGCAGAGAGACTTAAAGACCAGACAGTGAGCATAAAAGTGGTATGCCTTTTTCAGAAGCTTGGACAGAAGGCTTTTAGATTTCTCTTTTATTTTATTTTTTAGATTTCTCTTTTAGGTTGGAATTAATTTCTGGGAATACAGCCTAAAATACAAATTTGAGAAATACCTGGAGCACAAATACTACTTTAGCTTCGAGTGCCAGTTCCATTGTTACATCCTCACCATCACCACTATCAAATAGCAAGATTCAGATGCCTTTGGAGCGTCTCTTGTATTTGACTTGGCTGGAAAAAGTGTTTCCCTCATTCTCTTTCCAGAATAGAGAAACACACCTAGTAGTGTTTGAATGGTCACTATAGAATTTGTATATTACCAGTCGCTGGTAGTGTTTGAATGGTTAATATAGAATTTGTATATTACCAAGGAGTTCTAAGTAATACCCGGTTTCCCTGAAAATAAGACAGTGTCTTATATTAATTTTTGCTCCCAAAGATGTGCTAGGTCTTATTTTCAGGGGATATCCTATTTTTCCATGAAGAAGAATACGGTACACATTTATTGTTTATTTTATTAAAAGAGACGCCCGCCGCTATGGTCCAGAGTCCAGAGTTATGGTAGCTTCGGGGGGGCCTTATTATCGGGGAGGCCTCATGTTTGGTTGGGGAGGTCTTATTATCCTTCTGTGTGCCACTTAAAAATGCCATGTCCTCGAGACTTCATTTATATACAGGTTTTAGGCTTGGCATTTCAGACTATGTAAAAGCCAGCAAAGAAGCCCTGGTGACACAATGGTTAAAGCACTCAGCTGTGAATAGAAATGTGTGAGCAAGAACAATATTTGGCAGTCTGATCTTTTT
>NW_022111310.1:16664104-16666248 GCF_000313985.2 Echinops telfairi
CCTCCACCACAGTGCTCAACAAATTACTCACCTCTTTTTCTGCTTTTAGAGAGGTATGAATACAATCTCTTTCCTCTGGTTTGTCATAAAATAAATATTTTTAAAGTATCTATAAAGATAATTTGGGCCAGAAAATGTAAATATTCACTCTCTGAAGAACTTTGTGGTTTCATATTCAAAGGTGCCCTAAAATGGGTAAGTGGAACTAGATGGATTCATAATACTCTTCTCACTTTTAAAAAGTTCTAATTGTCTATGTTCCTTCTACAACAACCACATTTTGCTACTTCTTGTGATAGAGTTAGCGGGTAATATCTAAACACATCCATCCACCATCAAATATTGCATAGCATTTCAGGCTCACTAAAGTGGTGGAGAGGAAGTCTTCCCAGTATGTTATTAACAAATTAGGGAATTAAGTTGTCTCTTTAATATCTAAGCTGGTAGGGGAGAAATGCAGAGAAAAAGTCATTATTCCAGCAAACATGTTATGATCTACTACTATATGCAGGGTATTAGAAAAGGCCAGGCATTCACAGATGAATAAGACCAGGTCTTCATGGAGGTTGTTCCTAATTCTGAGGACAGTGATAGGCATTCTGTTCTACGTGAAACTAAACTGAAACAATAGATAGAATCATAGTTTTAGTTCTGAACAGCTTGTCATAAAGTGGCACGTGTAGGACATCTCTGTTCCTATGTGTGTGGAATCAGTATCAAGCGATTTCGGAAGCATTATTTTATTTCCCGGGCTAGTCATGATCATTGGTCCTGGGGCCCTAGTTTAGGGGCAAAAAAGTTTTGGCTTTGGATGGAACTTTATTCATCTTAAAAGTTCAGTGTTCTTGTGCAAGGAAAATGAAGCTCTAAAATAGAAAAATTACTTGCCCAGTATAGTATTTGTTAGCTGTGACTCTTGGGTGTTTAAAACTAGTTATTTTTCCACTATATCTTACTGATTAAATGGTAAACTCATGTCTCATTCAAGTTTGCTTAGAAGACAGAGATCTAAGATTGAACAATGAACCTTTAAAACGTTTTGTTGTTAGCAAGCTTTCTCTTGAAAATGAAAGCCCTCCACGGCTGTGTAATTCATCTTATAATCATTTCCTCCAGGACCTGTCTTGCCCCAGCAGGTTTCTCATTTCCTTTGCTCAGCTTAAGTAGCTTAATAAAGTGGAGAGGAGAGGTAGAAAGATCAAGTTTATGATAGAAGAAGGTGCCCTTGAACAATTGCCTAGAAACAATATATACCTGTGTCTTATTCTGATTCAAATCAAACCTTGGGTTTTCTTTCTGATTTTTCTGTAGATAGAATAAGATTCTTAGGGCTACTCTAAGTTTTACTTTGTGCCAAAGTATATATTCTTCGCCAAAAACTTCTGGCTAAAAGAGCTACTCCCACTAATTTATAGCTGCTATTTTATTATTCAAGAACTTGCCAATCCATGCAGCATTTCTTGTTTGCCTAGATCATTGACCACTCATAAACAAAAGCTCTTTAAGTTTTAAGTGTATTTGTTTGAAGTTTTCCCTTTATGTCTCTTGCAGTTGGTTACGCCTCATGAAGCTCATTAGTCTGAGCTATAGGACAGCAGCTACACAGACTGCTATTACTTGAGTGTTTAGCCTATGTATATAAATGGAATCCTGTGCTGATTATTTGATAGCTGTAGAGTTAACTCTGGTATAGGGTGAAGAAAGAAGAAATAATATGGCAATGTTTATTGAAACCTGCAAATAATCACTAAATTAATTGTTGGTGAGTTTTAGCAACATCTTTCAGTACTCAACCATGAAGAAAATCAAGTAAGATTTTGCTGTAGATAAATTGTTTTGACTTGTCAACCAAAGCCACAAACCAATGGAAAAACAGTAGCCTTGGTTTATTGAAGAATTTTTTTAAGGATAAACTGTAAGACTCCTCTGCGTGTGCACATGCATAGTAGTGGTGATGATGGGAGTGGTGTTTGCAGCAATTTTTCTCTGGAGCTCTAACTTTCTATGTAAGCCTACAATTGTATCAAGTGTCATATCCACTTCCATCACCTTCCAAACATAATCATTGTGTGTGTGTGTGAGAGAGAGAGAGAGAGATTTTATAGTCCCTTAACATTTCTTCCTTTCCTTAATATGACCTATTT
>NW_022111310.1:16666964-16671089 GCF_000313985.2 Echinops telfairi
TAATCCCACTTGTGTTTATCAGCCAGGCTGGCACAATAAACTCTCTCAGCAATCTACTTCCAAAAACCAACCAGTGTAAGTCTTAATGGAGCGCAACTCACGATGAGGGTGCTACAGGCCCGGGTAGTGTTGCATTTCATTGTGCATGGGGTCCCCATAAATTGGGACCAATCTTGACAGAAGCTAACAACAGCAACAATGCCTTTTATCGAAGAAATTAGTGTAAGAAATAGAAAGAAATGGGTAAGATGAAGACACTATGATGTTTGTACTTAAAGACAAAGATCAAGAGAAAGGCAGCTACGTGTTCAAAGGGTTGTGTGGTCGCATTCATACAGGTAGGACCACACTTTGACTGTCAGTCTGGCATAGGAATGTGAGTCCAGACCTGGGGATGAATGGAACACCATACCATGATAGCTTTTTAACAAAGAGAGCCTTCCCTTTATATATTCAACAGACTGGATTTCTACCTCTTGCTTGCTAGGACTTAACTTCTTTCCAAGCCACTCCAATATATTGGCCTGGAGTACTGAGTTATGGATAGACATGTAAACCCTACCTTATCTCTAACTCCTCCTTTTCATCTCTCATCTTTCTCTCGTCTCCCTTAAAAGAGTTAGGTGCAGAATTCATAAAGCCATAAAGAAAAATTTAAAGTTCATCTGAAGGAACACTTGAAACAAAGCCAGAGGTATTTTTTCAGAATATCTACTGATCTCATACATGTTATCAAAATGCAGGATTAGCCCATTTAAACTGATTTCCTGATCATGTGAACATAGTTCATAAGCAGGAATATCTGTTTATGGTAGTATACTGTCTTTGACCTTGTATTCTGTAACTGCCTGCCAAAAGTTTATAGGCCACCAAAGATAAGTAATGGCTGCAAAAGCAGAAGAGCAACTAGGTAGATTTCTCTTTGTTTAATGTTTTCACAAATCTAAAAAGGAACTTGCCCATAATCGTATTAAGAATGAAAACTTTGTTCTTTATCAGGGAAGTCAGGAAGACTGTAGGAAGTCTCCAAAAGAATTGTCTGAGGCTGCAGATTACAGCTCCCTGTCGTCTGAGCTAAGGAAGAGCTACCATGTGGCAGATCTCATACCACATCTGTGGAGTCTGATCTCCACAGTCCCTAAGGATTATCGTTTCTTAGCCATCATTGTGCAATATCGGGAAAATCCTACAAGTTAGGGTTTGAATTAAACCTATAAGAAATAAAGTTAAAAAAAAAAAAGAAAGTCAGTGCTAAGCTTTAGAATGGGCATTGAATTTAGCCTTATTTCATGATTTCTGTCCACAAATTCCTTTTTTTATTGCTAGAAATGCCAGATTTTACAGTCTCGCCCTCTAGTTTAGCCTTACAGTGGGTCTGAGGAAAGGAACCATCAGAACTTGAATGATTTTCAGAGGCAAACTGAGAAATAAACTTTTTGAGTACAGGGACATTTTGAAACATATTCATATGAATTCTACATAGTAGGGAGATAGGAAGCAGAATTAACTGCAAAGCTATAGAGCAGGGGTCCTCACACTTTTTAAACAGGGGCCAGTTCACTGTCCCTCAGACCCGTTGGAAGGCTGGACTATAGTTCAAAAAAAAAAACTATGAACAAATTCCTATGCATACCACGCATATCTTATTTTGAAGTAAAAAAACGAAGGGGGCAAAAACACCCGGCGGGCCAGATAAATGTCCTCGGCAGGCCGCATGTGGGCTGCGGGCGGTAGTTTGAGGAAGCCTGCTATAGAGCTTTCTATGTCAATGTGCTGTTTCCCCTTTATGAGATGGATTGACACAGTATGTTAGCTTTGCTAATATTCTTTGCATTGGGCTGCTAATTGCAAGGTCAGGGGGTTCTAAACCACTGGCTGCTCCTCAGGAGAAAAACTGTTTCGAAACCTCCAGGGGCAGTTCTACCCTGCCCTATAGGGTCACTGTGAGTCGGCATCAACTCGATGGCAGTGGGTTTGGTTTGGGGTTTATTTTACCTCTAAGGGTTCTAATGCCCATTGCAATGGCTGCATAAAAATCACAGGCAAAATTTATGATTAAAGAATTTATTTAGGAACTTAACAAGTTGCAATGCCAGAGGGAAATACTCAGGATAGTTATTTATCAGGATGTTACAAAGTTCTTTCAGGTCTCTAGGAGTCTTGGTGGTGTAATGGTTACTCATTGGGCTGCAATCTCCATGGTTGGCACTTCAAAACCACCAGCAACTTCACAGGAGAAAGACCGGGCTTTCTACTCCTGTACATAGCTACCATCTTGGAAACCCACAGGGGGCGCTGTGAGTCAGCATTGACTCGATAGTAGTGAATTTGGTTTTGGTTTCAGATCTGCCAATAAATGCTCAGGGGGCATACCTCTCAGCTATAAATCTCAACTATAAGGCATTCAGCTCAAGCTCCAAGGGTCAGCAAACCCAGCTCCCCAAATTAAACTCCCAGAGGCACCCTATTCCAGTAAGCCTCAGCCTGAAAGCACTCAGCTTCACGTCCATGGATCAGCAAGCCCAGCTTCCCCACTTAAGTGCCCAGAGTCCCCTCACTCCACAAGCCAGCCTCCTGCATAAAAGCACTCAGCTTTACTTGCTCCTTGGGCTGGGACGTCCACCACTCTGTTCCATGTTCTGACTTCTGGTTCTGCTACTTCCCCTCTAATGTTGTCTCCTGGATCCAAGCGGTTCACTGTGCAAAGATCTCAGGTCTAGAAGACATGCTCTACTCCTGGCACTTGCTGGTATGGTGAGATCCCACCAAGATGACATTGCAGGGAATCTTGTTGACAATTATTCACAGGTGAATCCTATCAGTATCTTCCCAGCGCTTCTTATCAGACCTATTCAAGAAAAGGTCGTTTGGTGAGAGAGACTTTGGGTAGAAGAGCTACATTAAATAATTCACTGCCCTGCACGCAGTGGATGCAAACACAGCAATTGTGAAGATGGCCCAGGACCAGGCAGTGTTTCCTTTCCTTGTGCATAGTCACCAAGAGCCAGAGCCGACTCGATGGCACCTACCCACCACCGCCACCATATTCAGTGTGCTAGAAGAGTGTACAGTTTTCTGATAAATTCCTTTCCTTCACTTCATAAAAAAAAGTTCCATAGAACTGATGCTTGATTTTTTGTTGTTGCTGTTTTTGTAGTCAGTGCCTAGACCATTTCTCTCATATTTCCTTAAAGATCCAGGAAGTTTTCTTGGCCAGAAGGAGCTACTATAAATTGTCCATATGAGTACTGATAGCCTCTTTGTGGGCCTAGTTAGGAGACAGGGAAGATTGAAGTCTTGGAAGTGTTGGCTAGGTTACTGTGTGGGAAAGAGAAAGCTAGTATCTTGATGAATGTCTTCTCCCTCACAGTTCACTCATTGGATTTTCCATTCCCAAGGTCTTTTATCCCATAGTATTTCACTTAATGAGAATAACTACTACTTGGCAGACATTTTGATGCTTTCTGCATATTATTTCATTAAGCCCTTACAGCAGCCCTCCCAAGCTGTATAGACTGGAAACCAAATTCAAAAAGGTTAAATAGGTTTCCCAAGTCATAGAGTTATTATGTAGTCTAATCTGAAATAGAATTCAGATTTCTCTCTCAAGCCCACATTGGCTCCTCCAAATTCTGCCTCCGGTGTGATGAGCAGTGTTATTGGAACATAAAATACAATCAGAGCACTTTCTGAATTCTTTGACAGATGCTGGCTGGGTGAATGGTTTATTTCAATAAATCAAGTAAACCAGAGACAGAACAGCACAGCTCCTGAGAACTGTGAGGCTAAAACATTTTCTTCAGGCTACATGAGATAGCAAACAATATGGCCATGTCTTTAGACTCTGCCTTACCGTTATTTTTACTTTAGTACTTATTTTTATTCTGGGAGAAACTGAGGGTGGGTCTTTTAGATTAAAGATATTTAAAGAAATAGACTAAAGCTAACTGCCGAGTTACTCCATTATCTAATCCAGGGGTCCTCATACTATGGCCCAAGGGCCACATGCAGCCCGCCGAGAACATTTATCCGGGCCGCTGGGTGTTTTTGCCCCATTTTGTTTTTTACTTCAAAATAAGATATGTGCAGTGTGCATAGGAATTTGTTCATAGTTTTTTTTTTAAA
>NW_022111310.1:16671321-16683472 GCF_000313985.2 Echinops telfairi
TAAAAAGCTATGATTCCTAAGGACTTTTTGTCTGCTTCATAGTTCTGTGAGTTATATATTCACATTTTTTGTTAATACTCTTTTTATATATATAGTCTATAAATTTGATGGGATGGAAGAATAGAGATAAGAAAACGAAAGAGGTTAAAAGCAAGACCAGTTTTAGTCTGGAACGGACCTTTATGCTTCCATTGTACTAAAACTAGAAAGCCAGTGAGTCTTAGATTTTGCTAAGATGTTACCTAACTCTTCTACAAACCCCATTCATTGTAAGTGCTTATGCAACAAGAAACTTGAGTCTCTAAGAGGACAGTCCAGCTACTATGTGGACCTTGAACCCAGTACATAGAAAGAGACAGTTGGGGTGGAGCTAAATGAGAGAAATCAGTTCTTGGAGAGCAGGTAGATAAAGTTGACAACTGGGTTTAGAGGAAATTTCATACACCACAGACAGCACAACCCAGTTCTAGGTAACGATGAGATGAAAACATTTTCTTCGGCCAAGCTGAGCGCGCAGATGATTTGCCAAGCTCCTGGACTTTGTCTTACTCGTCAGTACTCATTTTCATTCTGGAAGAAGCTGAGGTTGCGTCTTTTAGATTAAAGCTATTAAAGGAATCATAATTGCCGGTTTGCGTCCTGTAAGTAAAAGTTCTGTTCTAGAGATGATAGGTGGGGTGTGTTTGGTGGCTTTAGAAGAATGAATTATCTAGATATATATATATATATGTAGTATATATTGAAAAGATATTTTAAAAATTAATTTCTAAGTTCTTCCTATGTTGATATACTTTGAGTTTTATACATTTCCGTGGAAGTTTTCTTAGAATAAGGCTGTTAGCATAAGGAATCATCAGGGTTTGTTTCGATCTCATGCCTACAGTGTATATTCATTTCCTCCTCCTGATCCTGTACCCTCCTACTCTATTTACCATTTCATATCTTTGCATAATTTCACTCTCATATGAAAGTAAGTAGATCTTATTTCTGTCCCTTTTCCTAGTAAATGTGAAATGTATCCTGCAAAGATTACATTTCAAAACTAGTGTATACTTTGAGAAGTATTTTGAAATGTGAACATAAATATCTGGTCACGGATGTGTCTGAAGAGATCAGGTCACTGATTGTCACTGCCTCTCTCTCACTAAAGAATAATGTTGTACTTGAACAACTAGGACTCAGTGGTTAACTTGCTTAGTTACTATCCAAAAGATCAGCAGTTCGAGTCCCTCACTCTCTCTGCAGGAGGTAATAGGGCATTCGGCTTCCATTCAGATTCACAGCCTTGGACACTTTCGGCAGCTCTGGCCTATGGAGTCACTATGAGTCGGGATGGACTCACTGGTAGAGTTTGGTATTAGTGGGAAGAATACACAGAGGTTCATCAGGAATACAATTTTTTAACTCAATCCTTTTTTTGGCATCGTATGCTGCAAAGTTAAAATTATAACTATTCATTTTCCCTTTTGGCTCCTAGCGTTGGAGCTCCTGTTGGATTCATCTTTATTTTCTTCAATATCTTGTACCAGAAGGTACTCAGCAAATAATCACTGAATCGATTGCCACAAGCCATGTGAATAATAGAGAATGAAATTACCCATTATGGTTTCCTTATGCTGTAATCATTTTCCAGCCTCATAGGGGAGAAAATAAAATCTGTGACTTTAACTTTAATCTCTTTATGAGGATGTAATAGTCTGTGTGGTTAGGAAAAGACCAGCAACATCCTTTCTTTCCGTTCTTGTTTCACTTCGTTTGCCTGGTTCAGAATCATAATATGTGTCTCCTCAGCTAGATCCCTGTGACCTCTCTGTCCTGCCATAGTTTTGGGGGGGTGTTTTTTTGTTTCATAATCAGGAAACTGCTGCCCGTTTACCATTTATTCAATCATTGACACCTGTTGTGTCCTCTTGTTTTGTTGGTAATTTTTAGTGTAGTCTGTTTTTTAGTGTTTATTATTAAAAGTTTGTAGACAAAGATCATATTATCTCTTTGTACTTCCAGCTAGTACCTTTATGACAATGGTGTTAATAATATAAGATTATCAAACTTATTAAAAAGTAATATTGTGTTTGGTGTAAAGATTATAAAAATTCAAAGTCAAACTTTATATGACTTATGGAAATAAGAACTTGTTTCTTGTTTTTTTTCTAATTTGTTTTTATTAAAAGATCATTTTGTTGGGGACTCATAACGCTTGTTACAATCCCTACATCGATTGCATCAGTACATATGTTGCCTTCATTCTTTTCTAGACATTTACTTTCTTTTGAGCCCTTGGTATCAGCTCCTCTTTTTACCCCTCACCCCCTCTTAAGCCCTTGGTAGATTATAAATTACTATTATTTTCATATCTTGTGCCAACCGCTGTCTCCATTCCCCCATGTTCCCCCCCCCCTAATGTTTTCGGTTGTTCTTTCCCCTACCTTTCTGGTATCACTATTCCCACTCCTGTTCCTGGATTCCATGTGTCATGAGCCCCCATCTCTATCTATACCTGTGTCCATGCTCTGGTCTAGTCTGAATTGAGAAGCAGCACTGGGGTCATGATAGTTGGGGAGAGAACACCTCAGGGAAAGGAACTTGTTTCTTAACCTGCTGTCAGAATCCTGGGATGGGATGTAAGAGAGAATAAATGGTTGTAACCTAAATATTTGTACTTTTGAAGTAGACACACGACTCCCTGAAAATATATCTCCTGTCCACCTCCTGTGGAGGTGTTCCCTTGATCAGATGCGCTCATGTAACCCTGAGCAGTTCATTCACAGCACTAATCACACCATGAAATAGTTTGGTTTACTTGTTTATCGTTTCTCTCCCCCACATAGTACCTCTTTAGTCCCACTCATTGTTGAACTGCTTATTGGTAGTTGCTGTTGTGTCAGTTCCAACTCATGTAAACTACAGTTCCAACTACAGAGTAAACTGTTCCACAGGATTGGCTTGGTTGTAATCTTAATAGATGCAGATCACCAGACCTATCGTGAATGGTCTCGCTGGTCGGTTGGAACTACCAACCTTTGCGTTGGCAGTCAAGTATAAACCACTTGGGTTACCTAGAGTAGGGAGGGACCCGTGACTTGGAAAGTCTGATGCTACTCTTTCCTCGGCAAATTGTGGTTAAGGAACCCACCAGGAGACTTCACCAACTCCACCACTCCCACCCTTAGTCCCCTTGCAGAGCTACGGAAGTTCCTCCTCTTGTCTCTAGTAGATTGGTTTTTGCAATAAAGCAGTCATGTGGCAGTAAAGATACAAAACGAAATGTTCCCTTGTCTAGACATAATTTAATTAGAATATCCAATTTATATGTTGTGTTCTGTGTTTTTAACGCTAATGTCTTGCTAAGATTGAAATTGTATCTAACTTCTCAGCACAGTACTTGCCTAAGGCAGCAATAGACCTTTCTTCAAATCTGAATTAGCTAAAATCTGTTTGTGTTATCTGTGAAAATGCATTCTGGATATCCTGATTAAACATAAGTCATCCAATTAGGTAAATTATCTGAAGTACTTGCTTTTTATCTACTGACATTTATGATTAAAATAGCCTTTGAGTATTTAAATGTTATAAGTAACATTGATTTGTACATTATTACAAATTATCTGCTTCCAGCAAACACAAAGGAGCCACTTTTCTTCCCCTTATCTCATATTTGAACTTGAACACATATTGGGTATGTCTGTGAAAAGAACAATTCTGCAGAATAACAAACAGTTTAAGTGCATGGTCCCTGCAGCCATAACCTCCCCATGTAATCCCTTTTAGCACAAATTACTTCCATTGCCCTCTGTAGATTAGGAAAAATAATCCTAGTCAAGGTGTTAGGGCAGCATTCATTCATTCGCTGAATGAAATTCCATGTAGACCTGCAAAGTATTTATCAAGAAACAAGATTGTACATCTTTTTAATTATTATATACAATTTCTACTCCTTTTTTAAATAATTTTTTTCTTTGCATGCAATTGCTTTTTCTTAAAAGGATCTTCTGCTGAATCAACCTTTCCTAGAAACAATGAATCATTCCCATCACAGCGTGGCACCTCCTCACCATCACCCGACCACGGCAACCGCGCACTCCCACAGCGGGGGGGATGGTCACATGATGAGTATGGTAAGTGAGACAGGAGAGCCAAACTGGGCCTTTCCTACCCCCTGGAATCCCTACTTGGAAAGAAATAGTAGAATTATAATACTGGGAGTCATTTGTTATCTTTGAGGTCAGTTTAATAACCTTAAAGAAAATCTAAGGACAAGATCATGTGGCAAATTCGTTACAGAACCAAGATTTCTGGGTTTCTTTCCCATAGTGACAGTGCTTTCTTTCAGATTGAACCATTTCTCCATGCAGCTTTAGCCTTTATGCGTTGGAGGAGCCTTGCTCGTGTGGTAGTTCCACATCGAATGCTAACCTCAGGGACAGCCATTTGAAGCTACCAGTTGCTCCTCAGGAGAAAGATAAGGGATTTGACTCCCACATCGATTTACAGTCACTGAGACCCACGAGGGCAATGCTTCTCTGCCCTGTGGGATTGTCATGGGAGGGAATCGACTCAATGCCAGTGAGGTCTTTTGTTTGTTTGCTTGCTTTGTTTGGGGTTTATGCTTTGTGTAGAAAAGGGATGAAAGACAAAAGGTGGCGACAAAGGAGGATGCTTTTGCTTCATTTCTGAAGTTATAGTACCAAAGGAGGGACGAAGCCTTCCCTCCATGAAGGTCTTCTCTTAACTTGTTAACTAGACATGCTACTTTTGTATGTTCTGAACTTTGGGCCTGGAAATTCTCCTTTGGGATCTGCAGTCATCAACAATTGGCTTGTTTTGATTTTTCTGACAGCCTATGACTTTCTACTTTGGCATTAAGGATGTGGAACTATTGTTTTCTGGTTTGGTGATCAAGACAGCTGGAGGTGAGTAAGCACCGTGTGTGGAGGTGACAGTCAAATGAGAGATGGGGAGAGTCTTACAAAGCACTACAGGCAGAGTCTGGACAGCCAGCACCTCTTTCTGCCCGAAATACTGAAGCAATATGGTTACGATGCATAACTTTCCCCCTATTTCCTACCTAGAAGGTGAGAATACATAAAGTTTATTTTGGTCTTCTGATACACCTGGTCTTCTGGTACAAATAGCAATCTATTTTGTAGTCTGAAAAGTAATTTGAGATATACCAGCTAGACATGTTTTGCAATCCATGTCCTTTCATCCTTTCCCAGAATGTTTCCTTATTTGATAAAGTATTGGTCCTAGACATGAGACAACAGTCCAATTCAAATGGCAGAAGCATTCTGTAGATACATACCGTAGACAAATACTGATCCAATAAACCCTCTCATTTACAGGTGAAATGACTATTATGGTGACTTGCCACCTGTCACACAGAGTTGTGTGTCCAAGTTAGGACAAGGAGGCATACCTTCTAGGCCTCCCTGGCCCAGTACTCTTTCTGGTGTACCAAACTATGGTCTGCATCCTTTTTGATGTCATTCCTAGTTTTAAGGTAGCTGATTACCCACATTTTTGAGTCCATAACAGTGACTTGTTTTAAATGTAAATCACACACGCTCAATACTTGCTTGGATATAGCATCTGGAGTCTAAAAGGCTTGAAGATAAACAAGCGGCCATCTAGCTGAGAAGCAACAAAGCGCACATGGAAGAAGCACACCAGCCTGTGTGATCATGAGGTGTTGATGGGATCAGGTATCAGGCATCAAAGACCCAGAACAAAAATCATATCAATGTGAATGAGGGGGGCGTGAAGACCCAAAGCCCATCTGTAGACAACTAGACATTCCCTTACAGAAGGGTCACAAGGAAGAGATGAGCTAGTCAGGGTGCAGCATAGCGCCAATGAAACTTACAACTTTCCTCTAGTTCTTTAATGCTTCTTTCTCACCATTATCAGGACCTCAATTCTACTTTACAAATCTGACTAGACCAGAGCATGTACACTGCTACAGATAAGAGCTGGAAACACAGGGAATCCAGGACAGATAAACCCCTCAGGACCAATAATGCGAATAGAGATACCAGGAGGGGAAGAGGAAGTTGGGGGGATAAAGGGGAAATCGAACACAGTGACTACATATAACCCCTTCCTAGGGTGATGGACAACAGAAAAGTGGGTGAAGGGAGACAGCAGTTGGTGTAAGACATGGGGAGGGGGGGGATTATAAATTTATAAATTATCAAGGGTTCATGAGGGAGGAAGGGTGAGGGAGGGGGAAAATGCTTGAAAATGATGATGGCAACATATGTACAAATGTGCATGTATGTATGTATGTATGTATGTATGTATGTATATATGTATTGTGATAAGAGTTTTAAGAGCCCCCAATAAAATGATTTTTTTTTAAATAGTTGCTTGGACTGCTTTAGGTACTGGCTGTATCTTTGGATGCCCAAAATCCGTTTGTGTCGGGAAGAAAGGAAAAATGTAGTTGTTAGTGTGTTAGATTAGCAGTTAGAGTACATTTTTTTCTTTTTTTGGTTTTAATTCATTTATTTAAGGTTGCACAGATAGAATATGAAAGAAACCCAGAGTTCCAAGCTCCTGAAGTTAGTCTATGCCCTATTGTTGTTACCCTAAGCTCCAGTTTGTGTTATTTTTTTGGTTGGGTTTTTTTTGTTTGTTTGTTACTTTTTAAAAAATACTTTTATTGGGGACTCTTACAGCTCTTATCACAATTCATCCAATCACCCATTGTGTCGAGTTAGAATACATTTATAGTATTACTAACACAGTGTGAAAGACATAGATGCCTATTCAAGAAATGCAATCAGCCCTTAAAAAATAAATTATTCTCTCACCGTTTTTATAGTCTACATTTTGTCACCAAACAGCCACACCTGAAGATTATTTTTGTTCAAATTGTTTGCATCGTAACCAAGAAGTAAGCGTGTGTTTTTCAGCAAAGGCAACATTTTCCACTACAACCATTTAGTTGCTTTCCTCCCACCTGGTCAAGTGGAGAGGCCAGAGTGGATTATTCAGGGTCTGAGAGTGGCACTTTTTCTGGGTTGCCTTTTTAGCGCAGATCGCTCACTGGCTGATCATTTGTGCACGTTTGACGATACCATCATCTTTTCCTTCCTTCTCAGAAATGGCTGGAGCTTTTGTGGCAGTGTTTTTACTAGCAATGTTTTATGAAGGACTCAAGATAGCCCGAGAGAGCTTGTTGCGAAAGTCCCAAGTCAGCATCCGCTACAATTCCATGCCTGTCCCAGGGCCAAACGGGACCATCCTAATGGAGACACACAAAACTGTTGGGTAAGAAGATGTGACAGGGACGGGTGGAAGTTCTGGAGGGCTGGATTAGCTAAGCAGCAAAGCAGCTAACTTTAACTAGCAGCAACCTTCATCTTGAGTTAACACTTCTCTGTGACCTTGATCAAATTGTCTTTGGAGTTTTCGGGTTGTGGGTCTTGAACAGGCCAAGGGGAAATTATAGAAACCTTTTTGCAAACATCAGTGTTTGTTCTGAATTGTAAATGTTGGTGACTTTGGAAGAAATAAGGAATATGCGTTTAAGTATTTGCCAAAATAATAATGAACAAGTTAAGAAATTCAGTCAGAATACAGAAAAATGGCAGAATACAAGTGTTCCTGTCAACAAAAACCTGTACTTATTTTGTTTCTAAGACTGTACTAATGTTTCTGCTCTAAGAAACCATTTGAGTTAACAACTGAGGTTTCCCACAGAGGGCAAATTCTTTTTGAGATTCAATTTGATAGAATGTAGGTTTTAAAACTAGATGGCACTTCAGGAAGTCCGTGAACCAACCCGCTTCCCAGCAAACCGTGGCAAACCTGTAAGAGCCAGCGCTTGATAGAGCCGCCTTGTTTCTGGAACTTGAGTTTTCTGCCTTTAGCAGAGTGTATTACCATTTTTCTTTTCCTTCTTTTTTCTCTACCATTTTTCTATCGCTGGCTTTTGTGGAAAATATTTTGAGGGTTTTTTTCCCTGACAGGTTTCCATCTTACACAGCCTCTGTCTTTAACAGGTGTTACTTGATTATTGTTTCCCATTGTACTGATGAGCTTATAAGCCAAATAAGTTGTGACTTGCTTGACGCAACAGAGCAACTAAGAAGCCAGGTCTCCTAATTCCTACCACCACCCATCACTCAATTCTATTTCCATTTTTGTAGAATGTAAGCTTTGCAAAGATGGAAGGCCTGTAAATGTTCAGGCAAATAATTGTGGGAGGGTCTACTAGTGCTTTCACTTAGGGGGTTCCTCTTCCTCTCACTCCTCCTAATCCCCAAAGGGGTCTTCCTATGGCATATAACCACATCCCAGTGGCGCTTATGAACCGGACAGCTCCATCATGGTTCATTGCCAGGGCCCGAACAAGAAACAAGATTCATTTTCCTATGAGTTGCTCAGGCGCCTCTTAGGGAGTCCTTTTCAGCCTTCACTCATGACTGCAACTGTTCCCTTCTCCTGATTGCAGAGTGCCGCATACTCTGGGCCCCTGATTGTTGTATCCCTATTACCTCTGCAGGCAGCAGATGCTGAGCTTCCCTCACCTCCTGCAAACAGTGCTGCACATCATCCAGGTGGTCATCAGCTACTTCCTCATGCTCATCTTCATGACCTACAACGGGTACCTGTGCATCGCTGTGGCAGCGGGGGCCGGCACAGGTTATTTTCTCTTCAGCTGGAAGAAGGCAGTAGTAGTGGACATCACTGAGCACTGCCATTGACCGAGGACTCCAGGGTGTGGCCTTACTGATTGCAATGGAAAGCAGGTTGAGCTTGGAAGACACAATTCCAACCCCAGACACCCCTTCGCTCCTTGTCTCCTTACACACACAAACACACTTGCTCAACAGGTTTAGATTATTGTCTCAGTTAAAGTGGTAACTCCCCAGACTTCTTTGCTAATAAGCTGAGATTCCTATTTCTCTTGAGAAGCCACCCATGAGGTGCCCTCTCCTCCCCCATCATCTTAGATCCAAGTTAGATGTTCTTGACTAATCCAGGTAGCTGTATATTCAGTGACATGATCTCCTGATTCCTTTTTAGTCACTTGGGGTTTTTTTAACAGACAATATGTGAAGTTGGTCATTTTTTGTTCTAGGTAATAGAAAAAGATATTAATTTCAACCAGGATTGATTGCATCTGAGGAAAATTTTTGCCCAAGGTGAACATTAGAAAACACGTGCCAGTTTGGGGACCGAATGACTGGGAAATACATTGTGCCTTTCCCTGGGTGTGTGCGGTGCGGCACGCAGAGGGGTGGTTTGACTGAATGCGGTTTGTGCATTCCCGGGCCGCTGACTCATCAGCTGTGAACCCACTGAACACTTTTGATTAGAATGAACTTGCCAAGTACAATTTTTTTAAGACAATACATTTGAGAAAGTAGAAATCGATATTTTAAAATAAAACTTATCAGTGTTTAACTTTGACTTGGTACCTTGTTTTGTCACAGCTGAAGGGAGCAAATCATTTTAATCTAACTTTTCCCATGGACGGTTCTCATGCCTCTGCCTTCAAACCAGTGGGTTTCCAACTCTGACATGTACCAGAAGCTCCGGGAGGGCTTGTTAAGACAATGGCTGCTGGGCCTTCGCTCTGGAGCCCCAAATGGGTATGTCAGATAAGTCCCAGGTGATATTCATGGGATCACACTTAAGAGAATCTCTGCTTTCAACCAGGACTTTGAACCAGTTGATACTGGTCTGACTTCCTGCCAAGAATGTATACAGAAGACTCAACCTGGAGCGCTTGTTAAAATGTAGTTTCTGATTCTGTACAAAGGGGGTGGTGCAAATACAACTTTTCAGCAAGAGATAGATGAGAATGACCTGTTTTGAGCCCTGACTTAAATTCTGGTAGAGGCAACAGGTGGGTGAACTGGTTTGGGGCACAGCCATTTGAATTGTTGATCAGTAGGTGGTTTCTCCAGACTTAACTCATATATTAAATTCTGCTAGTTAAATACTTAATCATTCCATGAACACTGTTCAGCTCCAGCTGTGTGTATGTGTGCCAGAGCATGTGTGTGTAGCCATAGCCTACAGTCAGTCACTGTTAGATCACATCTTTACTTTTAAAACTGCAATTTCGTGGAAGTAGCTTGAAGGTTAAGCTACACCTTTGCCCTGCAACGTCATCAGCCAGTCATGGGTCAGAAGGACAAAAGCTCATCCTTTCCCTTTGGAGTGGCTCAGGGTGTGGTCTGCTGATGGCCAGGTTTTCCTTACCCCCCAATTACCTATGTCCACACCAGGCAGCGCCTCATCCTCCACGACGTGACCATCTCTAGTAAGTGTTCTTGGGAGCTTAGTTAGATCACAGGTGGCCCAAACCTCCCTTTAATGAAAAATCACTGTTGGATTTTTATCTTAGCTTGCTAGTCTAACCTGCAGTCTTATTCCCAGGCCCAACTACCTCTGTAAAGTGACTCTCCCAGGGCTGTCTATGAAATCCCACCCTCCTCGGTGCTAGACCCCGCTTTGCCTCTGGCAGAGGAGACAAAGCATGTTGACGTCTGATGTGGTTTTGAAGTTTATACTTCCTCTGTGGGTGCCAGTTAAATATTGGAGAGTGAGGAAGACATGCTTTTCTGGCTTTGAACTAAGAAAGGGTTATGAGGTGACAATCGAGGTCAAAATCCATGAGCCAACATTTAGAGCTTTGCTTTTTTCCTATTCCATCCTTACGGTGCTGACACTTGAGCAGCATGAATGACAGAGTCCAACACTAAGTATAAATAGCCTGCTATTGTCTCAGGTGCCAAGGAGTAATAAAACCATGACAAATAAACAATCAATGTTTAGCAGTGACCCTGGTGTTCTGGACAGGGCCCTTGTCAGGAAGAACAATCAAGGCCAGTGGAGACTTAAGTGCTTTCTATGTATTTGGAATTAACAAAAATAGTTTGGGATAGGTCTTGGAGTAGTCAAGATAGAATCTCATGAAAATCCTCAATTCCAGAGATTTTTAGACTAGGTTGCCAAAGGGCAAAAACCATGGAGAAAATAGTTAAAACTTGATTCCATCCTTCCTGGGCTCTTGGACTAAAATTATCTCATTAATTTTCATTTTTGAATCCTTGTTCAATTGGAGTTTGATGCCTGATTTCTTCTAAACCCAAATTCGTTTCCTCCTTCCCTGTGCTCAGCTATGAAGAGACGACATCCACGTTTCTTTGGCCCCTTGTAGTGCGGTCATTTTCCCTTTCCTTCTGTGACTTCCTTTCCATAGCTCATTCTAGTCTGACATTTGCCTAACCCTGCAGATACTTGGGCTATTGCTATGCACTGGATATGGATACGATTCAAAAGCCCTAAAATCTGCTAGAGACCCTAACCACCGTGCTTCAAGGAGCAGTTGCCCCACTGAAGTTCTGTGTGCTAAGGGCTACCTGGTACCATCCCTACCAGTCAAAAGGTATGACTTTTTGGTGCTGTCTCCAGTCTGATGGAGGAACACCCAGCTCCACACTTTGCCCACAAATGGAATCTTGACTGTGTCCACCAGGGGGCTAGAGATTAAGGTTTCTTCACTACCGTGGTAGGGTTATCTGGGATTCCTTTTCAGGTCGTGGTCTTGGGTCTAGCCTCAAGGGGGCAGCAAGGGGTACACTCTGATGTCACTTGTTTTTGATCCTGTCCTCCAGCTGTTGCTTCCAGAAGATACATCTAAAAATACCAAGTCTGCATTTCATTTAATGCCTTAATCACTGGGTCTACAATCAATGTTGACATTTTTAGATTGTAAGCTCCTGGAGAGCAGTGTTGCTTTAGTAGGAATGTTTTAACAGTGTCATGTACAAAAGAACAAAATAAAGATTTTGATTTTGTGAGTCTGTGCAAGTCTGTCTACCTGGAGTGAGCCCAGAAGTAGTCTCGCGTAGTCTCCATAGTCTGGTGTCTGGCCTCGGGCTGCGCCTCGGGTCTCCCATCGTCCAGCACGGTGAGCATGGAGGGGGTGAGTGGCACACACTTGGATTAAAACCCTGGCTCCAGCATTGAAAAGCAGGGTGACCTCAGGCGAGTTATTTTAATAATCCTTGAGCTTCAGTTTCCACATTTATAGAACAGGCAATAATTGCACTTAATTGAATTGGGAGCAGTAGACGAGGGGGGGGGTGTTAAAAGTTCAGGAAACTGATTTAAAAAGATAATAAGACTC
>NW_022111310.1:16683806-16726783 GCF_000313985.2 Echinops telfairi
AATAAGCATCCAAGTTATCCTGTTTCCTGACGAGCGGTGCTGTCTTTCAGGGAGATGAGAGGTACAATTTTCTGGCTAAGGTTAGCATCTCTCTTGACCGGCACCTGACAAGCTTCCCATCTTGAGGTAAATCTTATGTCAGTCGTTTCAATAGTGCCCCCGAAAGCTGCTGTTAGTGATGGCCTCGCTCTTTACAAAGTAAGTAGACCTCGTGCTCTCCCCTTGACACAGGCTCAGTTCCAGCTGTGGAAAAGCAGGAAAGGGAAGCAGTGGAGCCAGCTTTATAAAAAGGGGGTTAGAAAGCACACGGCCTAAGTAAAATCTGTGCTTGTCCACTTAGTAACTAAGCTGGTTGCACTTTTTGCAAAACTACAATAAAATAGGAGAGTCAATGAGAATCTACATAGAGCACTTAATACTGAGGCTGACACAGTAAGTGCTGTGTCAGCCACAGCGCCCCCCATCCTAGTGAAATCGGTGACAAGGGTGAAGGCAGTCTTGTTTTCCTTCTCTGCCCTGGCAGGATGGCTTTTGTAGACATCATGGTTTCTCTATCTGAAATCTGTTAGATTCAGAATTCAAAGTCTTAGTCGTTAACACCGAGGAGTCCTGGTGTTGGGGTGCTAGGCGGGAGGGAGGTCAGCAGTTTCAAGCCACCGTCGCTCCTCAGGAGAAAGATGAGGCTGTCCACTCTGGTAGAGTTGCGGTCTTGGAACTCACAGGGAGTTTCACTCAGTGCCCTGGTCACTGAGCTGGAGTCCACTGGATGGCAGTGAGGGAAATAAAAGTGGGCAAATAAAGGTTTTGAATCATGGATAGAACAAGAAGGGAAAGTATATCCCCTTTTGCCCTGCCTCTACCACATTCCTACTCTGGGAAGGCAGGGTAAGAACTGATGAGTTCAAGAGCTCCTGATCTCACAAGTAGTGGTTCCCTCTATTTCAATTAGTCAAAATCCTAGGCCCTTAAATTAGGTGGCATAGTGGGTTACACATTGGGCTGCTAATCTCCAAAAGTCAGCAGTTCAGGACCACCAGCTGCTCTGAGGGGGACATGGTGAGGCTTTAAACTCATCTCCGAAACCGACAGAGACGGAATCCTACCCTTTCCTATAGGGTTGCTATGAATCAGAAGCCCACTTGATGGCACTGAATTGTAGTTGTTTGAGAATTAAAAACTTCCCTGGGCTGGTTCCTCTCATATCTGATGGGACAGATTCTCAGGCAAGTTGGGAAATGAAGGAGAAATGGAATGATAGTAATATTGCTAGAATCATTCCGCCATTACCTGTCTTTCCGAAGTTAAACCTAAACTACTTACAAAGCCATGCTATAAACACCCATGTTTATAGATCGAGTTTACACAAAAATCACAAGAATCGAATCTCCATAAGGGCAGGGATCTTTGCCAATTGTGTTCCCTGATATTTACCAGGGGCCTAGACTAGTCCCCAGCACGCAGCAGGCATTCAGTAAACATCGACTGACCAAGCGGATTACAGGGATGTGGCTCGAAAGTGAACTGCTGAAGATGCGGGATGACCTGACTTAGGGCAACTGCCTCTTTAAATCTGTACCATTATACTCATGAAGGATATCTCAATTGTTAAAAAATACATTTATTATAAAAAAAAATCGGACAGATTATCATTTACAGAGTCAACTTTCCAGAGACAAACCAGCGTTTGAATTCGGGCTTCAAGTGAAAGTTAAGCATAGTTAAACTCACTCCATCCGAAGCATTCCTCACTGCAAGCAGCAAGCATTTTGTAGACCAAGTACTCAATGTTCTAAATCCTGTTTGTACCCCTGCCATCATTTTACTCCGTTCCAAGGCTTTGGCATGCAAACTTCATGCCTACTTCTAAAATTCAAAATTCCCAAACTGAGATGAACGATTGTTGGGCTTTGGTTGAGGTTTATAACCAATTCGGTCATTGATCATTTGTTCTCGGCTTTTGGAGTCAACGTTGAGCCCAATGGCCCCTTCTCCATCACTGCCTCCCACAATTTCAACATCTTCCTTTTGTTTCTTCCGGGTCTGAAAGTATAAACACATGAAGATGAAGGCAGCATTTTTTGAACTAGCACCGACCTACTAGGCATAGGGTACGAAAGGCTCAGAATCTACAGGGCAAGAACTTGGGAGTACTTGGTTTCAGGGAGTCAAAGTCAAGAGAGCAGACCAGTCCTGCCCTCCCTGACGGCCCAGTCTCACAGGGCACTACAGTCTACAGTAACGACCGTTTAGCTCTGTGTGTGGTCATCTCCAAATGGAACATACCTCCCATACACCTACCATTCCCTGCCGGTGCCAACGATGCTGTCACCAGAAGCACTGGATTACTGCTCTTCCTTCCCACTTAGTGCTGAGCTGTGACTGCTCCACGAACAACATCAAGGGGTTACGTGGGATAAGCAGCATGACCTTCCTAAGCTGGAGCGTAACTACACTAACAATAATTTTGCAAAATTTCTGCCCAAACAACTCTGTGAAACCAGGTTCTAAAAGGCTAAGAACTCTATCATTTTACAACATCCAACAGAACATCCAACTGGGACGAAACCATGGAAAAGGCTTGCCCTGTGAACTGCTGACTGTTAGCATCTAGAGTCATGACAGATCAAACGCAATGCCATCAAGCCGCTCTGACTCAGAGTGAACCATAGGACAGGGCAGGACTAACTGCCTCTGTGGGTTTCTGAGACTGTCACTTTTTATGGGAGTGGAAAGTCCCTTCTCCCTCGGAGTGGCTCGTGGTTTCAAACTGCTGACCTAATGGTTAGCAGCCCAACATGTAATCACTACACTACCCAGGCACCTTAGAGAGAGTCACAGGAGTGTATTCAGATGAGTTTCACTCATAAAATACCAGCTTTTTTTCCTCCCTGCTCCCACTACCATGACTCGAATTCGACCTTGCAAGACTGGCTAGACCAGAGGAGGTACACTGGTACTGACAGGAACTGAAAATACAGGGAATCCAGGGCGGATGAGCCCTACAGGACCAGTGGTGTGAGTGGCGAAACAGGGAGGGTAAAGGGAGAATGGGTAGGAAAGAGGGAACCGATTACAAGGAACTATATGTGACCTCCTCCCTTGGGGACAGACAACCGAAAAGTGGGTGAAGGGAGACGTCGGACATGGCAAGATATGACAAAATACCAATTTATAAACTATCAAGGGCTCACGAGGGAGGGGGGAATGGGGAGGGAGGGGAAAATGAGGACCTAATGTGGGGGGTTTAAGTGGAGAGAAAATGTTTTGAGAATGATGTACAAATGCGCTTTACACAATTGATGTGTGTATGGATTGCAATAACAGTTGTATGAGCCCTTAATAAAATGTTTAAAAAAAAATACCAGCTTTTTAACTGGTTTCATTTCAGTGCCAGGCAAGCCTGTCTTTTCCTCATAAGTTCCTCTGTAACAGGTCAAGCCCATTGGATAACTGGACTTCATGAAAGACTGACTCGATGGTGAGCTGACGCTGCAGAGCGAAGTTCGATATACTAGCATTTTATGAGGCTCATTCCAACTGATGTTGAAACCAAGCATTCAAAGCTCATCCTTAAAGAAGAAGGGGAAAACAACAGCAAACATACATGACTCGAGTCTGCTGGGGTGAGGAAGGGGAGGAGAGAAACAGGGTATCTTAATAAGAAGCACAGTATATAGTAAAGCCATGTGTCTGTGGATGCATGTAAGCTAGTGTTCTCTGCCATGGACAGGAAAGGTCCCCAAGGGCAGCAAATGACAGTAGTCTCCACCTGAGCCCCTCCTGTGCGCAACAGGCACAGAGGTGGACACACCATTTCCTCCTTCCGGGAACTTGTTCTACTGGGGGGGAACCAAGACACAAGGTGTTACAACAAGCACTGATAGGACCTATGTGTCGAGTTGTGTATCGGGGGTGGGGTGCGTGTTGAGGCTAAGCCTAGTCCAGCTAGGGGTCAAGGGGCATGGAAGACTTCTGGAAGCAGCTGAGTTTCAAAAACAAATAGGAGTTCACACACACACACACCTCAGACTAATCAACCGTTTGCGGTCAAAAGGGCAGCATTTCCCCAGGGACAAAGTTCAGAAAGCCTAGGAAAGGAGACACACGGGGAGGAAGGGGATACATGCTCGTTAGACTGTGGGGACTGCAGTCCAGGAGAGGAAACCAAATGCGCGCGCACTGTTCGATGAAACCTGACCTGCTCTGCAGACCGTCACTAACTCACGCTCAAAAGGGAGAACAGATGAAAGGCTGGCAGTGGGAGAGCAGGGACCCCTTCACAAAAGGCCTCCGATGTCACGCTAGAAGACCACTGAGGAGTCTAAGCCTATGAACAGACATCTAATACTGTCAGGTTAACCACACTTCGACATATATTGAGTTCCTATTCTATGCTAATGCGAAGAGGCTAGTGGAGGAACAGACAGACATAGAGGATCCCGGCAATCTAAGTTTAATCTATCAATGGTCGTACAGTAACCAAATAGGTAGCTGAAAAGCACAAGAACGATGAGCTGAAAGAAGAAGGTGCTTTGTGGGAGTCGAATAGAGCCGCTATGGTTAGAACCGACGTGTGGCAGTGAGTCTGGGTTGCGGGGTTTTCTGTAATGGGATGGGGGCCGGGTGGGTAAGAACAGCACACTAACTGGGAAAGGGTCGACAGAGGCTCTCGACCCAGAAGGCATTTACACGAAGGCATGAGGAAACAGTCCGTACAAAAGCCACCAGGTGAGAGCCGGCGTGTGACAGATGAAAGGACATCAGTGTGCCTGGGGAGCAGAGCGCAAGGCAGAAGCAGGATGGGAAGTGACACAGGGAGGGGCGGGCAGAATATGCAGTCTTACAGACTCGGAGAAGGAATTCGGATTTTATTCTAAGTGCATGGGGAATGCCACTATCTAAAATACTTTAAAGATCACTGTGATGGGTTGAAGAGACGAACATGGAAGCAGAAGGCCATTTAAGAGACTGAAATTATACAGAGACAGATGATGGTGACCCGACCTTGGTTTGGAACTGTGGAGGTAAAAAGGTCCGAGTGGATCCTAAACATATTCTGCAGGAAGAATCAAAGGGGTGAGGGAAAGGGGGCGCTCACGAGGGACTCCCAAGTTTCCAAATAGATGGTGGCCCCGTCTATGGAGCTGGGGAACTCTCAGGGAGAAACTGGTGTGAAGGAGAATCAGGAGTTTGTTTTCAGATGTGATAAGTACAGAGACTGAGAAATGGCCCCAAACAGCTAAAGTCCTAATCCTTGGAACTTCATATGAGAAAAAGGTCTTGGCAGATGTGATTAAGTTAAGGATCTTGCAACAGGGAGATTATCCTGGATTATCTGGGTGGCACTATATGCAATCCGGTGTAACCTTACAAGGAGACAGAGGGAGATACCACAGACAAGAGGAGGAGGCAGGGTCACCCTAGAAGCAGAGGTCGGAGCGCTGAGGCCCTAAATCCAGGGTGACAGCAGCCACTACGTGCTGGGTACTCCAAGGAACGTCTCCTGTCCTAGCGCTTCCTGAGGGAGCCTGGCCCTTCCGCCAGAACTTGAGTCTGCTCTAGTCAAGTAGATGCCAGTCCTCTTACTTCCACAACTGTGAGAGAATAATTCCTGCTGTTTTCAGCTGCCAAGTCTGTGGTAATTTGTTCTGGCAGCCACAGGAAATGAAGAGGCTAAGTTTAAGATGCCTGCAAAACAAGCAAATGCAGATTCCAAACAGGCTGTTTGTATGGGCGCCGGGCGGGGTTCCCAAGTGAGAGCTGCTGTGTCAGCTGTTCCTGAGGGTCTCACGGTGGCGCTCCTACCTCCAGGTCCTTCCTGAGGCTCTCAAACTCCTCGATGTCATCAAGCTTCAGCTCCAGTCGGGTGGGCTTTCGTCGCAGCATCACGAAACCAACGCCACAGGCTGGAACCGTGAGCTGGTAAAAATAGCAAAAAGGAAAAATCTGGAGCGCATGAATCTTGCCTACACACATGAATGCCAAAGTGGATTCATCTGGGTTAATTAATTCATTAAACTCATTTGGTTTCACACATAAACTTCTAAGATTCTCAGTGGATGCGTATTACAGCGGTGTTACATGACAGAGACCCACAACTGGAATCCCAAAAGCTCTCCCGTCAAGAACTTGAAACAGCAATTTCCTTTTTCATGAAACCCAGGATAGGCAAATATATAAAGAAAGTAACTAGACTAACAGTTTCCTAGGATTGTGGCAGGGGCGTTCTTGGGGGAGTAGGGAGCGAACAATACTGAGCACAAACATGAAGAAAGTGTTTTAAAGGGGACTGTGGTGACGACTGCACCATGGAGTTGTGGTGTGCGGACGCTACGTCCAAAAGACTGTCACAAAAGCAGAATTTAAAGAACAAGCTACCTATAAGAGATCATTAGAGGAGCCATTACATTCATTTCCTGCTCCAGTCACATTCAAAGAAATATTCTAGAGGAGAAAAGAGCATTAAAATAGCACATCTTAATTTAGTGTCCTCAGTGGAAGTGAAAGGCCATTAAATGTAATCCACTGGGCAGGAAAACTGTCAGATTCCTGGTCGCTCCCAAAAGCTAAATTTTGCTAAATCTTGTGACAACTCCGTGGAACTCACCAGTTCGCAGAGGTGTTTGTTTTGCCTCGGGGTCTAAATGGCTAAGTCATTTATTCAGCAAACACTGTGAGCTCCCGCTACAGAGCTGAAGGGCACAGCCTGTGGGAAACGAGACAAGAGAAGAGGGAATTACCGTGCAGAACAGCCAGCACTCTGATGGGCTCAGGGAATGACGTCTTCTCAGAGGCACATAATCCAGTCTGGGGTGGAGGCGGGGTGAGCCCAGATGTCAGGAAGGCTTCCTAGAAGAAATGAGGTCTTAGTTCAGTTCAGGAGGGCAGAGAGGGGGTGAGGAAAGAAGATACAGTACGAGAGAGCACTGTCTAAGCACTCAAGGTAATACTTGTGTAAACAAACAAACAAAAAGCCCACAACTGAGTTTCACATCTGTCGATGGCACCATCTGTAGACTCCATAGCATCCAGTAGAATGTATCTGTAGCAAACAAGAAACCCTACTGTAGACTCAGATCCACCCTACAGGGCAGCTCAGAACTGCTCCCTAGGATTCTAAGACTCCAAATCTTTATGGGAGCAGAGAGCCTCGTTTCTCTCCTGTGGAGTGTCGAGTGGGTTTGAAAGGCTGACCTTGAGGCTAGCTACCAGGGTTCCTTGGATCTGTATGAAGTAGTTAATAACTGTTTGCTGGATAAAACGAGAAATCCAAGCAGACAAAGTGAGATGAACTCTTCTTGAGGTCTGCGCTACGTCTTCCCCTCCCATCCTTCTGGAAATCTTATACTAATGCCACAGGCTGAGCAGTGAGGGACAGTGACTAACCAAAACCCTTTCCAAGTGCAGATACAACCTTTTTTTTGCAACTAGGAACTTGGACTGATGCAAACCTTAAATACGTGTTTTCTCTGCCTGAGAAGCTTGGAGCTGATATTACCAACGCAAAGCACTGGCCCAGTACCTTTCAAATGGCGTTCTACTAAATCAGGGATATTCTTCAGCCAGGTTGGATTTAAACACAAGGTGAAAGAAATCAAAGAGCCACAGGAAGCCCAAGGCAGGAGGAAGGAAAGGCTACGTTTTCTCCTGTAAAAACTCGGCACTCGGAAGTTTTATTTAATAAATCTGTCTTGGAAGAAGTACAACTCCTTAGAAGTGAGGATGGTGTAGGCTACATCACGACGGACCCTCATGCTTGGTAGTTGGCAAATGGGAATGGCATAGTGGCTGCAACCAAGGGCTCAAACGTAGCAACAATGGTGATGGTGTGGGACCGCAGTGTGTGGGGCTGTGGAAGTGGCGGCCACTGGTCCTTGAAGGGGAACCCCTGGCTTGGTGGGTGTCCAGTGGAAAGGGACCCAGAATCACCATGTATTTAGTACTTTGATGTCTCCCTGTATTGATATGCCAGGTTTTGATCTGTTAGGCAGGGATCTGCCCTTGGAAGAACTGATCCAGAAGGTTCTCCCTGGCATCAATCCCCATGCTTAGGGTCAACAGGGAGATGGAACCGTGCAGGGCAACAACTCCTGGGGTGTGGCTCTGGTGGTCCCTTACTAGCATAGACTCCTCAGACCCAGTGTCTGGAGTGCTATGCTACTGGGAAAAAGGTTGATCTTATCAATGCAATCGCCTGATACACCAGGGGAGTGACTGACAATATTTTTTCTTTTTTTGTTTCTATGGGTTTTTATTTTCCTGCTTTTTGTTTGCTTTTGTTTTTTGTTTCTTTGTTTGCTGGTTGGTTTGTTGCTGTTGTTGGTATAGTAAGTCTTATGGGGTTTTGTTTTTGTCATAATATGACCACCAAAGTAAACCTGAGTTGTGCAGATCCCAGAGACAAACAGCTGGATTCTGGGCCACAATGAACTCCACCCCCAATCCAGAAACAGTAAGTTCTGACAACATGGCCCTACTCGATATTCATCTTCATGAAATGATCACTGAAGATAAGGGTGCTACAGCAAAAGGTGCTAAAGCAGATGGTGCCCAGCTATCAATCGAAATAGTGTCTGGGGGTCTTAAAAGCTTGTATTCAAACAAGCAGCCATCTGAGTGAGGAGTCAACTAAGTCCACACGGAAGAAGCACACCAGCCAATGTGACCCAAAGATGACAACAACAAAGCCCAAATATGACGAAGGGAAAAGTATCAGAGCTTAAATTGTGAACCCCCAATTTGTAGAAGGCTATGGAGAGCAGTGGGAGCCCAAAACCCATCTGCAGTGTGTCTAGTCAGATCAAGCCTTGGCAGATCCCTCTGGCCACAGGCCAGGGCCTCAAACAGCTTTACCATCAGACAGCACTGTAAACGTGATACCTGATCAGTGAACTCCCTCTAGGCCAGTGGTTCTCAACCTTCCTAATGCTTCGACCCTTTAATACAGCTCCTCGTGTTGTGGTGACCCCCAACCATAAAATTATTTTCGTTGCTACTTCATAACTGCAATTTTGCTACTGTTATGAATCATAATGTAAATATCTAATAGGCAGGATGTACTTTCGTTGTTACAAAGTGAACATAATTAAAGCATAGTGATTAATCACAAAACAACATGTAATTATATATTGTGAAATATCTATGTGTTTTCCGATGGTCTTAGGCGACCCTTGTGAAAGGGTCATTTGACCCCCAAGGGGGTCGTGACCCCCAAAGAGGCTGAGACCCACAGGTTGAGAACCACTGCTCTAGACGCAACATAAATTTTGTCTAACTTCAGGTATTTCTTGCTGTTCCATGACAAATCCATGACAAAAATATCTTCCCTGGCTTTTAAAATATCGATGGTGGTCTTTTCTTTCTTATTCATTATTTGTATTTTTATCTTTATATTAATATTAGTTTATCCTTACCATTTAAAAGAAAAAAGAACAGCATGTGTTGGGTAGTATTTAGCAAACAGACAGATACATGGATATCTCCAAGTGACCCACGGGTGTTGAAAGGAGACGAGGGCCTACCCTCAGAGGTGACAGAGAAAGTCTTCCTAAAGGGCCGGAGCCTTCCATGGGACTTCTTGCCCCTTAAAGAGTCCTGGTGGCACAGTGGTCAGCCACTGGAAACACCAGCCCTTCTGCAGGAGGAAGTAGAGGCCTTCTACTCTTGTCACGAGAGCCAGTCAGGTCAATCCGAGACATCGTAACTGGATTCATAGTTCCTTGCCAGTGTGGCAGGGGAGCTTGGGGGAAATGGGGAGCTAATAACGATGAGTACAAGAATGAAGAAAATGTTTTAAAACTGATTGTGGTCATGATTGTACAAGTCTTGATGCGAACTAGTAGACTGCATGATATGCGAATTATATGCCAATAAAATGGTTAAATATTATATATCTATCAATATCTGTAGGTAAATAGATATAGATATATTTAAGCACAGTTCTGCTCAGACACACACTGGGTAGCCAGAAGTCAGCATGACCTCCATATCCGGGAACATCAGTGCTTTGAGCCCCCCCCGCACTTGGGGGGAACCCTAGTTTGGTGTCGCTCCGCCCGCCGCGGAAAGCGGGGCTGTCTGGCGGGTTGCAGCCTTCATGGCCATCATCTGCGAATCCGAAGAAAGAGCGGGCTGAGGACTATCACCCACGTCCAGCCACCGTTCCTCCGCCACGTCTTCATTTTACTTCGGCGCTAGAGGGCTCTTCGAGCGGCCCAAATCCACCAACTAGGATCGATCTCGCAGGCTTCCCGACCGCAGGAACAACTCTCTGAGCCCGGGGGGCAATCGTGGGTCCTGGGCGAGTTTCCGAGGCCCCACCACCCCGCCCCCCGCCCGCTCCAGGACAACGTAAAACCCCCGGCAGGCCCAGGAGCGACTGAAGACCCCCAAGCCCTCCGTCAGCTCCAGAGGCCACACACCTACCTCCTTTAAAAGCCTGTTCAGCTCAGCCCCTTCCCGGAACCTCGGCGTCCATCACGAGTCCACCGCTACACCGAGTGGACTACACTTCCCAGAATGCCCTGAGCCTCTCACCCCGCGGACGCTGGTTTCCAAGGCTCCCGACGCGACGAGACGCGCTCGGACTACGAGTCCCATCATGCCCCGCGCCACCCCGGATGCGGTGGCGGTTCTCGGTCCAGTTCCGGTCGGTGACGCAGTTCCGCTTTGCCGGGCGCGCGGTAGACGTTCTGGACGTGGAGCTCGGTTTCCGCGGCTCCAGAGCCCAGCATGGCCTCCTC
Source organism: Echinops telfairi (assembly GCF_000313985.2). NCBI lineage: Eukaryota > Metazoa > Chordata > Mammalia > Afrosoricida > Tenrecidae > Echinops > Echinops telfairi. Next base: position 16,694,549 of record NW_022111310.1, read on the forward strand.
ACGACCGTCCTCCACGGTACAGAGCGCGCTCTCTCCGCTCGCGCTGGCGGGAAGCGCGGAGTGATTTCTGCAGGATGGGGCTGTAGGAAAACGGGCTGGGGCGGTGGCGGGCTGATGCGGGAGGCTGCGGGACGCCTTCTCCCATAGAGCAGAGCAGCCTTTTCCTGGTTCTTGAGCGCTACCCCATGCTTTAGTTCACGTGCACCTCGCTCACCACACCGCTGAACAGTCCACACCTCCTCCGACTGATCCAGAAACGTAGACCAGAGAGAGAGAGAAGTGTGTGTCTTGGTCAGTCCATGCCAGACCTCGCACTTCTAAATGAGGCCTCTTAACCCCCATGATGTGTGTCACGTCTGAGACTCTGTGAAATACATAGAACAGAAACTTAACTTTGTTGCCCGTTGGCACCGGGTTGGCGCTTTCATTCAAAAGATTTCAGCCAAACCCTTGGTATTTCCCCCGTGATGAGTAATAGTCATAGAAGCCTCCTAAAAACCAAGGAAGACTGCGCTTCCAACCTAAATAAACAGGTCTTAAAGCATCGAAAGAACAATCGCCAAGACACATACATTCACCAGTTTTGTCGACCTTCTGCTTCTTGTCTGCAAAACTTAGTGATTGAGGGACTGAGACAGCCTTCAAATCAGGGGAAACACTAGTGTCCGTCTGGTCTGGCATCTGCTTTCATTTAGGGATTGAAGCTCAGGGTGAACTTGAGAAAACTCAGTCAATTCTAAGCTTAAGCCTTGCTAGATTAATCTGTTATTTGATTTAGCAGGCAACCAAACCTTCTAAGGCACCTGATGACTTAGTTGCTCCCCTTGTGAAGAAACCTCACATCTATTATGGAAGTTTGGAAGAGAAGGAGAGGGAGCGGCTGGCCAAAGGAGAGTCTGGAATTTTGGGAAAAGAAGGACTTAAAGCAGGAATCGAAGCAGGAAATATTAACATAACCTCTGGTAAGATGCAAGCTGAATCGTCCCTTGATGCTCAGGTTTTCTGCAGTGCACACCTTCCTGGACTTAGATATCACTAGTTTAGCGTGAAAAGCTTTCATTGCTTCAGTGACAGACTCCTGTATATGTTGTGTCCCCACCCATAGTATCATTCAGGGAGCGTTTGTTTGTTTTTTAAACCATTTTTAATACAGATTTTTCTTTTTTGAATTAGCAGGCTTTGTGCCAGGAATTAACTCAAGTGTGTATTTGAGCTCAGATGGAGTCTTGGTGCCGTCTGGAGAACTCGCCTACTTCTGACATCGGTTACGACTCCAGTGGCACATGATGGTCTCCCTTATTCCGTTTCCCAGCCATTTTTTTCACCCTTTTAAAAAAACTTTCTAATTGTAAATTGAGGGGAGGTTTGAAATCTAGATTTTTGAAGTAGAAAACTAATAGCTGCTCCTATATTTTGTAAAGTAAGAAATGTAGAAATATGTGAAGTAGAAAATTCTGTCATCTTTATTGATTGGGTGTATATCCACTGAGACACTATAAGAAGGAAAATCTGGCAATCTGTTTCCCCCCCCAAAATTGAGCTGTTGAAAACTCTTGAGAAATTTAATACAGCTATAGAAACACAATTTTCCCCCATAAATGAAACCATGGTATATAAATTGCTTTACAATCTACATTTTTCAATCTGCATACTTTTGAGAGATGGCCTTTTCTTGTCAATAACTAGGAGTTGGCCATATTTTAAAAAAATATTTCCATGCAAATAATGTGCACGTTGCATCTTTTTTTGCAAGTCACACAACCCCCTTGTTTTAGTTTTCTGTGTGTTGTATGATTTATATGCACATGTGCATTATACGTGTTATAGCTTTGAATGATACAGAGGAATATAAAATGAAGACACTGTAGAAAGCCTCTTAACCTTTTGGATTGTTTTTAAACGTAATGACGTCATGAGTTTATTCTGGTTTTTTGGGTTTTTTTGTTTTTTTTTCTGATTTTCCATCCAAATTCTCGTAGTTGGTTTGGGTTTTAAACCCAATTATGATATTATAAAAAGATTTATAAAAAGCTTTTTATAATATAATATAATATTTTAAAAAAGCTTTTGTCGTCATGGGAATCTTATCTTCATGGTAATTGGTTCCAGTTTACTAATTAGATTTGAAAGAGTCCCTATCCTGGGACTGTTTGAGAGAGTAGCATTAGCAACTGTTAAAATAATGTTTCTATTTTATTTCCTGAATACAAGGCTTAGTACCTACTTTGCTAAGGATGTTCTGGGCTCTAATCCCTTCAAAGCGATGTTACATTAGATGAGAAGTTGCCAAAATGGTGGGAACTGTTTTCCTGCCTTTTAAAGCTGTACTTGAATTTTGTGTGTTTGGCTTAATTGACACAACTGCGAACAGTGGGCTCTGTCTATAAAATGCATACTAGACCAGCCGTTGTAAGAAAGGGTCCTTTGTCTGAAGACCTGGTGATCATGCCTGTTGTTGCCTGTTGCTTTCTAGGAGAAGTGTTTGAAATTGAAGAGCACATCAGCGAGAGGCAGGCGGAAGTCTTGGCGGAGTTTGAGAGAAGGAAGCGAGCCCGGCAAATCAACGTTTCCACGGATGACTCGGAGGTCAAGGCTTGCCTCAGAGCCCTGGGGGAACCCATCACGCTATTTGGAGAGGGCCCCGCGGAGAGAAGAGAACGGTGCCTTCCTAACTACTTACTTTTTACCTTTTTGTTGTTGTTTTCCTACGGTCCTGATGATAGATTTGTTGGTCAACACAGCCAACACTTAACAAGACTGCCTCAGATAGTGTTGACCTGTTTATGTTGGTTAGCCCATAATCTGGGCCTTAGCCCAAGAATTATGCCGACCGTTTCTCTTCACAAACTCTGAAGAGGGTGGTAACCTCCACACGCCGCAGCTGGGAGTTGAGTGAGCATTTGTGGTTGAGCTCGGAGAATGTAGGCATCACCTGTATTCCTTGTAAACGGTTTGAGATAATGCTTATAAATGGTTTGGGAGAAGCACCCTCTCCCGTATCCACACCCATCACCACTGCCCCACAACTCCCCTTCATTTTCTTCAAGGGTTTTTTTACATGTACTCTCACAGTTTCGGCCCCTCTTTACTCTGCAGCCCACTGCAGACGGGGGCGTGTGGTGATGTTTGCTTGCTGAGTTGCTCATCATCCTGAAACTGCTGTGTGTCGAGCTCACCAGCCCATCTTTACTAGATACAGCGGTTCAGCCACTTCCCCCTTAGAACCCTCTTCCCGACTCATCAGGCTACATCTTCCCGATCGCCCTCCATCTCGGGCTCGTTCTTCTCTTGCTTTGTAGGCCTCTCTCTATGTTGTGATTCATTGCCCTCATTCATCCTGTGCTCTCCGGGCAGTCAGATCCCGCACCCCCGTGGCTTCGTTTACTATGTATATTCTGATGACCCTCAACAGGTTCTCCAAAGCACCTGAAACTGGACATATCTAAGTTAAACGCCTCTGGTCCCCTCCATGCTAGTCTAGCATCCCTACCATTCAGTAGTTCTCGGCCGGAAGTCATCCTGTTTTCCATTGTGATCGACCAGAATTTAGTCTGTTCTCCTTCAGAGGTGTATCTCCAGCCTCTGTTTCTCTTCCACTATTGCTTTCACGCCTAGACTGTTGTAACAGCCCCGTATTTGCTGTGTGACTCATTGGCTTAAAATCCTTCGGTGTCTTCCCATGACTGTAACTCCACACGATGGTCTACAAGGGCTCCAGCTTCATTTTTCTCTGCCACTCTTCCCCCAGACACTGGCACGATTGTCTTCCGCGAGTACGCAAGCTCATTCCTGTTTCTTCGCTCATTTCTTTCTGATTCCCTTCTTGTCTTAAAGTGTTTTCATTCTTTTGATTTTAGCATAAATGTCACCTCCTCAAAGAAATGTTTCCAAACCCTTCTAACCAAGCTCACGAGTCAATGCCAACTTAAGAGTGACCGTATAGGATGGGGTAGAATTGATCCTGTGAGTTTCCAAGACTGTCCCTCTCTACGGGAGGAGAAAGCCCCATCTTTCTCCTGAGGGGAGACTGGTGGTTTTGAAGTGCTGGCCTTAGAGATCAGAACCCCAGGCATAGCCACCATGCCACCAGGGCTCCTTCCAAATCCCTAGCCCCTGTAAGATTAAGGAACCAGGGAGGAATAATCTGATGAGTGTTTGATTAGTAGTGTAGACCATGGAATATAAAGTTAGCAGTCTGAAATGTAAACCTCCGCCCAAGTTAAACTTTTTTTTTAAGTCAGCCCCATCATAATTGTCTCCAGTAAAACAGGTCATCTTGGGTGAACCCCCAATCCCACAGCCACCATCTTCATTGAAGTCTAACCAGTAGACTCTAGAGGTTTCTGCGACCTTTTCCATGCCTCTTAAACCCATTGACTATCTCTCAGATATAAACTTCCATAGTGTGGCCTGAGGAGCCCTTTGTGGCTGGCCACGTTTTCTGCCTTCTCCCCGCGAGTACACTGCTTATTCTACCCCATCCTCAACTACCTGCAGGTGTTTACATTGCCTAGACTGCCCTTCCTTTCTCATTGCCAGCCCCTTGATCTGACTAATGTAGGGCCCACTGTAGATAGTGCCTCCTCTGGAAGCGTTTCCCTACAATGTTCTCTTCTTCTTAAATAATGTGTCTACATATACCGCTCAGTGACCTTGGTTACATTTTTGTTACAAGGTGTCAACATTTTCATTCTTTCTGGTTTAAGTGTCTAGTTTCCTTGCTTTCTCCTCATTCTTTTAGAGCAAGGGTGTCAAACTGGTGGCTCACGGCTCGCATGCAGCCCCTGAGGTAATTTTTTTGTGGCCCACGATGCTCTGAAATAAAATTAAAATAGAAAAAAATGTTATGAAGAAAATAGCACTTAGGGGAGATCGAGGCAATACCGTACACACAATTCCCTTGTTACATTTTATTTCAGAGCATCGTGGGCCACAAAAAATTACCTCAGGGGCCGCATGCGGCCTGCGGGGCACCAGTTTGCCACCCCTGCTTTAGAGTAATAAAGACCATTTTTTAAAAGGCACACAGTACTCAGGAGCGATGCTTATTTTACGAGCCATTCTGTTATTTAGCTAAAAGGTGCCCACAGAATACAGCTCCAGTTCAAGGGTTAAGTGAATCTCAAGGCACTAGTCTAAGAGTGAGCCCACTCGTCTCAGCCAGTCATTAAGTCTCGACTTTGAAGAGATTCACTTCTGCTCCACCACTATTATTTCCTGTCCTACCCCCAAACGGTGAAATCAAGGACTAATGCCTTCTGCTACCAGTGTCATTGTGTATTGAGCACCTTTGTGAGTGTCTGACATATGATGGCATTGCGTGAAGTTGGCTGTCTTTACAGGCCAAGTGGTACCAGCATAGGGGTTAGTTCACTCTAAGCTGAAGAGGGTAATTGCTTATGTTTGTATTGGGGGAACCTTCAAATGGGACGGAGTGGAAGACGTTTAGGCATGACCCCTGGACTCTTAAAGAAGGATGCTATAGGGCTGGACGTGAGGGAGGAGGGGAGGCTTGCTATTTCCTCACAGATATTCTCACGTCTTATCTGACTGTTTAAATTCTCATCTGTCTTGTTACAGATTAAGAAATATCCTGTCAGTGGTTGGTACTGATGCCTTAAAAAAGACCAAAAAAGATGATGAAAAATCTAAGAAGTCCAAAGAAGAGGTAAACTATGCCCATGGTTTTTACACCATAAACATGAAGGAAAGGGGGAAATGCCCCCCCACCCCCCACCATGGTTGGCTTTGCTGGAGGGTAGAGGGAAGTGCCTTTGGAGCCTCCTTCAGGATTAGTCATGAGCAGTCTTTTGCCCTATCTGTGGAGACAGGGAGACAAAGGAGTTTTCCACTGAAGAAGGAGCCATGGTGCTCTCACCATGAGCTTTAACCAGCAGCGAGACGTGGTGGAAACGCTCTGCTCGTATGCATCCAGTCTGCGATGGCACTCACCCCCTTCCTTCTTCCTGGGCAGTTGCAATGAAGTGACGCGGGGGGGTGGGGGGTGGGGGGGGTGTTCATCCTTCATCTGTTCTCCATTTGCTTTGCAGTATCAGCAGACCTGGTACCATGAAGGGCCAAATAGCCTAAAGATCGCCAGGCTCTGGATTGCCAATTACTCACTGCCCAGGTAAAGGGAGCCTGGAGTAAAAGGCTCCAAGTGTACGTGTCCTCTCGGGTGACGATCTATTTGGGGTGGAGTTAGGACTGTGGACGCTTGTTGACAACGCACCTCGTGCTGACGTGGTGTGTGTCACAGGGCAATGAAACGCCTGGAAGAGGCTCGTCTCCACAAGGAAATACCGGAGACAACGAGGACCTCTCAGATGCAAGAGCTGCACAAATCTCTTCGGGTAAGACAGTTACCCAGTGTGCCGACAGTGTACCGATCCTCAGTGTTGGTTCCAGCTTCTCCGTGGGCCACCTCGAGAAGGGTGACAGCGACACGCTCTGTTGCGGTGGTGTCAAGTGCTGCCCGGGCTGACTCCATGTGGTCAAGGAGAGCTGTGCATGGGCTCTCCCCGCGCTTCCTTGTAATGCCCATACAACTCAAAGACAATGCTCAGGATGACAGGTTTACTGTGGGCGTTAACAGGATACAATTCAGGTGGAAATGCTCAGGCGAGAGTTACTTGTCAGGACACATTGCAGGACAGTGCTGCTAATAATGCTGGGGGTGGGGATGGCAGGGGAGCCACTCTGGTCGAAGCATAAACAGGGCACTCAGCTCCAGCTCTGTGGGCTAGCAAGCAGCTCCCCCAACTGAGTGTCCAGAGGCTCTTCACAAGCCAGCCTCCTGCTCCCAAGCACTCTGCTTTACTTGCCGGGTGTGCTGGGAAGTCCCCAGCTCTGGCTCCGGTTCTGCTGCTGCTCTGATGGTATAGCTGTCTTCTGCGCAAGGATCTCAGGTGTAGAAAGACACGCTCCACTCCTGGTTGTTGCTGGTATGGCATCTCCCTGCTGCTTCTCAGAGTGCTTGTTTTATTTATACCCAGCAGGGTGGCAATCCCAGTGGATCCTATGAACAGTTCCTCTGGGGTGAATCTTATCAGCGCCTTCCCCACCTCCTTATCCATACCCATCCTGGAAAAGGTCGCTTGGGGGCCCTCCAGAGACTTTGGCTAGCAGAACTGCATGAGATAACTCCCTACACCTACAAAGATAGGAACGCCGAAGAACTCTTGTATTAGCCCATGAGTAGTGATTGCTATTTTGTTTTCTTTTTCAGTCTTTGAACAACTTCTGCAGTCAGATTGGTGACGATCGGCCTATCTCCTACTGTCACTTTAGTCCCAATTCTAAGATGCTGGCCACCGCTTGCTGGTAGGTTCCATTTTGCAGTGACTTTTTTCTTCCTGGTGAGGGGAGAGATTTTCTTTTAGGCTACCTTTAGTCTTAGAAGGAGCTCTGGTGGGGTAGTAGTTACCCATTGGGCTTCTAACCCAAGGTCTGCAGTTCAAAACTACCAACCACTCTGCAGGAGAAAGCTAGGACTTTCTACTCCTGTAAAGAGTTAGAGTCAGGAACTCCCAGGGGCAGTTCTACCCTGCTCTCTCGGGTCGCAGTGAGTCAGCATGGACTCGATGGCAGTGAGTCGGCTTTGGTTTTCAGTCGGATGTCTATTTCCACTTCCTCTTCTTGTGCTGCTCAGGATTGTCCTGGACTTGATTGAGAAGAGAGGCTGGTGCTGTGCTCAGTATATTTTAGAAGGTGCTCCTTGTTTAGTGCCTCTTGCTGTTCACGAAGACCCCAAAGACTTATGATGTGTTGACAGTAGTTTTTGGAGCAGGCCAGATGGTGAACTTATAGACCAACTAATAGCCACACCTCAGCACAGTGTTCCTTTTTAGTTAAGTTTCCCTGGCAAGAGACTTCTGTAACCTTTAGTGTCCTCATTTATAAAACATTTTGCCTGAATAGCGCTTGGTCTGTAGAAAAAGACTCAGCAGATATTAATTACTGTTTGCACATCATTTTCTGCTTACCATCCCGTATGCACAAACCTCCGAGAATGCAGATTGTCACTGTGGGGGGCTACGTCCTGAGAGAAGAACATGTATGTGCCGGAGCTGCTCCGGGGGCAGGGGCAGGCTTTACCCAGGAGATGGCGCTAGCTTGCCAAGTTTGTGTTGCCTGCAGAGGAAACTAGAATTGAGAATTGCCTGCCTTAGCTACCTCCAGTCTTGTAGAAAGATCTTTGAGCTAATCAAAACAAAAGTAATTTGTTGGAAATGTTTCCAAATAAAAAGTTATAAGTACTATGCAAATAACAGTTATTTTTATGTTTAAGGCATTGGTGTTACTGCTATTATGATTATTGTTAATATGTGGTCTAATTTCTCCTACCTCCCCGTGCAAATTGGTCTGAAAGTTAGGGAAACCTGTGCAGCCCTTCCGACGGCTGGTTAGAAGGTCCCAGTTTGATTTTTCTATCGGCCACTGTAACGCTTATTAGGGTGATAAGAGATGGTCCTTTAGTAATGTTACCAAGGTACCTTTTCCTTCCCAGACCAACCCTGGCTGAGATGCTTTCCTTTGTATTTGATAGGAGTGGGCTCTGCAAGCTCTGGTCTGTTCCCGATTGCAACCTCCTTCATACTCTTCGAGGTAAGTTCGAATCATGTTTAAACTCTTAATCTTTCCCAAGTGAGCTCGGTCGAGCAGTAAAACGCTGCCTGAGACGATGCTCAAAACAAGCACACACAGTTTTCTGGGTGCTCCGGCCCAGACCTGTGGGCCCAGCACACACAAAATAAATTCTTGGTTTATTTTTCTCTGACAAGGATGGAATGTAATGAGTCCTTACACATTTAATTTTTCTCCTGTGCCAGCAAGCCCTGGCATTTTATAGTCTAAACAAAAATTATGTGTATAAGGACTCAGGACATTCCATCCTTGTGATCAGAGAAAAACCAGCGTCTTTTGGTTTTCTGGTTGTTTAAGTGTGATTTGGGTGAACGGTTACAGAACACATTGATTTTCCACTCAACTCACATGCATTTGCTCCGGGCTTTCACTGCAATACCCACGACGTCATAGCACTCTTCCCGCCTCCTGTCTGCATTTCCCAGGTCCCGCTGTGCTTTCCCTTCCTGCCTGCTGAGCTTTACCTCTGGGCAAAGACTACGCTTCTCACCTTGTGTGGTGGTCTGCTCTAAGGAGTACATACCTCCCTGATGTTCGTTTCACCTTGTAGGCTGAAAGTTGAACCAAGGACGTGGGGTCAGGTCTAAGCTTGCAGGGTGCCTAGGGGCCTTGTTCTCAGGGGCTTCGGCAGTGTCTCTTTTATCGGTAGACCTGGTCATTTTTATGCTCTGGGACCTTGTTCCGCAGTTTCCTCCCACTCTGTGCCTGGCTCCTGTTGTTAGCCTTTCCAGCAGTCAGCAGTGGTGGCTGGGCACCATCTAGTTCTTCTAGTCTCAGGGTCCTACAGGCTGGTGTTCCCTTGGTCCACGACTCCTTTGGACTGTTGTTTCCTTGTGTCTTTGACTTTCTACACTCTGCTCTGCTCCAGACAGGGAAGGGCCGATAGTAGCACCTTGGATGGCTGCTCACAACTTGTAAGGCTTCAGTTGCCACACTCCAGAGTAGGATATAGGACGTTGTCTAGTGTCCCCCGAGACTATGGCCCTGAGATTCAGGTCAGTCCCGGTGTTTGGTTAAGGCGTTTTCGTACCGTAGCCGTGCTCTCCTATCTTCGTGGATAGGTATTCGAGGGGCTTCAAAAAGTTAATGGAAGCATTCCACTTACCTTTCGATTCCATTTTTCTTGAGCTTTTTAGATCCCGCTCAAGTACACATGTAGAAATCCCCTGCCTCTGTCGGTGCGTGTCCTCATTTGGCCATCAGTGTATCCACTCATGAGTTACTGTTGCTACTGTTGAAGGATTGTGTGTGTGATCGTAATTACCGTGGACTCAGATGCAGTGTCTCACACTGCCTTCGTCGGTCTAGGCTGGCTTCATCCACAGTGTGCACTGCTTCTCCCTTTGCCCGAGCTAAAACGGGACTGCTCTCAAGTGACCCTGAAGTCAGTCACGCATGTCTTGACTTTTTAAAGTGCTGAGCTCACACAGTATTTGTCGCTTTGTGATGAACTTGTTGCACTCAGCACAGGACCCTCTAGGTTTGCCCGAGTCAGGAGGTGTGTCATCGCTTCATCCTTTTTCTTCACTGAGTCTTCCCGTGTGTGGGCACCATTGTTCTGTTGATCCTTTCAGCCGTCGTGTGGGTCTTCCTTTTCCTAAAATGTAGCCTACTCACAGACTCGTAGATTTACTATTGCTGAGATGTCAAAACCACATAAGTAGTGTAGATATTCAACTATTCTCCACCAAAATCCCAACAGCCCTCTTTGTGGAAACGAAAAGGCCAGTCCTCAGATGGAGATGGAGCTGCAAGGAGTCCTGGTTAGCCAGAGAAAGCGACCTTGGGAAGGAAGGACAAAGTGTGTCAAAGCATAGCCCACAGCGACAACAGTTAGAGCCCTCTGCTGCTGCTGCTGCCGCGAGACACATGTAGTGGAATAGAACTGAGAGTCCGAAGTGAACCTGTACTTGATTTTCAACAAGGAGGTTAAGTCCATTCGGTATGGCAAGAATAGTTTAATAAATGATGAGGCAGTAGCAGAGATGGAATCCACATGGGCTGGGTTATATTCTTGAAAGGTTTTCGTTTGAAAGCTCTCTTCTGTAGCTCCGTCGGGCCTCCTAAAGAGAAGATAGAACACGAGAGAGGCCTCATGTTATGGAGGAGGGAGGGGCAAACTCTCTCCAATAGGCAAATGAATAGAGACCAGTGCTTGGTAACGGCCGTTGAAGGCAGGTGAGAGGAGAGGAAAGGAAGACTGGTTTCCTGCCTGGAGGCCCCCCGAGCTTCTCCAAGGGTGATGTTTGAGTGGTGTGATGAACATGCTGACACTGTACAAGTGTTCTGTTCCATATGTATTCCACATATATGATTTAAATAGTTCATGGTTTCAGAGTGGAATCGTCCCTTTCACTCTATTTGCACGTTTCCTGCAGCTCTCTACGACGTACCTGTATCCTTCACCAGACTTCGTATTTGCACTCAGGTTACCAGGGAGTGTGATGTTTGAGCCCTTGGTTGCTAACTAAGAGATTGGCAGTTCAAGCCCATGAAGCGGTTCTGTGGAGGGAAGACCTGGCAATTTGTTCCCATAAAGATCACCGCTAATTTGTCACATGGGATCTCTACAAGTCACAAATCAAAAACCCAACTGCACTCACGATAAGGAAGCAAGAACCAGTAACTTTCATCTCTGACATTCTTTCAGGCCATAACACAAACGTCGGAGCGATTGTATTCCATCCCAAATCCACAGTCTCCTTGGACCAGAAGGATGTCAACCTGGCCTCATGTGCTGCTGACGGTTCTGTGAAGCTTTGGAGCCTGGACAGGTACTTACACCATTCTGCTGTCCGTATATGATCATTAAAGCAAACCACTGTCCTGATTGGCCCTTAGGAAGTGAAATCCTGACATGTGACCCAAGAAATGCTTCAAGCGTCAAGGCAACACTGTGAACGTAGAATGGAAAATATCTTTCTAGTCCTTTTGTCACCAGAGAAATTGTGCCAGATTTTTTTACATGTTAAATTTGGACCAGGTGCTACTGTGTGCAGCTGGTCATTCAGGGAAGACCCTCCCGTGCTCTCACACAGTGTATTGACTTGGAGAGTGAACCACTTGGGAGATTGATGGCAGATCATGCCGTCGGTGGTCTGCCTGCTCCTTGCAAACAGCGCCAGGGGAGAGGACAGTGAGGCTCCGTCTGGCAGCTTTGCCAAAGAAGTGAGGTCTCCTCCCAGCAGCCTCAACCCTGACCTGCAGTGATTTCTGGTTTTTATGTGCTGCTTATGATCAGTGTATTGTTCCCTCCCAAATTTTGGGAATTGTTGAACAGAAGACATCCCAGATTCAATTGTTTGGTTTTCTTTCTCTGGGAAAACACAAAGACTTTTATGACGGGATTTTTCTTCTTTTTTTTTAAGCTAATTAGTATTTGTATTCCTTGCCAGACAGGATCTTACCTGTGAGTAGTGCAAGTTTTAATTGGCTTTGGTAATACTTAGCAATATTTATTCCCCTGGGGCTCCGATTAGGTCTACGTAGGCACATTGACAACGCTCCCTTTTTAATTGCCCTCTTTAGGGTTCTTGTTTATTTCCTTTGGCTGGTGGCTCCGGTCTTTCGCTGGTTGCTGGGTAGCAGAATTTAATGGCCACGGAAAGACGACAAGGCTTCTATTTAGGAGTTTCTTTTTCCATTTGAGTCCTTGAACAGGCACAAGTTTGGGAAGGAGTTATCTGTCGTGTGTACACCAAAATGGTTTCATTTTTCCATCGCCACGTCTCCGCCGGAGTGTGTTTTCTTTCTAGAATCCAGACGCCACTGTACTTCGGCGCGGACCATATTGGTTATTATATTAAAGTGTCCTTAATCTTCCATGACCCTAAATAGCACCGTATTAAGGGTTTTATTGTAACACAGTGAGTTAAAGTAGAAAAGACTGCTTATCAGCCTGCAGTGGGCATTCTTGCCCATTGGGCATATGAAATAGTCCCAATGTCTTAAAAACCTTGGGGAGTGACTGAATTCTTGTTAGCCTTGCTTTAACAAACCTGAGGTTTCGTTACAAATTAGCCTTTGGCGTGGTATAGAACGGTGTGCCTGTACACAGCAGTGAGTCAGTGTTACGTGGCTGTAAGATGTTTATGGGCTGTGCTGTGCTTGCTTCCTTTCCAGTGATGAACCGGTGGCAGATATCGAGGGCCATACAGTGCGCGTGGCCCGCGTGACGTGGCACCCCTCAGGACGCTTCCTGGGCACCACCTGGTGAGCCGTATTGCTGTCACAGGGTCACAGCCGCCCAGCGGCACCCTGTCAGCTTGTTATAATTATCCCTGCGCGTACCGGTGAGATGCAGTATTAGAGCAGAGATCTTCAACTGCAGTGAATTAGAACCAGAAAAGAAAACATGGTGCTCTAAGGCAGTGGTTCTCCACCTTCCTCAGACTGCGACCCATTCATATAGTGCCTCTGGTGGTGGTGACCCCCTACCATACCATTATTGGCGTTGCTACTTCATCACTGTCATTTTGCTACTGTTAAGAACCGTCATGTAATTATCTGATATACAGGATGTATTAGGCGGCCCCCGAAGGGGTTGTGGCCCACAGGTTAAGAACCTCTGCTTTAAGGGTTAAGAGTCTGCTTTGAAATTGCAGTGCATCTGAAATTTCAAAGTTTCTACTGGCCTAGAAACTAGAGTTTTCATTTTTCTCTTTCTTGAGCAATAGTAAAGGGCTGCTTGTGTTTGGGTGCACATCTCTTGCTTACAAATCATTCTCTTTTTGCTTCTCAAGTTCAGTGACAAGAGCCCTGTGTTTATGAGTTGGGCTATGATCTGCATGGTCGGCAGTTCAAAACTAGTAGAAGCTCCAAGGGAGAAAGCGGCTTTCTGCTCCCGTAAAGCAGTTACAGTCTTGAGACCCACAGGGAAGTTGCTGTGAGTCAGCACTGACTCGATGGCAGTGAGTTTTTGTTTTGGGGGTTTTGTTTTTTAAGTTCAGTGAGACCAGAGTCTATTAGAAACCTGGTGTCATGGAGTTGAAGCTAACATATAGTGGCCCTAGAGAGTGTTTGCAAGACTAACCTTTATAGAAGCAGACAGCCTCGTCTTTCTCCCCATGAAGTGGTTGATGAGCCTACCCTCCAACTGTGGTTAGCAGACCAACACTTATTCCAAGGCCCCAGCAGGGCTCCTGAGAACTGCGGTATAATTTACATACTGTGGATTGGATATAGCTGAAGAATACAGTGTAATTACTTTGAGGACCTCACGAAAATTGTTTAACCACCTACGTGCTGGGCTCCTGCTGTACTCTGTTTATAGATAGATCTGTGATTGGTTTGTGTGTGTCCCACATCATTGGAGTCCTATAAAATGTGTCAAGGAGCCCTGGTCTCAGGGATTAATGAGTTTGGCTGCTAACCAGAAAGCCTGTGGTTCAAACCCATCAACTGCTCTGCGGAAGCAGGACGTGGCTTCTGTTTGCTTAAGATCCAGGCTATAACGGAATGAGTTCAGTGAGTGAAGGGACGTAACAGGGACTGAGGGCAGAAAGGTGGCAGAATCTGCGAGGCCAGTGTTGATGCAGTCTGCCCTTGAAGTCACCACTGGACCTTACGGGAACTGCATCTGGTTTCCAGGCGATAGCACAGGTTTAGTTGTTGATGCACAAGGAATTTCTCGTTAATATGGTTGTAGGAGTGGTTTCAGAGGTGTAATTTCAGTTACAACTATTTACAGAGCCTTGTACATTGTAGGAAGTTACGTGCCTGCTAGTTGATGGTTAATTTGCTCTTTGTAGCTATGACCGCTCCTGGCGTTTGTGGGATTTGGAGGCTCAAGAGGAGATCCTGCATCAGGAGGGCCACAGCATGGGTGTGTATGATATTGCCTTCCATCAAGATGGCTCTTTGGCTGCCACTGGGTAAGGCCTCTTCCACATAGCCAGGGCGGTCAGTAGTCCCACCTCTTACGTAGACCTGCTTCCGTGGACACATGATTCCAAGCGTTTGTTTATAAATTACTGTTTTAGGGGACTGGATGCCTTCGGTCGAGTTTGGGACCTGCGTACGGGACGTTGCATCATGTTCCTAGAGGGCCACCTGAAGGAAATCTATGGGATCACCTTCTCCCCCAATGGGTAAAAGGAGCTCCCTGGACGCGGGTAGGGAGGGTTCCTGGTCAGAAGAAAGTCTTTGTCTTTCTCGTGTTGATACTACGCCTCGTCCACAGTTACCACATCGCAACGGGCAGTGGTGACAACACCTGCAAAGTGTGGGACCTGCGACAACGGCGCTGTGTCTACACCATCCCTGCCCATCAGAACTTGGTGACTGGAGTCAAGTTTGAGCGTAAGCTTCCCTCCTGTTTGAAACCTAATCACGAGACACCTGAGTAGAAACAGAGGTTGAGATTGTCCGACCCTAGAATACAGGTCCAGCTGTAGCTTAACCAGGACATGGCACGCACAGGAGAGATTTAGACTGTTAGAGAAGCGCATTACAATGACCACCTCAATGCCCTGTCTTTAGGCCGAGATGGCTCCCATCGCCAGAAAGTAGACTTCCATGAGTGTGTAGCTTGGTTCTTTTCTCCATGGAAGAATTTACTATTCTGAACAGATTGTCTATCGGGGGAAGAGCCAAAGACCTTAAAAATATTTCTCCCCTGAAGTCTGCCTTTTAGTGTTCTCCTTCTGCTGGAATCCCGGTGGGACCAGAGAACCAGTGTTGGATTTTCCTGAATGTGGAAATGACATTCCAACTGTTCTATTGTCCCAAATTTCACCTTGATGACAATCGTGAAACATCTGACTGTTTCACAACATGAACGACAGATCGGACGGGAACGACCATGGGCGATAGACTGTGAAGGTTCAGGTTGTAGGTCAGGCTGGTTTATGAGCCACGGTGGTTTAACGGTGCTCTAATGGTGTCATCACTCCCCACTTTCACATAGGCCGGTTTTTGCATGAAGATCTTTGTGCTCTTGTTCCTACTCTCTTGAATGCTCAAGTCCCACAAGCGGCTTTCCTTCCCTCCTGTAGCTACCCACGGGAGCTTCTTGCTCACTGGCGCTTACGACAACACGGCCAAGGTTTGGACCCACCCAGGCTGGTCCCCCCTGAAGACTCTGGCTGGCCATGAGGGCAAAGTGATGGGCCTGGACATCTCTTCCGACGGGCAGCTCATAGCCACTTGCTCATATGACAGGACCTTCAAGCTCTGGACGGCTGAATAGACGAGGCTGTGGACGCAGGACTCTGGAACATCAAGCTCTACATTAAGGGCCATTTTCTTCAAAAGAAAGGATTGGTGTGTTCTGTCCTATCATGTTCTTTGGTCTGGTTTGGTTTTGGTTTGAACCACCTACCATGTGTATAGACCTTCAGTAGAATTTTAATGTCAGCCCTCATTCCTGGCAGGCAGCCTAGTCCCTAGGGGATGATGTCCCCCCTTGTTGAAATTTTAATTTTCATCTTCAGGCCCTGGCATGAATTTTATAAACCTCGTTTTTATAATCCTTCATTTGAATGCCCTGTTGCCTCCCACACAATACTCAGGACTGTGACTGACTTCCTCCCTTTTTCATTCCTGAAATGTGGCTCTCTGTGCCGTGGCACATGCGGCAGGACTGCCTGGCACCCAGCTAGCCAGGGGGCTGCTCTGTTTCCTCAAATCCCTCCAGGAAGGGGGTCCCTGACCGCACACTCGTGAAACAGTGCCTGCCTGGACACAACTCGGCCTCTCTTCCACCGTGAGAAGGGGTGCAGCAGCCGGCCGTGAGGGTGCCGATGGCTCTGCAGGAAAGCAGACTTCACCTCTTCCTGTTGGGTTCACTGGGGATGCCAGCGCGTCCGGAAGCTCCGCCCTGGATGTTTGCCTTGTCAGACCAGGTCTCACTTGGCTGTGTGTTTGGTGCTACCCACAGGCCACCGTGTCAGGATTCAAAGAAATCCATAGAAAGAAAATATGGTGTTTATTGTGTGAGCTTTTTCGGTTGGATAATTAAAAGGTAGTATCCTTCATGCTGAGTGAAAAAAAAAACAACCTAGTGAGTATTCCTGAACAAATTGTCCCCATTTATTTTGCCCTTACTACAGAGTTCAATCCTGTTATGAAAAGTGCCCTTCAAAGAATTCTTCTCTAGAGTGAAATCATTTCAAATCCTAGCCATGGAACTATAGAGATCCCCATTCTTTGGTTTGGGATCTAACACATCTGAAAAGTTCCTTTCTCCAATTTCTGCATACTTACTGAGCGCTCTGGTAAGACAAACAAACGCATTGCCATAGCTCGATCTGACTAGAGTGACCCTGTAAGACAAGGTAGAGCTGCCCCTGTGGGTTTCTGATAACTCTACAGGAGTAGAAAGCTCTGTCCTTCCACAGAGAAGCCTGTGGTTTCAAACTGCTGACCCTGCGGTTAGCTGCCCAACAGGGAACCCACTAGGCCACCAGGGCGCCTCTGCTACCTGTGTACTGGTTTTACAGTAACAGTACTCAACTGTGTCCATGTACTAGTTTTAAAATAATACACATGACTGTGTTTGTGTGCAGTTTGGACACAGTATGCTAACCAAGGTGGCCAGAATTTCCCAAGGTTACGCGATTCGTTTCCTTTGACTTGCCCCTTCTCAGATCTTTGCTGGAGAGATTGAGAGGCTGCACTTGGGTAAGAAGCAGTTCACCTGAACCGTGGGCAGAATCAGTGTCTTGTGGAATGTCATCACTGCAAAAAGACATCATTATGAAAAAGCAGTTGACCAAGAAACTAAGTATTTCATGGCAATGGGGAGGCCAGCAGACAACTGAGGATCCCGGGTTAGTAACTTGCTTAAAATTACCCAGCTAGTAAGAAGAGCCAGGATTTGAAGTCTTTTCTCAGAGAGTTTGTGATCCTAATGAAAAGATTTAATAGGACTTAACAGTATATATGCATCCTGGTGGTGCAGGGGTTAAAACATTTGGCTGGGAGCCAACCAACCAGTCGGTGGTTTGAGCCCATTTGTTCCACAGGAGGAAGATGGGGTAGAGGACACCAGTACTGATGACAGCCTTTGAAACCAGTGGGACAGTTCTACTACGCCTTACAAGTCTCTGGGTCTGAGTCAGCTCGGCAATGGGTTTTTAGCTCTGAGTATATTGACAACTGGCCAGAGAAGATCAGTCCAACCAGTGTTCCCTGCTTTCCATAAGAAATGTGCTCTTTTGACCGAGTTCATGCTAAAGGGTGTCGGTTGTACTTCTACCTGAGGAACTTATGCAGGGCCTGTAGTGATTCTGAACAGGATAACCATTTGCATTTGGGGACAGATGACAGTAAGGTGTGTGAAACTGTCTTAAGTGCCATATGTAGAAGCCTTAACAGACCTAACCATCAGGACCATAAGCCACCCCTTCACTGGGGTACCAAAGAGGGTCCCACACATTCCCACAGAAGCTTAGGACGGTTTGGCAAACTTCTGAGATGGAAGAGCCAATCTGTCCCCCACAACCATTTAAAAAATACTCAAAAGCCATAAACATTTTTACAAACAAATGTGATCACCATGCTCTCCAGAGCCACATGTATGTACCTAAAGAGCCAACTGCGGTTCTTGAGCTGCCATGTTCAACCCCACCTATAGGAGGCTGGTACTTCAAAGGTCAGAGTTTCTGAATGCAGAAATGGAAGACACTATAATGTTCAATGTGTCCGTCCATGCCTCAATGCTCACCCCAAGGTCAGCAATTTGAAACTACCAGTCACTCCTCCGTGAGAGAAACTTGAGGCTTTCCACTCCTATTAATTGCTAGTTTTGTCAACATTATTTGTTGAAATTTAAACAGAAAACACAAGCATGGTTAATGACTCAATTTTTAATTTACATTTACTTAAAAAAAAATTTTGAAATTAAAAAAAAAAGTTAGTCTCAGAAACCCACGAGGGTAATTCTACTCTGTCCTGCAGGGTTGCTATGAATCCAAATAAAAAGCCCACCACTCATATCTCATTTGTATCCCAGCCTCTTTTAAGAGTCTAGGTTCTATTTGGACTGAAAGGACTCCACCACTCACTAGCCTTGTGCCCTTGAACAAAGCAGCTCAACTCAGAGAGCCTCATGGTAGGGCTTCCTGGAATGCAGACGCCAGTGCGCCTTCCCAACCTTCCCAAGCCCCATGCGTCTTTGATGACGGGCTGAGATCACTACCTGACTCGCTACAACGTTAAGGAACAAGGATATGTAAAGAAATTAAGTCAGTGGGGAGGCTATGTCCCAGCTTTAGTGTAATTATCTTCAATGGCATAAATAGAGGTAGGTGCTAGTTCCCTAGCGGGATATGTAGGCAGATTAGGTAATTGGGAAATTTTCTTCACATTGGACCATACAACAGTTTGACTTTACTAAATATGAGCTTCATGTATTTTGAAATACCTTGTACATTGACCCTTAAGAGAGATTTCTAGACATTAGTTCCATTATGCTCACAAAATATTTAGAGCGAATTAACCCAGCTCAGTTTTGGGACTCTCAAAGCTTACTCAACAAAAAAAGCAGCCCAAAACTGGCTTTTCCGATTCTGCTGGTGGTGTAACCAGCACAAACGCCCAACTTCTAGGGTAGTTTTCATTGCTTCCTAGTTCCGGTGCAAAGTGAAAACCAGCGTCTCCCCTGCCTGCTGGGATGGGAGCAGCAGCTTCCCTTCAAATGCTAGAGTGATGTGGCGGTGCCTCGCACAGGAGGCAGCTCTAGCCTAGCACACTCAGCCGGGTCTTGGCACTTACCAGGAGGAAGAAAAGGGCCTCCCTCTAGTTCCCAGATTTCTTTTAATCCGCTGACCCCGACTTCGTGCAACTTTCTGTATGAGGGGATAGTAAAACATGGAACTGAAGGACAATGGGATTTTTCCATGAACTTCTGTCATTCCCTGCCTTTCCCCAATCACATTTAAAATCACAGGCTCCATCAACCACATGCTGCCCAGCAGTTCTGTACAAGCAGCAGCAGAATGAATGATCCTGCCCTGCTGGTGAGGGCTCTTTGCCACCCTCTGGTCACAGATTACCCTATCCTCCATAACCCAGTTCCCATTCAGCCCAGTAGGTGGGGCTCAAGTGAATGAAAGTGCGCCAGTGAAGGAAGAGATGCAGACCACTTTCACAGGCTGGTGGCGAGGCACCCATTGAGAAAGGGACCGGGGAGACATACTTGCCCACAGAAGGACAAACTCACGTCCTACAATCATCAAAGTGTAATAAAAACCGAGCCCACCATTGTGAACAGAGGTCAAGGCAGCTCCAGGGAGAAAAGCAACTAGGGCTGGGCTGGGCAGGCCGTGGACCCATTGTCCAGTCCTGTGGCACAGCCCGCTGTGTAGCTCCGTGGTAGCTTCTCTGCCCTTCCCTGACCCCATGGTCTGTGCCCAGAGGCCCTTCTGCAGCCTCTGCCAGCCTTTTGGCTTTCAGGGGCTCTTGGGATGCTCACTCTTCCCAGGAGCAGACGCCTGGTCCAGGTGATCTCTGGGCTGTAACGTGAACACTACTACCGTCTGCCCAGCCCCAAGGGTGAGTCTCTGAGCAGCAACCGAGGAGGGCTTGGTTCCCTGCTGGGGTGCAGTGTGTTCACCCCATGCCCCAGAGGAACTGCTTGGTCCAGAAGATGGAGAAGATGAGCAGGAGCAAGACACTGAGGATGACGGCCAACAGGTAGGCAAAGATGCGGAACTGGGGGTTGCGGACGCACTCCCGCAGGGAGTAGTGACTCGGGATGGATGCCACCACGGTGGCAGGCGCCGTGTCCTGCGGGGGCCGGGCGGGGTTGGGAGGCTCGGGGCCAAGGTCCAGGGTGTAGACCCGGGGCTGGCGCAGGAAGTAGCGGCTCTTGGGCTGGTCCTTGAGGCAGAGCTGGCGGCCTTCCAGGATGACGTGGTGGGGCTCCAGGCGGAGCAGGGTGAGCATGGCCGTGTCGGTGGGGAGGTCGGTGACGGGCTGCCCCGAGGCCAGCACCGTGGGCTGGCGGCAGAGTGGGCACAGCAGGCGCCGCCGCGCCGGAGTCACCAGGCTGAGGTGGGCCAGGCATTCCACGCAGAAGGAGTGGTAGCAAGCCAGCACTTTGGGGGTGTGGAAGGTGTTGTTGAAGGCGTTCCAGCAGACGGGGCACTCGGCCTCGGGCTCCCGGCCTCGCTGCTCGGCCATCCTCAGACGGATGGACAGACGCACGGAGGGGCGCGGGATGCCAGGTGGGAGCTGCCCGGCAGGAAGGGAAAGGGAGATACCCGTTAAGCCCCATCCCCATGCGTGGCCCCGACCGAGTGTTCTGGGGGCTAGAGATGATCGGCCACATCTTACAGGTGAGAACACGTAGGGTTCAAAAGACCAAGGGCCCAATTCCCTCCCGGTGCCCCCCTTCCATCAGGATGAAGACCTGAGCCCCCAGCCTCTAGGGCAGTGGTTCTCTACCTTCCTCAGGCCGACCCTTTCATACAGTTCCTCATGTGGTGGTGACCCCCCAACCATACAGTTCTTTTTGTTGCTACATCATGACTGTCATTTCGCTACTGTTATGAATTGGGCGACCCCAGTGAAAGGTTCATTCGACCCCCAAAGGGGTCATGACCCACAGGTTGAGGACTGCTGGTGTAGAGCACTGGCATGAGCTGGCGCTTCAGGGGGTGGGGTGAGGGGGGTGAGCAGCCGAAGCTTTAGAGACGGAAAACCCACTTCTGCCCGACATTGGACCCTTGCCCCTTCGGAGCCCCAGGGAAAGAAGCTGAGTGCCCGTTTGCTCCAGGTACCTTTGCGCTTCCCTGACTAGTGCACTAGCTCTCCACTTCGCACCTCCTCTGGAAAAAATTCCAGGCCCTTTCTCTTCTCCCTATGGGGTCTCGGGCCAGCCCCCCCCCCATCCAGTCCAGCTGCAGGGACCCAGCCGTGGCCTGGCCAGCGTCCCTGCTAAGCCTTCCTCCATTGGCCTGAAAGCCTTGGGCAGGGTTCTCTGCCCAGTGCCCAGATCAGCCTTCCAGAGCCTCCTCCCAGGACTCCGCCTCCCTCCCTCCTTTGTTCCTGGCTGCACCCAGGGCACCCACCTGGGCTTCCCGTCAGTCAGGGCGCTAGGGTGGTCGGGCAGACTGGCCTGCAGGGCCTGGCATGCTACTCTGTCCTCTCGGTCCACAAAGCTTCGAGCGGCAGTCTTCTTTCCGCTCACCCAGGGGCCGTCTCCATGGCAGCTCCTACGCAGCACCTGGGGCTGCCAGGTGACGGGGCTGCAGCCTCTTGAGTGCAGCAGAGAGCTGCGGGCTGCGGGGAGGTGGGGGACCCGAGCTCCCGGGGCGGGGTAACCGCCCAAGCTGGAAGCCGTGGGCCGGCCCCTCAAGACCTCAGCTCCCTTGGCCTGGAAAGGTAGGGCTGGCAATTTCCTTTTTCTAATTTTAGAGAGGACAGTGAGCTTTCTGGGCTTCCCACGTTCCAGCCCCTCCTGGGCCCTTGGTTCTAAAATGGGTGGGAACGCCTCCTCCCTCCCCGTGTCCAGGGGCTGGTGGCCCTTCACCTCAACTGGTGTGAAATTCACCGAAGGCACAGCCTGCAAGCTCCCAGCATCACTCAGAAAGTTCTGTCTCCTGCTGCTAAAGTCCCTACAAGTTGAAAGACAGAATATGCAAGCCTTGTTGCCTGTCGCTTCCTTCTTAGAACACAGCATTGACCAGAGATCTACAAGCCAGGGGCTGCCGCCTCTGTCCCGCACCCTCGACCTTCGCGGCCTAAAAGGGGAGGGGAGAGGTGGGAGGGAGAAGCAACCCAACCTGTTCCTCCCCCATTTCAATTGGTCAGCTCCGTGATTTGAAAAGAAACAGCTGGGAAACAATTCCTCCAGCCCTAAGTACTGAGAAGCGGCTCAGCCCATCACCCTGGGGAGGGGGACCAGGAACCCTGCCTGCATCCTTCAATCTGCCTGCTAATGCATGCATGAGATTCCTCACGGGGAAGCCAGGGGCCTCCCTTATGCCTCTGCTGTGGCACCATCTGCCCTGAGATGAACAGGGCAGGCTTGGTAGAGTCAGCCTGAGAGAGGAGGCTCCTCCACTAAATGGACTGACCCAGTGGCCACAGGGTCCTGCGCTGTCCTGCAGCGCTGCAGCTGAGTATCCCACTGCTTCCTGAAAGGTTGGCGGTTCTCACGCACCAGCTGTTCTGCGGGAGAGAGACCTGGAGATCAGTTCCCATCAAGAGCACACTCTTGGGGCTGACGGTGATCCCACAACTCATTTTAATGTTCTAAAATTGATGCGGTAATGATTGTACAATTCTCCTTGATATGATTGAATGATTGAACTAATGAATTGTATGCTACGTAAATTATGTGCTAATAAAACTTAAAAAAAAAAAAAAGATCAGAGCCTTGGAGACGGAAGAGGCAGTTCTACTCTGCCATGGGGCACCAAGCAGTTCAGCGCTGCCTCACGGTGCACACCACCGTCGGAGGCGGTATCTGAACCACAGCCTGCACACCCTCTCGTGCCCACAGCTTCCTGGTTTTCTTCTAGGGCTGTCGCTGGTTGGTAGAGGGGAGAAAGAACTGGAGCCATGCAGGTGCCAGGACAGCCCTAATGGAGGTAGAAGAGTTTACCAACAGTCCCAGTACTCATGTTGCTTAAGGTTGTGTGTCAACAGTTTGATAGCTGCATCTGATGGTTTGGTAATGTCGTCCAGTTACACACACCACCAGTGTTCACATAACCCCCTGTGCTTTGGAACCCAACCATCTCAATAAATGAGGAGTGGGTATAAATCTACAGTACAGTACAAATTTTTTAAAACGTGCAATGAGAGGGAAATCTCTGGAAATGCAAAACACCAAAATGCCCAGAATGGTTATATCGGTTCTCACTGCCCATTGTGACTCGTTAGGACCCTATGGGACAGAGTAGAACTGCCCTGCGTTTCCGAGACTATACATCTTTTTTGATTAATAAGTCATTTTACCCTGCCACCCTCATGAACCCTTGATAATTTATAAATTATTTTTATTTTCATATTTCACACTGTCCACGGTCTCCATTCACCCATGTTTCTGTTCTTTGTCCCCCTAAGGGATGAGATTGTAAATCTTAAGGGGAGTAGAAAACTTCATCTTTCTCCCATGGGGTGGCTGGTGGATTAGAACTGCTGACTTTTGCACTTAGCAGCCAACTCTTTACCCAACAGGCCGACAGGGCTCCCTGGATATCTTGGTGGGTGGAATTAGACCTTGATTTTCTTAGCTGAAAATTTTCACTTTAGTGAGCTTGCATTGTTTTTGTTAGTTGCTCTTGAGTTGATTCCAATGCACATTAACCCGGTGCCTAATGGGATCTGTAGCATGTTCACTGGCTGATTGAGCAGAAGGAACTTGTCAGACCTTCCTGGTTGATCGTAGTCTGGAAGCTCCACTGACACTTATTCAGTGTTAGGACGACTGACAGATGGGGTGGTGACTGTGCTTGAAATGCCTTGGTCAAGAGGTGAACCTGCGCCTCCCAAGGGCAGGCAAGATTTTTAGCACCGACCCAGCCCTGCCCCTGCTCTATTTTCCTCTTTAATGGAGATAAACCCAGGACTTTGATAGGACCAAGGAAGAGTCAGGAGGGAAAAGAATCTTGTCACCTATTCCAGAGGAAGGCTGGTCGCTATTACATCACCACCGGACCCTTGTCTGCCGTGGGCTCCTAGACGTCACTGTCATTTTATGGTCAGCCAGCCAAGAGACCAGTCACCCAGGGGTGAGTCCCCCTAGGGATCCCTCCCTCCCACACCCTGAGTCAGAACGTCAGCTGCCTGCCCACTGCCGTCAAATGGATGCCAACTCACATTGGCCCTGTGTAGCTTCACTTTTCTCCTGTAGAGCGACTGGTGGCTACCAACCTCAAAGTTCGCAGTGCAACACCTAGCCCAGGATGTCACAAGGGCTCCTTGTGTGAAATGCCGTGACAGTCATCCTATGAGTCTATGACCGATAGTCTCCATAGTACCGCCCCGCCCGCCCCATGGTTTCAACCTCAAGAGGACAGAGATGAAGAACTAGCATTTGTTTTTACAGGGTCCTGGTCCTTGCTAGGATCTAAGTGTAGATTCACATCAAGATGGTATCATTGGTCTTCACAGGTTTTTTCCATTTGCATAAGATCATGAGATTCTTTAAAACCACTCAGCGATGAGGCAGGAAAGGGTTAGGGAGGGTGCAGGCGTTAGAACCTTGGACAAATGGCTTAACCGCTGAGCTTCCTTTTCCTTTGTAAAGTGGATGAATAATCCTGCTTCACAGGCCTTCTCTGAAGAGTAATGCTTGTTCCATGCTCAGCAGAGCAGGTCTTCGATGCAAAATAAGCAAGATTAGTATTATACCCGTTTTATAGATGGCTAAGTCTGGTCTCAGGATGAAGGGCTTAGCAAACCTCCACAGCCCAAGAGGGCCGGCTGAGCTTGAAAGACGAGGTCAAGGGCCCTGTCTCCAAGGTCAGGGTTCACCCACTGGGCTATGCTGCCTTTCTGGTCTCTAGGACCCTGGAACTCTCCCTCCACTATCGGACCTGAGGACCTCCTCTCTGGCCCTGCAAGTGGGTGTCTTCTGAGCTCTGGCTACGGGCTTAGCAGAGACCTGGTTTCTGAGGAGTTGGGGGGCAGGTCTCATTTGCGTGGATGGCCTCTCTTCTGAGGACTGTGACCTGTGTGTGCTCACTGAGGACATCCTGGAAGCCTTGGTTTCTACAACTTCTTCCCAGCAGTCACTCCTGGTTTTTCTCCATGGGGCTGAAGTCCACTGGCTCAGTCTCCACACATCACTTCTGCTTACACTTGCCCTCTGGCCTCTGATTCACCTGGCCTCATGCCCAGACTAACTTTGATGGATAGACAGTCCGCCCTGAGGGACCCCTCCCAACAGTGAGCCCCTCCAACCAAACTTAGAGCGCTCCGAGTTTGATTTACTTATCTAAAAGTAACAATGGAAAAACAGGGGCAGGCAGTTGAGTAACAGGATGAAGAGGCTGGGCTCCTGGCTGGGATGGAGTTCTGAGTCAGCGTCCTGTCCCCAACAGGAAGCTAGACTGCACTGACTAGCAGTGGAGGCTTGAGCAAACTGCTCCTGAAAGCAAAGCTTCAGTTTCCTCGCCTGAGTAAGAGGGGGATAATATCACCTCCTTGATCTGCAAATTAATGAAATGAGATAAGGCAGGTGCCTGGCACACAGGAACGCCCAGCAAACATTCACTGGTATGACTGTTATTCTATGAGACAGAAATTAATAGGGAAATGAAATGCAAATACAATACTGGATGTTGTATAATCCGTGTGCATTTCAATTTTCTATGATTTTTGTGAGTCAGCATTAACTTGAGGGCAGTGGGTATGACTCCTATTGACCCTGCATAGGGTTTCCCGGGCTGTCAGCCTTTACAGGACCAGCCTCCCACATCTCTCTCCTGAGGAGCAGCCGGTGGGTTTGAACAACTGACCTTGCTGTTAGCAGCCTGACAAAGCCCCCAGAGCCACCAGAGCTCCTGGGACTTGCAAGTCAGCAGGGCCCCCCGCTCTCCTAACAGATTAACTTCCTCAGTATTAGTTTCTCTTGCTAATACTAACAGTGTATCCCCCACTGAACCATAATTTCAGCACCAGGCCTGAAAACTTTACCACCATGCACCGCTTGTCGAATTCTAGTCTTACTAATTTGGCGGTGCCCTCTAACTTCAGTTAAACAGGATACATGGTGATGTTTTCCCTATCAGACTGACGGATATTGAGCGTAGTATTAGTTACACTCTGCTGTGATCAAAAGTCAGAATAGTGGTGTTTTCCGTGCTTTAGCATAGCGCTTCTGCCATGGGGGCCTGAACCTCCCCTGCCATCCGGAGGCATGAGCCTGGCCCAGACTGTGGCTCCCAGGCACGGGGGGTGGGGGTGGGGGGGCAGGGTTACAACTCCACATGAAGAATCCCGGGCTCCAGGACTGGTCCCAGGGTTCCCCCGGGGCTCCTCGGCCACGCTCTGTGTACTGTGCTTCCTGCCTCCACTCCTTCACGGAAACAAATCTGCTATTTGGTGGCTAATGTAACCAGATGCCCTGCCCCCTCCCCCATGGTGTGTTTAAATCTGAGTAATCCTTTCGAGTGGTTCCACAGGTGACAGGGTTGATTTTGTACCGAAGACTCACGGGTCCCCTGCCACCTCGCTTCCTGACAGGGTTAGGCCATCAGTTTCCTTGGTGCCTTCCAGAGAGGCTATCACGACGCCGGCCCATTGTATTCCTCTCGGCCTGACACTGACTGACGTGGGCATGTCACACATAGGCAGGCCTCGGGGATGGTGCGGGCTCAGTGCCAGACCAGCTCAATAAAGCTGGCATCGCAATAAAATGAGGCATCTGCATTTGGAGTGGGGGTGGGGGATTTCTTTTTTTGGTCTCCCAGTGTATCTGAAAGTTGTGGTTACCCTGTACACTAGTCTATGAGTGTGCAGTAGCACTATGAAAAAGTGTTCGATATTGTTAAGAATGACCAAAATGTGACGCAGCGACATGCAGTGAGCACGTGCTGTTACAACCTGGGCCGGCTTGGCAGGTTGCCCGACACCTGCAGTGTGGGGGGAAGCAGCACAGGAGACGTCAAAGCCTGTGTGAAAAATGAAATACACCGGTCACTGGCATGTTCCGTGCCCTCCCGGAGCCCTCGGTCTGCAGTGCGGGGCTCGGAGGCCGGCCTGTGCGTTCACCTGCTGGTTCCCTGCACACTGGGGTCGGAGAGGCCACTCACTCTTAGTCCAGGGCTCTTTGAGGCTTTTAATGACTGTAGCCCTGGCTGGTGCGATCTGCTTATTAAAACATAAATAAATACAGCTCCTGAAACCCTCCGGACGGGAAACACAACAACTAACTCTGGAGCAGTTTCTCTCGGACACACTCAGGTCCCCGTGAGACTCCACGGCCGCCGTTGCCACTGCTGGTGTTTAAGCGTCTCATTGACTAAGCCAACCTCTCCGACTTCTCCCCACGAAAAACCCAATTTTAAATGTGTAAACTGCCGAAATGATGCAGCTGTAAGTTAGCCCAGGATTCTGTGAAAGTAGAGAGGGGGGTGGGGTGGAAGTCTCAGATATGTAAGGCTCTCTGGCACCCTAGTGGTGCAATGGTTAATGCGCTTAGCTGCAAATCATGGCGTCAGTGGTTGGAACCCACCACCACGCTGTGGGAGCAGGCGGTGACAGTCGGCTGCCACACAGACCCCCGGTTTGGAAACCCTTCTACTCGGTCCTCTGGGGTCCTCGTGAGGCAGAGCCAGCTGGCCAGCAGCAGGCTCTCAGCACTGCCCCTTTGCGGACTGACGCCAGAGATGTGACAGTCTTTCTTCTCCTCAGAGCTGAAATTCCTTGGTTTCCAAAGTCACTCCTGGGAAGTTAGCGGGGATGGCAGACACTGACTTGGGACATGGTTTGGCAGTGAGAACCTGAAAGCCACACTATCCGGTTTGTTAGCACCAGGGCAAACCAGGAAGAAGTTCATGAACTTTGACCCTATCATCTAACTGCCTAGAAGTAGCCCAAGGAGAAGGGCCAAGTTTTGAGCCACAAATTAGTTAAACATGTTAAGTGGGAAACAACAATCATTTTTTAATCGACTTTTTGTAGAAGGTGTACTGACTTGTAAACCCACCGGCTCAGCTCAAAGGGGCACTTCTGCAAATGAGAATCACCCCAGCATTTCTTCCCTGAGGGCGGGAGGCAGTTTACAAAGCACCGCATGTAAAGGGAGCCACATTTATAAAACAAGACGTGTAAACATTGAAAGCAAAGTGTTACCATTGGTTATCTCTGTGTTATTGCTATTTTTATAACATTAGATTTATTCAAAATTTTCGTTTTGCTTTTCTGAGTTTCAGAATAGAGAGGTATTGCTTTTGTAATAGGAAAACGTACTTAGAAAGTCCGCCTGTCCGAGTTTTCTACAAGCAGAGAATCAAGAGCAAAACATGGCGTCGAGGCATTACTTAAACAAACGCAGAATCAGCCAAGCCATTTCCTGGGTCACGGATCATCCCCTGAGCAAATGTGTTAGCCTCATATCCGTGGGTGGCCAGGGAAGGCTAGGAACTTTTCAAACTCTGGGTGGAAATTTTTTCTGGAGAGATAGCGAGGCATCTCAGGAATCTGAGAGCTAAACTAATTCGGTCCTGCATGGGGACCCAGGCCAGCCAGCTGGAAAAGCACTCCCCCTAGCAGTGGTTGAAATGTGGGTGTGGGTGTGGGGGGGTGAGAGGTAGGGGGTAGGGCATGAGCCTTGATGGAACCCAACCAAGATCTGGAGTGGAGGGTGCTGCAGGGTGGGACTGCTCCCTCTGGAGAAGGAGACGCATCGGAAGGGAGTGGAGGATGGAGAAAAGGCAGTGGTGGGCGAGTGAGGATCAAGGCTTGGCCCCAGGTAGAGCCAGAGCTCCCTGTGGGGACAGCAGAGTGGCAGCACTCAGAGCCTCACCTGAGGCGGGCCTTCAGTATTGGCTTCAAAGAGAGCCTGCTGGAAATGCACCCTCGGGCTCACTCCAGCCTACAGACTCAGAACTGAGCAGCACTCCCGCTGCCGTGGGAGAAGTTGCTCCCAGTGAAAAAGCCCACCCGCCATCGCGTTGACACCGACTCCTAGGGGCCCTACAGGACAGAGTCGCGCACACCATAAGGACTCTCTCTGAGACTGCACATCTTTACTGGGGCAGCCAGCCTCTTCTTTCTCCAGCAGAGTGGCTGGAGAGGTTAGTAGCCCAGCACTTCACCCATCACACCCCCGGGCCCCTGAGGCAGGCTCCCTGAATCATCCTGATTCCGTGAAGTCATCTTCAAACTCACTTGCTTCCAAATCTATAGTTAAACTATGAAAATATAAACATTCAAATTATGAATATATAACTGGCCAGGTTCTAAGGGCCCTTCGATGCTTTCCCAAAAAAAGGAAAGTGATTCTGGATAATTCATTTACATGACGCACGCATTTTAGTGGCCTATATCTTAGGCATCGAGTGCTGGCGGCGTCATGGTTGTGTGTTGGGCTGCTAACTATGAGGTCAGCATTTCAAAGCCACCAGCTGTTCGTAGGGAGAGAAATGAGGTTTTTCAGTCTCACCAAGAGTTACACGATCTGGAAAACCCACAGGGCCAGCTACTCTGTCCTGAGGGTCGCTGTGAATCAGCATTGACTAAAGATGGCAGTAAGCTGAGTATCTATCTCAGCTGCAGGAGTAGCTGACTAGGACTTCTATTAGGATGTATTCATCTCTCTGCACAGATCAGCATTTGTCACCCCCAGGACATGTGCAGAGTTCAGGGGACAATTGGGTTGGTCATGGCTAAGTCACCAGTGGCCCACTAGTTTCCATGAGTGCTTTTTCTCTCACAGCCACCGGCCCCCTTCCTGGGGCCCTCTCTAAACCCGCTGTTGTTCTGGCTTGCTGCCTGTCTTCCTGCCGGGGAAAGGTGTCAGCTGTACCACTGGTCACCCAGGACACTCTTGGACTTTCCATGAGACACCTGTCCACATCCCGAGCACCTGGCCAAGGGCATTACCATGGAGCCAAAGTGACTAACTGAGCCAGAAAGCACACAGACAATGCCATGGTCTCTGAACTTCTAAAACGAACAGGAAAAGCCTTGCAATGTCCTGCAAAGGCAACGGAGCAGAGGAACACACGTTGGGCTTTGAGTCAGGAACATGCGGGTTCAAATCCCAGCTCCTCCCCTTCCTGACTGGGGCGTAACCTTGGGTTTGCAAAGGACCCCAAGACCCTCGGCCCCCGCTTCCTCATCTACCAAGTGGGAAGAACACTGAGCATTGCCGCAAGGGAAAATGGTTTCGGATGTGGTGTATGCTCAACCAAACAGCTCCCTCTCCCTCCCTCCTGTGCCCTTCCAGAGCTGAGACACCGTAACTGAAGGAGGCCAAGAGAAGCCCCCAAATGACTGAAGCCCTGGAATATAAGAGCTACGGAAAGTGGGCGGAAAATGTTAAAAGAGAACATTTAATCTTGAGGAAAATCCACAATGTTTAGTCTGGACAGAGAGAACAATACATAACTTCAGCTACTGTTCCCAAGCACCCATTGTCTTGCCTGGGTTTCAGTAATGCCCAATCTGCAGAACAAGAAACTGAGACTTTCTCTTCTGCCCGAGATCACAGAGCTAACTGAAGACAAGGTGTTAGGCAGCTAGGTTTAGGGACAGGGGGTTGTCCCTCCCATGCCTGCAAAGACCCCCATAAGGAGGTTGGAAGAAAATCAGGCAACCATTAGACGCCTATGAAAGCCCCAAATTGACCATGCTCCTACTCAAGCCCCCAGCCAGGTTGGGGGTACACCTAGGCGGTCCAAACTAGGCCCAGGCCCATGACATCACCCAGGTGGGCTCAACCCAGCCAATGGGGTCAACCAATACCATCAACCACGCCTTCCCCCAGCCAGGGGGTGGGCCAGACTCAAGGCCCGAGCATGCTCTGGCTCTTGCTCTCTCTTAAGGCTCCTAGCAGCAGGGGGGGTGAGAGTCTCACAGCCTCTTACTCTCTTTTCCACTGCTCCTGGTCACAGGCAGGTCGGAGGGTGGGGGCGCACCAGCACAGCCTGGATGTGCCCCCTCAGGGCCTGCTCCTGGCCTGTTTGGGGCCCGGAGCCTCTTGGTCCCCATGCCACTGCATCTGGGCCTACATGCTGTAAGCCTCTAGGTTCTTGGGCTTCTGGCCACCCAGGATCCCTCCCCAGTCCCGCACGTGTGGGTACATTTTTCCACAGGGTTGATCATGCCCAGTTGGGAACCCCTGTGAGACTGTAAAACCTGCCACTTGTCCCATCCTTCCTAAAAACCCACTTGCCATACAAGACAGGCTTCGGCGTGAATTCTTTCATCGTGCAAAGCCAAGAACTGAGGTATTACCCACTCGAAAACCCTTACAGAAGAGGTTCAAACCTGGGCCTGATTCTACCCTGGCTTCCAACTGGATTCTCACCCGGGCACTGGAGATGGCACACAGAGAGGAGCAGGAGGAAGGCAGGGGGTGAAGATGGCTTCCTGCCACTGACCCCCAGGATGCAGAGGCCACGGAAGGCAATGACAGACTCGCTTCCCAGGCTGGGGCTCATCGCAGGTGGGACCTCCAGGCCGCAGCTGGCCCTGGTGGAGGCTGGCATGAAGGGAAGAGGGCGCCGCGTTGCCTGGGGGAGCGGGACTGGTCTCCTGCGGTCAGGTTGCACAGGTGGGGCCTGAGCACGCCTGCGCTTCCCGTGACGGGAGCTCAAGGGCCGGGGCACAAGGGGACCCATCCTTCTCTTTTCCAGATTTTCTATGGTTATTTCAGAGATTATTATTCCTAAAAAGGAATTTCTACAGATGAAATAAAAATATGAAATGTGAGCATAGGCTTTGTTTCCCCCTTAGTTTCTGAGCCGCTTTGTTTTCTTACCAACGGAACCGGTTTGGTAACTCCTGTAACTGGGGAAATGGCCCTGTCGTCAGCCTCTTCACACCAGCTCAGGGCGCACTCCTGCAGCCACAGCTCTGGTGCAGGAAGACCCCAACAGCAGCCAGAGGACACGAGGGGGCTTCGTGGGGAAACAGAATTAAAAGACATGAAACTCTCCCGTGAGCTTTTTGAAGCCCCTT
>NW_022111310.1:16727500-16734425 GCF_000313985.2 Echinops telfairi
AGTCAAGGGCCCGGATCCATCCAGAGACAAAGTGAAGAGGCAGGCTAGGGAGGAAAGGGAAACCAACAGGTAGACCAAGAGTACAAGCCCATGAAGTGCCGTCTTCCTCAGACAGCCAAGCAAGAGAGCTACATGCTGTCCATGCTGAACCCAAGTGAGAGAGGCACTGCACACTTCCCGGAAAGCCCTCCAGCTGGGAAGCCAGAGAGGGGTCAATCCCTAAGCTCCAGCTAGAGAGGCCAGGGACACCTGGAATGATGTCCCCACAATTGGGCCTCACCTGCTAAGGACATAAAATCCTGCCCTCAGCTACTTGCCTAGGGATACTGATCTTCGGCTGCTGGTTTCTTATGGGCCTTGCTTCTTTCCCTTTAAGGCAGGAGTGGGGAACACCTGGCCCTCAGGCTTGTGTAAGGCCTAGGAAGTCATTAATAGCAGCTAACATCACCTGCCTCACCAAAGAGAAACCAGTCCAGCCATCCCAGCAGCGGGGAGTGAAGTGTTTAACCAAACAGAGCAGGCTCAGTTCAAGGTTGGTAATTTTGTATGGCCCAAGGATGATAAGTGTCCTAAAGGCTTTTAGCAGAAAAAAAGGCTGCCCCCCTCTGCTTTAGGTCAAAGGCTCATAGAGCCCTGTGGGGGAGCCAGCTTTGAGGGCTTCCAGCTGCTGCAGGCTCCCTGCACCCACATCAGAGGCTGCTCTCTCAGAAGCACAGCTGCCCAATGGCCCTTCATTTGCGCCACCCCATCAGGCTGGCACTGCAGACCTTGTTTTGCCCTGGTCTCAGTTTGTGATCGTTCAATCTAAAAAGTCTGCTCAGCCCACCTCCCCCAGTGGCTGCAGAGGCAACTGGGGAAAGGGAATTCTAGGTTGGGGACAGCACTACCTCGTGCCACCGCTGTTAGCAGAGTGTCACTAGACTTGACCCCACATGTTTCGAGATGAATTTCTGGACGATGGGTGTGGGGGGATATGGTGTAAAGTTCTCTACTTCAAGCTATTCCTGATTCTGGAGGAACTCCGTGGCCAAACCAGAAGAGCAGGGAGTGGGGAGAGACCAGCTTTCTGAGAGGAAAACTAAGAAGCCAACTCCAGTTTTAGCATTGACCAAAATGTTCACAGCGTGAATACGCTCACAAGCAGATTGTAAGCACCATAATGTAAGCACTGGCTTTCGGAAGACCTGACTAGTAACTGGCCGAGAGGAGCCAGCCGGGCCCGGTGTGCCATTGATGGAGGACTCAGGAGCGCTGTGCTCCCTAAGACATCTGGCTTCCTCTGGTGTGTTCAAGTGTCAAAACCTTACCGTGATCTCAGACCTTCATTTCTGAGGGAAATAGGAGAGTCCCTGGGAGCCTATCCTGACTCCACCCCCCGAGAGCATGTTAGTCCGTGACAAATGAAGTCAGGAGGGGCAGTGCTTGCCCGGCATCCAGACACTGCCGCACCACAAGTTAAGGCAGCGTCCGAGCACTCCCAGGTTGCACGCTCAGGTAGGAGTCTGCACAACGTGGTGCCCGAGAGAGATTCTGGCGTCCCTTAGCCAGGAAGGGACTGGAGCGTGGCAGGGCCTGGGTAGTTTGGCTTACGCTAGGCAAGAGAGAGAAAACTTCATGGAAGTC
Source organism: Echinops telfairi (assembly GCF_000313985.2). NCBI lineage: Eukaryota > Metazoa > Chordata > Mammalia > Afrosoricida > Tenrecidae > Echinops > Echinops telfairi. Next base: position 16,729,124 of record NW_022111310.1, read on the forward strand.
TCTAGGGCTTCACTGATCTTCTGACAAGCAACGATCACAGGCTCCTTACCTCCGGAATCTTGATCCCAGATCTTCACTTTGCAGTCATGGGATGAGGTAGCGACTACGGGCATCAAAGCCACAGATCTTGGTAGAAAGGCACAGGATGCAACCGTCTGGAGATGCCCCACGTATTCACAGACGCTGCTGCGGCTCTGCCGCAGGTCCCACAGCTGCAGAGAGGAGCGTAAAGCAGTCTGCAAGTGCAAACTCCTCTGGCTGCGTGCTCGGCTCGCTGTCATCACGATGCAGCTCTCCACCCTCCCATAATCCAGCGCTCCCTCCACTCACCTGCTCATCCAGCTGCCCCGTATCATCTTTTTCTTTAAACTTTTTATTGCAGATTGGGAGGAGGTTTACACAGCAGGTAAAGTTTCCATTTAACAAGTTACGCATACTGTGCTTCATGTTACTGATTGCAATCCTACAAGGAAACATCTCTTATCTCCCTGTTTCCAATCCTCCCTCTCTCCTAAACTCTCTGAACTTGGCCTTTGGGTAAATGCTGCCTTACTGACCTCAGTGACGGACTCTACTAGGTGTGCACCCCCACTGTTATTCTTCCTTGATAGACCTGTCTGTTGTTCGGCTGACAATGGAGTCCAGACCGGAAGTGACTGGACCACAGTCTGGGCGACTCCACCAGTTCAATCTGACCCACATGGTCACTGGTTCGGAACCACCAGGAGCTCTGAGGGAGAAACACTGGGCTTTCAGAAACCCACAAGGAGTTCGTTATGAGTCAGCATTGATTCGATGGCAGTGAGCCGAGTTTATCTGACCAGGAAGACCAGGTGGTCTCAAATAGAGGGGGAGAAAATCGTGGAATAAAATGAAAAATCCCAACAAAAAAAGTCATTCATATTTCAATGATGCTGTATTAAAAGCATTCCTCTTAAAATCAGGAGCCACACCAAAAAGCACACAGTTTCCACTGCTAATCAATATGATGTTAAAGGTCTTGACCAGGAAAGAGACCTTGGGAGTCCGGCAAGATAGCAGACCATGCAGACCTGCTTCACAGACCTCTAGGACAAAGACACGAGAAACCCAAGGAACAGGTACAGATGGTAGTTCTGGAACGCTGAGCTTCAAAAGAACACAAAGCAATGGATCGATTGCCAACTAGAAGAAGCTGAACAAAGTGGCCCGAGAGGAGACAGACAGGCCATCTGTTGTGGGGTACCAGCCACCACAACCGAATGGGTCAAGGGGCAGTTGTGTAATTGAGGGGTAAATTACAGAGACACCAGACAAGATAAAGCATGCAAGGCCTCACCTTCGCAATCATGACTTTAGGAGCCAGGTCCGATCAGAGAGAGAGAATGTATTTCCAACAAACGTGCAAATCCCCCCTAATTACAGGTAGCCATATACATAACAAAGTGGGCTATGTCCTAACCCTAAAGGTCCCTGAATACATAGGAGTAACCTAACACCAGTGCTGGGGGCCGATAAGGGGGAGTGGCTGTCCTCAGAGCCTAGAGAGCAATAGCACCTGTCTGCTCCTATAGTTAGAGCTGCCAGGTACACAGCAATCAGCCATGTGTTTGTAAACGGTTACTTTAAGGCAGCACTATTATGAGAGGATATAGTTAGGGAACAATATTAATTATGAGAATATGATTGGGACTGTCTCCAACTCACAAAGGTGAAGGCCTCCCTGCACCCCAGAAACCCAGCCTGCCAGGTTTCTGAATACGTGCGAATAAAAGATTCACCTGTATACACTGTCTTCCCGTTCTCTGCTTCCCTCAATCAGTCAGCTGGCCTAATGCAGTGCGGCCATCTTGACTTTCAGCAGCAGCATTACATTACGTCAAGACAGCAGCCTGGCACCCCAGTGACCAGTGATGAGAAAGATAGGTTCCCCCTTGTTCCCCAGCCCCTCCCAACGGCATGGCCAGTCCTCATCCTCACCCAGCCAGAGAGTTACACCCCTGCCTCCCTCACAGCCCCTGCTTTGCCTCAGGTTGGATCTGAGCCCTCCCTTGTGGACAAGGCACTCCGTATCCTCATCTGCCTGCTTCATAGCGCCAACTGCCCATCCATTCCCTGGCTAGATGCAGTACCAACCATGGCCCCAGCAGCCTAAAGACTGGCTGTCTTCTCGTGGCCAGGGAAGGAAAAGTTCAAGTCCGATAGCAATGATGAGAAGGTCTGGGCTTGTTTCGCCTTCCGTGATCACTCAGTGGCTGTCTTACATCCGCCTCTGGGCCTTGTGGGTCCTTTGAGAACTTTGTAGCACTTTCTCATAAGTACACTCAAGTGTAAACATCGGATTTCATGCCTGGAGGCTGGGCCTTGATACGTGAGGACTAGTGTCTACACAGGGAACCTGACAGGCCCGCCAGCCCCATTCTTGTGACTAGAAATCAGATCACACCTGAAGAGTAACGTTCAGGGAGAGGAGCAAGCTGCACTGTCCTAGAAATGCAGCAGTCGGAGGAAACCGCGCCATCGGAGGAGCAGCGGGAGGAACTGGGAATGCTCAGCTGGGATTCAGCTCCGTGATCTACCACCTACTAGGGTGGTGGGCTTGGGGAGGAAGTTTTAACTTGCCACACCTCTATTTCCTCGTCTATAAAATGGGAATTACAGGGGGACGGACAACAGAAAAGTAGGTGAAGGGAGACGTCGGACAGGGCAAGATATGACAAAATAACAATTTATAAACTATCAAGGGCTCATGAGGGAGGGGGAGCGGGGAGGGAGGGGGAAAATGAGGACCTAATGCCGGGGGCTTAAGTGGAGAGAAAATGTTTTGAGAATGATGTACAAATGCGCTTTACACAATTGATGTGTGTATGGATTGCGATAACAGTTGTATGAGCCCCTAATAAAATGTTTTAAAAAAAACAAAGGGAATTACAACAGTAACTAGCTCACAGCCGGTAGATTCCGATTCATAGTAACCCACTGCAGGGTTTTAGAGCTGTAAAATCTTTTTGGAGCAGATAAGCATATCTTCCTCCCAAGGACTGGCTCGTGGGTTTGACCCACAGACCCTGTGGTCAGCAGTCCACCTGGCTCCACCCCCAGGGCTCCAGACCCCTGCATCCCACACAGTCTCTTACCGTGGCTTCACAGCCTTCCCCTCCAAAGCCACTGCTGCAGGACATAAACCGGTGTCCATCCTCACTGGCCTCACAGTGGGTCTGAATGTGCTGCTTTGCAGGAAACATATGAGCTACCTGTAGCCCCCGGCTGTCCCATAATCTGAAAGGCAGTAGGAACGAACTTGCCGTGAATGTGGCGGAACTGGCAGCCCACGAAGGAGCAATCAAGCCTGGCTCTTTCCTGTGTAGGACCACCAGAATGGAATGTCTGGAGTCAGCGAATCACAGCAATGAGAACCAGGTCAGTATGAGACCCCCAAACTGAATGACATCCGAGATCGACTTTGAGAGCTCGCTGATAGGAAGGCAGACCAAGGATCTTAACTGTGCAAGTTAATCGGTTAATTTAGTCCTTTGAGATACTGCGTACAACCGATGAAGGGGGACATTCACCACTCCAGAATCAGACAAGAGGCCCACAGGCTTTGGAACACCTTGGTCAGGGATCCTAATTGTTCTGTTGGATCCCTCTGCCTCGTTCCCGCCACCACCACCCCCACCTTTGTCCATTCCCACCACTTTTTAAGTGGCACCTCTTTTGAGAGCCATGGGTCCTCATTGTGCTTGAGAGCCAAGCAACGGAGGACTGGCCGACCGATAACCAGGCGAGAAGCTGCTGAGCAGGGCGAGCAGGTAGCAGTCAGGCAGCTTGAAGGTGTTGGAAGAGACTGTTCCTGAGACTAAGCTGATTACCATCGCACCGTGGGGACTGAAAGAATTAGCTGCGTGGATACCACCAAGAACAGCAGCTTTCCCCTGACCCCGCAGCTTCCACCTTCTTCCCAGGTGATCCACGGGCCAGGAGAGGGGTAGATGAGGAGAAGGCGCGGTGAGAGACCCAGCAACATGGGGAAGCGGAGTGAGAGCCACACACCTCACCAGAAACACTCCCCCTCCTGCGCTGTAAACCCACCTGATGGTTTTATCTTCAGAGGTCTGGAGGGTATATGGCTCTCTGGGGACCCAGCACAGGTGAGTGACCTGGAAGAAACAAACGTTTTCAAAAAGTCTTCCTGTTAAGTCCCAGTCTTCTGCCGTAATTTCCTGTGAGCTCTGCCAAACTGCCTCTCAACATCCCAAGTACACTGAACTAGTAAACCTGACTTAGAAGAATTTCATGTTTTGTATTTCCACGCCAGTCGTGCGCTACCTGTGTCTTCTGGGTTATCAGCAGCAGCAATAGCAGCTGGGTCAGTTGTGAGTGGCAGCTACCCTCAGCGGGCCTGAAAGCCCAGCTCTGAGAATTTCCAGCCCAGAGGTAGCTCAGGAGAGCACTGCCCTGAGGTGAGACTACTGAAATGCTTCTCACAGGTTCTAGAAGAGCCTATCACTGAAGCCCCCTAATGACAAGGCATAGAACAGGTTCCAAAATAACCCACAGCGACAGGACCCTCTCTCCTTATAAAGCCCACAAACAGGGCGAGCACACAGGCAGGCACTGATGAAATGAGCACAGATGAACATGTGAAATCTGACAGATGCTCACGCAGCATTTGATCCGATAACCCTAGCACTCAGGCTCCCCAGAAAGTTAGGGGAGGGCAGGAATTGGGACCCACGCCTCCAAGTGCCAGTTGCGGGGATCCAGGTTCCTTCCCAGCCCCATGCATGCTCCCACCTGCTGCCCTGCTCTGTACTGAGTTTGAGTTCATACCAGGTTTCTGGACACCTCGGCTCTCTCCACACACCGTCCAGTTCCCACGTCCCACAGCAGCAGGGTGTTGTCCCGGGAGCCAGTGCACAGCTGGGTGGAGTCTTTGGAAACAAGGGCCGGAAGATGGCCTATGAGGTGGGGCTTGACTAGAGAATTTTAAGAGAGCACAAAGTTTGTCCGAAAGAGATTTGCTTCGCTTTACCTGGACTCACGGCCAACCCTGTGACCACCATGGCATGGCCTGAGAACTGCTGCCTGGCTTGTGAGGAAGCATGTAAGTCCCACATCAGGACCGTCCTGTCCCGAGAGGCGCTGAAGAACTGGCTCGACTTGTGGATACAGGCCACCTGCTCAGGGGGAAATCCCAAAGAAATCGCCTTGGCATTCTTACTTGTTGACTTCAAGACAAGGAAAGGCTGGTTGCATAACTCCCTTCCACACGCAGACTTTTGGAAATGAATTTTAAAAGCTACAGGTCAGTTTCCATTTC
>NW_022111310.1:16735998-16737290 GCF_000313985.2 Echinops telfairi
CTACTCGAGCCCTTAGTATCAGCTCATTTCCTGCCCCCCCCCCTCATGAACCCTTGATATTTTTTTTTTCATGTCTTACACCTACCGCTGTCTCCCTTCACCCACTTCTATGTTGTTTGTCCCCCTGGGAGGGGGTTATATATAGACCACTGTGATCAATTCCCCCTTTCCTCCCCCACCTTCCCCTTACCCTCCTGGTATCGCTACTCTCACAATTGGTCCTGAGGGTTTTATCAGTCCTGGATTCCCTGTGTTGCGAGGTCTTGTCTGTACCCGTGTATTTAGCTTTTTTGTTGGCTCTGCACCTCCTGCCCGCCAACAATGCTCCCAGACAGTCTCTGAGAATACGGACTTTGTCATTTTCCTGCTCCAGTGTTTTCCAGACATAGCCAGTGTCCAATACACAGCCCTTTGAAGTCAGAATAGGTGGGAGAGACCTGTTTCCTGTTCAAATGTTCTCTATTTTTCACCTAAGTTATTGAAGGATCATATTTAAAAGGGTCCAATATGCTTATATAAACAGTTAAGTGAATGATTTACTCCCTCCCTCCCCTAGATTTGGACTTTACAACATCAAATAGAAAGCCTTTGCACTTTTCCTTAAGAATACTGGGTCTTAGTAGCTTGACTTATTCCGCAGTCCTTTATTCAGCTCCAAACTCCTTGCATAGTAATAACTGTTTCACAGTTACCTTAGTGATTTCACGTTCATGTCCTCTGAATCTTTTCACCACCTTTCCAGTTTTCCAGTTATAGGCCACAACTGTCTGCAAGAGTCGTCAGGGCATTTTAGGTTAGCCATTGAAAGACAACAAGCCTCCGGACCATTCCCTGCTTTAATTTCCCCTTGTCACTAAGCACCCCTGCTTCAAGCACGAGGGTCTTAATTGTTCTGTCCTTCCTCTTGTTTCTAAACTCAGGTTTGGGCCTTTTTTTCTCCTTCTGATGGTTCCTGTCTTTCTCCAAGACTCTGGGCCACTCCTCTAAGCCTAAGTGATGGGTTTGGGATAAAGGGATTGATTCAAGTGAGGTTCTGGTTGTAAATACCAAGGGAGAATTCTATATGGGTTTAGATTTCCCCCCTAATTTCATTATGCTTCTGTTTCAAATTAGGGTGGGGGCAGCTCATCCATAATCCCAACAGTCAGTGAGAACTGTTAAGGATTTCAATTTCCTGATTTTTCTGCAGCTATATACATTTTATTTTACTTATTTTTAAAGTCATTTTATTAGGGGATCATACAACTCTTATCGCAATCCATACATACATCAATTGTGTAAAGCACAATTGT
>NW_022111310.1:16739078-16749908 GCF_000313985.2 Echinops telfairi
GGGGGCAGGGAGAGTGGACAGTGGAACAAGAGGAAGGAGAATGTGGGCCCAGGGAGCCCAAGTTCAGCCAGAAAGAGTAGAAAAAGAAGACCGGCTGAGATTACCAGCGGTGGCACTGCTTACTCTGAACATGCCTAAAAACCACAGAATGTTTGGAATCTACCAAGGGGAATCCTGAAGGTGAGCAGTCCATAGTCTCCACTGACACTCGAAGTGGAGGCCCTCACTGTGTGGGAACAGACTATTTCAGACCCCTGAGAAAAGTCCAAACTGACTGTTGAGGGAGGTCAACAACACTCACTTTGGGCCTTTTCTTTCTTCAAAGGCAAGTTTATGGGTGGGCATGGCGATAAGGCGAGGGCCTGCAGAAGTCTTGCTGTACCTGTATTTGTAAGTGCTGTATTTGAGTTTGCTTTGCAGTTTCCCCATCTCGGCCCAGAAGTGACACAAAACCTTGTGAGGAGGAGCTTGTTTCAGTTGGCACCTGAGAGACAGCATGCCTTGTGGTTGCTGGAAGTGGTCGTGCCTGTTTAGTAAAAAGCAAAATGCATCCTGTTAATTTTGTTATGTACAATACTAGATACATGACATTTTATGAAAAATATTCTACTCTAGAGAACATTATGCTGAGTGAAACCAGTCACTCATAAAAGGACAAATATTAAGGGTTCATGGGTGGGGGGAGTGGGAAGGGAGGAGCTGATGCCAGGGGCTTATGTGGAGGGCAAATGTTTTGAGAATGATGAGGGTAATGAATGTACAAATGTGCTTTATACAATTGATGTATGTATGGATTGTGATAAGAGTTGTATGACCCCCAATGAAATGATTTTTTTAAAAAGAACAATATTGTATGAGACTGCTGTTCTAAAGGAAAAAAAATCTGATCAAACTTGTTATTTGGTCATTCGGCCTCCCTCTCAACCAGTGGTTCTCAACCTTCCTAATGCCGCAACCCTTTCACACAGTTCCGCATGTTGTGGTGATCCCCAACCATAAATTATTTTCATTGCTACTTCATCACTGTAATTTTGTTAGTTACGAATCATAATGTAAATATCTATATGCAGGGTGTATTTTCATTTTTACAAACTGAACATAATTAAAGCACAGTGGTCAATCACCAAAACAATATGTCATTATATATTGTGAAACATTTATTTCTAACTACAAATAAATGAAATTTTGTCTTGAAGCATGGTGTAGCATGGGTAACAGTCTTAATATAACAACAGCAGTAAACTACATTGCTACATTTTGGGACAGTATGCATAAAAAGTCAACATCAGTGCGAAGGTTGAGATAGCTTCTTTCTCACCAGATCAGAAATTCTCGGGGCAGTCTTTGCAAGAGCACAACGAAGATCATCTTCCACAACAAGTCTACTTCTGTATTTAGACTTGATAACTAACAAGCTGAAAAGCCCTGTTTCACAAAGATGTTGTTGGAAATGGAAGAAGGCGCAACACAGTCTCAGACAGAACAGGATATGACTGCAAACCCTTGATCCAGAATTCTGTAATTGGCATTGTAGAGAAATCTGTTCTCACTGCATCGCTGTTAATAAGTTCAATGAACTCCTCTTGTACTGTCTCAGGAACATCTTCAACTCTATGAATGGGCTGCTGGCAAGTGCAAACGGGGTGACAGGTAGATTTGGAAAGTCCGACGAAATTTCACCTGCAACCATGTGCAAGTGTTCTTTCACAGAAATTATCATCGTAGTCCTTTTGTCTGGTTCAATGTCATGCTCCTCAAAGAAAGCAAATAAGGTAGGCAACATGTAAATCTTATTTTAATCCAATTTTTCTTGCCAAAGCTTTAGTTTCATTTGGAATGATCAGATCTTTTCAGACAAATCAAGGCATGTTGCATTTGGTCCTTGCAGCGATAAATTTAACTCACTCAAGATGGCAAAGAAGACAGACAACCAAGTAAGCTGTTTTCTGCAGTTCACTTTGATTACTGAAAAGTGCTTCGAACTGTGGTCTTGCTTTCTGATTAAAAAATGTTTTGAGGTCATCACAAAACTCAAAAACACGCTTTAAAATTTTATAATTTATAATAATAATTTATAAATTATCAAGGGCTCAGGGGGGAGGGGGTAGCAGGGAGGGAGGGGGAAAATGAGGAGCTGATGCTAAAGGCTCAAGTAGAAAGCAGGTTTTTTGAGGATGATGATGGCAACATATGTACGAATGTGCTGGACACAATTGATGTATGTATGGTTTGTGAAAAGAGTTATATGAGCCCCTAATAAAATGATTTTAAAAATTAAAAAAAATTTTTTTCCTCTCAACAACCATCTCACTTCAGTGTGAAATAGCAGGGCATTATTCCACGCATCCAAATCATTGCACAGATGCGAAAACTGTCGATTTCACAAAATTGACACAACTTATGATGCTTTACATTCCTTCTTGCAACTCTTGTGGCAGCGTCTTCATTGCTAATATTTGCCGATGAATCATACAGTGAGTTCCAATGACTTTTGGTGACTCATTCAGTACCAAACGTTGAAATCCAGATTTGACATCCTAGCAGAGCTGGAGCACCATCTGTGCAAACACCACAAGCCTTTTCCCCAGAGACCTTATGCCCTTTCAGAAATGAACCAACTGTGTTAAATACATCACGTGCAGTAGTTGTCATTTCAAGAGGTTTGCAAAAAAGAAACATCTTTAAAGTCGCCATCATTAATACAACTCATATAAACCAATAACTATGAACAGTTTGCAACGTCTGTAGATTCATCAAGCTGGATGCTAAATATTGGAAGTGGAGCAGATTTAATTTCCTGGATGACCTGATCAAGAATATCAGCAGACATGTCATCTAATGGACAGTGTCGTTAGATAAGGAAATTGCAGTCAATTTTGTAACAAATTTGTCTCCAATCATAACTCGAACAGTCTTTGGCCACTGGCAACAGTAAATCCTCAGCAATGGTGTGAGGTTTCATAGCTATGGCCATTCTAAGTGCCACCAAATATGAAACTTCATTGGCTGCTACGTTTTGTTTGTGGTACTTGCCACCAGTGTCAAGTCTGGCTTTCTTGAGTCCATCAGCTTTGCTTCTAAAATAGTTGGTATCCTTGCTGGCAAAGCTTGGATGCTTGCTATCAAAATAGTGTTTTAGTTTGTTTGGCTTCATAGACTCGGCTGATAGAACTTCACAACAAATAACACATTGCGGTTTCTCAATTCCTGCTGTCATTATTGAGGCAAAACCATACTGTAAAAAGTCCTCACTATATTTTCTTTTCTTAACGTTCTTCTCTACACGATCCATTGTCACAGGATGGTTTGCTAATGAAAATAATATATAACAATAGCTTTAATAGTACAAAAGATGATACGTGGCATAGTTCAGTCAATACAGTTCCTTAAAGTTTCCGATAATTTACCACTCTGTTGTTTTTTTTACATACCTGTTACTATCATCACAAGGGGCAGGCAGTATTCATATCAACCACAGCTGAATATAAAAAGACCCATCAGCATCCAGATTAAGTTCCTACAGTACATATATATATTTTTTTTCTTTCAGTAGTTGATTTTACATTTACCCAGTAATTATAATTCATGAAGTGTCATTTTACTTCCAATACGGCTGTTTTCAACACAGTAATTGCTTTTTTTACAGAGTAGCTGCTTTCAACACAGCAGCTGCTCTCTACACAGTAGCTACTCTCCACGTGTGACTGGTCCACCTAAGTACATTATGGCGCCAACCCTGTCTCATACACCTGTGTTTGTACGGGGTGTTTGCGATAGGGTTGTCGAGATGATGTCATTATGCCGGGTACTCATATGTGGGTGTATCTGCATGTGGGCGGACCCACCTGGAGGGGGACAAAGGAGTGGTGTCTCAGTTCCTTAGACCATCGGAAATATGTGTTTTCCAATGGTCTTAGGCGACCCCTGTGAGAGGGTCGTTCGACCCCCAAAGGTAATGATTGTGTAATTCTTCTTGATATGATTGAACTATTGAATTGTGTAATAGGTGGATTAAGTGCCAATAAAACTGTTAAAGAAAAAAAATGAAGAAAAAGGTTTTCATAGTAAAAGAAAGACTTTAACCAAGAGTGCGAGTGGGGAGGGAAGCTAAGGCATTAGGGTAGAGAGCAGCCCGGTGTTCACGTGGGTGAGGGAGGGAAGCTCCCCACCAAGGGGAGAAGAGCAAGCAAGGGAGGAGGCCATAGATCAAGCTATTGGGAGTGGCTGACAGACAGGTCGCTTAAACTGTTTCACACAAAATTGATGACCTGAAATATAAACCCTCATCCCATTCACAATTTTAAAATGCCTAAAGAAATAAATAAAAGTTTTAAAAAGCCCTTTAAAGTAAAACAACTTCAATGTCCATCAGTAGATAAGTGGATAAAAGTGTCATGTTCAAGAGTAAGTCAGAAAGTATTTCTATAAAATAACAGACGCATTTATTAAACGTAATGTCAAAATAGAAAGCAATCGTTTCTTGACAAATCCGTCATCTGGGTCTACCCACGGCTGCAGGCAGTGTTTTCCTCTTTCTGGCCCTTCCTCAAATAATCCCGCACTCTTCAAGCCACACCGCGTCCAAATGGCAGCTTCGGCACCCTCGTGGGCTGTAAGCCGTGTTCCTTCTCATTGCTTTTGTGAGGGTGGGGAACAAAAAGGAGTCTGAAAGGCGAGATCCGGGCTGCAGGCTGCATGAGGTAAGTTTCCCAGTGTAGGACGTCTGGTACGACGCAGACGGAGTAGGTGCATTGTCACGATGTAAACAAACTGCTCACCAACACCGTTTTCGATTTGCTGTACACTTCCTTCCCCGTCACAGGTCCCTGCGATCACCCTGTGTCCTTCAAGAAAAGACACCCAGACGACCAGTTGGAACCCCAGAAAACAGTCGCCAGAACATTCTGACCTCTCTGCCTTCCGTTTCACTGGCCTAGAAAATTCCCTCGGACGCCACTGTTTTGATCAGGCCTTTCTTTTTTTAAGGCACCTGAAGGCGATCCGGACAAGTGTGTACTGAAAGAACTGTCCGTAGCCATCCACGGAACACAGAGACTGTTCCAACACGTTTTGTTTGGCACAAACCCATACACCAATGACTAGCACCCTCGTAGCGACACCTTTTTACTCGCCCTCATTTCCATACCAAAGAATATTACTCAGACATCAAGAGAGAGAAATGAAATCTGATATATACTATAACATTAACAGCACCTTGGAAAACCCTTGAAAACATTGCGCTGAGTGAAATAAGCCAATCACAAAAGGACAAATAGTGTATGACCTCACGCATATGAAATACCTGGAACAGGCAAAAGTACAGAGACTACAGTTGGTTACAGGTTAGCAAGGGTGGGGGTGGGGAGGGTAAAGGAAACGTAAAGAAACAACAGCTTTACATGGTTTAGGAAGCATTAGTTTCTGTTTACGGTGATGAAAAATTTGGCAACAGAAAAGGTTGATGGTTGGACAACATATATGATGGCACTAAAATCATACATGTGAAAAGTGTTAAATTGGTAAATGTGCTATGTATTTTTACAATGCTTCAAAAATAAATAGATCCTTTTTATAATGAATGTAACTGAACTACACACATAAATGGTTGTAATGACAATGTTTTCCATGGGGCCTGGAGGGGCACCAAAGTCAAGTGGCACAACACAGTCCACAATGGTAATGGTCTACCTTTGACTTTGCTGAGTAACGACTTTGATCTTAAAAGCTAGTGAGCAGCTATCTAACGCAACTATTGATTTCTCCCCACCTGCAGCAAAGAGTGAAGAAAGTCAGAGATGCAAGGAACCAATTACATGCCCAAAGGACTAATGGACCGTGTGAACCCAGCCTCTGTGGTGCTGAGACCAAAAGAACTAGATGATGCCTGGCTACCACCACTGACTTGCTCTGAGCGGGATCACAATAAGAGGTCACGGAGAGAGTGGGAGAAAAATGTGGAACGAAACTCAAAAGCATAAAAATGACCAGGCTCACTGGTCTGACAGAGAGACACTGGTGGAACCTGAGACTGTCTCTTAGACACACTTGACCTGAACTCACTCCCTTAGCTCCACTTTCAGACACAAAGAGGAAGGCCTATCCAACACCATGGAGGTGTGAGCTCCACGGGACAATCAGTCATGCTCCGTCAGCAGGACAGCCCTTTCCGCAGAGGAAACTCAGACGTCAGGCAGGGACAGGAAGGAAAGGAGAAGGGAAAGGGTACGCACAGGGAGGAAGTGGGGAGACTGGCACTACATGGTGGGCATTGCAACCAGTGCCTCAAAATGAAATGCGCATGAATTGTTGGGTGGAAAACAAATTGGCTATGAAAACTTCCACCCAAAACGTAATTCAAAGCAAATAAAAACTCTCATTAAAGCAAAAAAATAAAACAAAAGGCAACATTTTGTTATACTTAATCACAGAAAAAATAAATCTTTTCTACAAAGCACACACAAAGAAAACGAATTTAAAAACTAGAAAGAGCACTGTAATTGGAAATAAAAGTTTCCGCTTGATGAGGTTTCTTGGCTTCTGTGTCTCCTCTCAAGCTGCATCCTCGAGTGCCCTTGCTTCCCATTTACACAGTGAGGACACCCGACCAGCTGACCACCAGCAGACCGCCTTGACGAGGGCCCTCATACAAAGCACAGCAGGGGAAGAACGGCTGCTACCTGCAAGGTTAGTGGCTCAGACCTACCAGCCTCTTCCAGGCCGGCTGCTCCCAGAAAGATTTAGTCTCAGAAATCCTAAGGCACCGGTCTACTCTGTCCTATAGGGTCACTTTGAGTAACTTCATGGCAGTGGGTTTTTTGTTTTCATTTGTGTGCTTGATATTTATATTTATTTTATATTTATCTTTGTAGCTCAAGTAGCTTGCATAGTGCACCAAAAATATCTGTTTTGAAGTAGGAAATCCGAGGTTATTTCTAAGACATTCTAGGATTCTCTATCATAAGCCACAAGATGTGCTAACAGGTACAATTCCATGACAGTTTCCAAAAAGCTTGAGATGCTGTATTGTTTATAAATAAACAGAGCACAGGACTTCCTATCTGCCAGCCTCCGTTTCAACATTGTCAACAAACTAAGGACAGATACCACTCATTGATATAGGTCACTAGCCACTGCAGATGCTATAAAGGGACTGGCTCTGCTTGGACTCTTAGCTACTGCCTTCAGAGAGCCCTACATCCCATCTGAAAAGTATTCATAGAAAAATGTAAGAAAAAGATCATGTTTAGAATTACTTACCCCCGAATCAATAGGATCGTCGTAGTGAGATGCCGTATTCAAAGATTTATAGTTATCCTTTAGAAAATAGTTCATGCAGCCACCTCCTAATCTCTGTAGTTAATGAAGACACTCGAGTTAATCTCTTCTCTGTCTAAACATGTTTGCACAGAAAGCAGATTTGTAAGATAATGACCTTGTTTCATTAAAGAGATTAAAAGAGATTTTTCGCTCACAAAGAGATACCTGATAAAATTCTAAGATCCTATAACTCACATTTCCAACAATTAGGGACGGTATATCATGTTAGCTACACAACTATTTCAAATATGCAGATAGAGGATATTTAAATACATCCTTGCAATTTTAGTTGAATCCTAATGTAGAGCTTCTGCCAATCAGAAATCCTCGAGAACGGTTAATAGTTTCATGAGAAGGGCAATCTCTCACATCTTAAATAATACTCCATTAAGTATGAGCTGTAGAATTTGAGGTGGTAGCTTTTCAAAAGCATCATATATAAACCTTTTATTTAAAGATACGGAGAGAGCAGAAACATTATTTACTCAAAATTATAACGATGTAGATATGTTGACAGAATTTTTATTACATACACTTCTACATAGAAGAAACACATTTTTATAGCATTTAAACTCTATTTTAAGGATTCAGCTACATAAACAGAATCGGTTTACAGTGCAGCAGCATAGCTAGCTTAACATTTCATTCAGTACATTCGTCTTGGAATTAAGACAGAAGCTAGGGCTGAACTGTGACGCTCTCAGGTAGCACCGAGGTTAGAGAGCTCGGCTGCTGACTTAAAGGTCAGCAATTCAGCCAACTGCTCCCACCAACTGCTCTGAGAGAAAGAAGTGGCATTCTGCTTCGGAAAGATTCCTCACCCAAAACAGCACGCCAACCCCCATCCTTGAGTCAATTCTGACGCACAGCCACCCACTGGACAGAGGCCAAGCTGCCAGGCAGGGTTTGCAGGTTTACTCATTAGGAAGCCCAGCACCTCATCTTGCTCCCACCGAGCCGCTGGTGGATTCCAACCACCGGCCTTTTGGTTAGCAGCCACACGTCTAACTGCTGCACACCAACGCTTCCTACTGGGGTCCCTGGAAGCTGAAATTGACTCCAGGACACGCAACGTCAGCTCTGAATTACAGTTCTTATCATCCACATGCCATGCGGTTTCTTTGAGGATCAAAAATAGAACTTAACCTGTGCAAAGAATGGCTGTACAAATTTCTTATATCATTCAACACTATCGGAGTTATTTACTCTCCTTATTTTACACATGAGAAAACCAAGGCACACAAAGGTTTGGACAATAAATTGCCCAAATGTAAACTGCAATGTAAGTGGCAGGACTGAAACTTTCATCATGCAGTTACAACCCCCCAGGCCTGCTCTCAGCCAGCACAGCTAAGTCTCTATCAAAGCTGGTGCTGATAAAAGCCCTGGGTTCAACTTGATAATAGATGATCGTTAGATGAATAGTAAAAACCATCGTGAAATAGTTAACTTCACTGTTATTAATCCTACTCATATGCATAACATACATATAAAAAAGCAAGAGAAGATAAATTGAAAGATGAGTCTTGAAGATATTAAACTAAAGCCAGTTATATTCTCTGATCAGAGTGATTGATTACCCTATAAATTCTATATAACTAGGATATATTGAAAGGCACTTAAGAACTTGCAAACAAGGTGTATGTACTTGGAAAATGTCCGTGTTATTATAGTTTATTCTGAATAAATAAACTGCAAAACTAAAATACTGTTTCGTTATTTATATTATCTAATGATACAGATAGGGGAAACTGAGGCCCAGAGATTAGGAGGGGCTTGCTCAGAGTCTCAGATTAGGCCAGTCCCCAGTCAGGGCGCTCAAGGTGGCCCCACGTTTTGGGGACAACCTGGGGGCAGTTTTTCCTTTTCGCTTCCTTACATCACAAAGGACCCTCTACCTGCCAGCTGTTCCAGGGCCCATGAACGCGTATTTTCCGTGGAAGGGGAAAGAGGTGGTTTCCCCGAGACGGGGAGCTAGCCCAGTCGGGTTCTCGGGACCCCCTCCCACTTCAGCCGCGGACGCTCGCGACCCTTCCCCCTCCCCACCCCCCATACCCACCGGCGGGGCGGGGAGCGCCGGGCCGGCGGGCGAGCTGGGGGCGTCCGCAGGCTCCGCGCTCCAGGCGCGCGTTGCTAGGCGCGCGTTGCTAAGGCTGGAGCGCCGCCAACAGGCTCCGGGCGCGCGCGCCAGCCCTCACGCGGCAGTTCCGGCCTGCACGCGCGGACTTTCTTACTGTGACACCGCGCTGACGACGGCTGGAAGCAGACGCGTGTCCAAGGCCCGCTGCCTCCTAACGCGCACAAACAATCGCAGGAACGCAGAGACCACTGTGCCAGCCACCGAGGAAATGCATGATAAGTGCCACCACTGATAAGGCCACCCCCCCTCCCCGAAAACACAATCTCAAAACCCCCAGGGGCACTTCTACTTTGTCCTATGGGGTCGCAGGAGTCGGCATCCACTCGATGACAAGGAGTTTTTTGTTTCATTTGTAAGTTTTTATTTGCTCAGATAGAGGTGCTACCTTACTTTTTTTTTGGGGGGGGGGAGGCAGCGGAGAGTTTCCCTTCAAGCAGACCTCCAAACAGCACTTTGAGAGCAAACACCCTAAGACTCCACTTCCTCCAGAATTGGCTGATTTTGAACCTAAATTGTTGACAGGTGAATTCATGACACCTTTGACTCTTCTACTGTCTCAGACCTCAGGTAACAAATGGTTGATCAGCAAAAATAAAGGGGTTACAAAAACACTCATTTTTCTGCTGTTCCCCTTTGGGCTTCATGCAAAGACAAGTCTGTGTAAATGTATAATTGACTCTGATTTAGAAATCTGAAAATCAGTCCATCTTTGTTTAAACAATGTTTTACAATTGTAACTATATTGTTCATATTGTATAAAATGACTCATGTAATAGATCTATGTGCATATATATACAGCCTTAGTATTAAGGTAGCAGATGGACATTGGGCCTCCACCCAAATACTCCCTCCATGCAAGAATACTATTGGGCTGACATTCCATGATGCGCACCTTCCTGACACAATCGCTGAAGACAAAGTGGCTGCATAAGCAAATGTGGTGAGGAAGGCTGATGATGCCTGGCTATCAAAAGATACAGCATCTGGGGTCTTGAAGGCTTGAGGGTAGGCCAACGGCTGGCTAGCTCAGAGGCAGTGAAGCCAGCGTGGAGGAGGCGCGCCAGCCTGCGTGAACTCGAGGTGCCGAGGGGATCGGGTGTCTGGCATCAAAGAACAAAAAATTGTGTCATTGTGTGCTCACCTCCTCAATGGGATCAATGAAGACAGATGGGTGCATAAGCAAATGTGGTGAGGAAGGCTGATGGGGCCCAGCTATCAAAGGATACAGTGTCTGGGGTCTTGGAGGCTTGGGGGTGGACAAATGGCCATCTAGCTCAGAGGCAGCAGGGCCCATGTGGAGGAAGCACACCAGCCTGTGTGGTTGCTAGGTGTTGAAAGGATCAGGTATCAGGCATCATCAGAACAAAAAAATC
>NW_022111310.1:16750418-16751350 GCF_000313985.2 Echinops telfairi
TATGGATTATGCTAAGAGTTGTATGAGCCCCTAATAAAATTATTTTTTTAAGTAGTACTTTGATTTTACAACATAAAAAAAGACTATCTTGCAGTGCTGAGCTACCAAGAGACCTACGTTTAATGAGGACTTGTAGGCTTTCTGGAAGTTGGGCCCCATGGTGGTGATGGGAGGTAGGGGGATGGGGGAGCTTAGCAGGAAGTTTGCCTTCACAGACTCTATTTAAGGCCTGGCCATTGGATCCTTCAATATCCCCTCCATAGCGTTCCTAGTGGGAATCCCTGGTTCCTCTTGATGAGTCTCTCATCACTTTCTAAGTTAGTGGCCTGTTGGCAGGAGACTGCCTCCTTGCCCGCATGCCACTTTGAATACTGGTTTGGTTCAAATTTGAGGGCTCTCCCTATAAACTTAAGCCCTCCTCTCAGGTATAACCCAGCAACCTTCAACCAGAATTAATTGATTGCTTTGCACTGGGGCACTGAACTAACATAGCGTTAAGTTACCAGATCCCTGCCCTCAAAATGCTTCTGTTCTGGGCACAAAGCCTTCCTGAGAGAGGTCTCCATGCTTCAGGTTTCCAGTACCTTCACACTCCCAAACCGGTATCTCTAGCCAGACCGCTCCCCAAGGCTGACCTGTATAGCCACCTGCCTCTTGTCTGTCTCCACCTCGCTGTCTAACAGACACCTCACTTTTGACATGAATCACACCGGAGGTCCTCCCAAACCTGCGCCTCCTCTTTCCTCTGTGCTGGTGTCTATCGTTCACCGATCACCCAGGTTGAGAATCTAGGAGTTATTTGTAACTTCTCCCCACTTTTCATGTTCAGGAAAATGAATCCCAAAGTTCTTTCAATTCTTTCTCTTAAATATCTTCACACACACACACACACACACACACACACACACACACACACACTTCCTCTCTACCCA
>NW_022111310.1:16752290-16755453 GCF_000313985.2 Echinops telfairi
GACTCAGGTCATATTCGCTCCCCAAGGTGGGGTTTACTAGGAAAGCTAACGGGTTACAACTGAGGATCAGAAAAACTCAGAGATCTTGGGGTCCAAAAGCTCTTCATTCGTGATGGTGGTGAGATCTCCCCTGCTGCTTCTGAGCTGACTCATTCCAAAACCCAGTGAGCCGGCAAACCGACCAACCTCGCTTTTTGTTTTTACCTCTGGTTAAAGTTTCAAGTTTTCACAACCACAATTAGTCCTGTTAACAGTCACTCACAACTGAGTCGTACAATACGGTCAGCGTCTTCTCCCATAGTTATCTTACTGGGAGTTACAAAACTTGGCTGGAAGAGCCGTTAGCCCTAGCCAGTAAATCACTGTCCCACGGGGCTCAGAGGCCTGTAACACCTTTGTAGCCACATTCCCACCCCTACATCAATACCACGGACGTAGAATCTGAACCTCCTGACTCAACGTACCAGCTGCTCCTTTTGCCTCTTCTCCCAAAGCATCTCCCCACATCCTCACCTTTGTCTGTTTATTCTCAGCCAGAGGGCATCTCCTTCTCTAGCCCCAAATCTTCTCTAACCATTCCTCCCCTCCTGAATTAGTGGCCCTTCTTCTGTGCTTCTAAAGCCCCTGCACTTTCCCTAATGTAGTATCGTTTTAAAATCTCACTTGTTTTTATCACTTGCCTGTGCGCTCTATAAGGGCCCTCGCTGCATCTTACCTGCACCATTGAGTGGACTCGTATCCGTGGCAACCTCATATATCAGAGTAGAACCATGCTCTCAAAAGCTTTCAAAGGCTGATTTTGGGGAAATAGATGGCCAGGTCTTTCTTCTGGGATACCCCTGCGTGGACTCAGATCTCCTGCCTTTTGGTTACCTGTTGGCGCCACCATGGTTTTGGGGTCTAACAGGTTCTCCCTGTGCAATAGCACATTCTGTTCTCATGGAAATGTTTTATATTCTCACTGTCTAATCCAGCAGCCACTAAGCCTCAAGTAGTTATGTAGCTTTGTCACGTAGCTAGTGAAATTGAAGAACTAGGATTGATGTTTGAGTTCATTTTAATTCGCTTAAATGTAAGTGGCCACCTGTAGCTAGTGGCTACCCTAGTGCACAGTGAAGGTCTAGCGCATAAACCAAAACTAAACTCACTGCCATCGGGTTGATATGGACTCACGGAGACCCTAGAAGACAGGAGAGAACTGGCCCTGCGAGTTTCCAAGACCGCAACTCTTTACAGGAGTAGAAAGCGCCATCTTTCTCCCTCCAAGTGGCTAGTGGTTTTGAACTGCCGACCTTGCAGTTAGCAGCCCGGCATGTAACCATTACACCACCAGGGTTCCTGCACATACTGATGGTTATTGGATAGTTTTGAAAAGCGAATGAAAGATGGACATGGTCACGGTGGACAATTAAGATTGTCAATAGAATGCTACAAGTATAAGCAACATAATGTCATGGACCCTCTCCTTATCCCCTCCCATCCCCTCAGCCCAACACTACCTTAGCTTCCGATTACGCTTCCTCATAGCTGCAGTCCTAGTTCCTGAATCTTTACTGCCTGAGTTGGCAGCGCTCCCTTGGATATGCCCAGTTTCATACTGGCCCTCCTTTCATATGGCCAGTCTAGGAACTCACCAAAGACAAGATCTAGCCTATTCCGGTCTAATCTGATGTGAGCAGAAAAGACTGTTGGCCCGAGAGCCTGCTCCTCGGCACATGGTTCCTCTGAGGTCTGAGTGCCTCTGCTCTGGCTAACTGCCAAACCCTACCAAAGGCGGCAGTGCAAGAGGTTTTACTGTGAAAACGTCACGGGGGAAGAGAGCCACAGACTTGCTCCTCTTACTGTTGCCCTTGGAAACTGTACAAACCCCAATCAGATGACGTGCATTCCTGACAGGCTGAGGAGGAAGGAGGAACAGGGGCCGGGCTGGGCAGGGCTGGCTGGCGCCAGGGGTGGGTTCCACGGGGCAGGTTGGGTGGAGTCTGCAGTTGAAGAGCTGGCCTAAGAGAGACAGTAAAGACTTTGGAGGAACAGTCTTCCCACAAAGTTCTAAAATGCTCACAAGCCAAACAAACCAACAACACGAGGAAGACGAAGAAGAAAAACAAACAGCCCAGCCATAGAACTGGTTCTGACTCATAGAAACTCTATTAGGCAGAGTGGAACTGCCTCATGGGGTTTCCAAGATTACAAATCTCCTTAGAAGCAAACTGCCACATCGGTCTCCTGCAGAGCTGCCGGCGAGTTCAAAGCCTGGTGCTTTACCCCTGTACCACCAGGGCCCCTTAAAAATGTTCACTACCAAAAAGGTCTCCCCCTGGCCCAATAATTCACACACACAAAAAAAATCAAAATCAAGTATTGTAAATAGGTATGTTGACTATAATCTTCACAGAAGTGGATTACCTGGTTTTGTGCTGCCTCCACTGGATGGGTTCCAACTCTCAAGATCTTGCACCATAGGATACCAAAACACCGAACTCACTGCCAGCAAGTGGATGCCAGCTCATAGCAGCCCTATAGAACAGGCTAGAACTGTCCCTGTGAGTTCCTGAGACTAACTCTTCACCGGCGTGAACAACCCTATCTTTCTCCCTCAGTATAGCTAGCGGTTTCAAACTGCTGACCTTGCAGTTAGCAGCCTAATGCATAACCACTATGGCACCAGGGCTCCTGCACCATTTCATTGGGGCTAATAAATAGGTATACTATATGTAAGGAGTGGTAAATATACTTGTAACAGTTTCTTGAGAATGCAAGTTGTATGAAGTTCTTCATGGAATGAAAGAAAGTTTGAGTTTTGAACAGAAACCACTTGCATTGCCAGGCTTCTAGTAAATGCTCAATAAATCTGTTGAGTGATTAAAATGTAACAAAGATGCCCATTCTTCTCAGTCACCAGCCCAGGATGTCTGACCTAAGCCATCCTTAAATTTCAAACACAAGCTCCCCAGCCCCTGCCACTCCACTGTTCACCACACATACACAGCTTGGCTCACTAAAGCTCCATAGAGCCCCTTACAATAGCAACTTTAAAAATATTTTGACTCTGATCATCATTAAGAAATACAATCCTCTCCTGATACAATCACCGAAGACAAATGGGTGCATAAGCAAATATGGTGAAGAAAGCTGATGGTGCCCGGCTATCAAAAGATATAGC
>NW_022111310.1:16755889-16757890 GCF_000313985.2 Echinops telfairi
ATCTGGCTAGACCAGAGGATGTACACTGGTACAGATAGGAACTGGAAATCCAGGGCAGATGATCCCTTCAAGACCAGTGGTGAGAGTGGCGATACCAGGAGGGTGAAGGGAGGTGGGGGTGGAAAGGGGGAACCAATTACAAGGATGTAATCAGTCACCAACCCTCGGTGAAGGGAGACATCGGACAGTGTAAGACATGACAAAATAATAATTTATAAATTATCAAGGGTTCATGATGGAGGGGGCCGCAGGGAGGGAGGGGAAAAATGAGGAGCTGATACCAAGGGCTCACATATGAATGAAGCAAATGTTTTGAGAATGATGATGGCAACAAATGTACAAATGTGCTTGACACAATGGATGGATGGATGGACTGTGATAAGAGTTGTACGGGCCCCCAATAAAATGAATTTTAAAAAAGAGAAAAAGAAAAGCTAGGTGAAAAGGGAAATAAAAGAAGTGCAATCCTCTCCCAGTGCTCACACTCAAGGCTTCAAAAAGTCCGTGGAGAAATTCCATTATGTTTCAATTCCGTTGTTTCACATGCTTTTGGAAGTCCCTCACATATGTAAATGAAACAATAAAATAGTCTTCTTGCTTCTTTTCCTCTGTTCCTTCTCTCTATCCCTTCTTTTTTACCCTCTCTCTTTAGACATTGGTCTCTAACCCTTGAATTGATATCTCCATCTACTATTGAGTCACGACCTTTGGTGTGTGTGTGTAATTTTTTTTTTTGGTGTGTGTGTGTAATTTTATAAAGAGTAAATTCATGCCTATTTTAGCCTCTTTCTCTCTTTCTCTCTCTCTCTCTTTCTCTTTCAATCTGGCAGTAAGGTTAGTTTTTTTCCCCCAACAGTTTTACTGGCATATAATTCACACTCTCTAAGTCCAATGGCTTAAATATATTAAATATACATTCAGAGATATAAAAATACAAGGGGTGTCCCCCATAAAAATAATTGGAGAAAAGCTCTGCTTTTCCCGCTAGGCAAGCAACTCGCTTTGCGTTAGTGCAGGCTGTGGCGTCACCTGGAAAGGTTCTCTCTGGTCACAGTGAGTTTTTTCGTGAAAGCACTTACACTCAAATCTTGTTTTTTTGTGGTGGCTGATTTAAGAGAACAGAGCGGCTGTGCATTTTGTTTCCTGCTGGGGGAAAATGTGGCAGAAACTATTGTGATGTTGAACACAGCTTCCAAGGACAGCACTGTGGGGGAAACTCAAGTGTACAAGTGGTCTTCTTATTTCCAAAAAGGTCAACTGTTGATGGATGACAAACCTCATTCTGGATGTCCGTCAACTTCCCAAACAGATGAAAATGTGGACAAAATTCGTGCCCTTGTGCTTGAAGACTGAAGATGGACCATTGAAGAGATGGGGAAGCTGTCTGGCCTATCTTAGGGCTCAGTTCAGCAAATCTTAACAGAAGATTTGAGAATGAGAAGGGTTGCTGCAAAATGTGTGGCTCAGGTTCTGACTGACCAGGAAAGAGAGAGTCCAGTGGGAACATGCCATGTTTTGAAAGAACAGCTCTGAAGCGACTGAGACTTTCCCCCCCAAGGTCATTATTGATGACGAGACATGGTGCTATTCTTACAACCCCAAAAGCAAACATCACTCAAGCCAGAGGAAGATGCCATTGTCACCTCACCCAAAATAAGCTCGTCAAGTGAAATCAAAGACCAAGACAATGCTCATCTGTTGTCTTGATGAGAAGAGGATAGGGCATTTGGAGTTCGTTCCACCAGGTCAGGCTGGTTTGTTTTGGTTTGTTTCTTACATACTTTTATTGGGGGCTCTTACATCTCTTACTACAATCCCTACATTCCTCCAGTGTGTCAAGCACATTTGCACATATGCCGCCATCATCATTTTCAAAGCATTCTCTTCCCACTTGAGCCCCTGATATCAGCTCCTCATTTCTTCCCCCTCCCTCCCCCACCACCCTCCTTCACAAACCCTTGATAAGTTATAGATTATTTTTTCAGGTCAGACTGTTAATCA
>NW_022111310.1:16758058-16760912 GCF_000313985.2 Echinops telfairi
GCATGCCTCTCGTGCCCCACACACCTTACTCTCCTGATCTCACTCTGTGCAACTTCTTTTTGTTTTCGTGAATGAAGAGGGACATGAAAGGACAGTGAGTTGACCACTTTAAAGAGGTGAAGAAAAAAAGAGGGAGGTGCTGTCAGCCATGCAAACAGATGAGTTTGAAAAATGTTTCCAAGAATGAAATCGCACATTTGACAAATGTATTAAGTATAATGGAGAGTACTTTGAAGGTGATAAGGTTGTTTTGTTAAAAAAATTAAATACATAGCTTGGGGGGTGGAATTCCTTTTTTGGGGGAAAACCGCCTTGTATATTTAAAAAACAAAATATATTGGTTTAAATATGTTAAATATATATCTAAATACATAAAAAGTTGTACAATCATCACCATACTCAATTTGAGAACATTTTCTTTATTCTTGTACTCATTACTATTAGCTCCATATTTCCCTCCCAACCTCCCTTTCCATAACTCTAAAGTACTATTAATCTAGTTATTGTCTCTATGGATTACCTAGCCTGGATTTTATATAAAGAAAATAATACAAAAATATTTTTTGAATTGCAACAACAACAAAATAAAACACAGAAAACCTCAACCAAAAGAAAGCTGAAGATGGTAGAAACTGGAACAAATTTTAAATGGTCAAAAGGGGAAACATGACAATATGTTACATTTTAATCTAATTATAGCAGTAATAATCCACTTTCCAATGTACTCTATCTGAGGACACTACTATTCATATCTTTAGTCAATGGTCTGAGGAAGTTCAACAGAGGCTTAATCTGAATAGGGACTCTGCAAATAGATTTTGGGCTTTCACCATCATCCATAGCCTTCTGTACACTAGGTGTTCAGAATTTAAACTCTAATACAATTCCCTCCTTTGATCTTGGATTTTATTATGTACAATCCTGAGATCACATTGTTAGCCAGTTTCTCTTGTTAGCTCCTCTTCTTAGAAGCACTTTTAGTAATTTTGTTCCTCATTTTCTGACTCCAAGGAGTCTTGGGGGTGCTGTGTGATAAGCTTTGGGCTGCTAACTGCTGGATGCTCCTGTAATGATTCCGTGTTAGGAACTCTAATGAGCAGTTGATGTGAGGAGCCAGAATCAACTCGATGCTAAAGGATTTGATTTGGGTTTTGGCTTTATGATCCCAAAAGGAGCCCTGGTGATGATGTGGGATAGGTGTTGGGCTGCTAACTACAAGATCAGTACTTCAAACCTCTCTCTGAAGAGAAAGATGAGGCAGTCTGCTTCTGTAAGATTTATAGCAATTCCACTCTGTCCTATGTGGTCACCGAGTTGGAATGAATTGGGCAGTAGTGAGATTGGTTTGGGGTTTTTTTGTCGTTAGGCCTCCTGGGTCACTCACTATTGCAGAGCCACACCTGCGACATCTTTCACCCTTGGAGAAAGGCACCATCAATCTTTCTAGTCAGCAGCCAAGCGTTTTAGCCACTGCACACCAGGGCTTCTTCCCAGCTCTTGGAATACAGCATCCCCAGTTTCTACCCCCGTCCCCATTAGACGGTAAATGCTCGTATGAAGTCATCACCCTCCCATTGGGAGGCACTGGAACACTATTTAATGCTGGGAATGCGGCAGTCCCTTTGCCAAAGCACATCACAAGCTGAACTCAAACCTGCAGGCTATTTGCACACATACAGTGCATTCATTAGCCCCTACTGTAACACCAGAAAAAGGAGCCCTGGTGGGGCTGTGGGTTAGGCATTGGCCTGCTAACCAAAAGGTCATAGGTTCAAACCCCCCAACTGCTCTGGGGGAGACTGAAATCCACAATAAAGTGGATATGAATTAGTTGGCAGTGTGTTTGGTTTGGGGGGTTTGGTAATGCCAGATAACCAAAGGAAGCACTTACAGATAGGATCTAATTTAATTCTTCCAGCAGCCCTCAAAGGTAAATACTGTTATTTTCATCTTTTAGATGAGAAAACCGAAACACAAAAGGGCTAAATAACTCAAACTTGACTCCACAGCTTTAACTACCATAGCAGGGAATCGAAGCATCGACCCTCTATTTTAGCTGTTTGTGCTGGTCACAAGCGTAGTATTTTTATGTTCAAGGGACAGTAGACCTATGCTGGATAGCACCACTCAATGCTGCTCTGGGAGCTCTGAGATTGTTGGCTGTCCTTACCCCTCCGGGCTGAAACTATCGAGCCGAAGAGAAGCCCCTGCGTGGCCTGGGAGAATGATTTATCTGTGTTTGCTCTCACATGTGTCCATGTGCCCAGGTCTGATGAACTCGCAACCCCTCAAAGAGTCAAGGTTGGATCCTTCTCACGTAAGCTATGTTCTTTCCTCAACCCTTTGTCAAGACCTTGACCATGAGGGGGAGGTGATCAGCGTTCTCTATGCATAGTCCAGACAGAGTGGATCCCTTAGTAAAACCACTGCTATTGAGCCGATCCCCACCATAGCAACTACTATTATAAGACAGCATAAAACTGGCCCACAAAGAGCCTGGTGGCCCAGGGGGTTAAGCGCTGCGCTGCCAACGACAAGGTTGGTGGCAATGAAGCCCCAGTCTTCCAAGCTTGTAATCTTTATGGAAGCAGACTGCCGCATTTTTCTCCCAATGAGCAGCTGGTGGATTTGAACCAACAAGCTTTTGGTAATCAGCCTAACGCTTTAACCATTACACCACTAGAGCTCAGTAAACCTTCTTATAAAAACCAGTTGCCCAGGAGGGAGGGGGAAAATGAGCAACTGATATTAGGGGCTAGAGTGGGAGGCAAATGTTTTGAGAATGATGTGGGCAACAAATGTGCATATGTGCTTGACACAATGGATGTATGTATGGATTGTGATGAGAATGGTA
>NW_022111310.1:16762343-16764056 GCF_000313985.2 Echinops telfairi
GGTTGGGGGAGGAGGCCCGGGAGGCTCGGGGTGGGGGTGTATCAGGCGGGACTCGGAGGGAAGGGGAGGGTGTCCAGAAACCCAGGCACCACGGTGACATTGGCTGTAGAAAGAGGCGGTTAAAGGTGTGGCTTGAGCTCACATCCCACCTCCGACTTCGCTTCTGAGCTTTCTTCGAATGTGTCTTTTGAGAGCAGTGTTATCTCCTACTGATTAGAGTGGTCGTGAGTTACAGTAAGACCGGGGGTAAAATGCTGTGTCACATAGTTATTTCGGCAGACCCTTCTGCTACCTTCTCTCCCATAGAACTGTCGGAGGACAAGAGGGAGCCTTGAGCTCCCCTGGGCCAGGTGAGCCTCCGTACCTGCCCCCCGTGAAAACTGACTTCTATAAAACCCTGCCCTCCTTCTGCTCATAACCCTTCCTTCCACTCTCGGCCTTCCTGGTGCCGGATTGGGGATTCCCCTGTCAGGACTGGCCTGGACTGCTTGAGTACTTCTGGCTGGTTTCCCTGGGATACACCCAGAGGGGTGGGAAAGGTAATCAGGGTTCCCACCCGAACCCTTCACCTGGGGTCTCTCTCCACCTCCACTTCCAGTTTGGCTCCAGGATGGTGGTCTTCTAGTCTCCCGTCCAGTAAAGCTGCTGAGAACTGGCCCTGGGACTGCCTTCCTCTTACCACCCTAAATTGGGGCCTCTGAGGGATTTCTTTGCAGTTTGGTTAAGCAAAGGGCTTGATCCTCCCAACAGCACCCTGGAGCTGTGAGGTCAGAGGGGCTTTACCTACTCAGCTGGACTGTACCAAACACACCTTACAGGCTGTTGAGGCCAGAAAGCTCCAGGGCGAACCTGTCACCTCCACTGTCAATAATAATGCTGATAATAAACATGCACAGCGTGTTATAATCAACCTACATAATAGCTAGAAACTTCACAAATTCTGCATGACTTAAATATCAGTCGTCTCATTCCATCCAGACCAACCCTTTGAAATAGAGGCCTTACCCACGGTGGCTGCAACAATGGGCTCAAGCATAGGAACAATTGTCAGGTTGGTGCAGGACCGGCCAGTATTCCCTTCTGTAGGGTCGCTACGAGCTGGAACTGACTCATGGCACCTAACAACAAGCACCACACCCAGTCTGGGCTCCTACTTAACTCCAGCCCCAATTCAAGAACAGTCTGTTCTAATCACAGGGCCCTGCTCCATGCCTTCATGAAAGGATCACTGAAAATAAGGGCGCTACAGCAATGTGTGGTGAAGAGAGCAGATGGTGTCCGGCTATCAATCAGACTACAGTAGTGTCTGGGGTCTTAATGGCTTGTATTCAAACAAGAGCATTCTAAGTGAGGAGTCAACTAAATCCACATGGAAGAAGCACACCAGCTTGTGTGATCCAAGGGTGACAATTACAAAATTCAAATATTGTGAGGAGAGAAGCATCAGAGCAAAGGGCTTTGAGGGCTGGTGGGAACCCAAACCCATCTGCAGAGTATCTAATCAGACCGAGCTGCTGGCAGATCCAATCTAACCACAGGCAAGAGTCTCGACCAGCCTTAATATTGGGCAGAGACCATTGTAATCTTGAATATGCTGAATGGAACTCTGCCTTGGCCAGGTGACTTCCCTAGTGGCCCGATCTGAATTGGTTCTGGGTGCACAGCACCCATCTCTTACTTGTTCCATGACAGAAATTTATTCCC
Organism: Echinops telfairi; assembly: GCF_000313985.2. NCBI lineage: Eukaryota > Metazoa > Chordata > Mammalia > Afrosoricida > Tenrecidae > Echinops > Echinops telfairi. The sequence goes on from NW_022111310.1 coordinate 16,764,048, forward strand.
TGCGTTTTT
>NW_022111310.1:16764685-16766697 GCF_000313985.2 Echinops telfairi
AAAGCTGCCACCTGAGTTGGATTTGAGGGGGTGCAGGGGTGAAGGCTGGCACTGGGTGACTGCATGGCGCTGGGTTAGGAATGCATTCTGCCCCACCACACGTCGTAGGCCTTTCTTCCCTCAAATATTGAGTAGCTAGCCTTTTGCAAACTTTTCTTTATCCTTCTGGCCAACAAGGAAATTTCACTTCAGGACCAAAAAAAAAAAAAAAAGTGACAGAACCCGGCAAAAACAAGTCCTCTCTCACTACCCTGGATTCCTGCCGCATAGTTTTTCAAAGGCCAGTCTCAGTTCCCTCAGCCCCACGATGCATGGAGATCACAGCTTCTCCCTAGTCAAGTAAATGTTGTTAACTTTTCACTTCACTTGGACTTAGGAAATGTATGTCCTACTCTCTAACTTTGGGAGCAAGGGTTATCGAGGGCTTCCGAGGAGAGGTTGCTGGGTTGCCTTTTGGCAAATGTAAGCGGGCCGGCGCTCCCAGGGGAAGAGGGGTCTGCTGCTTGGAAGGGCTGCGCTGTCATGCGGGGACATGGAGTGGCAGAGCAGGAGTTGACTCCCTCTTCTTGGGCAAATCACCTCTCTGGACCTCGGGCTCTCCATACCCGAAATCTTTCCCTGCTTCCACGGATGATGCTCAAAGCTTTGGAAGCTGAAATGGCTAAAGCTTCGGGCAGGTGTTCTCTTAACAGATGTCTGTGCATGTGCAGAGATGCTTCTGTGTCAGCATAACCAGACTCTGACTGTATCGCGCGTCCGTAGGTGCAATTGTGTGGCGATAGTATATGAAGATTATAGTAAAGTCACAGAGAATGAGAGTTCGGAGAGAAGATAAAATAAAGGAGTCAGACACATTTCATGGTAGCATGCTCACCTCCTGGACGGCCATGATCTCAGCCGCCAGGTCCACGCAGAGAGCGGGAGGAGGAGAGGAGAGCGTCTTTATTTCTGACCGAGGCCCATATATACTTAGGGGCGTGAAAGCCCCCCTGATTACAGGTAACCACATACGTCACAGGAAGGGATTGAACCATAGGCAATACAGCAATGCAATGAGAGGGGGATGATCTAGGGGTGTACACGCCATAAATAGGAAGGGGAGGGATTAGGGGTACACATGTGACAAGATGGTGAACCCTAGATTCAAGATGGCAGCCTAACCTTGGTCATCCTTTAGTGGGCTCCATCTTGTGTCTGGGCTCTCCTTCAGGGAGGCGATGCACTATCTTTATCAGAAGGGGTGGGCCCTACTTAGGGTGGGACAGACTATACAGTCTGATTGCTCAAGGTGGCTGAGAACCCTCAGGGAGGTAACCTCTAAGCAGCTTGCGTTGGCCTCCAAGTGCACAGTTATTTACCAGGTGTAGCAAGCAGCGCCTTAGGTCTGGCATATATTTGGGGGAGACAACCTGGGGAAAAACCCTTTTGCGTCCCACACTTCTGGATCCTGGGACACAGCAGGGAGCAGGTTTAAGTAAAGGTGTTTATGTTCTAGTGGTGGTGGGGACAGATAGCACAAATCTCAAAAAGTAAACAAATCCGTAATATGCAGGCAATCTGTAGAGAAAAATAAAGCCAAGGGCTTGAGGAGGGGTAGGGAGCGGTCAGAGGAAGTCTCTGAAGAGGTGATAAGTAGAGTCTTGAAGGCAGGCAGGTGGGGCAGGGTGATCGTGCAGAAATATTTTTGGGGTGGGGGAGTGAAAAGCCATTGAAGTCAGGACAAATTTGGTGTTTTTAAGGAAGAAAAAGGCCAGTGTGGAGGGTGATTAGAGGTGACGTTGGAGAGATAAGCCAAGTCACATTAGGTAGGGCCTTATTGACTAAGCTAAGAAACTTGATCTTACCGTGTATATATTGGAAGCAAGTTTTGAGCCAACAATGGACCGTCCAGGCTTGCCTTGTTTTGTTTTTAATCATTTTATTAGGGGCTCATACAACTCTTATCACAATCCATACATACATCAATTGTGTAAACCACATTTGTACATTCATTGCCCTCATCATTCTCAAAA
>NW_022111310.1:16767601-16782577 GCF_000313985.2 Echinops telfairi
CCGTCACTGAGCCGATTCCAACAGGGTTCCCGAGACTAAATAGCTATGGGGCAGACAGCTGCATCTTCTTTTCCACGGAGTGGCTGGGGTGTTTGAACCGCCAACCTTGCAATTTGCAGTGTCGGGTCTAACCCACATTGCCCCAGGCTCCTTTCACAGACTACAGTGTAGGGTAAACATAACTTCTACAGGCATGGGGAAGCTGAAAAAGGTGGACAGCTGGCTTTATTGCTCTATTTGCTTTATTGTGCCATTCACTTTAGTGTGGTAGGCTGGAGCGGAACCTGCCTCGGCTTTCCTTGTAAACGATGACCTCTGGCCAACTGGGAGTCAGAAGTGGAAAGCCAGTGAGGAGGCCCTGGCAGCGGTTTCTGGGAGGGATGAGGATGAGACGTGGCCAGAGAGGAGAGAGATTTTGGAGATGGGACTAATAGGACTCTGTGATGGATTAGCGGTGGGATTAGCGGTGGGATTGATGGAAAACTCGTTATTTTTTTTTTATCTGTGTAAAGAGATCAGTAACTTATGGCACTGGCTTGATGGAATGAATGATGGTAAGTTGGAGAACAGTTGGAAAAGTCATGTTCTGCTTGCGTTTAGAAGAGGAGAGTCAGAGAACGGAGTGTGAAAGAGGAAGAGAGGCCAAAAGAGTTGTCAACACAAGCACAAAAGTGATAATCCTCCTCCTCCTCATCCTCCTCTTCTTCCTCCTCATCCTCCTCCTCCTCCTCCTCCTCATCGGCTATGGAATTCAGACTAAGGAGGAAAGCAAGGCCAATAGGAGGATGGTGGAAGTGTCTAGGGAAATGGCGGTCCCAACCGAGCTGAAGAATTATTGGAGTGGGGATTCTAGAGTTCGGGAGCTAGAAGGATAGAAGGTGGTGTAAGGGGCTATTTTGGAGATAGAATCATATCAGCAATGAGGAGGTCTGGGCGTGGGTGCTTGAGGTGGGGCCGGGAGGAAAACCTCTTGGGAGAGAGAGACCGATCAGCAGGGTGTGGTTTTCATTGCAGAACAAGATGGTGGACCAGTGTGAAAGGCTGCAGCTGCAGAGTGCCGGCATCACCAAGTATGTGGCGGAAGTCCTGACGGGAAAGAGCCAGAGCGCAGTGGTAATTCTTCCTTTGCCCCCCTCCTAAGGGGACAAGTCCATAGGTGCTTGCATCAGTCCAGGGCTCCTTCCTCTGCACGGGGACTCATCGACTGCTAGTGGAGCCGGCTCTCCAGGAAGGGTGGTGGACTATTTTCTTGAGCCTCGTGCAGCGTAAGCTTATTTCCAGTTACACATGGGGGCATAAAGACTGCTAGAAAACTACTCAGGGCTCTTGGGGCAGGGGATCAGGAAGAGCAGCATCTTCATTATTTGATATATGGACCAGACCCAGAATTTTAAAATAACCTAGGGACTTTTATAATATCTATGTTATATTCAGTATCCCACTGGGCAAATCTATTGTAAAGACTACTCTAAAAAATTTATTTTTAAAGATTTCACTTTGAGGACTAAGGTGCCCTTGACTCAAACCCCATGGTATTTTGCGTCCCCTCATATGCATGTGAAAACCGGACAATTAAGAAGGGATGCCAAGGAAAAATTGATGCATTTGAATGATGGTGCTGGCAAAGATTTTTTTTTTCCAATTTTACAATTGTTTTATTGACATATCTTACACATTCCAAGATATCCATTCACATACAATTGTGCTGTTCAGTCCCCTCAGGTGGGGTTATTCATTCACCGATGCTATCCGCTCCCCCTTCTCCCCCTGCCACGTACCCCAGGGAACCACCACTCCTGTCCGTGTCTCCGAGGGGGCCATCCTTCTTGGCTGGCAAAGACTATTGAAAGTGCCACCAATTGCCAGAAGAACCAACCAGTCTTTCCTGGAAGAAACACTGCCAGGATGCTCCTTCGAAGTGAGCGTGGTGAGGCTGGCCTCGCGTATTTTGGGACATGGAAGGCCTAGTCCCCGAAAAAGGACATCATGCTTGGTGAAGTAGAAGGTCCCTGAAAGGGAGGGCAACGCTCTCTCGATAGACACAGTGGCCCCGCCGGTGGACTCAAACACGCCATGAGTGGAAGGATGGTGCGGGGCGGAATGGTGCTGCGTTCATCAGTACTTGGCATTGCCGAGTCCAGGCTGACTGAGCAGCACCTCTCAACCTCCCTGTTCACAGATGAGGAAATGCAGCTCACAGAGGTCAGGACTAGATGGCAAAGTAAATGATCTAAGCACTCTCACTATCCTTTATCCTCCCCTTGGCAGACATTGCTAATTGAACTCCGCACTCCTTTCCAGCCCTCCTAATCCTGATTGAGGCTTTGCCAGGAAATGACTTCTTGTTTTATCACTTGACAGAGCATGGCCAGTGCAGCACGAGAACTGGTCATTCAGCGACTGAGTGTGGTTCGCAGTCTGTGTGAGAGCGAGGAGCAGCGGCTGCTGGAACAGGTGCATGGTGAAGAGGAGCGGGCCCATCAGAGTATCCTGACCCAGCGGGTCCACTGGGCTGAGATGCTGCAGAAGCTAGACACGATCCGTACTAGCCTGGTGGACATGCTCACCCACCTGGACGACCTCCAGCTGATTGTAAGTTTCGCATGGGCAGGGCCATGACCAGTTGGACAGATTCCCCCAAAGTTGGAAACACTGAGAATATTTGCTGGAATGAGAATTTGAAACGGGGGAGAGATGAGAAAGAAATGGCATGGATAATTTTTACATTGGATAACAATAGTCTTTCATATTGAGCACCTGCCATGCTATGCTATGCTATGTTAAGTGGTGGGGTGGATAGGATACAGCTGTCTAAAGCTTAAAGCCTTAGAAGGATATATATATATATATGCAATTAGGATATAGAGGGACATGTGCTATATACTAAAGAAAATCATTGGGAGCTAGGCGGTCCCACCAACCAAGTGGGATGGCAGGAAAGCCTTCTTCGGTCCTACCAACCAAGTGGGATGGCAGGAAAGCCTTCTTCTCGCTGCTGTAGAGAGAGCGGCTAGGATAAAGGCAGCAGGGGCTGCAGAGAGAACACGGTACCAGAGGAGCGGAAAAGAGGTGGAATATGAGCGTGTGGGGCTCATCCTTCATCCTACCGTGCAGAGGGCCCTTGATGCACATTTCCTTTGAAATGCTTACATATAGAAATGCATACAGATATGTAATATACAAACCGAATTCACTGCCATCGAGTCAATGCTGACTCATTGCAACCCGCCATGGGTTACTGAGACTGTGACTGCTAGCAGGAGTAGAAAGCCCAGTCTTTCTCCTTCGGAGCTGTTTGGAGGTTTCGAACTGCTGACCAGGTGAATCACAGCCCAACATATAACCACTACACCAATGACACACACACAAACACACACACACAAATAGTTTTGAAGGGACAATGTGACATCTGAATAAAACAGCCACAGAGAAGAAAACTTCCTTAATGGTCCTGATTTTGCATGCGTTTAGTCATACACATTGCATGTACAGAGCACATTTGGTCCTGAAACACGCAGACAGTCACAGTGGTGTCCCAGTCAGAAAGTGTCCCCGCCATCCGAGAGCCGACAGTTGTCGTGGGGGATGCCCTGCGGTAAATAGATGATTATCCTGAAGTGTAGTTGAGGGGAACCCAGCAGGCTGTGGGGCACAGGAGAAGAGAGACTTATTCTGAGTACACGCAGAGTCCTGGTGGCACAACAGTTTAGTGCTCGAGTGCTACTGGGAAGGTCGGCAGTAGCATTAGAGTCTGTGTCCTTGGGCAGTCTTCCACACTGGGTTCAAGTCTTCCCAGGGTTTCTGGTGTCAAGCCCGGTTGTTGATTTTTGTTTGTCTGTTTCTCCTCCTCACAGCAGAAGGAGCAGGAGGTGTTTGAGAGGTGAGTGTGGCCCCAGGGACTTGCTTGGGCAGTTTGGGAAATCATGAGCTTAGACCTTTACCCAGTCTGTTGCATTTCGGTGCTGCTGCTCCTGGGGGGGTGGGGGGTGCAGCTTAGTGCTTCCCTGGAGTGAGGCTCGTTGCACGAGGATTTTGCTGCCCCTCGCAGGAGAACGGACCCATGTGGAAAGGCAGGGAAGCGACTGCATGTAATTGGAGGCTTGCCATCACAGTGGAGCATTTGGTCACCCCTATGTATAGATGCAGATGCTGAGGCTCAAAGAAAGGAAGAGACTTGCTAAGCCCCTAAGCTAGGACTTGGATCCATACCTTCTACCAACTGTCTAGGATTGCCTCCCTTTGATGGCGTACTTCTTAAAATTCAAGTCTGTATTCGTTGTTGCTCTTAGAGCCTGTTGAGTTCTGACTCCTCACGACCCTATGTATAGAAGCCCATCCTCTTGTCAAGGGGCTTCCTCCTGTGCGTTCACCCTCTGCTTTACCAAGCACGATGGCCTTTTCCAGACACTGGCCTCTGGTCTCTCCTGTACGGGAGATGAAGACTTGCCGTTCTTGCTTCTAAGAAGCGTTCTGGCTCTACTTCTTCCGAGACACATTCGTTTCTTCTTTGAGTTGTGCGTAGTGCTTTCTGTTCAGAGGCAAGCCATCGATTGTTCAGCTTTCACACGCACACGAGCAAGTCTGCATTAGCATTCAACATTGCTTTTTTTAAATTAATTAATTAATTAATTAAAAAAAATCATTTTATTAGGGGCTCATACAACAATTGTGTAAAGCATATTTGTACATTCATTGCCCTCATCATTCTCAAAACATTTGCTATCCACTTAAGCCCCCGGCATTAGGTCCTCATTTTTCCTCTCCCTCAGCCAGATTTATAAGATAGAATTAGGATCATGGTAGTGGGAGAGGGTGGGGAAGGAAGCATTTAGGAACTAGAGGAAAGTTGTATTTTTCATTGTTCCTACACTGCACCCTGACTCGCTCATCTCCTCCCCCACAACCCTTCTGTAAGGGGATGTCCAATTGCCTACAGATGGGCTTTGGGTCTCCACTCTGCACTCCCCCTTATTCACAATGATATGATTTTTTGTTCTGATGGTGCCTGATCCCTGATCCCTTTGGCACCTCATGATCACGTAGGCTTGTATGCTTCTTCCATGTGGGCTTTGTTGCTTCTGAGCTTGATGGCCGCTTGTTTACCTTCAAGCCTTAAGACCTCAGACGCTATATCTTTTGGTAGCCGGGCACCATCAGCTTTCTTCACCACATTTGCTTATGCACCCATTTGTCTTCAGTGATCGTGTTGGGAAGGTGATCCTAGCGCTTCTTTATGGGTGGTACTGAAGTCCTTCTCTGCTGGCTTCTCACTTCCTTTTTACCTCTTGTAAGATAAAAGGTGTTACAGACCACACCCCACGAAACAGGGAAACTCACCTTACATGGCTATGAATTGTAAGGGCATTACATCCTACCCTAATCCTGTTCAGAACATAACAGACTTGGTCTAACCCTCCTTACCATAACCCAATCCTGTAAATTTTGCTGAAGATCATTAAAAACAAACAAACAGTGGAGTCAGTACATTGACAGGGACCTGCCGGGAAGTCAAGCCAGATTCAGAAGATGTGGAACAAAGGAAATCATTGCTGATGTCAGATGGCACTTGGCTGAATGCAGAGACAACCAGAAAGATGTGTGTCTGTTTTATCGGCTGCAAAGGCATGCAACTGTGGAGATCCTAACAAGTTTTGCAGAACATTTTGAAGAATGGGAATTCTAGAACACCTCATCGTGTTCCTGGGAAACCTGTCAAGAGACCAAGAGGCAGTTGCTTGAACAGAACGAAGGGATTCCGAATGATTTCAATCAGACAGGAGAGCTGCCTGTCCAGAGTGTGTCCCTTATTAATCGAGATGCATGCTGAATAAACAACTTGAGAAACTGGACTGCATGAAGAAGAACAAGGAAGGCATCCGGGTCGGAAGAAAACTCATTAACGACCGACACTATGCAGATGAGACTCTTGCTTGCTGAAAGCACTGAGGACTGGAAGCGCTGGCTGGTGGCAATCAATGGCTGCAGCCTCCAATGATCCCATCTCAACTTCAAGAAAGCAGAAATCCTCACACTGGACCAATAAGAAACATCACAAGTTGAGAAAGACTGAAGTTGTCAAGGATTTCATTTTACTTTGATTTACAATCAAGGCTCATGGAAGCGGCAGTCAGAAAAACAAACGGGTTTCATTGGGGAAATCTGTTGCAAAAGTCCCCTCCAAGTTACAGAGCAAAGCTGCCACGTGGAAGACTCAGGTGTGCCTATTGAAGACCTGGTCTTTTCCATCGCCTCGTTTCCAGGCAACAGTTGGACAGCAGAGAAGGAATAGTAAGTGAATATTAAATGCCTACCAGATGCATGAACAAATCTGTCATGGAAGTAGTGCAACCAGAATGCTTTTAGGAGCAAGAATGATGAGACTTGCTTTATGGGCTTTGAACATGTTGTCAGGAGAGACTGATTCATGAGAAGAACATCGTGCTTGGTCAAGGGTCAGCGAAAAAGAGGGAGACCCTCAATGAGAGGGATTGACACAATGGCGGCAGCGATGGGCTCAACCTTAGCAGTAGCTAAGGTGGGAGCGGCACAAGACCAGGCAGTGTTTCAGACTGTCGTTCTTATAGGTTGGAACTGACTTGACATTACCTCACAGCAGTAGGCTTGCTGCATTAACCACAGGCAAAGATTAGGATTCACTGCACATAGGACAATTACATCTAATAAGAAAAGTAGGAATCATGACTTAGCCAAGATGATACATAACTTTTTTTGGTGTGTGTGTGTGTGGGTACACACACAATTCAAGACATCGTATCAGCACGTGTAGATTTATCTCCCTTATTTGACTGTGAAGTACTGCCCAGTATGGATGTTGCACATTTATTTTAATGACCCCTTGAAGGTGCAAGAACAGCACAATGCATTGTACTTGGAATTATCAGCTATTAACGTTTTGCCAGACTTTGATGTTTTTTGTCTCTCTCTGCTTTTAAGGTTTCTCTCCTTATTTTTCCCCTCTCAACTATTTGAGAAGGGCAATTGACAGAAATCACATTTTATTCCTAACTACCCGAGCATGTATCTTCTAAGAACAAAGGCATTCTTATACGTAATTACAGTATAATTTTTAAATTTAGGAAATTTCACATCAATAGGATATTCTTTTCTTTTTTTTTTCCCCCGGGGACTGCGTTCGCGCTCTCCCCTGGGGAAAAAAAAAATCAATAGGACATTCTTATACATAGCCCATACTCAAATGATGCCAATTGTGGAGGGAAAATCAAAATAAAACAAAAGCAAGCTCTCCCTACTAATTATGTTTAGGATTTGTTTTTAGTCCTCTGTGCCTGTAGACGGAGGGCATGGAGCGTGTCGTGTTCCAAGCGGTAAGCGCGTTCTTGTTGGGAGCGGATTTGTTCGGCTGACGAATGCCTGATTGGGCTCCGGTGTTGTTTGTGTAGCCAGTGCTGGACTCAGCCCTGGCCTGCCAGTGACAGGTCCTACTGCAAAGATGGGCGCTCTGTTCCCACCTCCGGGCCTGCTGTGCCCGAGTACCATTTCACTCCCACCCCTTCGGTGCCCCGAGTTCTCTGTACCATGGGGCAGTGGGGCCAACTGGTTCTGTGTTTACTCTCAGATTTGCCTGGGATGTCAACTCAACACTGTTGCCACCTGCTCCTCTTTCCTCCTCTGCCGATGGCCAGGCTCCTGCGGAGCTCAGCCTCAGCTTTGAGAAGGGCCCAGCCACAGACTCTCAATTGTCTAAACCACAAAGAGCCTTTGTTTCTTGAGCCTGCGCTCAGCATTTCTAGGGCTCCCATCACCTCCTCCCTCCAGCCAGGACAGTGACAGTCTTGCAAAGAGCGTGCATCTGGAAGGGAACCTGCCCACATGCTCAGCCTTGCCCACTCTATGGGCAGCTATGATATTCCGGAGAGAGAGTGTGTCCTCTCACATCTGCTGCCTGGTCTCAAAGCCGTTTCAGGATCAGACGCTTGGGGAAAAGTTCTTTCTCCGAATCCAGGTCAGACATCTGGAAGCCTCCATGGTAGATCCCCACTTTGCCCAAACTTTCTTTTCAATTTTCCACCCTCAAGTCAGGGCAGAGGTCTGTCGAGTGGTGCCTGGGCTCCGTGTCTGTTTGGAGTCCCAGCCCCCCTCTTAGCCACACGCCTGTTCTCTCTCCTGTCAAATGAGGTAATCGCCACCTCCCAGGTGGTTGAAAGGCTCCCTTTGGAAAACAGCAATGCCCAGAGGCTGGCTGCTGATAAATGGTGATTCTCTCTTCCCAGGCCGTTCATCGCCCTAGGTTACGCTCTCCAACAAAGCCCAGCTGTTCCCACTGTGAACCAAGAAGATGTCTCCTTAGGAGCTCTGATTTTCGGTGGGGACGATAACTCCTTGTCCTTTCCTGGGTGGCCTCTCCAGGCATCTATGCATATGAAGAGAAGTGACTACCTTCGGACCCAACCAGAAACCCAACCCAAGTTCACTGCCACTGAGTCGATTCCGACTTGATTCCCCCGTGAGATAGGCAGGTTTTGTAGGAATGCTCTACTTTGAGATGGCAGGGTGGGGTGGAGGAATTGTATGCTACTATTGTTAAACTCTCCCCAGTCTGCCTTGCTGGAATAAAGACTCATGTGGAGGGGAGGGGGGAAGGGGGGCTGCCTACCTTTGTCTTGGGGTTCAACCCCCCCTTAAGGGACCTTGTTGTAGGGCCTAGCTGGCACAGGGTTTGGGGGAAGGGTCCTTTTATTTCTGTTCTCCTTCTCTGGGCCTGTTGTGATCCACATCTGTACATTTTCAGAACCTGAATGGGTGTCTTTGTGCTTTGTTTTTCCCTCTGCATCAGGACCGAGGAAGCAGAGGGCATTTTGGACCCCCAGGAGTCCGAGAAGTTACACTTTAACCCGAAGTGCACCCAGAGTCCACTGCTGACCCAACTCTGGGCAGCGGCCGTCCTCAGCTCCTTCTCAGGTCAGGGGCTGCCAGAACCCGGCACTAGTAGGGGCAACTGGGTTTCTGTCTGTCCGTCGGGCTGTGTTGGCTGCATCCACAGCTGTGTGTCAGGGATGGTGGCTTAACCCACCAGTGATGTTGGGTGCAGGCTGGTCAGTGGGGCCAGGGCTCTGGCCCACCTGCCCTGTGGTTGGAGCAGGGAAATCTCGTTCCTGTAAATCTTGCCTTCTTTACAGCATTGGGGCAGCCCAGGATTCTTTCTTGTCAGCCTCCAGGGGCTCAGAAGTTGAAGCTGCAGCCAGCTGGGGCGCATCTGGACGGGCAGTTCGGTTTCCTGGGTCCACCTCTCTTGTGCACTTGATAAACATCCACTCAGACGCATGTGGCCTTGCCCTCAGACTGCATGTTGGGGCCACAGATGGAAAAGGGGCTCTGCCTGCAGAAACACCCACTTAGCCAGGGGCTCCCAAAGCAGCCTGTCCTCCGCTACCTGTTCCCGGGGTGCTCCTTGAACAATTCACAGAAAGGGGAGGTTAATGATGAGAATTTCTCTCCTGTTTTGATTCCTTCTCCCCTAAGATCCTTCAAACACCAGTAAGCTCCAGGGTGCTTAATGTTGAACCTGGTGCCTGGGCCTGGCTTACCGGCAGTTTACGGAGTTAGCTGTTACACGCTGGTGACCTGCTGCTTCCTAGCTTCCAGGACAAGGGCCTCTTTCAGAGGCTTCAGGTAGGACCAGCTAGAACTCAGTGATATCAGGACTAGGTACTAAATAAAGGCACATGCCGGCTGTTCATTCCGGACCCTGTTACTAACTGGGGGTGTGACTTTGGGTCTCACTGCTGTCAGTTTATAGATGAAGGCCTTGGACCAATAATAGTACTGGCATTTGGTACTCATCATACCTTGGACCCTTACCACATAATCATCTCATGTAATCCCCATAAGAGACCCTGTGAGACATCCTGTCCTGATCCTGATTTTACAGATGAGAAACGGAGGCTCAGGGAGAATACCAGGCTTGTCTAAGATTGCACCAGCCGTGAACCAAGGAAGCTTTGTGCTCCCTGGCCGGCAGGGCCTGGGAAGGGTGCGGGGCAGGCTCTGGGCAACGCAGCTTTCTCTCGGGCAGGCACAGAAGATGTGCGGGTCGATGAAAGGACCGTCAGCCCCTTCTTGCAACTGTCAGATGATGGAAGGACCCTGACCTTCAGCGCCAAGAAGTCCAAGGCCTGTGCAGATGGCCCGGAGCGCTTTGACCACTGGCCCAATGCCCTGGCCACCACCTGCTTCCAGTCTGGGCTGCATGGCTGGGTGGTCAACGTCCAGAACAGTTGTGCCTACAAGGTGGGCGTGGCCACAGGCCAGCTGCCCCGCAAGGGTTCTGGCAGCGACTGCCGGTTGGGCCACAATGCCTTCTCCTGGGTCTTCTCCCGCTACGACCGGGATTTCTGCTTCTCCCATGATGGGCAGCACGAGGCGCTGGGGCTACTGCGTTGCCCGGTCCGGCTGGGGGTGCTGCTGGACTTGCGGGCGCAGGAGTTGCTGTTCTTCGAGCCCTCCTCGGGCACGGTGCTCCACACCCACCGTGCCCCCTTCCCGGCACCCCTCTTCCCCGTCTTTGCTGTGGCCGATCAGACCATTTCTATCATCTGCTGACCTTTAGCTGCAAGGAGGTCAGGTCCGCCAGCCCCCCAATCCTGCCAGGCCACCTTTCTACCCGGGACCTTTACCCAATGCTATGGCATTTGAGGGAAATGGGGCAACTTTGGGAAAGCTGGCCCGTTTCAGATCTGGCACGTGGCCTTGACGTGCTGGGTATCTCCGGGCTACTCGCTAATCCCGGGGCCCCAGTCTTCCAGCCCACCACCACACCATGCACCTGCTCTTCTGAGTGTCTATCTCCTTCACCGCTTTATCCCGGCATCCAGCCTGGTTCCCGGAGCACAGAGAACCTGCCACCAAATATGCGGTAGGTGGGTGGTCTGGCCACCCAGGTTGGCCGACTCTGGGAGCAGCACTGCTGTCCAGCCCCTGCCCTCGGCTGAGTGTGCCAGTGGAGTTCTCCAGCAGAAAGGCCTGGGACTGAAGCACCGTCAGCCCCTCACTGCCGTGCATGTCATCTTTTCCACACAATGGCACAAATACCTCTCTAGTTCACCTGGGCAAACGAGGCCTGGAGCTCCTGACGCGCTTTCCCTGAACTGAGGGTTTTGGCGGGGTACCCCCTAATCCCCTTCCAGGGCCTGTCTAGCACCCCAAAGCCTGGAGGGAGGGTTGGGTGGGAAGGCTCATGCCTCCAGGTAACCAGACCACAACCCACGCACCAGACAGCTGGCTCGGACCTGGCACCCACGCTCCATCCTGTGCCCACGGGTGAAGGATGAGCTTTCCCCACTTTGCTGGCTCGGACCTAATGGCCTCCTCCCTTCAGGTGAGACCTGGTGTGCAAGCATCCAGCCAGGGAGGACTGGAGGAGTTAGGGCTCCGACATTAGGGAACATCTGTTATTAAAGGTTTTAAAGGATTTAAAGATTCCACCCATGTTTCCTGCTGGCCATCGGGTGTACAGTATACCGTATGCTGGCCCCCAACTCCCAGCTTCCCTTTATCCAGACACAGTGGGCAGCAGCAGAGCAGAGGAGAGTCCGGAGACAAGGTTTTGTGCTTTTTAATGCTGGGACCGAAGGCAAGCCCGTCCCATTCTCCCGGTGGACTCACTGGACAGGGCTTATTTAGTCTGGGTTTGTGTCACGAAACCTCTTCGAAAGCAGTCTTTCCCACAGCTTCAGGCTGCTGGGCATGAAGGAGGTGGGGGTCCCAGGGGCGTTTAAAACCCAAGTTCAATCACGGGGGACAAACTCTTAAGACCTGCTGGGATCCGTGGGCAAGAGAGGGAGTTCCAGATTGGAACACTATAGCCGCTACTTAGTTTGGCTGTTTGTGGCCTCGAGGGAAAGGGAGCCCTGAGTGGCAGGAGTAGAGGTTTCTCAAGAGTAGCTGAGCTTCTTAAAAAGCTTGCTCAGTAGTTAACTCGAAACACCGGTTGGGTCATCTAGTCCAAAGACTTCCTCTTGGTCACTTTCTTTCCTTGAGAGGATCTTGGAGTTCCCCGTAGCTCCACAACGGCCCGGACTCCTCACTGCCTTGACACGTGGGCATCAATGGCACGTTGCCTGGTTTGGGTACCAGGCCTAAGGAAAGCAAACCTGGAGGGGGTTTAATCAAGTCTGGAGCTGACTCCTGTCTTTGCCTGGGAACGACCCATGCCGCCAAACTTGCACCAAAGCCAAGGTCTGCAGCTTGGCCCCTGAAGGCCCCAAGCCTCCCTCACATCTGCCAGCCTTTAGGACACAGTTCATGTGCCTGCTGCCAGAAATGCCACCCTCCCCTACTCCTCAGGCCAGTTCAATACCACTTCCACCCTGCCCCAGTTCAGACCCTCCTATAGAAGCCCCTCCCTAGTTACTCTTATTGGCACCTGAACATACACACTGTATGTACCTGTTTGTGTTGGTCTGTGGGATCCCGGGCACCTAGTGCTGGGCAAAGACATAAAGGTTCATACCCAATAAAGACCAGGCAGAAAGGTTTGTAGAAGGGTCAGGTAGGAAGAGAAAGGGAATTTTAAAACCCAACCCTCCTCCTCCAATCTCGTTATTCCCCCCACCCCCCACCTCCGCCAACTCCTCACAATCCCCCCATTCAGAGCTCGGCCCCTTTCCCTGCACCTTTCCCCAGCCACTCCTCACCCTCCAGGTTGGCATGCTTTAGAAGCGTCTCCTGACTCGCAAGGGCTCCACACGTGACATTCCTTCCATGTGCACTCAGGAGAGGGGTTAAGCTAAGGTGACCAGACGTCCCACGTTTGGCGGGACAGTCCCGATCTTTAACAATTTTCCCCCGCGTCCCGCGGCGTTTTTAAAAAGTCCTGACTTTTGGAAAGAATGCACAAGCTAGGGCATACGGTTTTCGGCTGCCATGTGGCTATTTCACCAGGATATGAGTTTTATCAATGGTGTCCCGCGTTACCAATGTTAAAATCTGGTCACCGTAGATTAAGCCCATAGCCTTCGGACTCTGACGTGCCAAAATTTGACTCCTGACTCCACCTCTTCCTACCTGCAACTCGGACTGGGTATTTAACCTCCACCTCTCATTTGTAAAGTGGGACGGGGTGAGGCTCACAACACCTGCCCTGGGGCCCTTAACAAGGGAATGTGTATACACCTCAGCAGAGTGCCTGACGCAGGCAGGTGTTCCGGGGGCTTTTCGTCTAAGCCCCCCATTCAGACTGGTCCTAACGGGTAGGACAGCTCGACCACCCGATTTTCGAACTCGGCTCCCTCACCCCATGCTTGCTTCCAAAGGGAGGAGGTATCTAGGTGGCTGTTCTTGGAGCTTCGCTTTGTACACTGTGTGATATCCCAAGGTGACGGGGCCCTGCTGCTAACGCGAAGCTTGAAAGTGCTCAGTTTTGAAGCAACCTGGGCTCTCGGTGACTCTTGTGAGAGGTGAGAGGAGACTGAAGAATAAAAAAGATGCACATGCGTGGACAAGAAACATCTAAGATGAGGATCAGGTTAGTGAGGCAGGGCAGAACGCTGACACCCTGCTTTATAGTCTGAATGGGGTGGGGCGAAGGCCAGGTTTGTAGAGACGGAAGGGAGTTCCAAGCCTCCAATGCTGGCTTAGAGGTTTCTGCGGGGCCATGGGGCCTCGCGCCTCCTTTGGCACACTCAAAGCCCCGGGAGCGAGTCTTCCAGGCGGTCAAGGGCAGGCAGGAGATGGGACAGCGAAGGGAGGATGTGCTCTTCAGGGACAGAATTCCTGACCTCAGGGTCCAGGGGCTCCGGGCCAGTCACCAGGAAACTGTGCATGCCTATCGCCTGGGCTCCCTGGTAATCACAGCGGTAACTGTCCCCAATATGGGCTGCCACCGCCGGCTCCATGTGCGCCAGCTGCAAGGCCTTATGGAAAATGCGGGGGTCGGGCTTGGGCCAGCCGGCAGCCTCAGAGGTCAGCACAAAATCAAAGTGTTCCCGCAGGCCAAGACCCACCAGGATGTCCTCCAGCCGGTGGTCGAAGTTGGACACCACGGCCAGCTTCAGACCTCGCTTTCGGCACCCCAGCAGGGCCGCCTTGGCCCCCTCCAACACTTGCCAGGTGCCAGGGCTGCTGAAGTCTTCATACAGCTGCTTGGCGATAGGGGTCACGGCCTGCACATCCCGAACACCCGCCAGGCGGAAGGTCTGCAGCACCACATCCAGCCACCACTGGCGGGAGGTGAGGCCCCGGCTCAGGCCGTAGTTGGGGAAGCTGTGGCTCTGAGCCTTGTACGCCTGCCTGAAGGCTTGCCCCAGAGCTGCGGCCTCCACCTCCAGTCCATGGGCCCGGGCCTGGGCGGCATACTCCTCCCCGACTGGGTGGCGGAGTCGGAGCAGTGTGTCCTTCACGTCCCATGTCATCAGCCGTATCTGTAGTCGGGGTGCCATGGGTGTGCAAGAAGAGGCCAAGTTCACAAGTCCACCCCAATTCCACCTGAGTTCTCAGGGACCACAGAATCACCTGGTCCACAACCTAAAAGTCGTCTCTTTCCAGGCCTGCTCGGGCCGACTTGCTGGTTGGCACGGGGTGCTCAGGGAACACCGTCCACAGTACAGGATCCTGGAATGAGACAGATGAGGTGGAAGTTTAGGACTTGGGAGTCAGACTGAGTTCAGATTCCGGCTCTGCTTACTCACGGTGTGACTTCTGAAGGTCACACACTTTTCATGTGTAAGTTGAGCACAATGATGAGACACTAGAGATCATTCATTCATTCACCCAACAAAAAACTCGATGCTGGCTCAAAGCGACCGAGAGGAGACGGCAGAACTGCCCCTGTGAGTTTCTGAGACAAACTGTCTACAGGAGTAGAAAAGCCGGTCTTTCTCCTCAGGCGTGGCTGGTGGTTTCAAACTGCAGGTGTGGATTGCCGCCCAAAGTGTAACCACTACACCACCTGGGTTCAAAATGTCTAGAGCAGGCTTCTCTACCTGTGGGTTGCGACCC
>NW_022111310.1:16784365-16785195 GCF_000313985.2 Echinops telfairi
TCCCCTTTCTTACTTTCGGCTGTTCTCTCTTCACTCAGTCTTCAAATCTCTCCTCACCCTGCACCCTTTATTCTCATTCCATTCTAAACATCCCGGGAGGTCTTCGTTAACTATCATAAAACCTATTAATTGAAACCCAGGCTCTGGCTCCTCTTTCCTTTTATTCCCATTCTAACAGCCCTATTATTTGCTAGAGGCTGGAAAATGGGGCAGATTTCCTGCCCTAAGGACACGGAAAAGAAGAGATACAGATATTAGACAGAAGAATTACACAAACACTTAAGTATAATGAAGGCAGGACGTGCACGCCTCGAGTCTATAAATCTTGTGCCGATCTAGACTTTGTGGTTAAAGAAATCTGTTCTGCAGCAAAGAAAGCATCGATGGGGATCTGAAGCGCAAACAAGTGGGAAGTAGAGGTATACTTCCAGGTATACTTGTCAGGTAGTGCTCCTGACAAGTGCAAAGGCCCTGGGGCAGTAGGTCAAGGGAAGGCAGACAACTTACTATCATTGTTATTATTATTAGCAATGCCAAATGTAAGAGCGTTCTTGCAGACCAATCCCCTCACTATCCAGGAGGGCCAGAAAGGGCAAACGTTTGCCAAGGTCACACAGCAGGTCAGCAGTACAGCCAGAACGAGAACCCATACTCCAGGACTACGGCCAGTACTCCAGTCCACGGCGCCATGCTGATCCATAGTTGGATTTTTTTTAAATCTGATTTTGGTGAACCTGTAATCGTGCTGGAAAAATGGCAGGGCAGGTGCTAACCCTGTCCGCTTCTCTTCTCTAGCCTTACTGGCGATAACAGTTCCTGGGTACCACCAG
>NW_022111310.1:16786132-16787192 GCF_000313985.2 Echinops telfairi
TCCGACCTGCCCCTTCCACTGCACCCCCCCCTCGACTCCCACCGTTTAGGTCTCCCCCACCGTGTCCCCTCGGAATGAGCTCCCGGCCGCAAGGGTCAACAGTTTGAAACCAGCAGCAGCTCCGACTGGAGAGAGACGAGGCTGTCTGTCCCCTGCAGAGTGTGTCTGGGAAACCCCCGGGGCAGACCTACCCTGCCCGTGGGGGCGCTACGAGAATCACCTGCATGGCAGTGAAAAACGTGTGGGCTTCATCCTCAGTCCTTTCACCCAGCGCACCCCCAGTGTCACCCGCTCACGTCCGCTTCGTGAAGCCCAGTCCCTTAGAACCTTTGTTCCCTCACCCCTAGCCCCTTCACCTCACATCCAGTCTCACAGCCTTTCCCCTCCGAGATCTTCACCCTTTGTCACTCGTCCTCCCCCCGAGACCCTCTGCTGCCCACTGCCTACTCACGGCTGCTCTGCCTCCTGGCAGTCGGAACATTTCTGGGAGGCGTCTGCTGATTTGGGAGTAAATGGTTCAGTCCTGGCTTGCAGATGCTGTGTGGACTCAGGTAAGGCCCCACCCCTCTCTGGCCCTGGCCTGCCCAATCAGTACTAGACTTGCTTTCCATTGGAGAGCTGTCTGGGGGGCCCCAGAGTAGTGGCTACACGTTGGGCCCACCAGCTGCTCTGGGGAAGCAAGGGGACTTTCTACTCTTGTAAAGAGTGACAGACTCAGAACCCCCAGGGGCAGTTCCATCCTGCCCTATAGGGTCACCTGGGTTGGAATCACTGGATGGCCATGAGTTTGGAGACTTGTTTAACCTTAGACGATTTACTGAGGGAGAAATCCTTGGCAGGTATCGAACTGCTGCCTCCCCATCCCCCTTCCCTTCCCTTTTTAAGAAGAAAAGGCATTGTGTTTTGTTTTGCAAATGTAATGAATGCATACTGTTCTCAAAAATGTAAAACAAGGCTATACAATGAGAAATGAAAGCCAACCCACCCACCTTGTTCATTTACTAAATATGTGTGGCACATCTTGTGCCTGACTCCTTGCCCCACTGCCTCTGTAGAACAC